>NW_017729026.1:17187025-17188883 GCF_001723915.1 Gavialis gangeticus | reverse complement strand
CCCAGCCCCACTTCAGGTCTGGCCCTGCTCCCCCATCCTGTCTCCTAATCCAAGCCTATTCCCCCCTCCCCCGCATTGGGTCTGGGCCCATTCCCCCCCACCCCTGTGGTCCGGGTCCGCCTGGCCCATGTCCACCTCCCTCCCCCTCCCCCTCCCTGCTGGCTTTTGTTGGTGCCCAGTTGCAGCGGAATGGTGGCAGCGCACTCCCTGCCATAATCGCAGGTGGGGACAGAGTCCACATCTGGCCCCGGCCCCCCTTCTCATCCAATTGGGGGAGGGGGGTAACGGGCCCATTCCCCCACCCTCACCCCTGCCGCTTTGGGGTCAGGTTCATTCCCACCCCTCCCTTCAGGGCTTCGGTCATGGCAGCGGTGCCACCATGCGCCCCCGCTCCCTTTCCTCCTCCCCTCCCTGCTGTCTGTCACTGGGGCCCGGCGGCTCCGCATCCCCCTGCAACTGGCCCCGCCCCTGCTTCTTATCCGGTTGGGGGAGGGGGGAACGAGCCTGCTCTCACCCCACTCCGTCTGCTGTGTCCCCACCATTAGGATGGGGGGGTGGGGACAGAGGCCTGCGTAGCCCCCTCACCCCCCCACCCTGGGTCGGAGTCTGGCTTCCCTCCCTTCCCTGCTTGCCTCTTTGGGCTTGTTCCCCCCTACTCCCCTCCAGCGTTCAGGTCCAGTTCCCCCACCACTTCTTTGGGTGTGGGCCTGTGTGCCCCCCTGACTCCCTGCCTCCCAAGCTGGGGGGGGAACTTGCACGCGGTGGCAGATGGGCAGCTGCATGTTCTGCCACTGGTAACACCCCCTTCCTGCTCCCTTTCCCCCCCGTCTTCCTTGGAGCCTCCCCTTCCCTGCCGGCTGTTGTTAGGGGGGAGGGGTATGCTCTGGCCCCTCGGTCCCTGCTGTCATGGTGGCACTCTGCCATGCATCTTTGTCTGTTGGAGCACTCAAGACAACCAATCAGAGTGTGAATAAAGCATTGCCGATAGACAGACAAAGTTTTCTATAATATTAGAATTTTTGTTATACATTCCATTAGTAATGACTTTTTGCATGTAATAGAGATGCATTTCCTCTTTATTATAAGAAAAAGAAAAAACACTTGCCGAAGATTTTCTGTCCATTTTATTTCCAAATCATGAGCCATTCTGTCAACTTTGAACTTTTCCTCTTCTCTCATAGCAGCAATCATTGCCTCATGTTGCTGTCTTTCCTGTTCTAGTTCCCCCTGTAAACACAAACTTTACAATAGAGATTTATCAGCAGCAAAAAAATATTTAAAACCTAAATTTTACTCTGAATTCAATCCAAAGCTCCTGCTAATATATGCTTCTACAGCTGACACCTTATATGGCCTTTAAAATCTTGTTTACTGGCATATCATTTTTAACATGATTAATTATTATTAATTATTTAATAAGCCTACCATTATGACTCCCATAAAAGCCTATATTGTTAGAAATATTTTCAGCTTCACAAATACTTTATCCATACACATTTTATTTCTATGAATTTGTTTCTTTTTCTGTTTGTGAATTACCTACAAACAGAACACAATTAGCTATTTAAATCAGGCAACCTACAACCCATTGGCCAGATCCAGCCCATGGAGTCATTTGATCCAACCCACAGATCCAAGGCTTCAGTGGCAGGTGCTTCAACTGTAAGTGTTCTTCTTGTGCCACCACAGAGAGATGCACCAACTGTGGATAGGGCCTAGCACCTGCTTGCTCACCTCTGATCCAAAGTGGGTCATTCTAGCCCACAGCCAGAAAAAGCTGCCAAATGCTCATTTAAAATGTTTTCAAGGAACACCTTCTGCACATAATTTGTCATATGTCATTTGCAAGCCTTTTGAG
>NW_017729026.1:17180792-17182025 GCF_001723915.1 Gavialis gangeticus | reverse complement strand
CAATGGAGTCATTTGATCCAACCCACAGATCCAAGGCTTCAGTGGCAGGGGCTTCAACTGTAAGTGTTCTTCTTGTGCCACCACAGAGAGATGCACCAACTGTGGATAGGGCCTAGCACCTGCTTGCTCACCTCTGATCCAAAGTGGGTCATTCTAGCCCACAGCCAGAAAAAGCTGCCAAATGCTCATTTAAAATGTTTTCAAGGAACACCTTCTGCACATAATTTGTCATATGTCATTTGCAAGCCTTTTGAGGCAATACTTATTATCTTGATTCAAGTTTTGAGTTTCTCTTATTGGAAACAAAATTTTGTACATTATGTTTCTGATCTCTGACTGGCCAGGCATAATTCCTAGAATCCAGTTTTTTGCTGTGAATACTTCATTACAATTAGAAATTAAAATGATATTTCTGTGAATGTTTCTTTTATATTTGCTTAAAATTACAAGTTACAGTAAACATTCTTATCAGGAATATTTGTTTTATTCATTAAAAGCCACCAAAGACACCTACACAGAATTAGATTTTTTTTTAATAATTATTTGTAGGAGATCATTTGCAGTATTCATTCACCCTAATAAATGCATTCTACGACCTGCTGGGGGCCACCGCTAATAGCAATAATTTGCTATACATGAACTTTTACATTTTACATTCATATTCTTTGCGTGTGCTGTAACAGAACACCAGGATTATCAGAGCTCCAAACTGCATACAAGTAACCAGCAACATGTACAAGAGTTCTCAAAATGAGAAGTCACACATGGAATTTTTAATATTTCTTTAAAAATATATACATGAGCAGCCTGCTTTATGCCATTCTTATTAATAAAATAATTTTAAGTAGTAATGTTCTAAGAGATGTTTGTACTCTGCTGTTTAATTAGTAAGGAAGAAAAAATGGCATGCAGTCAAAACATTTGAGACATTAGTTTAACTACACTCCTGGAGACTTTGAATTTCTGCCTGTCAACTTTTCTTTTCATCTTTTGTTTTTAACTGAAATTCAGTTTCATAGTTTCTAGGGTCGGAAGGGACCTGAGCAGTTCATCTAGTCCGACCCCCTGCCATGGCAGGAAAGAGCACTGGGGTCAAAAGACCCCAGTAAGGTGGTCATCCAACCTCCTCTTAAAAACCCCCAGGGTGGGAGCCTGCACCACCTCACTTGGAAGCTGGTTCCAGACCCTACCTGCCCTGACCGTGAAGTAGCGCCTCCTGATGTCCAACTTAAA
>NW_017729026.1:17167941-17179656 GCF_001723915.1 Gavialis gangeticus | reverse complement strand
AACTAAATCCTCACTCACCCTAGGCCCAGGTGAGCCTCCCCTGGGGCCCAAAGGGGGCCCAGCAGGGAGGTGGCAGTTCTGGTCAGTGAGTCAGTGTAGTTCACCATGAAGAGTAGGATATTTTATTCTACACAAATGGGATTCTGAAGATCCAAAAATATATAGCAAGTGAAGATACGAGGGCTGCTGAAACTTAATACTGCTATTATTATTTGTATTATTATTATACCTTGTTTTCAATTGTTTATAAAATGTCAACTATTTAGGCTCAATTCTCCTTGCTAGGTATCTACCTGCAGTTGCATTCTTTGGGGGAAAGCTTGACAAAAAAATAGTTCTTACTGGTTCCAAAAATCAAATCAGGAGAAAACGTATTGTTTTCCATGGGCTAAAAAATTCTTGCAAATTGTATCATTGATAAGGTCTTGGGCTTCCATGTTTTGGCTTGAAGAACTGTAAAACCATCCTGGTGTCAGGAATGTGTAAGTTTAAGATTCCCAGGAGATTTGGCTAACTACTTTTCAGAGACTGTGTAGATTCAGTACAGACTTGTTACAGGTTGGCAACATCCTCTGAAGATTCTGTCTGTATCGAGTGTATTTTATCCTAGGGCTTCAAGGACTGAGCAGGACATTCCCTGTAATTAAGCGTGTAATCAAGTATAAGATTACATGTATACATATATGTATAAGGAGTAAGATACAGTCTTGACATGATCTCATACTATTTTTTTTCATTTACCGTATCCTTGGGAAATGTTAGTTCAGCATTTCATAGAATCATAGAAAATTAGGGTTGGAAGGGACTTCAGGAGATAATCTAATCCAACCCCCTGCTCAAAGCTGGACCATCCCTAACTATATCATCCTAGATAAGGCTTTGTATTAGCTGGGTCTGAAAAACCTCCAAGGATGGAGATTCCTTGGACAACCTCTCTGGGTAACCTGTTCCAGAGCTTTACTACCCTCCTAGTGAGAAAGTTTTTCCTAACATCTAATCTAAACATCCCTTGCTGAAATTTGAGACCATTGTTCCTTGTTCTGTCATCTACCACAACTCAGAAAAGTCTAGCTTCATCCACTTTGGAACCCCACTTCAGGTAGTTGAAAGTTGCTATTAAATCCCCTCTCAGTATTTTCTTTTTCAGACTAAATAAGCTCAGTCCCCTCAGCTTCTACTAAGAAGTCATGTGCCCCAGCCTCATCACCATTTCCATTGTCCTCCACTGGACTCTCTCCAATTTATTTGAATCCTTTCTGTATTGAGGGGCCCAAAACTGGACACAGTATTCCAGATGTGGCTTCACTAATGACAAATAGATCACTTTCCTCAATCTGCTGGCAACACTCCTACTAATCCAGCCCTGTATGCCATTAGCCTTCTTCACAACAAGGGCACACTGTTGGTTCACATTTAGCTTATTTTCTGCTGTAATTCCCAGGTCCTTTTCTGTGAAGCTGCTGCTTTGCTAGTCGGTCTCCAGCCTGTACTGGTGGATGGGATTGTTCCACTCTAAGGGAAGGACTTCCCACTTCTCCTTACTGAACCTCATGAGATTTATTTTGGTCCAATACTCTAATTTGTCTAGGTCTCTCAGAATCCTCTTCCTACCCTCCAGCATATCTGCTACTCCCCCCAGCTCGGTGTCATCTGCAAAGCTGCTGAGGATGTAGATCACTGATGAATATATTGAACAAAACTGGCCCCAACACTGACCCCTGGGGCACTCTACTTGATACCTGCTGCCAACTAGACACTAAGACATTGATTACTATGCTTTGAGCCTTTTCTATCCACCTTACAGTCCACTCATCCAACCCAGACTTCCTCAGCTTGCTTGCAAAAATGTTGAGGGAGACCATAACAAAAGCCTCTCTAAAGCCAAGGTATATCACATCCACTGCCCTCCCTGCATCTGCAGAGCCAGTCATCTCATCATAGAAGGTAACCAAGCTGGTCAAGCATGACTTGCCCTTTGTGAATCTTGTTCCTAATCACCTGCTTCTTCTCCAAGTGCTTAGAAATGGATTCCTTGGGGCCCTGATCCATTATTGTTCCAGGGACTGAGGTGAGGCTGACCAATCTCTAGTTCTCTGGACACTAGATTTGCCCTTTTCCAATCATTTGGGACCTCTCTCAATCACAACCAGTTCTTCCCTGTTTGTGAGCAGCAGACCAAGAAGAGTACAGCTGCTAGTTGGCCTCTCCAACACTTGCACCAGCAATCTGTCCCCAACACCCTCCAAAAACTTCCTGGATTGCCTGCTCCGTGCTGTACTGCCCTTGCAGTAGATGTCAAGGTGACTGAAGTCCCCCATGAGAACCAAGTCCTGTGACTGAGAAACTTCCATTAGCTGTTTGAAGAAAGCCTCATCCGTCTCATCCTCTTGGTCATGACAATTGTGGCGTCATGGTGGTCTATAGCAGACACCACCATGATGCCACCCTTGTTACTCTCCTCTCTGACCCTAGCCCAGAGACTTTAAACAGGCCTATCTCTAGGTGCATATTGGAGCTCTGTGTTTCATAAAAGACTGAATTTCTGTAGCACATTTGTGCCTATTTATTTCCCAGGTGTAACTTTATTACAATAGCTTGACTCAGACTGATACAGCAGTCCTTCCTTATTCAGAAAAACACCTAAGCACTTGCCAGCAGTTAAACACATACTAAATGTTTTACTGAAATATGTCAGAAAGAAATCTGCTTTTTCCTAAACAGACATTGGATTGTACATGTGCTTAAAATGAAGTATGTGCCAATATTATTTTCTATATCAAAACCATTTTCTATAATAATCAATTATGATTGTGGTCTTCTTATTTTAGATGGGGAATAAAAACCACAAGCAAATAAATACTACAAATACTATTTTTCTTCTCAAAGAAAATTAGTTGAAAGAAAATAGGATGAAAGATGTAATACACAATTTGGTCTATTAAATAGCTTATTTAAAATTTCTATTACATAGCCTATTTCTAGGCTTGCCTTTGACGCTTCAACAAGTCATCATAAGAAGATAAACTGTGAAGTCAAGGAGGAGGTTTTGCTGTCAAGCTTACAAACAAACTTTGTTCAGAAAAATCCCACCCTGCTCCCCAAAAAAGTAAAAAAAATCCATCAGCAAAAAACCCAGAAACTGCATTTTTACACAGCAGATTGAAACTGGGTTTCAAAGAAAAAAATTCATTGTGGTTTGAAATGTAAAATTTCCATTCTGCGGGAACATTCTGATATTTCTTAAAATGTTTTGTTCCAAATCTGAATGACAATTATAACTTTTGAATCTTGAATATTTTTCATTTAGGGAAAAATATTTTAGTTCAATTTTTCTAAAATAAAACACAGCAGACAGCTGCCCTATCTTCTAGAAGCAATTTGTGCCTCTCTGAGGGTAACCCAAGGAACCCCTATTCTGGAATAGAGAACCCAGAAACCCTATGAATCTTAACTTGAGCAAAACTATGAACTCCAGAGGCAATGAGCTACAGATCTTGGAAGACAGATTGCTCATGAGCATCTCAGGTAGGGCAAGAAGAAACCAGGCAATGGAATCCACACTATATTTTGGAAGTTTACTAATACTGGCACATTTTGTTGAAGGATTTTTATTGTCAATGGATTTTGTTAGGAATTTTCCAACCAGCACTTAGCATATCAGATTTTTCTTAATGTACACTTGACTTCAAATATGGAATATTCTTAACACTTCTTCATACTAAATTAGTTGTGAACAGTTTCATATTCATAATCTTAAATTTTCATTCAAACTCTTGGGGATCAGTCCTCATCCCTTTTGAAAAAAAAGAGAAAACTGTAAAACAATAATTTTATTTAAATGTTCAAAACAACTTCCTGGTTTGTTTGTACAAAACTGGAAAACAAGTAAGAGTTAAAGAAAATATTCTGCTCTGATAAAACTACTGCATTTATTCGATTCTAAGAGGGTTTTGTTCCCCATTTAGAATGGGGGGGAAAGCCACTAGTCTTACAATCAACTATGAGGATGGTGGTGGGGCAAGTAGCTACCATGGCTCAGGTTCTAGCCATGACCTAGGGTCAGGGCTGTAGCTACAGCTGCGACTTGTCCCCCAACAACACCTCTGCACCCCACCATCTCTCCCCCGCAGCCTCTGCTCCCCAACTTGCCATTCTCCCTTCCTGCTTACTTTTGCTCCGTCCAGGCAGGCTCCATGTGTGCTGCAACCTGGGTCTCTGAGCATAGTCCCAGGCTGGTTCATGGCAGCGGTGCAGCCGGAATAGCTGCTACAGGGGCTGAGCTGCAGCCATGCCCAGTACTCCAGGCTGAATGAGGACAGAGCCTGGCAGCGCAGAGCAAAGGTCAGGGGGCAAGCAGAGGCTGGAGGGATGAGGAAGGGGAGGCCCGAGGCTGTGTGGGCACAGGTAGGGGGGGGCAGGCACAAGCAGGGAACAAGCTGCTTGACCTCCCTACACCACATGCCCCCACTGCCTACCCCCTTGCAGCAGTTGGGGGGATGAATTTAAGACAAGCCCCCAGTAATCAGATCGTCTATGTGGAAATATTACACATTTATAAAGTTTCCATGTATAGAATCTAATTATTGGGGGGACATCTTAAATGCAAGTAAATCCAGTATTTACAGTTAACACTACAATCTATCTTGTCTAGAGAAAGTCGCCTTTATAGTAATATTTATCTGATAACAGAAACGTGTTATTTTAAAATAATGAAAATTTTTTTTGAAAGTTGTAATGTTTGAAGAGTAAAAGGAAATTATTTAACGAAGCTGCATGAAACATTTTATATAGTGCATCCATTAAGCAGTATGACATTTTAAATATGGCCAGAAATAATATAGCAGTTTACATAATTTATTCTTCAATTCTCCAATTACCTCAACATTATACAAAGAATCTGTTGTCTCTCTCAGCCTTGTTCTGGTTAACTCTAGTTCTTTTTGGAGTATTTCTTGGGCTTCCTGGAGACTGGAGATATGTCCTTCTGCAGTACCAAGGCCTTGTTCACTTTTTCTGACTAGATCTTGTAGAAGACACACCTACAGTATATAAAGAAATTCAATGTTTTCATAATTATTACAATAGGCAGCCAACAAAATCAATCTTGCATCATTCTTTTCTGAAGAAGTCTATATAACTTTTCTTTGTAAACCAATTAGGCTGTTCCAAACAAAATTTCTGCCTTTAACATTATTATATTATTACTTTATTCCTTAGAGTATGGGCACGCATACATGTGGAGCCATCTCAAAAGGGGAATGTTTCAAAAGGGCAGCAGCTGTTAGGCTCCAGTTGTTAAGTGCAGACAAAATGGGAATGATATGAGTGTAGCAAAAACCACTCCAACTTTAACACTGCTGCCTCAAATGCTAAAATTGAAGCAGTTTTACTACATTTGTATGACTCCTGGTTTGTCCACATACACTAATTAAAATGTAATAGCTGCTGCCCTTTTGAAATGTTACACTTTAGAAACATCTCTAAAAACACGTCCTGTCCTCAGAGTGTGCACTCAGCTTCTGCTCAGCAGTAAGCCTCTCATTATGGCTTATTATATTCTTAGTCACATTCTTATCTCTAATAGCATCCTTGAAGTGAAAAGGACTTCATCAGCTTCAGGGCAGCTAATATTAGAGAACCCAGATGTACTTGAAGAATTAACTACCTATCCTTCATGCTGTGCAATTTTCTGATTGCTAAATAAGCCCACTATATGTGCTTTAAACTTTAGTAACGTAAATTAGTCCAGACTACCCTTCATACTACCACAGACAGGTTGCTGCTAATCCCAGAGACAGCTTGTTTAAGGGTAGCTAGCATACCTCTAAAAATATACCAAAATCAAATCTTCAGTGCTAATAGAGATAGACTGTTCATCTCTGCGCCTCAGTACTATATCTATAAAACAGTAATAACATTGTACCTCCCTGCCTTTTGGATGCCTTAAAAAAAAAGCACATTGAGAACTATAACTCATTCATCAACTACAGTAAAGGTGAACAACTGAAAAATTTCACCTGGATGAATAAAGAAGAAAAATAGGGCTGTTACTAAGAACCAAGCTGCATGAAAAGCTTTGTCTATGATTTTCTCTGTACTCTTATATAGGGCTACAAGAGCTGATTTGGACCACAGGCCATATCTTTGACACCCATACTCCAGGGATACAGACAATATGTTGTTTCACCACTCCTTTACTTCAAAAATAAGGATACTGCTGAAATGTAGCAAGGCAGGTTTTGACACAGTCGGTCCTCAGACTACTGCTACCAGCTGATTGAGGACAGCCATAAGATGATGATAAAAACTTGCCTTGAGTCCAGACTGCATAGATGTTTGTACTTTTGTGGCACTCTAGGCCAGACTTCACCTCAGGTGCATGCATTCTTGGCTGTGGAACCAAATATTCCCCAAGGAAGACCCTTTAAAAATACAACATGATAATCCCCTCTGTAGTCTGCTCCTTCCATATGTGGTAGAAGGACCTGACTAGTGCGCACAAAGAAATGGCCTTGCTCCCACAACACCCATCCATGATTATCATGACAGATACCTCTTTTAGGCTGGGGAGCTCATGTCAACGGTATCTAGGTACAGTGCCCAAGAAAACTGAAGAAAGAGAGATTCCCTAGCAATGTACTGGAATTCAGGGTAGAGAGGATGACAGGATTATTGTCCCACTCCAGATAACCAGAAGTCTCCAGATCAGACCCAGGGCTGTCTGGGGCCAAGGCAACAATCTCCTGATTGTTGACCCATCCTGGACAGCCTAGGTCTTGAACTGGCCCCAGGGCTCTCCCAGGGCCAGGGTTGACAGTCAGCTGACTGATGGACCCTGCCCTGGGACAGCCAAGGGTCTTGAATTAGCTCTGGATTGGGGGCAGTCCTGGGCCTGAGGCAGAGCTATCTCCTGCACAGTCTGCAGTTTGGGATTACAGGAATTTTTAGCCCCATCCCAAACATAGCACCTTCTGCTGTGCTAGACGTGTATGGCAGGAGATGCAGTATTTAGGATGGGACATAGAATCAGAGGAATTGTAACTGCACCATTTTTTTAACATTCAGAGGAAGTGGCAGAGGCTACAAGGATGGACTGAGCTACTGTGTGCCTTATGAATACTGTAAAGGCAAAAAGTCTCCAATCAAGTGACAGCAGATCTCAAAGAACTCTAGTTACTGAAATGAGAAGAGCTTCTCTTTTTGTTTCAAATAAAGTCTATCAGTACATTAGCTCTTGATATACTTGGTCCACCAAGCTTCCGTTTAAAGGTTTGGGGGTCTTTTTTTTTTTCTTTTCAATCTTTTCAGAACTTCCTGACTACGGTCAGGTGCTGGTGGACAAAGATGGAAATGGTAAAACAAAACTTTAATCAGACAAATTTACAATAATAAGCATGTGAATGGTAAGCTACCTCATTGTCTTTTGTTTTTCTTATGAGTCCATATTTATTTAAAACTCTCAAGAGATGCATTGCTTACTAACGAATCATGTGTTACAAATTCATGTGCTTTGAAAATATGGGCATTTGTACACATGCTTGTGTCACGGCACTGGATGCTTTTAAAAGTGCCCAGTGCTGCGGCGCATGTAGTTGCATAAGTGGCAAAATGCAGGTCAGTGCTGAGAAAATGGCAGTGCTGTGCTTTTGAAAACACGAGTCTCATTTTTTCAGGGTACAGCTCTGCCTACCACAACCCCCCAGCACTGCTGGTGCCTCTCACAACCCCCCAGCCCTGTTCTTGCCCCTTAATCCCCCACACCCCTGCTGGTGCCCCTTGCCCCCCACCAACAGCTCCTGTTCCCTCTGCCTTGCTGGAGGGGCCTCCCAGCTACCAGGGCTATGAGGCCAGGGACCCGGGTTCACAGCCATTTGCCCCTGGCAGGAGGTGGCAGCTGCTGCAGCAGCAGCAGAGCAGAGTGTAGAGCTTGGTTCCCCACCCTGCTGCCTGCCTGCTGCAGACTTGGGTGGGGGAGGGGGACGGTGTCCCCTACATGCACAGCTGCAGCAGGGGCAGCAGTGTGGGGTTGTGCACAGGGGTACAGGCAGCGCAGACCTCACAGCGGCAGGCAGTTTCCTGCATAGCTCCACTGTTCTTTGCAGCGCCTGGTCACACACTGGGCTGCAGAGGCCCCAGAAGAGGGCAGCAGGGTGGGCAGCACGAGCCTGAAGCAGGCAGAGCGCAGTCCACACCCCAAGCACAGATCTGGGGGGCACAGGTCCCTCCTGCACAGCAGCAGGGACCAGCCCACACCTCCAACCAAGCCCACAGCCCATCCTGCATACAGATCTGGGGGGCTGGGGGAGGTGTGCAGGTCCCTACTGGCCTCCTGCGAGTCTGCGCAATGGCAGGGAGCCTGCAACCCCATCCCGCTCCCTGCCTGGGCCCTGTGGCCACGCATTGTAGCTCTGGGCTCCAAGCCCCAGGCACTGCCAGGCTGGGCAACAGCCCCAGCCCCAGCCCTGCTCAACTCCGTTCCTCTCTCCCTATGGAAGCCTCAATCCCCACCACCCCAACTTACCTGTGGGAGCTGCTCTCCAGGCTGCCTGGCACACAGTGCCCCCTGCCTGACTTACCACCTCATGCTCCCTTCCAGCCCCCTGCAGTGAACTCTGCCAGTGAAACATTCAAAAGAACTGAAGCTGTACTAGTTGTGAGGGGAGAAAGATCTTTTAAAATGTGGGCGTTTTAAATTTATAAAAGTTTTTGAGTGAAGTTAGTGTTTATGAATACCAAAGACTGCCAGAGTTAGACCTACACTCCTTGAACAATGATTGTAATATGGGAAATAGGAGTACAAAGTACCGGTTCAACATAGTGGTCAGATATACACTTAGGATCATCCCTGAAAATCATGCAAGTTCTTCTACTGAACACAGAACCTGCTTAGAGATGAGAGACCAAGAATCTCCACATACTCATAGACCAATGCATCTGACCAACAAACCATCTCTTGGGTCAATAGACTCATTCTCTACTTGGGCTTTTTTGCCAGGACTCATGTAAAAATAAACAATAATTAACTTACCACAGTAAAACTGAAACTCCCCACTCTTTAGATCTAAAATTCAAACTTTGATATAACTTAGGGAGCTTAGACTATGTTTCGGATATAATATCGTAATACATTATTTTGTTCTTATTAGAAATAAGAATGATAATTTTTTTTCCGGGAGATGTTTAAACTATATGAAACAAGCCAAAATTTACAATACACTCATTATGAAAAATTTAGTGTACAGGAGAGGTTGACTTTTGCCTTTAATTACACCTGAAATATTGCACAGAGGTTTATCAAACATTTTGCTTACAGAGAGGCAGAGCAGAGAAATGGGGTCCTTAACATAATGCAGTTTTGTATTTATTTCCTTTGCTTTTGCTATGGCAATTTGTAGAATAATATTAACTAAAGAGAAAAAAATCATATTTTGAAAGCATTCCAGTGAATTGCAATATTCGAATACTCAACTTTAAAGACCCATAATGAGGTACATGGGCTTAACAACATAGGCCAAGCCTAATCTCTGACTCTAAACACAAACTGAGTAAGATATCATTAGTGATTAAATGTGGTCTAATGAACATGACAGTTAACTGATATGACTAAGTGAATTCTTGCCTCCTGATTGGCTGAAGTCAGCTTGGTTGTCAGTTCTTCCCTCAGGTTTTCCAACTGCTGTCGAAGCTGATTCTTATCTTCTTCCAGATGCAGTTTCTCCTTTTCAAATTGCTGCTCCATTTCCTTCAAAAAACAGAACAAAACAGAAACATTATATACCTGCTAAGCAGTTACCTTATACCAAACAGTGAACTCTACTGAAAGAAGTACAAAGTTTGCTTTCTGACACACACACAAAATATAGTTTAACTGTAAGAAAGGAGTCTCCTTTTCCTAAAGCACTGTAACAAGCTTTGCCTGCATTTCTGGAAGTTTTAATTATTCTGGGTATTTTTAAGCCCATACCCCTTGTTAATCACAAGATTAAAAAGAGAAAGAAAAAAAGGAAAGCAAGACCTCCTTTTATACTATAGAATTATAGAAAATTCGGGTTGGAAGAGACCTCAGGAAGTTGTCTAGTCCAAACTATGCTCAGAGCAGGAGCATCCCCAACTAGATCATCCTAGCCAAGGCTTTGTCTAGCTGGGTCCTAAAAACTTCCAAGGACGGAGATTCTAACAACTCTCTAGGTCAGTGGTTCTCAACCTTTTTCCTACCAGGTGGGACCCATTTGCAAAGGTTCATGGCCTGGCCCAACCCTCACACCCCTGGCCCTGTCAGTGGAAGGCACGCAGTCCCTGCCTCCCTCCACCCACTCCGGCCATGCTGGTGTTCCTAACTCCTGACCCACAGCCCGTACTGCCCCCCCCCCAGCCCTGCTGGTGCCCCTCACTCCCAAACCACATCCCCTGCCCCCCCACACCTGCCAGTGCCCCTCACACCCGACCCTCAGCCCCTGCCCCATCCCAACCCTGCAGGAGGGGCCTCCAGCTGCCCAACCTGTTCAGGCTGGAGCACAGTGACTGCAGAGGCTATGGCTCATGCAGGCAGCAGTGGAGCAAGCTGGTGGAAGGAGGCGGGGAGGCCTGTGGCAGCCCATTTCACTCCCTGAGCAGCATCTCCTGGTCCCCCCACCCCTGTGAGCACCCAGCCTGGCCTTGCAGCTCTCCCCCACCCCTTCCCCCCACCACTCTGCCCTGCCGCACTCTTGATGCTTTCCCAGGATCAGTGTTTCTCAACCCACAGCTCATGACTCCCCAAAATCTTCTTGAGACCCACTTTTGGGTCATGACCCACAGGTTGAGAAACGCTGCTGTAGGTAACCTGTTCCAATGCTTCACCATCCTCCCATTGAGAAAATTTCCCCTTATATGTAACCTAAACATCCCTTGCTACAAACTCGAGAACACTGCTCCTTGTTCTGTCACCTGTCACCACTGAGAACAATCTAGCTCCATCCTCTTTGGATCCACACTACAGCTAGTTAAAGGCCGCTATCAAATCCCCTCTCAGTCTTCTCTTCTGCAGACTAAATAAGCCCAGTTCCCTCAGCCTCTCCTCATGAGTCATGTGCCCCAGCCCTCAAACAATTTTCATTGCTCTCTGCCAGACTCTCTCCAACTTGTCCACATCCTTTCTATAGTGGGGGAACCAAAACTGGACACAGTACTCCAGATGTGGCTGCACCAGTGCAGAATAGAGCACAATAATTACTTCCCTTGATCTGCTGGCAACACTCCTACTAATGCAGCTCAGTACGCCATTAGCCTTCTTGGCAACCAGGGCACATTGCTGACTCATATCCATCTTATTGTTCACTAACTCCCAGGACCTTTTCTGCAGAGCTGCTGCTTAGCCAGTCAGTCCCCAGGCTGTCGCGGTGCATGGGAGTCTTCCATTCTAAGTGCAGGCCTTTGCAGTTCTCCTTATTGAACCTCATGAGATTTCTTTTGGCCCAATCCTCCAATTTGTCTAAGTCATTCTGAATCCTAGCCCTACCTTCCAGCATATCTATTACACTACCCGCCTTGGTGTCAACTGCAAGTTTGCTGATAATTAATGAAGATATTGAACAAAACTTGCCCCAGGACAAACCCCTGTGGCAAGCTACTTGATACTGGCTGCCAGCTAGACACTGAGCCACTGATTACTACCCGTTGAGCCTGACAATCCATCCAGTTTTCTATCCACTTTACAGTCCATTCATCCAACCCAGA
>NW_017729026.1:17165341-17165901 GCF_001723915.1 Gavialis gangeticus | reverse complement strand
ATGAATTCAGATACTTTGAATCAATTCAGAGTTTTTAACTGGTCTCCCAATTCGATTCAGATTTGGAGATTCGGTCCCCGAATCAGGCCGAATCTCCTCTGACTTGAATCAGCTACTGAAGTTTTGCACAGTCCTACTAAATAGTCCCCAACCCATTTTTTCACCACTATTGGCTGCTCACCTTCTCCCCAAACTGTGCTGCATGGTACAGTAGTCTGCAGCTGACCTTGCCTGTGAAGACTAAGGTAGGATGAAGAAGGCACCGGGTAATGTGGGGCCCCTGCAAAATATGCTGGGCAATCTGGTGGTTGCGCCAGAGGAGAAAGCGGACCTCTTTAACCAATTCTTCACCTCCGTTTTCTTGTGCAGGGACCGGGACTTCCTCACTGTGATGCAAGACGGACTCGAGGGGAATGCCTCCAGACCTCAGGCTGGGGAGGACCAGGTTAGAGAGCTTCTGGAGGGGCTGGACATGTTCAAGTCAGCGGGTCCAGATGCTCTCCACCTCAGGGTGTTGAGGGAGCTAGCTGGGGTTATTGCAGGGCCCTTGGCACGGCTTT
>NW_017729026.1:17137526-17164346 GCF_001723915.1 Gavialis gangeticus | reverse complement strand
TGGAGTCATTACTGACTCCAAGATGAACATGGGCCGACAATGCGAGGTCACGGTTGGCAGGGCTAACCGGACCTTGTTGTGCATCCACAGGTGCATCTCAAGTAGAGCCAGGGAGGTGATCCTCCCCCTCTATGCAACACTGGTCAGGCCACAGCTGGAGTACTGCGTCCAGTTCTGTGCACTCCACTTCAGGAGGGATGTGGACAACATTGAAAGGCTCCAGAGGAGGGCCACCCGCATGATCTTGCTAGCTGTAATTCCAATTGCGCTTTGGCCTTCCTGGCTTCATCCATGCATGCCCGAGCAATATGCTTATACACCTCCCAAGTTGTTTGTCCAAAGCTTCCAATTCCAGTAAGCTTCCTTTTTGTGCTTAAGCTTACCAAAGAGTTCTCTGCTAAGCCAAGCTGGTCACTTGCCACATTTAGTATTCTTCCTGCACATCAGGATGGTTTGTTCCTGTGCCCTTGGTAAGGTTTCTTTAAAATACAGCCAGCTGTGCTGAACTCCTTTCCCCCTCAGACTGGCCTCCCGAAGGATCCATCAGTTCCCTGAGTGAGTCAAAATCTGCTTTTCTGAAGTCCATGGCCCGTACTCTGCTGCTCCTTCCTTCCTTTTGTCAGGATCCTGAACTGCATCATCTTGTGGTCGCTGCTGCCCAACTTGCCATCCACATTCCCTATCAATTCTTCCCTGTTTGTGAGCAGTGAGTCAAGAAAAGCATGGCCCCTACTTAGTCTTTCCAAAGTTGTGTCCAATGCTCAGCATCCCATTGAAAAAAATTAGCTAGGGTTCTCAAGAAAGTATCCCCCAATTCAAATTAGGGCTCTGCCAATCCAAACCTGATTTCTGAAGATGAGAATATTTATGTGCCCTACCTACAAGCTACAGTAACAGACAACTGAATAGGACATGTGGCCAGGCTACAACTAGGGAATCAGTAACTGTTTGCAAAACAAATCCATGCCAATAAATCTCAACAAGAGTATGGGGCACACTGGGATGTTGCAAGCTGTTGCAAGATGCTGCAGAAAGTAGGAGGAGATATGTAAGGTGTGAAAAGATTAGCAAAAAAAAACAGGCTTAGGCTCTCACTGCCTGGCTACTTCCCCAGACCCACTACCTGCCTTTTCTACTGGAAGGTAAGAACTGTAATAAATTAATTAGTTTTTGAAATGTGGTGCTGCTCAATTCCAAAAAGCTACAGAGTGGTGCCTGGAGTCTAACAAGCAATTCCTTGGAGTTTGAAAAGGTTGAGAACCACTAATCTACAATATATGAAGTTTTATACATGCTTTCCATTTTAAAACACACCTGTCAGCTCTTTTCTATTCATGAAATTTGCATGCCTATAGCACTTGAGGTTCTCAGGGGATGTTGAATTCAAGTACAAACCAGACATGGGACCTTTCAGCTTTTAAGGCTAAAACCAGTGGTTGGATTTCTCCCAGGACAACTTATCCTGGGATGGGAAAAGTCTGTTGTCTAACAGTAAGTGCCTGTGAAGTATAAGAATTACTGTATTTACCCAAATCCAAAATGACTTTCCCCCTCACTCCATTATTAGATTCTAGACATGAAAAATTATAGACTTGTTATAATTTTCCATGTCTAGAATCTAATTATTGGAGGGTCGTTTTAAGACTTCCCTACTGCTGCTACAGGAAAGCAGAGGTGGGGGTCAGAAAGAGAGGGAAGCAAAGCCAGGAGGCAGCTGGGAAGGCCAGTGGCAGGGAAAGCAGGGGAGCAGATGATGACAAGGCAAGTGGCATAAGGAACAGCAGCATGACCCCTGCCCCTTCCCCCCATGCCTTCCCCCTACCACTTATGCCCAACTACCTGCCCTCACCTTATGCTGCTTTCCCTGACTTATCCAGGTACAGGGATAGCCTCAGAAGAACTCCTGACCCTCTCCTGCCCCATGCTGCAGGGAACAGCTGTGCAAAGAATTCAGTTTGGGTGGAAGTGGGGGAAGCCTCCAGGTTCCTCCTTCTCTGCCCAGCTCCCAGTCCCAGTCTCCCTGGCTAGGCAGGAGGAGGCTATAAGGAGGAATCTGCACTGCCACAGCTGTTCCCGGCAGTGTGGGGCAGAAGAAGGTCAGGAGCAGCTTTGGAGCTCCTGCCTGTGTCAGCTGGGAGCTGCAGAGTAGCTTTGGAGGAAGCCTGACTTGACTGGGGACTACAGCAACAGTAGCATGCAGATTAAATTCTTCCCTGCCTGGCTCTCTGCCAGCAAGGGAGATTTGGTGGGGGAGGAGCAGATCCCAGATGGAAGAATCTGCATGCTACTGGGCATGTCTACACAAGACATTTATTGCAAAGTAGGCTAATTAACTGTGCAGTAAACAACTTGCATCTACATGTGTGGCCCTATTAGGCCACAGGAAACTAATTAACTCTGCAGCACTACATGTGACGTAGCTGGCTGGAGTACAAGGGTGCTTCAGTGCGGGGGCTGCTATCCATCTAGCCTTGCAGTGGAGCACCTCATGCCCCAGCCAGCCCCTCAATAGCACACTGAGCTGGGTCAGAGCATCTCTGGGCTGGCAGGCTGACCCCCCCTGGACTCCCTGCCAGCTGGGGCTGCTCTGACCTGGCTCAGCACACTGCAGTCCTGGGCACACATGTAAACATGGCACCCAGGAACAATACATTTCGGTGTGATAACCAGTAAGTGCATTGTACCTGTAAACTCCGGCATAAGTGCTGGAGTTTACTGCTTTGCCTTAACAGCACATGTAGATACACATACCGATGCTGTCCCTAGTGCACAGCCAGCTCCCCACACAGTTCCCAGCTGGAGCATACTCAATTTTAAGATGAGACATTGTTTTCCCCATGATGAAGATGGGGGTGGGGGTGGGGGGGAGACTCGTCTTGGTATCAAGTAAATAGAGTAACACTTTGCCCCTGGGATAATAACAGCTAATTTTAGTTCATTGTTATTCAAGCCAAACATGTAAATTACTGCCCTGCACCTGCTTTGATACAAGTCACAGCTTGGGACAATCAGCCCCAGATAAAGCCAACATCTGGTTTTAGTCTAAGATCAACAAAATAAGATGAATTAAGTCCACTACAGTGGCAGACACGTCTGCAATTTAAAGAGGCACATTTTCCAATTGTATACTTCTCTCAAACATTCCTTGATGTTTTGCTTTGTCTTGTAAGTCTGCAAGATTTTAGAGGCAGAAATTGCAGCTACCTCTATGTTTTCACAGCACCTAGCACAAAAAGCTCCCGATCCTAATCAGAGTCCTAGATTATACAGTAATATAAAATACTATATATTAAAATATTAATACTAATTAAAATATACATACGTTTTCCAAGCTGACTGCAATTACATTACAGTTAAATAAGTTTGCGTTCTGTGTTTTTTCATGTATTTTTCCACAGATCCTCTGCTCAGTTAATACCCAAGATGGACAATGGTCACCAAATAAGAAGCTATTAAACTATTTGTTTATCCTCATTGGGTAATGTGTCCAGGCCTTATTTAGTGATGCTAGTCAAACTCTTATCTGACAACAGAATGATTAATTTTTTTTATCAGCATTTGCATAGTGTTTATCAATATAATACTTCAGTGCTTCACAAACATTAACTGATATGTTTTCAGACGTTTCCTGATAAGTGAGATAATATTATTATTGCCATTTTACAAATTAATATCACATGCTCACTAATTTTTGGGTGTAAAATCTGACATTTGTTTAGGTTCCAATTTTTCACAGCACATATTATATAAAGCACTTTATATGTTTGTAGCAGAGCTTCCATTGACATTAACTACTGCTGCGAATGCAATACTGCAAAAAAGACCTGAATATCTCAAATTCGTAACAGGAAACTAAGCAGTGCACAATTAGGTCCTGTACAAAGGGACTCTGTGGTTGAGGCAGGGACAGCAACATTCCTAATTCAGAGACTATCCTTTCTCTCTCAGGTCCCCCGATGTAGTCACTCCATATTTTCATATATATAAATAAATGAAGCAGAGGACAACTGTCTTCTTCAGTTCATAACCCTGATTCACTCTACTGTCTGCTTCATCTTGGGTGCACTGATTGACTCAGAGGTCCTGTGGGAAAATACGGTATGATCATGTAGTTAAAAAACTGAACAGACAATGCATATGCATAAAGGGGACAAATGGAGGTTGCAGAGGTAACGTTTGATTGATTGGTCGAAACATTAAACATACAACCAGAAATTGTCAGAAAATGTATCATGTGCCATTATATTAATATCATTGTCACTGCATGGGTGGTCAGCAGGGTTGGATTTATTAAAACTATAGCACTGATATCTGCCATTTAAGCTAATGGAAAAAAAACCAAAATAAATAATAGATTGACATTATTAATGATGATTCATCACTATGGATTTCTGACAAATACTTTACCAATGGATTTCACAAATATTTGCTCACAGTAGAAGAACACAGGACTCAGGAATCTTGCATTCTATTTTGGTTTCTGGAATTGAGTGTGCTCTTTTACCCTTGACTTCTCTAAAACTGATTCACCTTCACTTTTGCACTCTCCTAAGTTTGACCCTGTCCCAGGCCTCTCTTTTCTACCCTCTCTATTGGGCCCATAACCCAGACCTAGTCTCCTTCCCCAGCCTATCCCAGTCTCTTTCCTTGTCCATCCCATCTCCAAATTTCAATACAAGCTTCTGCCCCAGCAAAGTTACCTTGCTCAAACGTTCCAAGCTTCACCCTAGGTTCAGACTCTGATTTTTCAATTAGAGGAAGATTCTCCTCTCCCTTTCCCCTACTCTTCCCTCCACCTACCAGGGTGCCTGAATGCCAAAAAGGGGCATTGAGAGCACAGAGACAAAACCTCCCTGTTTTCTATTCTGGTGCCCAGCACCACAGTGGTCCATACACCTGGAAATATCTGCAACAGAAGTCCTAAGAAGAAACAGGCTTAGTATAGATAGAATCTTTGAAGAATTTGGTTGTAAAAAAATCAAATCAGTCTCTATATAGCTTGTACAAACTGATTTTTCAAAAGCTTTTAACTTTGCTGAACTGGTATAGCTTTTTATTGGAATACCAGAACAACACATGCATAAATAACACTATGGCAGTTCCCCAGCCAAATTTCAAGCCTATATTTTAAATTGTGGAGGAGCTAGAGCTTCTCAAGGAAAAAGTTCTTAATGTGAATAAAAATAATATCTTTTCCTTATCCTTTCTTAATTTAACCCCACCCCCCAGTCAAAGGTAAATATTCAGCATGAAAAATTCAGCCCAAATAGCTAAAGTTCAGCAACATTAAAATCGACTGAAAACTGTATCTTAAAAGAAAGTCTCAAGCAACCTTAACTGCAAGTAGGTGTATCAGTTTGAATTATGAAAATAAAAATTAAAAAACAAACTTCTTAAAAGAAAGCAGTATTTCAATACAAGATTCACCACTCATGAAGATCATACTTTTACCTGCCCTTTTTTTGATTCTACTCATTACTATCATTCTTTCTTCAAGAGAATATATTTGTCTTTTTGCCTATATTTCCTTAAATGGAACATATCTAGGAAGAGCCTAGTGCAGAACAGACCAGTCCTTAGGCTGATTCAGTTCCTGTCCTCTGTTCCACAGTTCCATAGTCTTTTGCTGGCATGGGTTGGAGCTTGTGACCCAGCTGATGGTGGGCCAAAGTATCTGCCCTCTTTTCTTCCCCAACAATAGCCAGCTTCCTGCACTAACTCTACTCTGCATCTACACTTCCTTTGTTGCAGACTTCCAACCACACTGCAGTGAGGGAAACACGGATGCAGTAGAGGAGCAGGCACTGCAGTGGGGAGGCGCACTGTAGAGGGGATGGCAACATAGTGCAGCTCCATGCTACCAATCCCCCATACCAGATCAGACCTCTGCAGTCCAGACTGGACCTCTTTGCAGGCCAGATCCATCCCACAGGCTGCAGACTGCCATACCAATCCCTGGCTCCACTGCCATCCCTAATAAGTTGGTCTACAGTAACGGTTGACATTTTTATATAATGACAAGTTCAACAACTCAAACGTTATTAATTAAACCACAGTTAGATTACTTTTATCAAAACTATATATTTCCTGGATTCAAACTGATGACAGAGTGGAAAAGTTTCTAAATCTCAGTTATAATTCTTATTTCTCTCTTCCTAGAGTCAAATTCACTGTCTATTTCCTGTCATCAACAATATAATAAGTTGGTGACAAATAATTTAAAGGCCCAGTATGTTGTGCAGATCTTTCAAAACTCAAAATTAGAATAATTTACAAGACAGACAAGAACCACCAAACAAACAAACAGAACAGCCACCACTGAGCAGAGACTTGTTGGGAATATCTAAAATGTTAATTCATCAATTTTAATTAGCCAAATATCTAGACAGTGTGTAGTAAGTAAACATTGACAAAAGTACTTAGCAAAAAAATAGAAACAGTTCTAGTTAATTCCTTAAATATTCATAATAAAGTAGTACATCTTAACATTGCAGAAAGAACTTCGTAGCTTGGAGGGCAACACACACTTATGATACTAGATGTGGAACTCTATCAAAAGTGCTTCCAAAAGCATGATCCAAAGCTCATTGAGGCCAATGGAACAACTCCATTGTCATCAATGATCTAAGGATGAAGGGTCCCAGTTCTTCCAGATGACTGTGCCCAAAATTAACTTTCTGTTCAATAGGAAATGGGGAGAACCCCTGCATCCTGTTACAAACATATTCTCTTTACCCCAGCAATTTAAAGATGGACCTATAAAGATATCATAAAAGTGCAGCTGTGGCTTTACTGTACTCTTGTTCTCACACCAGTAAGATAGTTCATGTAGTGAGGAGTATTATAACACCAATAACTTGTCCATATTGGGTTTAAGGCAGCAAAGTCTGAGGCACTTTATAAGAGGATTCTACACCACTGTGTTTATTATCTGTTGTTCTTTACAAATGCAAATGTACAACAGTCAAGACTCCTTAAGAGACTAGAGAGAGAGAAAAAAAAAATAAAAAGTGAAATGATTCATATTCTGGGCCTTGACACATTTTTCTGTTATAAACATTACTCTTTAAAAAAAAATCTATTATTTACTGTTCTTTTAGGACATGCATTCAAATTTCTCACCCTCTCAAAATATTAACTGTTTAATTAGTTAGATATCTATTACTTGTTTAATTAGTTAAACATCATCGTCTGTCCAGTAACCAAATACAAGTCAATGTCAGAAAGTCCACAGAGGTGGAAAAAATAACTTAAAAGCAAGCATTAGGAAAAGAGCAAGAACCATTAATAGTATCCGTGTAAAATATTTCACTAATCTTTTGACAGGTTTAATGTGATTATCACCATAATATCTAAGTACATGAATTAAAAATATGTTGGAAAGATACTTGAAAGACAGTTCATCCACCATCCTCCTTGAATATAATTATGTCTCTAATTCAAATGCATCATTAATTTTCTGCCTTAAAATTTGAATTGGGGGGCTATCACTTTTGAAAATACCTTCAAAATCTCTGAATTTTTTTTCCCATACCACTGTATACATATTTCCTATTAAGGCTTAATTTGTCCAGGGCAGCAAAGTCTCATTCTATGTCTGTTATTAACATAAAAGCATACTTTTGTATTTGATGCAAATAATGTCAAACAATAATACAAGGAACAGTGGAGAAAATAAGCAGAGAAGCATCTATTATCTCATACAATTAAAAGAAACATGTCAGCTCTACTCAGATGCAAAGGTCTCAAGCTCTGATGGTAAAAGACCTCACTGAATATTAGCAGAAGATTTTTGCCAGGAGGGGAAGAATTTATTTTAGAGCACCGTAGGGTAGCTGGATAGTCAACACTGAAATGGTTTCCTAAGCTTTATATGCTGGCTGTTTATTTCTCATTTGACTTCAACTTGAGCTAGAAAATCTCTGAAGTGGCAGTTGCTTTTCATTAATTATTGTAATTATACTCTCTGTCTTGATGCATTCTAAATTTATTCTCAATCAATTTTCAGTTCTTGGCTTTCTATAAAGATTCTAAAAGTTAAAGTGGTGTTCAAGAGTGCAGAATTAATAATTTTTACTTGCTAATTTGATTTCTGCATGTTGAAAATTTATAACAGAGAACTACTGCCCGCAGGACAGCATTGCTTAGGCGTTTCAATGTAAATAACTTATTTTCCCCTTAGAAATGGGGAATACAAGGAGAAAACCTGTTTAAAATTGATGCAGCTGAAAAAAAAATCCTCATATAGAGGAGCAAGGCCTCCATATGAATTGGTTTCAGAATAAAATGACAGAGGAATAAGGAAAAACAAGCTAGAGCAGGGGTCAGCAACCCAGGGGCAGGACATTTTGCTCAGCATGCTGTAACCAGCTCAGGCTCTGGGCAGCTGCTGCCTGCCATGGAGCTCAGGCTGTTTGCAGCAAGAGCCTGAGAGGCTGCCAACCCTGCTGCCAGCAGCCCAGGCTCCATGGCATGCACCAGGTGCCCAGAGCCCAGGTCAGCTGTGGCAGGCAGCCATGAGGCTGCAAACAGCTGCACTGTGGTCCAGAGCCCTGGCTGGGCTCTGTGGTTGTGGTGCCAGGCTTTGGGCAACTGCAGCAGGCAGTGGGCAGGCTGTGAATAGCTGTACCGAGGTCTGGAGCCCTGGCACTAACTGTGTGGTGTGGCGGGTGCACGTGTGCCTTGGGGCATATGGCGGGGAAGCGGATAGTGAAGCGCAACCCTAGCCCCTCCCCTGTCATCCACCCAGAGGCATGCATGCACCTGTTGCTAGCAGTGAGGATTGGACCCCTTGTGGGTGCCCTGCCATCTGCCTCTGGCATGCCAAGTCGAGGCATAGGTGAAGGTTGGGGTGTTTTTGGCATTCTGGTCAAAAACATTACTGACCCCTGAGCTAGAGACTGCCATAAAATTCAGATCAGTGACTAGATCGCTTAAGTATCAATCAGGCAAAGAAGGAAGATCAACTCAGAAGTTACAAACTGGTGCACCAGGATAAAGTTATCAGAGCCCAATCAGCATTCTTTAGTTAATAAGGTCTGAAAGGCTGAAGGATAATCATTTTATACAAATTTAATAAAAATATTCTTGTGATAATATACTTAAGAAACAAATCAAAATGGGCAGTAAGCAAAAATGGTAATTGAATGTTGGATAAAGCAAAGACTTGAACCAGCAGCTGAAGAAGCAACTCCAAATGGGAGCTCCTTCCCTTACTATTATGAAATGTCCAAGTTAAATTCAATAGCAATTAAGGGTCCTGGATGAAATATGACCACTAAAATGGAGAAATGTCTAATATTACGACCCAGAAGCAGTACTATTAGTTATCTAAAACATTAGAATTTAAGAGGGTCTACCAGTTTTGTAAATGTAAGCCCAAGACATGTCTCATTTGAGGCAGGTCTGATTATCCCCAGGTTAACACCTGAATCAGAACAGGTACAGCTTAGTTATTTATATACATCACCCTTCCCAACTTGCATTGCCATGCCTCTGCCAGTAGGTGGTGAGCAAGAGCACTACCTGGCCAGATTGTCCTAAAATGACAGGCACCTTATTGACAGACGTGGCCGTGTCCTGGGAAAAAGCTTTAGCACATTTTATCGTACATTTTTCAGAGGGACTTGAAGTGGGACAAACAGGCACATCTTGAAGCAGGCATGACTAGGATCCCAAGGCAAAAGGCTCTCTCTCAAGAAAAAGGTGCTAGAGAGATAATAAGTGGGTTGATTCCATCACTGACCTCAGAGTAGTTGTCCTTAAACAAAAAAACCTTTAAAAAACAACTGGAATGTGAAACTGCTGTACAAAAGGCATCCTTAGACTGAATTGTTTTAACCACGCTTCCAAAAGAAACCATGGATTCTTACCATAAACTAGCTGTTTACTCATGTCCCTCTAGGCATTACCTGCCTTGTACACTTCAGTTATCTAATCACCCCTTTATTATCTCTTAACAGTGCCCCACTCCTCACTTCCTTTCTATATATAATCTTTTTTTTTCTGCCAGTTCATCCATGGCATCTAATGAAGTGGCTGTCGCTTATGAAATCTCATATCTCCCTATTACCTGACAGCTACTTTCACTGAAGAAGAGGTGAAGACAGCACTATCTCGTGTTAAAACAGGAAAAGCTGCTGGCCCTGACCACATTTTTCCTGAACACCTCACCAAACTTGGGCTGATATAGCTCAAGAGTGGCTACGCAGCTTTCTGTCAACACACATGCATCACTGCAAGATACCCAAAATCTGGCACAAGGCCAACATCATTGTAATACAGAAGCCAGGGAAAGACCCAACAGACCTGTGGCGGGGACATGCCCCCACAGGTTTTCAAAGGAGTGGAGGCAAGCTCTGCAGGTCCCAAAACCCCAAAACAGACCCCCCGCAGGGAAAACTTACCTCCTGCCGGCCCGGGAGTGCAGGAACTGGGACCGCGGCTGCAGCCACATGAGCCAGCGTTACGTTGGCTGTTTAATCAGCTGTTCCCCATGCAGGGAACAGCTAGACCAATCACAGAGGTTGTACTGACTGCCACGCAGAAGTTTAAAAGCCCCAACAGACCCTGCGGAGGGGACAAGCCAAAGGAAGAGAAAGGAGGTGGGCAGAACATCAGATGTGCTGAGCGTCCTGCAGGGAAGAGGAGCGGCACAGCCAGAGCAGCACCGGCGAGCAGGCCAGGGGAAATCTTTGAGCCCCCTGCCGGAGGCAGAGCAGGGGGAACACTTTGGCCCCCTGTAGGAGGCAGAGCAGGGGAAGCACTGCAGTTCCCTGTGGGAGACAGACCAGGGGGAGTGTTCGAGCTCCCTGTAGGAGGTAGAAAAGGGTCAGTGTTTGAGCCCCCTGTAGGAGGCAGAGCAGGGGAAGCACTGCAGTTCCCTGTGGGAGACAGACCAGGGGGAGTGTTCGAGCTCCCTGTAGGAGGTAGAAAAGGGTCAGTGTTTGAGCCCCCTGTAGGAGGCTAGGGAAAAGGAGGTGGCTCCATGTCCCTCTCCTCCCCAGGTGAATATTTCTTCTAAAGAAAACAAAAGAAAAGAAAAGGGAAAAAAAAATCAAAGAGACAGAGAGAGAAGGTTGAGGCACCAGGGTCAGAAGGACAAGAGCCGACTGAGTCCACTTGGACGTGGGTTCCCCCATCTGAAGCAGGTGGCAAGCAAGCCTGTGGGGTCGAAACCACCATCGCATCATCACCTATCTGGCTGGTGATTCAACAGGTTGTAGGGGAGGCGGAGCCCCTTGGAACATCGCGCTGAATAATCGTGAGTATTGCCATTGTCAGGAAGCCCTCCCAAGAAGCCCCTCTCCTGATAGCTTAACATCAAAGTTGTGGCAGATGAGTTGAGGGGAGGGGCTACATACCCGACAGGCCGTGCTACTCATAAGGCCCCCCCAGAGATCACAAGACCCAAAGAGCTACAGACCATATCACTGGTCTGTAAACTCCTAAAGCGGCTTATCCTGAACCAAATCACATCGACTGTTGACCAACAACTGCTGCATGAACAAGCAGGTTTCAGAAGAAACCAATCAATCCATGATTGTGGCAGCTCTTACAACTGATATTGAAAGAGCTTTTGAGAATCAAGAAAAGGTTGGCATGGTTCTAGTTGACTTAACAGCAGCCTACAACACAGTTTGGCACCCAGGCCTCCAATATAAGCTATTTACCACACTACCAGACAGAAGTCTGGTTAACTTCATTATGGAGATGATCTCAAATTGGCTCTTTACTTAGAGTACATCATACGGAAAGACAAGTTGTCACAAGAGACTCAGGAATGGAATACCACAAGGCTCTGTCCTTGCTCCAATCCTGTTTAACATCTACATGGCAGGCTAGGTAAGCACCACATTGACCATATACATGTATGCAAATGGCCTGGCACTTGTTGCTACCAGCAATAACGTATCATCAATAGAGGCCAAACTGAACCATGACATGGAACTCATACCTTCCTACCTAAAACAGTGGCAATTGAAGCTGAATATACAGAAGACCACCTCACACTTTTTCACATGAATAATCATGCCGTGAATGCCAAGAATTGTTGTGGAGGGAAAAGAGTTACCCTTCAAGAAGACTGGGGGTTGGGGGGAGGGCAGGCGGTTGGAAATCACTCCCAGCTTGGTCTCCCTTTGAACTCGCCTGCCACAACTTAGATAAAAAGAAGAGAGCGATTCAGTGATGGTATCTGAACAAGGAATCACCACAGCTAGCTGCATAGTAAATTCTCACAGAGTAGCTTTTATTTGCACAGCAGGAGTCTGTATTGTACCAATGTCTTCGCTAATTACCTCATTAGCGAGGGCATTCCGAGCTGCAGATAAGGACTCTAGGCTCCAGATGCCTGAGGGATACTTTATAATTACCAGTCTCTGGGGGTTAAAAAGTCTTATGAGCAGAATATGCTGTCTGCGTCTTACTTGTGCTGGGAGCTGCCCCTGCTGCTCCCTCACTTGTTTGAATGGCAGTTCTAGTGTCTTAGCTAACTCCACAAGTTAGTTGCTCCGTCTAGCTCCTGCTGCCCAAGCCCTGTCCTGAAGCCTCTTTCTAGCTCTTGGGGTTCCCAGAAGAGCTGTATCTTGAAGCCCCGCAGTTTCCCCACACTCACCAGACTGGGTGGGGTTCCCGGGGGAGTATTTATACTTGTGGTCAACCTGTCATTGTCCTGAGTCCCAAGATCCTGGCTTTCCTTGGGGGTCACAGGTAAGTTTTCTCTTTTTCCTTCTTTCAGGGACCCAGTGGTCTCTCCTCTGCCCTCCAGTCCCCAAAGGCAAAAGGTGTTTGTCCTGTGGCTGGATTTATGCTGGTGGTGGTGGGCTAATCATCCCGCCCCTTCCCTGATGTGAAACTCCCTTCAACTGGCAGGGTGCAGTCTCAGGTCATCCTCGCCTGAATCCCATACAGTAACAGGGCTCCCGTTTGAGCCCATTACAAAGACACTAACCTATCTGGGTGTCACTCAGACAAAAGCCTAACCTTCCACTACCCCCTGGAGACACTGAGGCACAAGGTAACCTCAAGGGCAGCAGCTACTAAGAAATAAGCTGGTACAACATGGGAAGCTGAGTTCTCTACCTTGAGAACAACTACACTAGCCATGGTTTACACACCAAAGGAATACTGCTTTCCTGTGTGGGCAAATAGTGCCCACACCCACAAACTGGACAGTGCCCTTGAATTCTGCACTACAAACAATAAATGGCTGCCCGGTATACACGGAATGGGAAAACATGTTCATCTTGACTGGAATCTCCCCTCATAACATCAAGAAGTCTGAAATACTGCTTGACCTGGCAATCAAAGCCCAATGGGAAGACCATCTACTACATAATATAATTGAAAAATACTGTCGCAGGGCACTGAAGTGCCTGCTCCTAAAGAAGGACAGGTGTTGGTTGCTGGGGCAACCACAAGGATCAGCTGACCGGAAGGGGGCAGGGCCTGGCCTATATAAACAGCTTAGGCTGAGGCCAAGGAGGCAGTTCCCCTGTGGCAGCTAAGGAAGGTGGAGCTCTGCTGGAGCAAGCAGGGCAGGCCC
Source organism: Gavialis gangeticus (assembly GCF_001723915.1). Taxonomy (NCBI): domain Eukaryota; kingdom Metazoa; phylum Chordata; order Crocodylia; family Gavialidae; genus Gavialis; species Gavialis gangeticus. Next base: position 17,150,800 of record NW_017729026.1, on the reverse strand, counting down.
AGCAGAGAAGCCTGATGGCCTAAGCAGCTTATGGGCAAGGATAACAGGTAGAGGAACCCCTGGCAGGGATGGAAACGATGATTAGCCTGGAGGCTTATTTTGTGTTGCAGCCGGTTGGCTTATGGGTTTGCTTTGTTATTACACTGGAGGACTGGGTGAGGCTATAAGGGGTTGGAGGAGGCCTCATAGGAGCGCCCCAGTAGTGTGGGGGTTCCTGGCGCTGGAGAGGGCACTGCATTTTGGGGTGTCCTGACCCCGGCCCCAGTGTGGGCAATATCAGGAGGAGCCCAGTGGGGGCACAGGCAAGAAGCCCAGTGGGGCGTGAGACCCAGGAAGGGGGTCTGGGAGCCAGGTAAAGCCGAGGCTGCCTGAGCCCCAATTGTGGGAAGCCCCAGTGGGGTGTAGGACCCGGAAAGGGGTCTGGGGGCCAGGCACATCTATGGCCACCTGAGCCCCGCTTGTGGGAATCTCAAGCAAGGCCCCAGTGCGGGCGTGAGCGCGAGCAAGGCCCCAGTGGGCAGTGTTGTGAATAAGAAGCCCCAGGGAGGGCATACAGGAATAAGAAGCCCCAGGGAGGGCATACAACAAGAGCATGGTGTTTAGCCCCGGGGAGGGCATATAGGAGTAAGAAGCCCCAGGGAGGGCATACAGGAATAAGAGCCCCGGAGAGGGCGAGCTACGGGTAGAAGCCTGGTGTGGGCCGCTAAGGGAAGACAAGCCCGGAGCGCATCCACGAGGGCGCGGGCAACAAGAATAGACACACCAACGTCCAGTACATCTGAGAGGCTTGGGACGTGGTAAAAGGGGTGGTAGGAGCCACACATAGCCCATAGGGCTGGGTGCACCAGAATCTATCCATATAGAGCAGGGGCCAGGAAAAGTAACAGCACCGTGTTCAAGGGGACAGTTAAAGGCAGCCTCCCTTAGAATACTTGGACCATCAAAGACGTGGCGGGTGAGAACGAGGGTGCTTGATTGCCAACTTGGCACGGTAGGGGGGCGCCAGGAGAGATCACGGCCGCTTCTGGGTCCCCGCCCTGTGACAAATACCCAATGCAGAAATGTCTAAAAATCACAAAACCCCTATCAATGGAGTGGACGGAAGGTGGCGACAATCCAGGTGGCAATGATGGAGCAGGGGGGAAGAGGGCGAAGCCACTGGAGCTGGCCTTGCCCCCTCTCCCTGCTCGCTGGAGATGGCAGCAGTGGCGCGGGGGAGAGAACAGGGCTGGGACACCATGGCGAGACCATTGCCGATGCAGTGGTGCGGGGAGGGGAGGAGTGGGCATAGGCCTGATGCAGAGGGAAAGGGGAGGGAAAGGAGGAGCGAGCCCAGGGGCAGGGGGGAGAAACTGGCTCGCCGCAGCAGTGGCTAGGGGGCAGCTTGACGTGGCAGCGGCAGGGGGAGGGGAGAAGCAGGCCGCCCCCCCTCGGGCCCACTGCACCCCCCCCGCACCGTGGTGTGTTGGCTTCTTGCAACCCTTGGGCCCGGTCCTTCCTCACATTGGGCCCAGGCCCACTCCTCCCCTACCCCCGCTGCTGCAGCAGAAAGCGAGGGAGCGGGCCTGGTCCTCAAGCAGCAGGATGGAAGGGGAGAGCTAGCCCAGCTGGGAGGGCAAATGGGGCTCCATCCCCGTCTGCTCCCCCTCTCTTCCCCTCCCCCCCAGTCATTCTTGATGTGCAATTGGCTAGTACAACTATATACAACTACCATCCTCACACCCTTCGGGTCATAAACTCCTACATAAGGCATGGGCAAACCTGAATCAACTACAATCAGGCTATGGAGCTTTCAACAAAATCAAACAAAATGTGCCTTACAAACTCACTATCATGCCCCTGTGGCGAAGGAGATCAGACAGCTTGGCATATGCTAACTGACTGCCCTCTATATGGTCCACCAGAGGGAGCAAACAGTCTGAAAGACTGCAGTAATATTGATGGATCTACTCTTAAATGGTTGAAGAAGTTGACTTTCTAAAGTCATACACAAGAAGTATATCTCCCTAAATCTCTATGGTGCCATCTTGCCCTACCTTGTTTCCAACTTCAGACTAACATGGCTAACCACTTCTATAGAAAATCACTATGTAAGACAGTGATTAACTATCCTCCTGTTTCTCTTTCTGTTCAGGTAGTTGAGTTTTAAAATGGCAATTTTTTTTTAATGTATATTTATAATACTTTTCAGATGGCACAATTAAGCTGAGAAATGGAGCAAAGGTTGTATTTTAAAGTAAATAACCACTCAAAAGCATAGCATGAGTTGAAAAGACTGATGCATCTAGACAAAGTGACATCTAGATTTACTGTGAGTTTTATGAAGGAATAATCATTGTATTCTGGCCCTTGACTGGTAGAGTTATTTTTTTGTGGTAACTGGGCTTACATGCTCAAATGTAGAGGTAATGGGGTAGCTGTGCACAGAGCAGCAGCCGCAGCAAAGCCAGCTGTGGTGGTGCCTGTTTTCTTGTGCTCCCTCCTCTGCCGCCCAGTAAGCCCCTCTCAGTTACAGTACTACTCAAATGTTTTAAGTTAACATAAGAAACAGAAATCATACAGATTACCCAAACTGAATCAAATTACTCACATATGTGCTGTACATATAAGTAGTAAAAATTATGCTCCGTGGACTTAGCGACCTAGAAGATTCTCCAAGATTTTATATACTGATAATATACTTGACAGTATGACAACCTGGATCTTCTACTGCAAGCCCAGTCTTTTAGCTGGCATTTATCAGCAGTAGAAGTATTAAGTGAGTCTTTAAAGACTCAGTGATGCCGGTAGCTCTCCATGCTGTAGGGGGAATATTTCTTGGAGGAAAAGAAAAGCTGAATTTTACAGTTGTGAGGAAGGAATATATCAACAACCTGACCTGAGGCAGTAGCTTGGCTAGATTTTATATTGAATTTGTTTCTTTATAAATAAAAGAGAACTCCCAGAAAGTGGATAACATTTTGATCCTTTATGGAGTCTATAGATTTTACTTTTTGGAGGACAAGGAAGCTATTTGCTTACCAGCACCATAATAAATGAAAAAGGAAATACACACATATCTAAGAAGATGGGATAGAGAAACCTCATAATGTTTAATTAAAAATGTCATTAAAAGGTTCTGGATCAAGTTCTGATTAGAGTTCACCAGCTAACTGATCAGAATTTCCACTGAGGTATTTCACAGGAAGAGTAAAAAATTGCACAAGTTTAAGAAGCTGGAAAAATTCTGATAAAATAGTTTCTATAGGAGAATGCAGTTCCGTCAGAGTTAAAATCATATTTTGCAAAATCATATCTTTTTCACAGAAGTTTCATTTAAGGGAAACACTGGGAACAAGTTCTATTAGTGTCAAAACTTCCCATTTTGACATTTATAAAAGTAAAATATTTTAATTTTTTCTTTGACATGATTTTCATTTAAAGTATGATGAACTCCCCCTCCTCACCAAGCTACTGTACCAGATGCAAGCCATTAGGGATGAATATATTAAATTATGCAGATAAGAAGTAAAAACTACTGCCTAAAATTATGTCTGAGAAAGGTGATTAACTAATAGATTGTTAGTAACTCACACTTGTTTTTTGGGTTTTTTTCAACTGAGTTGAGTATACTATATATGTTTGACATTTTATCAAGGCAGTGATTTTTGGAGTGAGAATCCAAACATGCTTTAAAACAAAAAGGAGTTTTAAATATTTAAGTTAGCATTATGTAAGTAGTAGTTCAGCATGGCAAACTTTTAGACTGAAGTATTTTAATATTTTGGTGCTATTTTTGTTTAATCTGTTCTCAATCAAAGGTTTATTAGAATACGATTCAGAACTGCAATAATTAGGGTGCTCATACATCCCATTTTTGGCAAGACAGTTCATTCCACCCATCCAGCATTCTCAGCTGAAACTGGAGCTCAGAGCCAGCAGAATATGCCAGAGAATGGGGCTGGGGGAAAGAGGAGGGAGGGTTGGCAGAGTGGAGTGCTGTGGGACTGCAGGAAGTCTCTTTTTGACACTTGGGAAATCTAGTCATCCTACCAATTACGCAAAGTAATATTCTGAATTGCTTTCTGGGCCTTTTTAAATTATGGTATATCCATATATCAAATCCAGTGATGCTGAAGAAATGTCCCTTCTATGTTAAATTTGACTAGAACTAGACTTTCAGTATGTCAACACAGCGCAGCACAGTGCAACAGAGCTATGTGGATCTTGTGGTGTGGTGGTACAGCCCCAAATAAATATACTTACTGCTCACCACAGCTAGTTAGCTTAGGTAGAGTGTTGCATTAATTCAGCTATATTGCCTCCACTTCTCAGTCAACCCAGGTGTCTCTGCAAACTATTGCATTGTGCTGCACAGACAAACCTTGAGTGAGGGTATAAAGATAAAAGAATATTGCTGGGATGAAGAATGAAGAAAAATAGTTATGTGATGCAGCATGAAGGCACAAAGTAAAATGACTAATTGTTAGAAACTGCTTCTTCCTCAGAAGCTAAAATGTCACATTAGAAATACTGTACTGTGTCCCTTTCACGTATTTTAACTTGCATTCTAATAGAAAAGCTAAAAAAAAAAAAGTGAAAAGAAAACGTTTGTTCGTTATTTTAAATTTAGTTTTATAAAAGTGTGAACTAAAATCTTCTTTTGTGTCACCAAGTGATTCTAGAAAGGGAAATGGGCTTAGGGAGAGGGAATGCTATAAACCTCAATCCTGTGAAGACCTACAACAAAAAAGAGAAAAGAATATAAAACAAAGTAAACATATTTAAGATACAAAAAGCTGTTTATCTGTCATGTTTTAACCTTCTACCAAAAGTTATCTGTCATATTTGAAAGATAATATCTTACTCAAAAATAACTTTTTTTTGAAAAACTGTATAAAGAACCATACCTTAATAAACTGGAAGTAAATCTCTCCAATGCTTGCATCAACAGATTTCTTTTGAACTTTGGTGTCTGAAGACACTTAGCGATTAACAGCATATAAGGCAGTGGCAACAACTGTGTATAATTACACACAACCCATTAATACACCCTGAAAGGGCTTATTGGTATAAGAGATTCAACATATATATGGCATATATAATGAGGCTAGGAGAAAAATGTTGAGTCTGTTTTCCACTTATCTCTCTCACAGCAAGAAAATAGATCAATCTGTAAGCAAAGATAGTTTCTTAAACCCTTGGAGTGATTCATCCTGAACAGAGGCTATCGTTCTGTTGGAGGTTTAATATTGCCCTAAATGTACTGAGCTCTTGAGCAGGGAAAAAGACTTTTACGAAAAACCAAAATGGGGTTTGGACAATCCTTAATGTTAAAGGGGTAACATGTAACAATCTTCAACTTTTTAGAGAAAGTTGTTCTCAATTATCCTGAACAAAAACACGTGTACACAAAGTCTGTGTACATATACACACAAAGTCTGTGCACACACATAAAAGAGAACATTGACTTGAACGTGATAATCCTCATTATAAAGAAAGATGTATCCAGTAACTGCAAGATATCTCTACATGCAGGTGAGTGTCCACAAGACCCATTTTTGTTTCATCTTGTTTTTCAGTGGATTGAACTTCTAAGTCTTTTTCCATTAAAACAAAAATTGTCTGTGGAATTCCAGTTTCCTGAATAAGGGATGAATGTCTACTAAGATACATCTTGTTATTCAAGGGAGGAAAGAAGTGGAAGACATTACGGCCACTACATGGTATAGGCATCCATGAAAAGTATAACTCACTTGCTGTGAAAAAGTAGTTAAACGATACAAAATAACACTTTGAGCAGGGGGTTGAACTAGACAACCTCCTGAGGTCCCTTCCAACCCTAATTTTCTGTGATTCTAAATCCTCTAAGGCATTTTTGAAAGACACACTCTAAAGTAAGGTTCAACATATAACTTTAGGGTGAAATTAATTAATGATACAGTGGTCCAGCACATGACCTTACACAGCAGATGAAAGAGACACTAGGGCTGTAAGGTTGGTTTACAGGTAGAGCAGTTGTTTGGAGAGAGATGCATAACCTTCATGAGTTGTGAAAAATATATTTATGCTGGCAGCACTTAAACCCAAACAAAAACCCATGACAAGAGCTGGCTAAAGGCTGAATCAGGATGTTCACATTTGTAGACGTCTGAACAGTGAGCATTACGGAAAAGTACATAGTATTCCAACCTATAGGAATATCACAGCAACCACAGTGATGGCATGCTATTAAACACAGGCCTTTATTTTCAGGTTGTTTGGATATTACCTGTGTTGCTCATCTCAATTCAACCTACATAGCTCCCAATTGCCAAGGTTTCATGCATCTAAAATGATTTTTACATATGATTCAGACTGATTTTTAGTGCTATGCTGTGCATCATCTGTCTACTTGCTTTTTGTAGCCCTTTTAATCTACTTAAAATGGTCCATTTCCTTAGTAAACTAGAGCAGTTAATTCCCTTTTTATGGACTGAAGAGACACACTTTTTGAATTTTTATTTAAAAAGAAGCCAACATTTCCTTTGGTATTTGTAAGTATAAGGTAATAGCTATACAGCAGCAGTCGAGTAAATCAGCCAAAACAAAGTTCAAATTATACCAGTTCTCATGGGCAAGGTTTGTGACGGCCAGAACCAGAGGGATTAATAAGCAATAAATATGTGCTTCTTGGAGGCATTTGGTATTTTGCCTAAACAGGTAATATTAGTTAATATAAAGCTTGTAAGTTTGTAAACTGCAAACGTAACTTGTCTGTCATAAGTTTTGTCCAAGCAAAAATTTTGAATGTATGCTGATAACACAGAGTTAGGTCTGAACATGTGCAGACAAGCCTAGTCCACAGCATGCCCAGCATGTGCCCCCTATTCGACCTATTGGCTTGTCAATCACAACTGACCTAGTTTTGTAACAACACGCATGCTCAGTTCTGCTCAGCACTGATAAAAGTATGATGTAATTAGATGAGAAAATTCTACAGACCTAGCAACTTGATTAGCTGAAGTGTCGCTATAAAGACTTGTGAGCCCCCGCCGCAGGGGGGGAGACCGGAGAGACAAGGGAGAGACTCGACCTGAGAACAGAGGCTGCCTTGGCAGGGACTGTCTCACAGGGAGAGATCAACCCGATCCTGAAAACAGAGGCTGCGACTGCAGGGACTGCTCTTCAGGAGAGTCTTAGGTCCACCGGTCTTCTCACTGTTGTGGTTCGCAACTCATTCGTTTTCGACCTTGTATCGATTTCCGTACTGATCTTCCAACTACTGACCTTGCTTCTGGCATTCGACCGACCACGATCCTGATTAACCCGAACTGCTTCTCGACCACCGACTATGACATCGCTACATCCTTCGGCATAAACTCTGGCACCACCACTGACCGTCTGTTTCGTCCACGTTGGACTGGCATCACATCATTCTTCGCGTTACAGTTTTGTTGTTTGTCCTCCTGATCCATGAGCTGTTGACCAGTCCTGGGACTATCGAGTTAGGCAGCCGCACCTAGTCCCCGGGCTAGAAAGCAAGGGCTCAGCTCGAGAACCCCGTGGACCAACAGACCCCTTTGTGGTTATTCATTTCAAACTGTAACTGAACAAGCAAGCTCGTCTGCCTATGCTTCATCATCTTGTAGCGTAAGTCAAAATAAAATCCACCATTTGAAACCACACGCATCTCCCGCACTGCTCAGACTCCTCACCGCTAATCCCGCCTGTTCCGCACCAAAACCCTGGGCCCACCGTGACCTTGGGGCCGCTATTCCCCGACAAGTTTAACCAAAATGATAAATTAACTCTTCGTGGAATTGACTGGGCCCTATAGGCAAAGCTGTGGCTGCGAGATTAGGAGACCTAATGGTTTTTTGCTCAGGGTTCAGTCTTGATGATAAAACTGGATCCAACTGCCTGGCACAGCCAACACATTCCAGGAAAACACACCCCAAGAAAGCATATTCAAATGAAACCTAAGAGGGGTTGGGGCTTAGGCGAAGCAATGTCAATTTCAAACCTAAAGGTGCTGCATCATAATTTGCTTATTGGATAAACCCGACTCTGGGTAGTAACCTTTTATGATAATTTTAACACCTTTCAATCCCATAGGGTAACAGCTATAGGGTAACATTATGAGTGGCTCTAAACCCAACAGATTAACATAAGACTAGGTATAAAAAGCGCATGCATCAGGTGATCAGCAGGAAGGAGGGAACAGAATAGTCATTTCTGTTCCACGCCCAGACCCCGGACCCCCGTGTGAGTGAGGACTGGATTCTGATCAAGGGACCTTCCCCGGTAATCCCTCTGACAGTGTCAATTGGGGACGCCTGATTTCACTGGAATTACTTGACGCACACCTAGCATTGAGGGACTATTGATAGGTTGTCAACCCACGTCTGTCTATCTGTTGTTTTGAACAGCCCAGTGGCTAATACCCTTGCAGTGCCCAGTTGGCCTGTTGTTATTACCTGTTATTTACTATTAGCTCTTTAATACTGCATTATCTGCTTATCGCATTTATCTTTCTGTTAACTGTTGTGTGTGCATGTAAGCTATAATAAATTTGCCTTTACTTCACTCCTAACTTTGCCTCCTCGATCCGAAACTGAACGTAACAGCCCAGTTGGCCTACGATAAAATTGATACAATCGCAGTGCCCAGCTGTCCTGTGTGCTTTCCTTTTGTGCTTGGAATATGTATAACTGTTTCTACTTACTATCTGTAGCTTTTTCTTATCCTTGTTAGCATTGCTGTGTGCAGCCTCAATTGCAGTATGATGCTTCCATGCCAGTTCTTCCAAGGTCTTAGAATGAGCCTCCTTTAACTGTGCAGCCTCTCCTTCCAATCTTGTTTGCAGTTTTATAAGCTCCTTCTCATAGTATTCTCGTTGTGATTCCCTTGCTTCACTTATCCTCTGTAAAAGCCAAACAAATATTGCAAACTCACCTTTGCTTAAGTGTCTTTTTTCACTTCAAAGTGAAAAAAGCAAAAAAACCACCACAACATTTTTACTGAAGACACATAAACACATTACACCAGAAAATACACTAGACTCAAAAACCTTTTACAATTATATAGAGGCAAGGGTGTCACACTCATCTGGCCCTGCAGGCTGAATAAGCATTGCTGGGCCAGTCTGTGGGCCACATAAAACATGCGCCAGTTCTGCTCCAGGGCTTGCTCTGCACCCAACATACGGACTGGACCCAGCACTGCATCCAGCACAAAGTGGTCTGAGACACAAGCTCTATGTAGCACCCCACTGAACTGACTCTGTGGACTGGCTCCAGGGCCATCCTGGATCAGACCCTAGGCAACCCTGTGCTGTGTGCAGCACCAGCTTCAGCTGGTGCATTGAATGCAGAGTAAGCCTTGGGGCTGGCGCATGCTGCACTCAGCACACGGGCAGGAAGGCTGGGCACACTGCACATGGCATGAGGTGTGCCCTGCATGCTGTCTGCAACACAGCCTGATGCAGACCAGGTCCAGAGCCAGTGTACAGAGCTGGTCTGGCATGGCTGCTGTATGCAGCATGTGCTCCAGACTGATCCCTACACTGTACGCAGCACACGGTGCTGGGTCTAGCCACATGAAGTCCCACATGGTGACTAGGGTTGTTTCAGAGATCCATGGGTCAGTTAATACAGCTCTATGGGCCAGGTCCAGCTTGCTGACTTTGTTTGCCCCCTCATATAGGTAAAGTATTAGATGTTAAAATCTATGATCTCTTTTTGTGCTATGTTGTCTCGTGTAGAAATAGAAGTATTCTTAGAAATGTAAGACTTTTGTTTGTCTGAAATAGAAAAATCTATTTTTTTTACCTTCTCCAGTGCCAGAATCTGTTGTCTCTGTCTCTCATCCAGACTCTGTGTTTTGCTTTGCAACAGATTTCTTTCCTCTTCCAATTGAGATAGCTTTTCTTTTAATCTAGATTTTTCTGTTTCCACATCTCTTATTGTAACTTCCTGTGTCATTTGAGTAGCTTGAAGCATCCCAATATGGCCTACAAAAAGAAAACTGCTATTTAACATCTCAGATATGAAGGTTCTTACCTGTAACTAAAGTTCTGCAAAATGGACTCTGTACATTCATGGGATGCTCAAGAGGTGAAGCTCTAATGCTGGGATCTTCTCATAACGCTTATTATTTGAGTGCTCTCATGACCCTTCCCTCACTTGAACATGTGATGGCAGAGTTCCGAAAAAGGGTATGGTATTCTGCCTGCCTCCAATGAAGGGGATTCTATAACTTTCCTTAGCATGTTATTTCACTTTCCTACTGTTCTCACAGCAAGGAAGTTTTCTGAGACTTAATCTAGAGACTGCTTCTCTGCAGTTTAAGCCCATTGCTTTATGTCCTGCCTCATGCAGCAAGGAACCATTGTTTTTTTCCTTTGGGGGAAGCTTTCAAATACTTGAAAACTTCTATCATGTCTCCCCCTTAATTTCTTTTCATCTAAATGCAAATACCTTGTTCTCTCAACCACCCCGCTATTTCTACATCCAAGTGATTAATAAAAAACAAGTCATACCAGAACAGAACCCTATGGAATACCACTTAAATCCCTGCCCTTCAGATATCAATCCACTAGTAATTATTTGCTTGTGATTATTCAACCAATTAGCATTACTATTATTCAGGCCACACTTCACCAGTGGATTTATGAGACTGTCATGTGGGACTATATCAGAAGCCTTACTAAAGTTCAAGTACCGTTATGTTAACTGCATTCCCTTCAACCATTCAACTAGCTACCCTGTAAAAGACGGAAATCAAGTAGGTTTGACATGATTTGTTCTTAACCAATCTATGCTGGCCACTAGGGCCACCCCTTCCTCTTTCATATATTTGCAAATTTATGGATTTATTATTTGCTCTGGTAACTTCTCAAGTATTGAAGTCAGGCTATCCAGTCTGTAACTCCCTGGGTTCTCCTTTTTCTCTTTTGTAAAGATGGGTAGTATGTTAGCCCATCTAACTGCCGCAGGGGAAAACTAGGAGCAACAGTCATAAACTCCTAGAAGAAGGTTTCAGACTGGATATAAAGAAAAACTTCTTCATGGTTTGTGTGACCAGACTCTGGAATAGACTCCCAGAAGGGGTGGTGCAGGCACCTACCCTGGAGATCTTCAAAAGAAGACTGGACACACACCTTGCTGGGGTTATTTGACCCCAGTAGTCTTTCCTGCCCAGAGCAGGGGGGCTGGATCTAATGTTCTCACAAGGTCCCTTCCAGCCCTAAACTTCTGTGACTCTCCAATCCTCTGGCACAAGTAGAGATGTAGAGAAATCCAAATGTATGTATCTCAGTGAGGGAAAGAATATTTGAGCTGAAGAACAATGTTTGTCTAAGAGCAAATGGTAAAATTGGTTGTGAATAAATTTAAACCAGAAATTAGAAGGTTTCTAACCATTAGAGCAATGATTCTGCAACAGCCTTCATATTAGAGTTGTAGAGTCAACCCCACGCCCCCCAAATCCCTAACTACTTTTACAATGGAATCCAGTAAGGTTATAAATTTCTAACTGCTGCTTTTGAGAGAGCACTCCAGGCATAACTACTCATAGATTATCCCTGATGAATATTTATCCAAACTCTTCTCAAACATAGCCAACGATAGAGGTTCCCTAGGCAGTCCGTTCCACTGTTTCACTGTCCTAACAGTGAAGAATTTTTTCTTGCTACCCAGGGTAAACCTACTTTACTGCAACTTCAAGCCACTGGTCCATGTTCTGCTCACTGCAACAATGGAAAAAAGGTGCTCTCACTCTTCTTTATGGTAGCTCTTCAGATATTTTTAGATTGCTATGATGTCCCCTCTTGGGCACCTTTTCTGCAAGCTGACTTTTCAATCTTCCTTCATATGGCTTGTTTCCATGCCCTTTTTGTCACCTATGTCTAGATGCTCTTTAACTTCTCCATGTCTTTTTAAAATATGAAGCCCAAAACTATACACAATACTCTAGAGGACGCCTAACTGGTGCTGAGTAAAGAGGCACTGTCACCTTCTATGTCTTGCATCTAATGCTCCTATTGATGCAGCCCAAAACATCAATAGGAGTATTAGAAGTGTTCTGTGTAGCTGTGCCACACCACAGACTCATATTGAGTTTGCGATCCACCAAATCTCTTAAGGCACCTATACACAAGCACGGAGACTACTCCAATGCACAAGAAGTTCAGCATGTTGGAACAGACTCAGTTGAGTCTGCTCGAGCGTGGCAATTACCACACTCCAGCAGCCTCCTGCATTTATGTATCAGCATCCCCACATTTAAAAATGGTGATGGGGCACTTGAACTAAAACTTGTTGAATAAGCTTTAGTTCAAGAACTCCCACTGCCATTTTTAACTGTGGGGACACTGATGCATGAGATATGCTGGTGCTTTAATTAGAGCAGTTCTTGGAGATCTATAATGATAGTGTGGCTCATTCAATACTACAATGTGAGATGTGGTAACAGAGGTCAGTATGTTGGAGAGGATCTTAACAGTGATTTTTAGATTCCATAGGGGTTAGGAATGAGACAAGTTTATCCATAATCATAAATCCTAAAATTTAGAACTGGTTTTGACCTTTCTGTGAGCTCTTGTTGCATATGACAAAGGAAGTTGGAAACTGAACTTCCCTTAAGCAAACAGATTCCTCACAGTAATATCTGAAATTTGGAACTCGATAGAAGAAGAGGACACAGCTATTAAATCTTAGCTTATGCCATTTTAGATTCTCTAGCAGATCTACAGATCTGGGTTTGGGCAAAGAAACCTACTGAAAAGTTTACTTTAAGACTCTCTGTAGATAACGTCTTATTTATAGTTCTCCTCTAAAAAAAAGAGCTCTCACACATAACACTCTCAAATGGGAATTCTTGAGATATGTCTTACATATAGGTCTTACAGCTTCAGTCATTTCTGTTTATTAGACAACTGACTAATTGTAAATGGTGAGCCCCCATGGCTCACCAAGAGCATCCGGGAATGTCTCCTTGATAAAAAGGTGGCTTACACCCAATGGAAAGAAGGGGTCATCACCAAGGAGGGCTATTCTGCAGTTGCTCAGGGATGTAGGGGGGGTAGTTAGGAAGGCCAAGGCAGAGATGGAACTGGGAATAGCTTCCCAGATTAAGGACAATAAGAAGTCTTTTTTTAAATACACAGGGGGTAAAAAGAAGGTCCCAGGTAATGTGGGGCCCTTGCAGGATGCGTTGGGAAACTTGGTCATCACACCAGATGACAAAGCTAACTTGTTTAACAATTTCTTTGCCTCTGTCTTCCTAAGTAGGGACCAGAATAGCAACCTCCC
>NW_017729026.1:17125219-17132526 GCF_001723915.1 Gavialis gangeticus | reverse complement strand
GGTCCAGAGAGGTGATCCTTCCCCTTTATGCGGCACTGGTCAGGCCGCAGCTGGAGTACTGCGTCCAGTTCTGGGCGCCGCACTTCAAGAGGGATGTGGACAGCATGGAGAGGGTCCAGAGGAGGGCCACTCGCATGATCAGGGGACTGCAGGGCAGGCCCTATGAGGAGAGACTACGGGACCTGAACCTGTTCAGCCTCCACAAGAGAAGACTGAGGGGGGATCTTGTGGCCTGTTACAAATTGGTCAGGGGGGAATCAGAAGGCATTGGGGGAGTCACTGTTCCCCCGAGCACAGCCAGGAGTGACCAGGAACAACAGTCACAAGCTAGCAGAGGGTAGGTTTAGGTTAGACATCAGAAGGCGCTATTTCACGGTCAGGGCAGCTAGAGTCTGGAACCAATTTCCAAGGGAGGTGGTGCTGGCTCCTACCCTGGGGGGTTTTAAGAAGAGGTTAGATGAACACCTTGCTGGGGTCGTTTGACCCCAGTACTCTTTCCTGCCATGGCAGGGGGTCGGACTAGATGATCTTCTCAGGTCTCTTCCGACCCTAGAAACTATGAAACTATGACTCATGGGATATGCCAGTGATGTGGTGTGACACTGGAACTTAATTGTATCAGTGCCCTTCCCCTCAGAGTTTACTTTTTAGTAGGTTTCTCCTAGTGTAGGATTAGCCTTTTAAATTGAAATGATAAAAAAATAAACCAAACTTTAAAAGGCTAATCCTACACTAAGAGAAAGCTAAATTAATGTATCTTGTGTCAGTGAATCCAGGCTGGACCAACCTAGTGAAGTTCCTAATCTATCTTTTAACCATTAAAGAATCAAGGCAGCAGAGCAATATACATACTTTCATAAACTTTGATACAAGAAAGAGAGGGACACTGATACAAGAAAGTTCCATTGTCACACCATATCACTGGTACATCCTGTGAATCAGTTGTCCAATAAACAGAAACCACTGAAGCTGTGGAGAACTATATGAAAGCTGATCTCAAGAATTCCCATTTGAGAGTGTTACCTATAACAGCTCTTGTTTTTAAAGGAGAAGTATAATTAAGGCACTTCTTAGTTTCCAAATCCCAAAACCTGCAATAGAATTCAAAACCACAGAGTCTATGTGCTATTCAGGCTCCTGGTAAGGAGATAAGGAAAGTAAGATCAGATTTATGGCAGTATTATAGACCAAGTTGGAAAACAGGTGCCCCTTTGGGAATTCTTTCCAAGGCTAAATCAAATGGAAATATTTCTTTTTTGTTAACTAAGTCCTCAGAGGTGGACTTAGTTTTCCTCACAGATCAGCTTTCATCTAGGTAAAGAAGTTACAAAGAGCTCAAGAGTTTACATAACTCAAATAATCTAGACGTGATCACTGGCAGAACAGGTTTTACATTTGGCTACTCCCAAGATTCCTCAATAATTTCATTAGTATTTCGATAAATGAAATACATTGCCTCCTGCTTATACCATGCTTCTTAGTATCTTTTGTCTTTAGTGTCAGATGAAAGCAGAACTGAAGAGACCAAGTGAACAAGAAGATGATTTTAATTTTCCTAAATGGCAGATTCATGGAGAAGGATATTGACAGTAGGCACCACAATTAACATGATGTTGTAGGCAGCTGTGATTGCACTAAAGCTATAATATGCAGAGCCACTGCTGCCCAAAAATGGGCCATGCAATCAAGCCCCAAAAGGTGGAAAATGTATTTGGTATTTTGGGTGGTAATGGCATCTCTCAAAAGTTTTATCAAATATTTTACTTCCTGCCCAAGAACTGAAGCTTTGACAAGCCTGTCAATGAAGATCAATTCCTATTATAGAAGAACTTTTTTCCCCAGTGCTTCACAGGAAGGATGAATAAAGTGGGCTGAATGGGAGTTCTTTAGCCTGGTATTTATGTTTTCTTTTTGGGTCAGGTATACATGCCCTAAGAGAGGAAAGGGTTACCTTACAGCAGCAATTTGAAGTGCTCTGAGATTCTTTTAAGGATGCCATAGATTGCCATGGAATATTAGCTCAGTTAGGTGTGAAGCACTTAGGCATGAGTCAGAAAACATGTTACTGTTAAAAACATTCTGCCCTGATGTGGAGTTCTTTGTAACAGAAGAATTGCTCTATTATTTTTCTATACTCAAAAAATAAGGGAAAGCTAGGAGTTGTCATTTTCTGAGGCGTGCCTTGAGTTCAACAAGAGGTGCCTCAAGTCCAACAAAGTTGAAAACCACTGCCCTACACAGCATTTAAAATGTAGGCAGGTCCTCACTGGAGCCTTGTTAACCTAATGAAAGCCACATGACCAATGTCAGGCTGTTCTCCTGCCTTGTCAATAGGCAAACAAAAATCAGGAGAAATAAAACAGGGACTAGAGCAGGGGTAGCCAACCTGTAGCTCCAGAGCAACATGTGGCTCTTCAGAAGTTAATATGCGCTTCCTTGAATCTTTGTACAAGCATTCAGTGACCAGTTTCCAAATGGTATAGAAATGGAAATGCAAGCTGGTCCCCGTGTGCTTTTGCAAAGATTCAAGGACATGCATATTAACTTTTGAACCTGGTGCTGCAGGTTGGCCATCCTGGACTAGAGAAATACTAACAACTTATTAACCATGTAAAAATGTTTTCAAAGTGGCCCTAAGTCCAAAAGTTCCAGCCTGACAGCAGAAGCCCTATCTTGAGCCAGAAGTGGTTGAGAGGAACTGAGAAATAGGAAGTACACAACATCTTGTTAGGCCTTTGGGGCAAAACTCAAATAGAAGCAGGACACGTGCACACTGCACAGGTACTGCTAAGGCAAAAAGTCTCTGAACCTGGGTGCTTGAGGCACATGCACACTTGCAGGTGAATTTGGACAAGAATCTTAAGTAAAAATGCATACTGAATAAGATTTAAAAAAAAAGACAAATCTTTCAGAACCTTTTACAGATAATGTAAAATACCTTTTAGCCACTATAAATCTGCATAATTTAAAATACAAAATGAAAAGAGAAAGATTATATTAATCTTGAATTAATATTTGAGGTTCATTTATAGACTAAATACATATAAAGCCACAGACATACATACTGGCTTTGAGCACAAGATCGGTGGCCTGCTGCTGTAAGCGTTCACGAGCAGCTGCTAGCTCACTTTCCACCTCTTTGTGCTTGCTTAACAATGATATTTCTTCCTCCTTGACATCATCTAGTTGTTTTTGAAGAACCTATGAAAACAAAGTACAAAATTTGTTAGCACTAAGTAATAGTATTATTAAATTTAACAAGCACACATTAAAATATAGATACTGAAAACACCTCTGGTTCAGCATATATAAACAAAGCTCAGCATACATTAAAAATAATCACAAACTATCATCTTCTTCTGATGGTGATTTTAACACTGAGTGTTACAAAAAGAACATTTGTAGAAATGCAAAGCTATCTGATTCCTGCATAACAATCTAATCTAAAATCCTATACTACATGGACGACATAGCTCTTTACTGCATCTCCAAGAATTTGGAGACTCCAAAAGTAATTTTCAACAGTTCATGCAGTAGTTCAGATCTATTTTTCCTTAATGTAGCATTAAAAAATAAGCCATGTAAAGTCTGTTATACCCGAGAAAAACTAATTTTTCATTCACTAGCTGAATGTTTATTTAGTAACAAAAAATGTGTTAGCTACCATCCAATACACTTTTCCCACTGCCTGAACTTGAAAAAGAACACCCTACAGCACTTAATTCTTTACTTTTTGCCTTAAAATTTAAAAACAAAAAGGAAAAAACCCTCCTAATTGTACTGCTGTCAATAAGTAATACATTTGTTGCTAATGTCAGGTAAAACCTGACTTCCTGCGCTAAAACATTAAAGAAAAATTCTTCAAAAATGACAAGAAAAGGTGCAGTATAAATATTAAAGGTAAGGATTTTTGTCATGACATTGATCTACACTTCTGAAGGGAAATGTGACATAGGAAGCCATACAAAGAACAAGAGAAAGAGGCAAAAGAACAAGCAAGCTATGCACTAAACAGTGAAGACTAGTGTGTAATTTTTATATCTTCTCTAAGATCAAAGGAGATAACAGTCCTGGAAAGCACCTGAAATGCATAGAAGCAGTAGGTTAAGAATGCTATTTTAGTAAATATTAACTGGAATGTTATTCAGCTTGACTACACATGTTTTAAGTCCCAGAAAGAACAGTTTTTCCTATTAAGTATTCAAAAAGAATAATTCTACATAAAATATGGGGGGGAGGGGAGAGGAAATCAACACACACTTGACTTGCAGTTTAAGTGAAAAACTTATGCTATTACAATCTTCAATACACATCTTCAAGCACAGAAATTAGGAATACCACTGTTTTGATTAAAACCCTTAATTTATCCCCTTGTTTATATACATTGTAATGTGTATTTCATTACACAGCTAAGTAACAGTGGAAAAAGAGAAATACTGCATTTAAATAATATTAATTGTAGTACTACCAGGTAGCTATGTGAGTATATTTTATGTATTTTCTGTAATACACCAAAATATTTGTTAAAAGATCATTAAGGCTGCAAGTCAAGCACCAAGAAATTAGGAAATATTTTAGTTGTCAGAACAACCTTTTGTTGTTTCCTTTGTCTGTGCACATTGTGTAGAGTCTTTAATCACATACAACTCTTTTTTCACTGCTTATTCAGTGTATCCAGATGGACCATGCTTACAGAATGAGCAGCTAGTTGATATCTGGCTCTAGCCTAACTGTTTAGCATGTGACCCAGGCTTTATTTATGGCAGAGCACTCAAGGCTAACATGATACAAAGATTTGCTAGTTTTCTTAGGGGATTTTCTATTGTGCTCGTCAATACAGTATCTTGGTGCTTCACAAACATATATTTTCAATGCACCTCATGAAATAAGAGGCCATTTCTATATCCATTTTACATATAGGAAGCTAAGAAACATAGAAGATAAGGTCTAATGATATGGGGTGAACAATATGAAAGGAATAAGCACTTAGAATTACACTTTACGGACACTTACATACATGAAAATAAAAACAAAAACCAGCACTTTAAGCTTGGTGCACCTTCCACCCCACACCAAGCGCAGCACATGCCCAGAAGAGGCAGCACATTAGTTGGACCCAGCTTGCCCAGCACCTGCATAAATTGGGCACTTCAGATGGGCTTTTTGGTACTTTTATCTAATAGCTGATTACATTAAATCAAATTAAATTAAATCAGCTATTAGATAAAGGCGCCAAAAAACATGCTGAAGCACCTGATCTATATAGATGCTGCAGAGCCAGGTTGAACTAATGTGCTGCCTCTTCTGCTAAAACGCTGTTTTTTTCACATCTGTCCAGAGGCTACATGTTCAAAGTACAGCCCGTATTGACCTCAGTTGCTGTTGTGAGCTTTTTTGTATGTTGATAGACATTGTACAACTCACTTTTCTTCCTCTGGGACTGGTAAGGAATTTTCTAATTTTTCTTGGTCACTTGATGGACCAGGACCAGGCTCTTTTCCACTTTCTCCAAAGCATGTTAGGGACCCAGATAGCTAGGTCAAAAGATTAAGTTCAAACCATCACAACTTAGCAGATGGCAGGTACTTCTTCTTAATAAACTGGAAGTGCAAATGGACGGACCTAGGAGCCCTCCCCTTAGACAACTGGGAAGAGACAGTTTGAGCTAATATCATCTGTTACAGAAGGGAGACAACTACCTTTCATAGTTTCATAGTTGTTAGGATTGGAAGGGACCTATTAGATCATCGAGTCCAACCCCCCTGCCCTGGGCAGGAAAAAGTGCTAGGGTCAAATGACCCCAGTCTGGTGTTTGCCCAATCTCCTGTTAAACACCTCTAAGGAAGGAGACAGCACCACCTCCCTTGGAAGCCTATTTCATATGTTAGCGACCCTCACCGTAAAGAATTTTTTCCTGAAGTCTAATCTAAATTTGCTCTCTTCCAGTTTATGGCCATTGTTTCTAGTTACCCCAACAGGCGCCCAGGGAAACATTGTATCCCCTATTTCTTGTTGTCCCCCCATGATGAGTTTGTAGGCGGCCATGAGATCACCTCTCAGTCTCCTCTTGTGGAGGCTGAAGAGGTTCATGTCTCCCAAACAGTCCACATAGGGTTTTTCTGTAGGCCTTTAACCAGATGAGTGGCTCTTCTTTGAACCCTCTCCAGGCCATCCACATCCCTTCTGAAGTGCGGTGCCCAAAACTGGACGCAGTACTCCAGCTGTGGCCTGACCAATGCCGCATAGAGAGGAAGTATCTCCTCCCTAGACCTGTTTGCGATGCCCCTACTTATGCAAGAAAGGGTGCGGTTAGCTTTACTTATTACCTCATCACATTTGTGACTTATGTTCATTTTGGAGTTGACTACAACTTCGAGATCACTTTCCGTAGTTGTGCTACTTAAAATGGTCCCTCCCAGGCTGTAGAAGTGTTGATGATTCTTTCTCCCTAAGTGCAACACATGACACTTGTCCTTGTTAAACTGCATCCTGTTCTGTTCGGCCCATTTCCCCAGCCTGTCCAAATCAACCTGGATTCGCTCCTTGCCATCTGGTTTGTGTACCTCTCCCCATGGTTTGGTGTCATCAGCAAACTTGGACAGGGTACTTTCTACTCCCTTGTCCAAGTCACTAATGAAGATATTGAATAGTACCGGTCCCAGGACAGAGCCTTGGGGGACTCCGCTGCCCATGTTACTCCAGGTAGAAACTGACCCGTCCACCACCACTCTCTGGGTGCGTCCCATAAGTCAATTTTCTACCCACCGGACTGTGTAATAATCTACATTGCAACTGTTTAGTTTATTTATAAGAATTGGGTGTGACACTGTGTCGAAGGCCTTCTTGAAATCTCAGTAAATCACAACTACCTCTATTGCTTCATTTTGTGACCCGGTCATAAAATAAGACCAGGTTAGTCAGGCAGTTAACAATTTTCTCAAAAGTCTTGCCAAGGATAGAGCTGAGACTAACTGGCCTATAGTTACCCAGTTCCTCCTTCCTCCCCTTCTTGAAAACAGGGACCACATTGGTCCTTTTCCAATCCTCTGGGACCTGTCCTGAGCACCATGAGTGCTCAAACAGTTGTGGCAGCAACTCTGCTATGACACCAGCTAATTCCCTAAGCACCCTAGGACCTGTTGACTTAAATACATTCAACCTCTCCAGGTACTCCTTTACTATGTCAGCACAAGCAGTTCGTGGGCTGGTATCTATACTGGGCTTACTTAAGGTCCCAATGGGATGCATATTTGTATTTGTGTCCAGGAATACAGATGCAAAGAAATCATTTAGAAGCTCTGCTTTGG
>NW_017729026.1:17117604-17124582 GCF_001723915.1 Gavialis gangeticus | reverse complement strand
TGTGTACTGGGATGGTCCTTTTCTGTGCCTGCAGGATTAGTCTCTTAAGAAATGCCCACCCTTCCTGGGCTCCCACGTTCATTAATACTCCTTCAGCTCTTAAAAGAGTAGAGTAGCACCCCCTTACCCTGTACAGAAATGGAAGATGGTAACATTCAAGCAGTGAGCTAGCATGAGGTTGAAAAGAGGAAGTACTGACTGCAGCCCTCCCAAATAAGATTAAGGGAAGAATGACTATTGCACTGTACAATTTATTACTAAGTAGGTTTTCAAATACCTTAGTAAAGACACAGCCTAATGAAACACATCCCTTTTATCTTTTTCTCTTGGCTGAGACAATCCAGTTCTCCAGCACAGTGTTCAGTTGCCTTGACCATAAGGTGATTCTCTTCTTCCTGTAATTTTCTACCTCGTTCAGTGTACAAATTAGGCCAGAAGGGCGGGGAGCGTGGAAAAGGGTGTACTACAAACAACAGCCTTGCATTCCTCATTTCATCTCCCTGACTAAACTCCAGGGCAGGTCTAAGATGTGTACTAAGCAAGATCAGACTTCTGGAGAAAAAAGTAGTAAGTGATTATGCAATTAAGGACACTCAGATCACATACCTACATGGGGTCAAATTAAGGTTGTGTGAACCACTTGAATTTAGACGTTTCCTGCTTCCAGGTGCCTCACTTGGAAACTTCAATAACGTTCTTTTAATATACACACCAAAAGCTGATTCATAAATTTCTGTGAAAGCAAACTGGAAAAAATTGAGCTCCAATTCTATCATGTAGCACCATACTAAAACCCTGTTAGGACATCAGTAGGGCTGGAACTTTTAGATTGTAGTGTGCTCCCAATTTGAGTTAACAGAATAAATAGTTATTCTCAATATGCCCCAGTACTAAAGGACAATGAGACACCCATTTTACTGGTGAGTTTTACAGAAGTGTGTTCATGAAAGAGAAATGGTCAGATCTAGGCATCTATTCCAGGCTTTAACAATTACAAATCCCTCTGCTTATTTTTCTGTACTCTTGACCCTTTCTGATCTGTGTTCTCTAATCTGTCTTTGTTCTGTCCCAGTTCTCTCTTTCCCAGGCCTGACACCTCATCCAGTTCCATTCAAGTCACTGGAACTTCTCAACCAATGGCTACAATATTCTTTTACGAAATGGTAAATCAACATATTTGTTCCTAACCTCACTTTGGAAATGGCTGAGTTTCTTTAGCTGAAATTTCCAAAAATAAATCAACCACAGGCAGACACATGGTATGGAAAATTTCAGCTTCAACCATTAAAATTTGGCACTTATAAGCAACTGAAAACAGAGTATTATAATAGGAACCATGAAACAACACTAATAATAGGGGGGTGCTGCCAGCTCTGCCTATAATTAGTTAATATTGTCACATGCTCCCCTTCCCTATAAGAGAAGCAAGCTGGTAAAGCTTTCCGTCATAAGGCTAAGGACTATGACTAAGATTTGTCTGATCTAAATCACAGCCTACTTCCCTCTCTGACCCATCTGTCTTAAAATCTTAAGAGTTCTTGCCTTTAATCCTGTTTTGGCTCCTGTTCCTCTTCACTACCTTCTAATTCTCATGGTTATTTTCCTCTCATGCCTTTTAAAGAAGAAAAAGAGAAAAAGGAGACACTGGAAAGAAAAGGACAATTCCCAATAGATAAGAATTGAGAGTGAGAACAACTGAAGATTGTCCACACAGTGCAGAGAAGACCCATGCAGAGATAGTCTGTTAGCTTTGTGTGTGTTAGTGCCTGAACCCGATGACCAGTGCAATCATTGTACTGTGGTGCAACAAAAGCTAATTAGAACTTGTACAGCTGCAGCTTCCCATCCCCTGGATGTATAACCAGTACACTTTTTAAAGAACCTGCCAAAATGTCATTAGAGTTCAGCCTTACAAGGCTCTGCAATAGCCCCTCTCTTTCTTCTTCACTTTCATTTTCATGACAGCTTTTTAGGACACCTGTAGCCAGGGGTAGATCCAGGCACGGGAAGTGTGGCTGCCTCCACTTTGGCGATATGGTACATGCTTGGTGAGCTCTCTGAGCTCACCAGTTCATCTGTGCAGCTCCTGTCAGAGCTACCACTTTAGCACAGTTTCAGGCCAGGTACAGACTGGTATAAGTGATTGGAAACCGCTTTATATCTGTAACATAACAGAAGTTCTGCATGCATAGACTGGTTTAAAAATGGTGGAACCTAGTCTAAGATTTGCTCCCCTCCCAACCAAATGTCTGTTTTGTTCGCTGCCAATATAACTGTTTACAGAAAACAGCATAACTTAGATGGATTCAGCGTTGGGCTTTTAGAATGTCTGTACCTAGCCCCACAATCCAGGAAAGGAATGACACTGTTGCTCCCCAGCCCCCGCCCCCCTTTTCCTTGCCACCAATTTGGCAGTGGCGGCTGGAATGAAGTAAGTGACAACCACATAGCTGAAGGAGGGTGTGATTCCACCCCCTCACACTTCTCTATCAACCCATGCCCATAGTGGGCACCTTTAATTTAGTTGCTCCAGCTGCAGAAGTGATTACTTTTTTCCACTTCTCTCCCCCACCATCTCCAAGATCAACCATCACTTTAGTCTTTTAAGCAGCCTGCTGATGTATCTTTTCATTAAGGATTGGTTCCAAGCACCCACTGAAAGACTCTTCCCTCCTCTCATCAAAACTAAGTTCATTCAGGGGGTACCATCACAAGTGCCCTCAGCTTCACATTACCCAACTTGTCACATACTTCAGACTCTGTCAACATTAGTGTTAATCTATTTCTTTTAACTTTGGTTTCACTGGATGCCTTCAAAAACCAATATCTGTTCTGAAATCTTCTATAAGGATGTACAGTAGGCCTGTCCAAATAGGGAAGTATTTGACTTGGATTTGGATCTGGCCGATTCAGAGGACAGTGATTTGATTCAAAGATTTGGATCGCTGTTCCAAATTGATTTAGTACCGATTTGGAGAGATTTGGTGATTTGCCCATAGACTATAATGGGGAATCACTGAAATACCTATAACTGTGTCATTTTTTGGCAGATTTGGATGAAAGCAGCAGGGATGGTAGCCTGTAACAGGGGGCCTTCCCAGTGCTGGTTAGATCTATGCCCGCCCACCTGTTTCTGGGCCAGCCACTCACCCACCCTCATTTGGTCAGGTAGAAACAGCTCACAAAAGGGACAGAAAGACTACAGACAGAGGCTTATATGCTGTTTCCACATCCCTCCCCCAGAGCACTGTGACTGGAAACAGACTTGGAAAGATCACAGTCACTGGCCAGCTACCGATGTCAGTCTTTCCCCCCCTTCTGCCCCTCCCACTTCTCAATTTCTGTTCCCTTGAAAGAGTGCCTTCTAAATCTTCTCTGAATTTTTTCCAAAACAATTGGGAGGGTTTTTTTGGTCCCCTGATTCAATTCAGATTTGGTGATTCGGCCTCCGAATCGGGCCAAATCTTCTCTGAATCAAATCAGTAACCAAAGCTTTGTATACCCCTAATGTACAGGGTAAAGATATGAAACCTTCTTTAGATGTGGTTCAGGTTCTAAATTGCCCTTCTTTGCTGTATCTTGTCCTTAGCCTCCCCATCTCCCCTGATCAGGAGACAATTATTGCATCAAATACAATACCTTACAAGTCCAACCAATCTGGTCATATATAATCCCTTTAATACATTTATCAAACTCCGCCTTAAAAATAATTTGGGCTTTTGTCCTGACTACTACTATCACAAGATTATTCTAGAAACCTCACTGACAGACAAAAACCTCTCCCTAATTTACAACCTTAATTTACTTATGATCAATTTATACCAGTTTGTTATTGTGATATTTTCCTTTAGTTAAAGGCTTTTTCCCTTCCCTTACTCTTTTGAAATATTTATAAACAGCAATCATAACCCTCTTCTAAGTTTCATTATGCAAGACTAAACAAGCCAACCTCTTAGCTTCTCTGTCATAATAAGACAGAATCTCTATTTCTCTAGTCTGAATGACTTTCTTGAACAAGGGTGACCAGACCTGAAGACTGTATTCCAGACTAAGATTTGTATAATGGCATTAATACTTCCTTATCTCTCTTAAAATGCAATTCTACAACATATCTGTCTTTTCTATGGCTGCATCATATCAGATCAGAGTTACCCTGTGATCTGATAATACATACAGTTCTTTCCCCTTCTCTGTCTTTTTCCACTGATGAGCTACCAGCTTATATGAGGAACTAGCAAAAAGAATTTCTTATTGCATAATTTTGCACCTTGCATCAGGGACTTAACATAAACAATGACTTCATGGGCCATTAAATCTTCCTGTTATTCACTAACCTCCACACTTCAGAGGTAATTATGACCCTACTTAACAAGTTTTTGTTCCATCTGCTATTCAGCTCAGCTGTGTCTGCTTCTGTTTCAGAGGCCTGAGGAAGAATACTGTGATAACTGAAAGCTTGCTAAGGCTAAACCAACCATACAGCAGGTTCAATAAAAGATATCAGCCACAAGAATTCTTGCCTTTCACACAAGGGGACAATCACAGCAGTAACATCACCTCAACACTAACTTTTACCAAGAATTTTTCCACGATAGGATATAATATGGATCCCACTCTAACTCTTTTGGAGTTGGAATGCCATCATCACACTGTGGTGGGCTTTCTCAACTTATTTCCCCAGAGAACAAGGTCTGATAAGAATTATTTCCCCTTAATGTCAATACCTGAAGCCCTACTCCTCTCATCATAAAATAAACCCTTTTCCCCTCTGGTCCCCAAACACCTCCTTCATGTTTCTGGGATGTCATGTCCTCCTTTAAGGGTTACTTTGTGTCACAATACCAGGACAACTCTCTGAAAATGTGTACAGTATTTATGAACGTTTCATGTAGCATGTGTATGCATCTGAGATGTTTATGCAGGGAAGACTGGTTCATAGGTCATATGTTCACACCAGAGAATGTCTTTTCCTATTTTCTCTGTATAGAAGTATATATTTCTTAGAACTAGCCAACACACTTTAATTAAATATTAGATAATGGCAGGCAGCCACAAACCAAAAAATACAATTACAAACGAAGTGGTAAAA
Source organism: Gavialis gangeticus (assembly GCF_001723915.1). Classification (NCBI taxonomy): domain Eukaryota; kingdom Metazoa; phylum Chordata; order Crocodylia; family Gavialidae; genus Gavialis; species Gavialis gangeticus. Next base: position 17,119,493 of record NW_017729026.1, on the reverse strand, counting down.
TGGGAATACCTGTTCTTGTAGTTCAGCTATAGACCAAAATAGAGTATTTTTTATGATTCCAATATTTTAAAGGCCTAGTCACATTTGTAAAGTCAAACTACAGCCTAATTTAGCAGTTACCATAATTTCCTAGCAACAATACCAGTTTCTCCAGAACGAAATTCCAGTTGTACCAGCCACACACCTCCTCACTATCTTCTCCCCAGAGTTTTTCGCTCATCTTTTTTCTTTAAAACACAACAACAACAAATCCCAGTTGGGGTATGATTCAGCTATTGTACAATCATTTCATTATCTGCCCTTTAACTAGGAACAGACCTTTGGGTACTCCTAATCCTATAGCTTACTGAGCAGTTAGAATGGGGGCTTGAACAACCCAACCCAAATCCATTCCAGTTAACAGTATGCATATATCTATGATGGCACATATGAGCTTAGCACACAATGGGACCCAGAACCTTATCTCAGTGCAAATAAATGCTCATTACTATTTTTGATAGATCCAGAATTTATCAGTAAGGTAGCTGAAAGATGGACAGCCATCTAAGTACTAGGGACAAAAGCTTACACTTCCAGGGCTTACACTAGTCACTGGTAATGAACTATAGTAGAAACATGTATAAATCTAGCATGTATAAAAGTACTGGAACTTTTAAAAACAATGAGCTGTCTTACCTGAACATTGTTTTCTGCTGTACCAAGTGCTACTTGAAGCTTTTGGCATTTTTCTCGTAAACTAGCGGCTTCATCCTGCACCATTTGCAATTCAGTCTTCAGTTTTCCCAGGTTTTTACGTAAAATAGCTTCTTGGTTTTGAAACTCTTTTCTTAGCTCCATTTCTTTTTCTTTACATGCATGCAAGCTTTCGGCTGTAAAGAGTTGGGATCTTTTCAAAGCATCAAGTTCATGTTCATAAAAAGACTGAGCTTTGCTGAGTTTGCCTTCATAGTCCTCAATGAGTTTTTTCCTTTCCAATCTTAGCTCTTCAACTTTGCTGTTTAAATCTTCTAGTTCCAGTCTATGCAACTCCTCTAGCTTCTCCTGTCCTTTACTTAAAGTTGCATTTTGATTCTGTTGTGACTTCAGAAGCTCTTGGATCTCTAGTCTGTGTGCTGCTCTCAAATCTTCCAGAGCTGAGCGTTTGTCTTTCTCATACTGTACCTGCAACTGTATGAAGCTACGCAGCCTCTCCTCAAATTTCTTTCTAATCTCTTCTACCTCTCTTGACATGGTTACTACACGTTGGACATGTTGGGCTTCTGCACATAACTGCATGTCTTCAACCCTATCCTTGTAAGCTTCAAATTCTGTCAAAGCTTGATGTTTCATCTTTTTATGATCTTCCAATGACTCTTCCAAAACCTGGATCTTTCTCTTAAGATCCATTTCCTCTGCAACTTTACTCTTATACTGCAAGATCTTTTCTCTTGTTTCAGCTAGGATTTGCTGGATTTCTTCTTCATGTGCATCCTTAAGAGCTTGAATGGCAGCTTCATGTTCATCATTCTTAGTGTTCAAAGCATATATCACCTGCAAGTTTAAAATAAGATTATGTTAAGTAAAGACATGCTCTTATTTTTTTTTTTTGCTAAAATGAACAAAGAAAATCCAAACCAAAAAAAAAAAACAATTTGTAAGTATTATGTAAAGCTATCAGTTTATTTTGTCACACATTCATGATGCAAATAAGGTACTGCATATGTTTAAAGACTGTTGACTTTATAGGCCCTTTATACCAGATACTACAATAGTTTTATATATTAGAACTGCACAACACTTCTGCACTTCCTGATCTGTGATTTGCTGATATATATTTTTACAGAGGGGCTGGGCTATCCCAAGTAGATATTGCCAAAAATCAAATATCAATATGAAATCAATTTAAAAAC
>NW_017729026.1:17102537-17112604 GCF_001723915.1 Gavialis gangeticus | reverse complement strand
AATCCAAACCAAACAAAAAAAACAATTTGTAAGTATTATGTAAAGCTATCAGTTTATTTTGTCACACATTCATGATGCAAATAAGGTACTGCATATGTTTAAAGACTGTTGACTTTATAGGCCCTTTATACCAGATACTACAATAGTTTTATATATTAGAACTGCACAACACTTCTGCACTTCCTGATCTGTGATTTGCTGATATATATTTTTACAGAGGGGCTGGGCTATCCCAAGTAGATATTGCCAAAAATCAAATATCAATATGAAATCAATTTAAAAACTTGAAAACAGCTTGAATACATTTTGTTCTGCTAAAGAATAGCTTACATCAGAGTTGTCCAACTTTGATGCAGCTGGGGGATGTGCACTGCATTGACCACATGCTGTGAGTGGCCCCTCCCCCTAGATCCCTCCTCACCCCTTGGGCTGCACTGTCAGTATGTGGCCTTCTCTGTCCTGCACGGCTTCCCCCACCAGAAGCAGCAAGAGAGGCGGCCGCAAGGGCCTGCCAGCCACATGCTGGCTTTTTGCAGGACACGCACACGTGGATGTCTCAATGGGCCACCAGTCGAACAGCCCTAGCTTACATAATGTAAAGAAAAGAGCTGACTGAGAAATAAGGAGAAGAGAAGAAAAAGAGTCAAGCATCTTTTTTTCCCCTCAGGACTAGTTTTCTGAATTGTTTCATTTTGAAAACATCAGAATGTTTCCACTGTCCTGGCTGCTAGCCCCCTGCTCTGCCTGGCACCCTGCCTGTCACATTCGCCATTTCCTTGACTGCCCATGTGATGTGTGGATGGGTTAATTAGGTTTGTCAGTTTCCCAGCTATGGAAAATTGCCAAATAAAGGCAGCAAGGGAGCTGGGATTCCTAGAGTAGCAGTCAACAATGTGTTTTTTTTCCAGTAAAAGGGCCAGAAGGACCCAACTCAGTTCTTGGTGACCTGGTGCTAAGACACAGCCATGGTTTCTCCCTGCCACCCAGCCATGACATAGCGCAGGGAGCTCCCAGAAGAGCAGATGAAGCATAGGCCAAGACCCCTCACTGCTAAATGTTGCTAAAGTCCCCTAGCTCCAAGATGGATCCAAGTGCTCTATCATTTTTAATGGTCTGGATGTTCTAGTATATTCTACAAACCACTTTATGCAAGAAATCCACTGACCACCATACTTAGGTCCACAAAACCAGAAATCATCTCGGACATACTAAGAAAGTTGTAGTCTATAGTCAAGCCCTCAGATACCACTGCATTTGCTCTGAAGAGAACATTTGTGACACCCAGATCAATCTGAAAACTGCCTTTACCCAAAAAGGACATTTCAGCACAGAAACAGACCATATCTTTGAAGAAACCTCCAGATGTCCTTCAATAACCTGCTGCCAAAAAAAAAAAAAACCTCCCCCCACCACGCACTAACAACACACCCTTAGTTATCACTAGTGTTCCACATTCTCAGTTTTTACCAATTTTCACTGATAAATTCTCTGATTTTTTAAGTCATTTGTTTTTTACTGATTTACACCCATTTTTCAGTTCAAATCCCTGTTAACTGGCATGAGTGGGGAATGGCCCATTCCCCACTCGTACCAGTTAACAGGGATTTGAACTGAAAAATGGGTGGTGCCAGTAAGCTAAAAGTGGCATTGTGCCAATTACCTGCGGCACACGTTTCCAGTCGAACATGGGAGGGGGAAGGGGGTGGGTGGTGGCAGCAGCCGCACGTGGAGCGGGTAGGAGGGGGGTGATGGTGGCTGCGCAGGGGCTAAGGGAGGGTGGCTGAAGCTGCTGCCTAAGGATGTGGGGCTCTCAGCTTTGACCCTGGGCAGGGTGGGCTGGGCCACAGGAATCGCTCCTGGGACAGGCAGCTCCGGCTTTAGCCCTGCCCTGAGTGCTGGGAGCTGTAAGCCACGCTGAGGCGGGGCAGGCAGGAGAGCCCAGCCCTGCTCCCTGCAGGCCGGGGCTGGTGGTGACACCAGGCCCTTCCTGGTGCTCGGGGCAGGTGGCAGCCTGCTCTCGTCCCGTGCACAGATCCGGGGGCATATGCCCCCCTGGAAAAGCCTGGCACAGCCCCCAGGCCTCCTGGGGGGTGCATAGCAGCAAGAGCTGAGCCGAGCTGAGCTGTGCCGCCCTGCCCCATTCCCACTGACAGCTGCCCCCCTGCTTTGCTCTCTGCTGCAGCCGCAGCAGTAGCCGATGGACCTGCACCCCTCCCCAACCCCTTCCCTAGTTCCAGCCTCCTTCACTGCTGATTTTCTCCTGATTTAACCTGATATTTTTCCTTTTCTTTCTTTTATCCCAATTTAATCCTGGTTTTTATGTTTTGAAGATAAACCCTGAAAAATTCCCGGATTTTTTTTTTTAAATAAAAACTAAGAATGCAGAACACTAGTTATCACATATTATCCACAGTGGAACCTATAAGAAGGATCACCAAACAATTACAGCCTAAACTCAAAAAATATCAGAATTTGAAAGAAATATTCTCAACCCCCTTGCTCCTCGCCTTCAAACTTCATTGAACTTGTCCTCAGAAGGAAACACCAAGCTAAGCAACTCCACACTGATCAACAAACACCAAGAAGAACATGACCCTGCCTAAACAACAAATGCAAAACATTTTAACACATTTCTGCCAGCATCAAAAACATCACCCCACAGTGAAACTACCAGAACCCATGGAACCTACATGTCTACCAAACTGATGCATCTTATCCAATGTGCCAAATGCCACTGTAGAGGCTACAAGGGTGAAATTAAACAACATGCTCCAGAACAAACAGGAAAGTGATAAAGGACAGAAATGCCCAAAAAAATCGTGGGAGAAAACTTCACAGAGCAACCTCTTCATTTCTGACCTCAGTCCCTGTATTCAAGGGAAAACTATAAAATACTTTAAAAAATGGGGTGGGAATAAAAATTGGAACCTCTACTGGGCAGTAAAAAATACTAAACACATATAAAGATTTTATGGCTCATTACAATTTCCCTGGTTTCTGCCAGCCTCTCTGTATTCTATAGGTAGTAACAACCCTTTTCCCCTTTGAATGGTCTTATTCTTTTACTTATGGCACCTATTCTTTTTTTATTAATTACTTAATAATTTTTAATGCAACACAAACATCAGAAATAAATAAACTAGACAATCTGAACTATATACATTTGTCAAATAAGCAATAAAAGGAAAAAGAAAAAGAAAGAAGACGGAGAGATAGATAAAGAAAAGAGAAGTAAACAAGTAATAATAATATAATCCACACCATTGCGCTTCTGCTATACCATATGTGGCGCAGCTGAGATCAAGAGTGATACCTGTAATGTGTAGACGGAGCCTTTGTTATCATATTCTAAGAGGTCTTTCCAAATTTCACCAAATTTTTTGAAAAAGTTACACCTGCTACCCAAGATTTTTGATAGATGCTAGCTGCACCATCTTACTATACTAGTTTTCAACCTTTGGAGATATCCTGTTCTTCCAATGCAGCAATATAATCCTGTGTGTCAGTAACAAGGTCTCCCGTAAGAGTAAAATGTGGGAAGGATTCCGTTTAAATTCCTTAGGTATGTGCTCAAGAATACATAGTTGCCAAAGGTATTTGTGCTGGTTAAAAACATGTTAATTCTAGTTATATTTACTTTCCAAAAAGAACTAATAATAGGGCATGATCAAAACATGATCCACTGCACTTCCAACATGTGTCTAATGGCAGTATATTTAATTTTTTTAAGTTGAGGGACATGAGTGAAGAAAAAAATGATCTTTTGTTGCATACAATGCAGTCTACGATCAATTTTCAAACTTCAAATATTCTGAATTGCTGACTTCCTTTGGTTACCTATTCTACTGCATTTCTCTTGTTATGTAGCCACTCATACCAACATTTCTTTGCTTTCTTTGCTTTACAGTCCTCCTCCATTCCTTTACGCAAACAGTTTTCATTTACATATGGAATAATATTCACGGTTTGTTCTATCTGTTACCTCAAGTGGTGTCTACTCTCTCTGACCTGAGGAAAGGGAAAAACTTGTCTGACCTCTCCCCATGACATAGTTAGCCCAATAAAAGATATCACCAAAAATACTTGCCCCTCAGAAGAAAAAAAAAAGAAAGAAAAGAAAAAGCCAACCTTTTTCCTTTGGCTAATGAATGGATACAGACCCAAACAACATGATCCAAGCTTCAGAGATGGAGACTGTGGATTACTTAATGCACTATACTTAGAAATGACAACTGGAAGTTTAAATCCACCTGGTAGAACACAGGGCACCCCATCTACCAAATAACAGAGGATACTGTAAACATGAAGCTGCCTGTCCAGAAAGCACCAGGTTAAAATTGAAGACCACAGTCAGGATCTGCAAAACTATAAAATGGAACAGGGTCCCAGATACCTACTGAGTCTTTCAGGGACAGCTACTGGTTATTTTGAAATTACGAAAAAGTATGACAAAGGTGATACTTCTCAGGGAAGTTTGTATAGAGGGCCTAAGGTTGTAGAAGTCCATTCCAAAGAGCTATGACAACTAACTGCATCATCTTATTTCACAAATTGAAAACCCATTTAGTATTTTCACAAGAGCAAATCAGTTGAAGAAGGGCAAGAAAAGAAAGATTAACTTCCAAGTAACACCTCACAAATCTACTCATAACCTCCATTAACTGCAAGGAGAGAAATGAGAAAGCAAACTTCTCCTTTATGAAGACAAACTGAGTTAACAGTATTCACATGCTTTATTCCTTCTTCCCCTCCTCCTAATTAAAGGGACATTAAAAATAGTGTAAAAACTACACACTAAAAGGAGTTCTTGAGCTGTAACTATTTACTACGGCACAGTAGACTTCATTTCTTTTACTGGAATTTCTGTAGTTGGTTAAATATGTTATAATGTTGGAATTAGAGCATTTGGAACAGCCTGGGGCTCCCAGTAGCATCTGCACATGAAGCAGCAGCTTCAGGGTTATATCTCTGTACAACGCACATCAACATAATATCAGCATTTAGTAAAGGAAACTATAAATTCATGAATTCACTTACTTGATCAGGTAAATACTAAAAGTTGTTTCACTATCATTAGCATACTTAGGTGCAAATTTTATTTTCAAATTATTTTTTCTTAAGAGTTGATACAATTATAACTGTTTAAACCATTCCTGTAGCATACTATCTGAGAGCAGAATAGCATTTGGGAGACTGGGTAAAGTATGAACAGAGCTAAAAAAAATTCAAATGATCCATTCTGTGGGAAATTCCAAAATTCTACTAAAACACTGTTCTGAAGATAAAAGTAGACTTCCATGAAAACTTTCAAAGAGAAGATTCTGGAAAACACTGTTTAAAAATAATAGAAACATTTTGTTCTGAAAATTCTGAAACAAAACAGCATCATAGCCCAAGCTGTGAATCTCTTGGAAATCACTGATGAGCCAAGGAGACATGAAACTTCTTATCAGCCTTAGCAGACTGATAAGAGAGCCAGGAACATAGAAGTCCTTGAAACTAGGGGTGTGTGAACTTTCGGTCACTGATTTGATTAAGAGAAGATTTGGTCTGATTTGGAAGCCAAATCATGGAATCTGAATTGAATCGGGAGACCAAAAAAAACCCTCCGAATCAATTCAGAGCATCCAAACAGATTTAGAAAAAAGACTCAGAAAAAGATTCGGAGATTCGGAACAGGGGAACAGAAACTGAGAAGTGGGAAGGGAAGCAGGGGGGGAAAGACTGACATCTGTAGCTAGCCAGTGACTGTGATCTTTCCTTGAGTCCCCTTCCAATCATAGTGCTCTAAGGGAGGGATGTAGAAACAGCATATAAGTCTATGTCTGCAGCATTTCTGTCCCTTTTGTAATCTGTTTTTACCTGAGCAAAAGAGGGGTGGCAGCTGGCCCAGAAACTGGTGGATGGCCAGAGATCTAACCGGCACCAGGAAGGCCCCCAGTTACAGGCTACCATCCCTGCTGTTTTCATCCAAATCTGCCTTATCACACCCAAGTGGTACAAGTTTTGCTTTCAGCAGTTTGAGGTACAGTTTCCCAGAAACCCCTAAACCTATCTCCTTGAAACCTGTCAAGCTTTATGTCCTCAGAAGAGGCTACCATCCCTACTGATTTCATTCAAATTTGCCAAAAAATGACAACATCATAGGTATTTCAGTGATTTCCCATTATAGTCTATGGCCGAATTTCCGAAACTCTCCAAATCAGTGCCGAATCTTCCAAAGCCAATTTGACAAAATTGATTCAGGACAGTGATCCGAATCTCCAAATCAAATCACGTCCTCCAAATCAGCCAAATCTGAATCAAATACTTCCCTATCTGCACAGGCCTACTTGAAACCACAGCTGAGCAAGATGTCTTAGAGCTTGAGAGCAAGGAAGTGAGTCCTAGCTAGATTTGAGGTTTCCATGCTCCCTGTTCCAAATCTAAAAGCTGTGATATCCTTCATAGATTTGCAGGCTTAGGAAGGTCCATGAGTCTTATGGGACCAAAATCAACGAGACCCCCTCTGTTTGAACAGCATGCCAAAATGTACCTTCAGAGTGCATTTTGGATTTGATAATATCATTATAATTTTAGCTGCTTTCTTTTAAATTATTCATTAATTCCCAGTTTGTTGCTACGGATATTTCTGGCAATCTCAAGTTAATGCCTTATCTTAAAAAGGAAACTTTCTCTTTGGTTAGCAGTAGGTCTCTCACTCATACCACATGCCTTCGTCAAGTAAGACATTAAAAAGAAATTACTTTTTCATAGAGAACATTTCTACCCCTTTCAGGCTCTGCTCTCTATCTGTTAACAATTCCCTCATTTTAAATGTTTGGGATCTGGGGGTAACTTTTTCACAGAAAAGCCTCTGTACTGGAATTCAGTCTTTATAGCAGAGTAGCAGCCCCTAAATTTGTTCAGGACATGCTTAAAGACCTATTCAGGACACGTTAAAAGACAAAATTCTGCAGTCAGTCATGTGCATCCAACCTCAACAAACTTCAAGAAGAGATGATCACATGAATAGGCCTTTCACTGGCTTTTCCTCAGGGAATGCTTCAAGGTATTCAAATGCCTCTGGTCCATGGGGAATGAGAAAGGAACCTCAATGAGATTTTTTTAAACAGATTTTAACACACTGAGCTAAAAACAAACATTTTATATTTTGTAGTGTGTCTAAACATTACCTGAAGCATGTATTGAAATAAAAAAAAAAAAAATACAAAACAGACATTATCCAGGCTTACAAGTCTAGCTAAAAAGTCATCCATCTAAAATGACACAAAGGCTAGCTAGCTACCTCTCATAGTATGAAGCACAGAAAGAAAATGAGAGATTTAAATAAAATGAGATTTTAAAATGATACACTGGATTGACTGTGTGAGTTAACACATTTAAATCTAAATGTGTATATTGCCTTTAAATTAAACAATGAATTGCCTGAACAAAAAAGGAAACTCAAAAAGGGAGAAGGAAAGAAGAAACACCACAAATTATTAAATTGCAATGGCATCGTCAATTTTAAGTCAAAAGGAATAGTGCATTTAAAATACTGTAAATAGTATATTGTCTGACTTCAAACTGATTTTACATACGCAAACTATAATTAATATGAGAGAATAGTTACTCACACTTGAGTAACTGTGATCCTTTGAAAGCTGTTGTCCAGATTCAACGCATGATGTATGTGGATCTCTTGCATACAAGTCAATCTTTTGCAATAGCAGTGTCCACTGGAGTAGAGACTTTGTGATTACCACAGCTGAGAATACCAAGGTGAGGTAGTTCCAAGTGGTACCTATCGTCTCACTCATTCTGTAAATCAGCCCTAATGTCTATGAAATCTATGAAATGTCTGCTAAGGCTCTCATCAATCTGACCTTGCCGAGAGAAAAGGACAATGCCCTGACCACATCCTAGGTGTGAAACTGTTTCAGCTAGTAAAGAGTGAGAACAGAAAGCCAGACCAGCAGGCTGTGAACTGGTTAACATAAAAGTCTAAAACCACCTTAGATAGCAAAAACTAAGGTTTCAGAGCAACTTTACCCTTATGAGAACTGTACAAGAAAGACTTCCCAGGAGAACCCGGATTTCCTTTATCCTTCTAGCCAATGAACTGGCCAAAGAAATGCTGTTTTCAGGGAAAGGTAATGGAACCAGCAGGTCACCATAGGTTCAAATAAAAAACCCATTTCCCTTGCTAACACTATATTGGGATAACAGTAGGAAGGGAGTTTTCAGACTGGAGGATATACGTGCAGAGAACTACAGGCCAGTGAGCCTAACTTCTGTTCCTAGAAAACTGGTAGAAACAATAATGAAAAAAAATTATTCAGCACATGGAGGAACATGATTTGCTGGAATCAACACAACTTTGTTAAAGGGAAATAGTTCCTCATCAACCTACTAGAGTGCTTTGGCGGTGTCAATAAGCAGGTGAATCAGGACAATCCAGTTTACACAGTTATCTGGTGGGGAGCTGTGACTGGAGAACAAGTAGACCCCCAGATAGAGCAGCGAGCCTACACTCCATTGAATGTGCTGGAGTGCAGGTGGGAGTGAGCTCACCTGCCACCTGTCACCCACCATCAGGCCAGAGCTCTTGATCCAACTGACCTGGGCAGAGGCAGTCACTGAGTAGATGGACTGGCAGGCCTTCATCTGCGCCAGGTTGCCCAGGTCCTGGATGGTGACAGAGCCCACCCTGTTCAGCTGATGACTGTGTCAAGGCTGCCTGCTACAGTCAGGCCAGATCTACACCCTTCCCCTCAAGCCGTTCCTCTGCCTCCTGGCAAGTGGGTGGTGGGGCTGGTGCTCAAGGAGCTGCCCATGAGTGTAGTCCTGCCAGCGTACACCACGTTGATGATGTGCTCATCCCCATGTCCCACCATCTCTGGGCTGAGGGAAAGGCTGGCCACTGCTCATGCTAGGCTAGCCAGAACTCCTGGAAGGCAGCCACAAAGCTCACATCCTCCAGCAGGCTGTTGTTGAAGTGCTAGTAAGCCAGCCCATGTGCTCAGGCCACAGCGTGACAAAAACATACGCTAGGTGGTGGTTGCTGAATGGGGTCTGCCTACTGCTGGAGGCATGGGCTTGGGCAGTGTTTAGTATGGGAACACAGATTCAGTCTAATCAAGGGTGGTCCATGAGGATCCCCCTGAAGACGCCTGCAGTGGCCTGGCTCCACTATCTGCCAGTGTGGTCCTGACCCTCAAGTATGACATTAAAGTCCCTGCTGAGGACCAGGCACTCTTGGGAGCTCAGGGTGCTGAGGTAGGTGGCCACCTGCTGGTAAAAGCAGGCCATCTCCAAGTCATGAGCAGGGACATAGACGCTGACCAGATTGAGAACGATCCCCTGCACCCAGAGATGCAGCAGGTGGCCTGGCACTACTTCAATGGTGAGAAGGACCTGTGGGTGCAGGCTCAAGGAGAACAGGGTAGCCACCCTGCAGGATGTTTCTGTAAGGATACTGAAGTAAACCCTATCTCCTCACTCCAGCCAATTGGCTTCGGCAGCCAAAATCATGTGGGTCTCCTGCAGGAAAACCACAGAGTACCACCCCCTACTGAAGGAACAAGAGCACCTGACTCCTGCGGAGACCCATCCTGCAGCTGTGCATAGTGGGTCCTGGGCAGGGTCCACCTTGGGGTTGGAATGGTGTTCAGCGAGGGACTCTGCTTCCCCCCTTTGTCCTATGGCCCCAGTTCTCACTGGGGTCTGTGGCAGAGGTGGCTCTAACCAGGGTTGGAGGAGATGTATCAGGCACCTGGGTGGCATTGGTTCCCTCCCCAGAGCCCTGGAGAAAAGAATATGGCCCACTGGGGCCCAGTGGCCCCAGGGCTCCCATTTCCCCCAGATGGTTGGAGGGGGAGGGCTCCACCACCAGACCCATCCCCAGGGTGGAAGGGGCTGAGGCCCCATCACCTGCAGTGGGCAGGTCACAGCTGGCAGAGTTGGGGGCCTCCGGTATGGGCCTCAGGATGACCGGGCCATCTTGGACCCTCCTGTGGTGGTGACATTCATCTTTTTTATTTTCTCCAGGGGTGGGATTTCTGGTGGGGGGAAGGGTCAGCCAG
>NW_017729026.1:17092367-17097537 GCF_001723915.1 Gavialis gangeticus | reverse complement strand
GGTCACAGCTGGCAGAGTTGGGGGCCTCCGGTATGGGCCTCAGGATGACCGGGCCATCTTGGACCCTCCTGTGGTGGTGACATTCATCTTTTTTATTTTCTCCAGGGGTGGGATTTCTGGTGCAGCTCAGGAGGTGCTGGCAATGACAGTAATATTGGCCCCACTCCTGGGTGGTGGGAAGGGGGCCTCCTTCATGTCAGAGGGCAAGAGCTGTGCCTGGCCCTTGCGCTTGGCCTAGGTGGCCAATCATCACTCATATGGGACCAGCATCCACCCAGCTTCAGGGTGGTTTGGGGAGTGGTCAACCTGGGGTGCTGGTAGCAGTGTGGGGCTAGGAAGGGGTGACAGTGGTTGCATGTCCCACTCACCACCCTCCCCTGCCTGCACCTCTCTGCTTTGAGACCTTGCTGAATGGCTGTGGTGCAGGGTTTCCCCTTGCAAGCTAGCAGAGTTCCAGCCTGCAAGGGGCTGCTTGTGACTGGGGGGAGTGGGAGGAGGGCAATCAGAAGCAGGGGCACTACATATACGTTGCATGTGCATGCATGCAGCTGGTAATACAGCCAAGCAGTGTGGTGGAGAGCAGCTCACTGCAGGTTAGTTTAAGGCAGGGGAGTATAAAGCAATGTGGGGAAGATGGGCAGGGCACAGGCAATGTGTGTGAGGGAGTGGGGGGTCACAGGCAATACATGGGGGGGTGGGAGGAGCATAGGCAATATAGGGGGCACTGGAAGACATATCCCCCCCAATTTCTGCACCCACAGTGGGGCATGGGGCTGCAGCCTGGCTGGATCAGCACCAGCCACGAACCACCTCCACAGCTCACTGGGCAGGAGCCAGCATGGGAGGGCAGAGTGGGGTGCAGTGGGGAGGCTGGGTGCTATTGCTGTCACTGCCACTGGGAGCGCTAGACTACCTTGGCCGCCAAGGTGAGGAACCCATCCACCTGGCAGCAGTATGGGGGCACAACTCCGCGCTGCCACTGTTGCAGTGCCTCAGCTTAGTGGCCATGGCAGTGCGACTGGCGCAGGGCTCCTGGTGGCAGCAGCAGAGCATAATTGTGTCCCCATGCTGCTGCCAGGTGAGTAGGGAGTGCCTCAGCTTGGCAGGCATAGTGGCACAGCACTCCCTCTCATGCCCAGTTGTACCCACTAGGCTGGAGGCAGCTCCCACCCACTGCCAGCCTGGCCAGGATGCAGCCCCATGCCCCACTGTGGGCACAAAAATTTCAGGGGGGGGGTACATTAGATGATCTTCTCAGGTCCCTTCCGACCCTAGAAACTATGAAACTATGCCCCCTAGGCCCTCCCAATGCGTTGCTTACGGTGATGCCTATGCCCACACCTATGGGCAGAGGGAGCTCTGATTTTCCATGATAAAAAAAACAAAACCAAACACCAAAAATATACAGGTATTTAGAATTTATTTTATAATAATTATTGAGGTGCTGGTAGGCTTCCAAGCTGCTTTAAAATGGTAAATATATGAGTGAGACATTGTGTTCCACTGACACTTATATAGTGGCCTTTTACTTTAATTGCAGAAAAACATATTTTGGGTTTTTTAAGTCAGAGAATGTTGGATTTTTTATCAGAGGATTTTGGATTGTTAACAATGTGATGCTTGCTCATATCCGTTATACTTGGATTCATTAGTCTAATAAAAGGATCATCCTTGGAGGGCAGACCACCCTGTTCATATTGCTGCTGTTGAGCAGATACATTGATCTCAACCACCCCTGCTGCACACAAAACAATAATCTGGCATGACATATGATGTACATGCACAATGACGTGGTCCAGAGGAACAAGTTATGCTCTCACCTGTGTTACTGGTTATACTTGGAGCTATGGTTGTCATAAATTACTATTAAGTCAATGTAGAATTTGTTAAAAGCTAAATAAAAACTGAATAAGAACTTTAGGATTTGGTTTCTAATCACTTCACTGTTGTTAGAAACAGAACTGATGGATATGTATTGAAGATTTCTCATTTTGAAGATTATATTGAATTTATTGGCTAAACTGTCTAAAGCAGGGGTTTTCAATCTTTTTAAAGGAGTGTACTCCTTTTGGGTATACTTCTGGCAAAGTGGGGGGCTTGCATGTGGCGGCGGCATGGGGTGATGGATGGCAGCGGCAGCTGCTGTGTGCAAGCTTCCCCCCACCCGAAGTCTGGCCAACTGGCCAGGTGGTGCCTTTTTGGCCTGCAGAGGGGAGTCGCTGCCCTTGCCCCCCAGCCCTGCTCCTGGGTGGTTGTGCTCTGTTCCTGTCCACCCATGTGCACACCCCTAGCCCCTTTCCAAGTACCCCCGGGGGTACACATATGCTCAGTTGATAACCCCTGGTCTAAAGACTTGCCTACATATACAGCTGTTACAGAACATATATCCCTAGTTCCTAAAACACTGAGAATAGATTAAGCTAAACCAGAAAAGGGCATTTATATTCTAAGAGAAGCACCCATAGAAGACATTAAGCTAGAACAGTTATTATACTTTAAATATGAATTCTAGTTCATCGCAAATTAGCTTTCATATCCAGACACTTTTCTCCCATACTAAAATGAAATGATATGGGAGGGTTTTTTTTTAAAGTGATGCTTTGTTGAATAGGTTGTCACTTAAATTATTTCCCGAGACTGCTAAGTTCTTATATTATTCAAACAATATGGGGAAAAGAAAACTGAAAATATTACATTAATATCTAAAAAGCACAGCCAGTACCATGACAGATCCCATGGCAGGAGACTATAACATTGCTGACTCTTGAGATTTTTAGCATGATTACAACATTTAATGTATTTCTCAAAGCCCCCACTGTTCCAGTCACGTGATGCCATAAGACTTTCTGCCTTCATTTTAACATTAATCCCCTTCTAGCCCTCATAGAATGGCAAAACAGTCAATAATGTGGGTGAAATCCTAGTCCCCCTAATCCCAAGAACAAATTCACAGACTGCAGATACTTTACCATCCATCCTCGCTTGAAAAAGTAAAGCATACTCTCCTCACAAATGGGTCTGGTTGCTCTGCATAACACCGAGATGGTTGGGTTGATGGTTCCATCTCTGTGAGAAGACTAGTCTCCATATTTGTACAACTCTAAAACTAGAGTTTTAGTTATCTTCCCTCTATCATCATTATTAGAATTGCCCGTTCTAATTTCCTTCCTCTATTACAATCATGTAATTGTCACTAGCATTGTCTCGTCATCTAACCCCCACCTTCAGCCTAAAATGTTCTCGAGATCCTATTCTTCTCCCAATACTGTGACCACACTTCATTACACTCACTTCCAATTTTTCACTGTCTTAAGACCCTTTTCAATTTCAGCCATGCCTACTTCTCTGAACTCTTTTCTTCTAATCATGTCTTAATTTTTTCCACATACATTGAACAATTTTACACCTTTTTCTGTCTGCTAAAAACCACGGTGGGGTTGATCTTGGCAGCCATTGAATTGAATAACTATTTTGCTTTTTTCATTTAATCATAAAAATTCTTTATTTTTGATAAGCTACAACTTTATACGTGTATTAGCTAAAATACCAATTGTACTATACCTAAAAAAATTAAATTTGAATATGTGTGTTAAATAGCAACACAAAGTAATTATTAAACATAATAGGGTTTCATGTTTGATGAATTTAAAGAAAAACTGAAATAAGTAAAAATGAACCAAAGGATTCATTAACAGTGCCTTTTTATTTTCTTTAAGTATATGCCCCAGTGAAATTCTGAACCTTAAGAACAATCTGAACCAGCAGCCAAAAAGAGAAAGAGGACAAAAAAGAGGAGGAGTGAAGGGTAGATGAGTAGCTGAGTTACAGTGAGCCTTTTAATCTAAAACTAGTAACTTACAATTGTCATTTAAGTGTATAACATGCAATCTTACACACCTTCACCACCACTATGATTATTCTAGCCAATCGTCTGTCAAGAATGACGGGGGGCAGGGGCTGTGATGGAGTGCCGCCACCTAACGCCCCATGCTGCCACTGTTCTGCCTCTAGCAGGGAGCGGGGTGGCGAAGCCAAGGCAAGCTCTCCTGGCTTCGGCTCCCCCACACTTTGTCTGATCCTCAGTGCGGCTTCGTAATCATGGTGGCACTCCCCCAACATTTGGAGCACTCTGGTCAGCTGTTTTCATCAGCCAATCAGAGTGCAAATAAAGCGTCACGGACAGACAGACAAGACTTAGGCTTTTATAATATTAGAATAATAGCTCTTTCCTGTTTTCCATTGGACAATTCTTACTATTTGGAATTACTTATCCACTTAAAAATATTCATTCACCCACTTGCTCCTGAGGTTCAGGAGTTTATCTCACCAAGCACAACATATTTAGTATTTCATCAAGTTCAATGGTTTAAGTATTGCAGCTGGTTTATTATTATTTTTTATTATGAAAGCACCTAGAAGCCAGGACCCTGTAAAGATTAATCAAAATGGATGGTTATAGAGGGAGGTCAAACAAATCAATATAAACTGCATATGGAATCAATGAGATGTACTGATCAGCATGAAAAAGTGTCAGAGCAAACTAGTAGTTGTCCAACCATGATCAACTTTGAGACAGGTATAACAACAGATAAAATAATTAATGGGATTATGAAGAGATACAATGCATTTAGGGGTGCGGTCTTTCTATATATGGGTTAGATGAAAAAAAGCACAAAGGGTCTCATTGAAAAAATAAATAAAAACGGGCAATGGAGGTTGGCACTGTCATATTTTCTTACATACAACTCACCCTGGAATATAATATGGACCATTTAGATTTTTCCAAAGTTACCGCTGCATACAGCAGGGCCAGAAGCTAATCTACAGCTCACTCACTCTTCCCTTCCTGCTTAACTAAAGGTAAAACACTAGCTGCTGCTGACAACGTGATCGCTATGATTTCTTTAAAAAGAACTAAAGAGTCTCCACGGTTATATAATAAATGGAAAGAGATGAGGGGAGCTAGCAGACAGTAATACTGTCCCCTAAGGTTATCCTGCTTAGTTTCATAGTTTCATGGTTTCATAGTTTCTAGGGTAGGAAGGGACCTGAGCAGATCATCTAGTCCGACCCCCTGCCATGGCAGGAAGAGCACTGGGGTCAAATGACCCCAGTAAGGTGGTCATCCAACCTCCTCTTAAAAACCCCCAGGGTGGGAGCCTGCACCACC
>NW_017729026.1:17090142-17092162 GCF_001723915.1 Gavialis gangeticus | reverse complement strand
TCTAGGTCCAACTGTAGCCTGTTGCTCCCCTCTATTGTGCCCACATCCCCCCACATCTTAGTGTCATCAGCAAACTTGAACAGGGTGCTTTGCACCCCCACATCCAAATCACTGATGAAGATGTTGAACAGGGCGGGCCCAAGGACCGAGCCCTGTGGGACCCCACTTCCCACGTCCTTCCAGGTCGAGAAGGACCCATCCACTACCACTCTCTGGGTGCGACTCTCTAACCAGTTGGCGACCCATTGGACTGTATAGGTGTCTACGCCACAGTCCCCCAGCTTCCTAATGAGAATGGGGTGAGAGACAGTATCAAAAGCCTTCCTGAAGTCTAGGAAAACTATATCCACTGCCAACCCTGCATCCAATGATTTAGTGACCTGGTCGTAAAAGGCCACCAGGTTGGTCTGACAGGACCTGCCGCTGATGAACCCATGCTGGTTGCCCCTGAGCATGCAGTGGAATATCAAGACCATTAAAATGGAGAAATAATGATTATCACCTATCAGATGAAGAATAATGAACCGAAGTCAATCGGCTCCCATAGCTGCTGCACTGTGGAGGAGGAATCAAAGCAGAATGCTTCTCACGGAGGCAGAAAAGCAGCTTCCTTGCTAAATACATACACCCTGATGTGGGGGAGCTGATTTTGGGGAAAAGATGAGTGTTGCATGAGAGAAAATATGGTATTTGAAGAATGAAGACAGGATTTGATATTTTCATACCATTTAGAAAGTTATATCTATGGTGCAGATATGATGGGACTTGATAGCCTGCCGAATGCAAATATAACAAAGATGATCACCTACCAACAGTCAATGTAGAGCTGGTAAAAGAATAGCAGAAGAGTCTGGATATCTATATGTCATCAGGACTAGTTGAACTCCATCCAAGAGTGCTGAACGAACTAGCCAAAAATCATTGCAGAATCTCTGGTGAACCTCTTTGATAATTTGTGGCATGCAGTAGAGGTCCCAGAAGACTGGAAGAGGGCCAATGTTGTGTCCATCTTCAAGAAGGGGAGGAGACAGGACCCAGGGAACTACAGGCTGATCAGCCTGACCTCAATCCCAGGAAATATCCCTGAAAATTTTCTCTACTAGTGATAATCTAGTAGAAGACAAAATTCTGAACAACAGCCAGCATGGTTTTGTCATGGGTAGGTCATGTCTGACTAACCTCATCTCCCTTCTAGACAAGGGAGATCAGATTGATGTCATTTACTTGAATGTTAGGAAGGCCTTTAACTTCCATGTGGGCTATGTACGGATTGTGCTCACCCCAAACTTTCTATCCTAGCCCTAAATGAGATACAGGCATGGAAAATGTCAGATACTGGGGGACAAAATGAAAAGCCCTTTCTTATTCCGCCCCTCCCCCAATCTCTCCACTACACTGATCTGACCTCCACTCCCCTAGACTCAAAAACACTGAAAGAAGGATATGGCTTTTAAGCCCATTCTCCAATGCTGGTTCCTCTCCTTATTGTGAAGCAATCATAGCAGTAAAGATAAAGGAAACCTTAGAACTCCCTCCCTTGCCTTATGGAGCAGCCATGAGAAGGAATACTTATAGAATGTGTTTTTAGAGAAGGAAGGAGGACAAAGACAGCTTCACTTTCTCCAATCCAAAATATATCACTAAAGAGCAGGGGTGGTCAAAATCTGGCCTGCACAGCCCCTCTGAAAGACAAAAGAATTATCATAAGCCCTGGCCCTTGGGTGCTCCTCTGAAAGCCTGCCAGCTGCGGGAGGTGCAGTTTCAGTTGCTAAGCAACCAACCCCCACCCCAGCCTGGCCTGACCTGCTCCCTGCCCCAAAGTAGGGGTGCTTTTGCTTGGCCATGTTGTGGCTGTTCCTGGCCTCTCTCCCTGGCAGAGTGGAAATTCAGATAAGGGCCTCACCAAGTCAGGGGCCAAGGACTCCTGTTGGGGGAAAGGCGTCTGGGAGTGTGGGGAACCATGTGCTATGGTGCCGAGCCAGGCTGGTCCCACACGCTGCAGGAGCACCGGAGCTGCACA
>NW_017729026.1:17089441-17089741 GCF_001723915.1 Gavialis gangeticus | reverse complement strand
ACCCCCCCATACATATGCACCCCCACCTACTCTCCAACCATACCCTCCCCACAATATACAAAAGTAAGACTATTTTAAGCTATTATGCAATCACCTCTATATACACTATGCTAGGGGTCAGCAACCCTCGGCACGTGTGCCGAGCATGGTACGCAAAGCCATTTTGCTTGGCACACCATGGCCAGCCCCAGCTCTGGGTTGCTGCTGCCAGTGATGGAGCCCGGGCTGCTCCCAGCAGGGCTTGCAGTGTCCCAGCTGCCTGCTAGGAGCAGCCCAGGCCCCCACCTGACAGCAGCTACC
>NW_017729026.1:17086349-17088523 GCF_001723915.1 Gavialis gangeticus | reverse complement strand
ACTAGGTCCCTTCCGACCCTTAATCTATGAATCTATGATGTTTTCATATTTCCTAAAAAAAAGGAATTGCCTCCCTGATTTCTATCACCACTTGCAACGTAGTAATCTCCATGATGCAATTTTGGAAAATATTATCGTTACATCATCATGAGGGTTGAAATCCATAGCAATTCAAACAAAACAAGATACAGTTAAATGGTTAGCGAAAGCTACCAAAACTTAGCTTCCTATACTGGATATATTCTACGATTTTTACAAATTTTTTAATGATACTTTGAATGAAAAATACGCATGTAAAATTATTATAGTTACTTTGAAGAGACACAATTCATATGGGAGAACAACACATGCATTCCAGGTATCAGTCTGTAATAAAAGAAAAAAAAATTAGGGGAGTCCAGGATTTGCTAAAAACCTATGAAAAATTTTTAAAAATTACAGAAAGCATTCTCTTTCCTGAAAAATCATTCTGAGTTGTTGAATTTGTTCTATAGTAAAAACTAGCATTAGGCAGTAGCATAACTTGAAGGGAGCTACCAGGGCAGCAGCCCCAGACATTACTTTGTTAGAGAGAGGAAGGAAAGGCACACAAAAAAGGGTGCCACCACTGGTAGTGTGGTATCTAGGTTCTAAAACCTTTGATTTTAGAAGGAATATTAAACATGCTCTGCCTTCAAATAAGGGCTAAGATCAACATAATCGAAATAAGCTGGTCAAAAAAACCCCAAAAAACCTGTATTAGTTTGCTTTTGCTTATTTAGTCTGTACTTTCTTGCTAATAAGACTTATAAGTTAACTGTTGTGCTGCCCATATTTTAGCAAGGGATTCCTACAAAAAAGTTCTACTGAACTGAGCAATACCTAAGATAACAATAATATTCATCAACTCCTGTTCTCCACCAAAACAAAAAAAACCAACCCCCCCCCCAAATCCATTTTAATACTATATTACCACCTCTAATTTCAGTTTGTTATTTCTATTTCTCTTTATCCACTGTGACTCCCTTTCTCAACCATACATGAAGGTTTTTCTATATTATTTTACTACCTGCTGCAAGGAATAGCCATCCAAAGTGGGGAGAGGCAAGCAATCATCCTGAAGCCTCTGCTATGAGGAAAAAACTGTCATCTTGCAACCTCTGCTGATGGAGAAGAAGATATTCATCCAGCTGGATGGCTGACCAGAAAATGAATCCCTTTGATACTTGAGATGTTTGGATGTCTCTCCCTACCTAATGACCAAGCTGATTTGAACAGGTTTGTAAGGAGAAGTTGAAGGCAGAAGTGGGGTTGGGAAGAAATTCCAATCATCTATTTTCTGGCAAATCTATAGTCTCCAAAATTCTTTTCCACCTTACACAAATATGAGAACACCAAAATATATCTGATAATTTCCAAAACACCATGACACACTATATGAAGGCTACTGCATCAGAAAACAAAATTTTAAAAAAATGTCAGGTTCCAAAAGAAATGAGCACATCTCGCCTGACACTTATTGACTTAGTCTAGGTGTACAAAAATCTACCAACAAAACTTTGAGCATGTAAGGCCTCTCAGCAGCAAGAGGCCCTACAATCTGCTAGCAGTTACTACCCATTTCTGCCAAGTGAAGTAAAGGTTCCACCACTGCCCTGCAGTAGACTGAAGGGATGCAGAGAAGCATAACTCCTATGCATTCAATAAGCTGCCATATTCCCTTCAAGAACTAGTGCCTTCCCAGACTGCATTTCTCACTCAAGACAATGGAGCTGCTCAGTACAGCTGTGAAGAGGTACTGGAACATGCAGCTGTGCATGGACTGGTTTGGCAGTGGTGGTTGCTGTCAGACCAGCTAAAGTGTAGGCACAGTCTATACTTATGAGATAATTTAACAGCTTAGATTCTATCTTCACTGTTCCTTAAAATTGGGGTATGAGCAGAAGTGAAAAGAAAGTTGTGGAAACTTCCTCTAAATTTCCCTATTTTTCTTAAGAAAATAAAATTCAGTCCCCATAATAGTGCTAGATTTTGAGCCATTTTTCCTTTAGAGGAAAACTGAGGTATTTATTGACATTGTACGAAAAGCATGATTTAAGTTCAAACTAAAAAGAGATCACTAAGTTTCTTCTCTCTTTATATCTTTACTCCCACCCTCAAAACATAAAAAATATATACAAATAAATTTTTTTTTT
>NW_017729026.1:17071395-17081349 GCF_001723915.1 Gavialis gangeticus | reverse complement strand
TTTATTGACATTGTACGAAAAGCATGATTTAAGTTCAAACTAAAAAGAGATCACTAAGTTTCTTCTCTCTTTATATCTTTACTCCCACCCTCAAAACATAAAAAATATATACAAATAAATTTTTTTTTTTTAAATTTTCATTTCCTTATATAAAACAAAAAAAAAAAAAAAAAATCACGGAAGGGCCTTCAGGTAAAACAACCACTTTTCCTTACATCACACAGCTCTCTAGGTCTGAGTTCCCCCTGAGTCCGAGCTTTAACTTTGAAGACAACAAACTAGGGCAGGATATAGTGGTCCACTGGTAAACTTTCCAGTAACTTCAAATGATTTCTCAGATAAGGTAAAAATACACGGGGCCAGTTTCCACATCTAAAAAGAGGGGAAAAAATGTGTGCACAGCACCCCCGCCCCTAACATGCAATGCAAGTGTAATTTGGGCAATGGAGTCCAAGTGAAGAATCCACAGCTCCGCTCTCCCCCCCGCCAACACCTAATAACTTTGGAATTTAAGTTTCTGCCAAAAAAGTACTTTGATACCTGAAGTTCTGTAACTGCACATAGAATTGCTACGGTCTTGGCCAAGCTGAGCCTCTCAAGATCATGGGCCTAAGGCTATTTGGATTCACAGATGATGCATACTTGTGCCAAGGGATCTTATCAAGCAAGTGTGGTCTGACCACATTTAAAATACCAATACAAGTTTACAAAAAGCACTATTACTACAGCCACTTTTATTAAGAAAAAAAACAGCCACTAGAGGAGATAGTGCTGCTGCAGGCTATTTACTGGGTAACTTCTAGGCACTAAGATACTATATAGTAAGTTGTCTGCTTCCAGTGCCAAGAAGCTGTCTGCTTCAATGGCCTTCTCTGCTATAATGGGGGTTTACCCTCACAGGAAAGTCTTAGCTGCTAGGCTGGAGGGCTAGGCTGACTGAGGCAACTCTCCACCCCACCCTGTTGAATACATACTGCACAGCCAAGAACAAAAAGGTCATAAGGCCAGATACAGAACAAGCAAGAGGGAGCCAACTCTGTAGCTGTTTAAGGAGCACACTTCCTTCTTTTTACCTGGAAGAGAGAAGACCAGGGATTAAGTCTCTTGTCATTTGATCCACTTATGCTTTTTCCTAAGTTACTGAATAAAATGCATAAATAGTCCTGGAAGCGGGGACTTAACTCCTCTCTTCCAGAGAAAAGCATCCTCCTTACTGAGTTACAGCACAACACTTTCTCTTGCTAGCCCTCTTTTGTCAAGAGATAAGCTACAACAGCTTAGCTTTCATCTACTACAGGGTAAGTACATGTACGCAGACAGTAACCATGGAACACCAAGCTCAGTCTCTACCTCCTCCTATTGCAAGCAAACTCACATGCACATACCTACAACCACCACCATACACATTTTAAAACAAAAGAGCAAGGTATTCCTCATATTAAAGACATCAGGATTTAAGTACAGAATGGGGTTTGGGGTTATAAATCCCTGTCTCATATCAATGTTTAATACAAGACTGCACTTTTTAAATACCAGTGTGCAAGACTGGTGAAATTTTGGACACACCTCCTCTGACATTTCCTTTTGGCTAAGAATCCCCTTCTTTGTATACTAGCTGTTGTAAATCTATTCTTAAACACTAGGGCTGTGCAAAACGCCTGCGTTTTGTTTCGGTTTTGGATTCGGCGTTTCATAGGGACAATGACTCGTTTCAGTATTTCGAATCACTGTCCCGTTTCATTTCAGCTGAACCTGTTCTGGAATTTTAACAGTGTTTCAACCATAGGATATAATGGGGAATCACAAAACTGTCTAGAACGTTGTCGCTTCTTGCCTTATTCAGATGAAACTTGCAAGGATGGTAGCCCCTGCTGCAGGCATGAAGCCTGCCAAGTTTCAAGGAGATAGGTGCAGGGGTTTTTATGAAACTGCACCTCAAGCCATTCAAAGCAAACGCATATCACTTGCCGGCAGCGGCAGCCTGCCGTCATCCCGTATTCAAATCCAGGGGCCTGCTCCCCACAGGAGGAGTCTGGCACAGCCCTGCAGACCTCCTGGGGGCTGCAGGCCCCAAATCTGCGTGCGGGATGACAGTAGGCTGCTGCTGCCAGATGGGGCCAGCACAGGGGTTCCTTCTGGCACTCAACACAGGCTGCGCTGGACAGATTCAGTTGCCGGCACTAGGCCCAGCTGGCAGTGGCAGCATGCTGTCATCTACATGCTCTGCAGCCAATGAGTGCAGAGTTTAAAAAAAAAAAAAGAAAGAAAGAAAAGCCCCGCACTCACTGGCTCTGTCAACAGTGATTGGGGCCTCTAAGGGTTCGTGGCAGAGCCCCCCCAAGCAGCATGGGGCAGTGGAGATAGCCCCCCGCCACCTGGCATCCACATGGCTGCTGCACCATCACATGGGTGCAGTGTGGCTCAGCAGGGCAACACGCACTGCCTGGGAGCTGAAGCAGCTCCAGCTGACTGCTGGAGCTCCCAGTTCCTCGATCCCCAGCTCTCTGATCATTCCCCCAGCTCTTCCAGGGGGGCTGAGGGGGGGCTGGGCCCCCAGATCTGCACGGGGTTTCAGCAGGCTGCTGCTGCCAGCTGGAGAAATATCCCCAGCTGGCAGCAGGACACTGCTGTCATCCCACATCATCCGGGGGACCGCACCCCCCTGGAAGAGCTGGGGGAAGCAATCAGAGAGCTGGGGAAATCAAACCAGGAACTGAAGGAATGTTCAAGGACCTTAACAATAACGTTTCCCCAGCTCCTAGTTCGATTCCCCAGAACTGGGGTTGTAAGGGACCTCAGGGACAGATCGTTGTCACTGGCCAGGCCAGCTACAGATGTCAATACCAGATCAGCCTGTTCCTTCCCTCCCTCTTTCCCTCAAGCCCGTCTCTGAAACAGCTCTAAAACATCCGAATCATTTCTGAAAATTTCCAAAATATTTCGGATGGCCCATTTCATTTCAGAGCTGTTTGGGAGCCCTAGGATTTGTTTCGGATTCAGTGTTTTGACTGTCAAAACTAAACGAAACCGTCACCAAAAATTCACACCCCCCTATTAAACACCACTCTCTCCCCGTTAAAGTGTATAGAGAAACTTAGGTGTCTTACAAAGATTCATGAATGCCACTTCCAGGGTGAAGCAGCATTTGTAGATCATAGAATCATAGATTTGGCCCATATATTTTAGAATTGTAGTTTCAACATATAATTCAATCCATGACTACAAGAACAACAACTAACTTATTTCCAGGTCCCAAAGACTGCATTAAATCCTTCAATCTTAGTATCATACAAAAAGAAGGGGTTAAACCATAAAGAAAATTCTCCACCATTCTAATTTTACAGATGAAGGACTGAGACAGATAAAATGCAATGGAATGGGGATTTGAACTCAGGTTTCTTAAGTTCAAAAAATCATACA
Source organism: Gavialis gangeticus (assembly GCF_001723915.1). Classification (NCBI taxonomy): domain Eukaryota; kingdom Metazoa; phylum Chordata; order Crocodylia; family Gavialidae; genus Gavialis; species Gavialis gangeticus. Next base: position 17,077,929 of record NW_017729026.1, on the reverse strand, counting down.
GAGACCCTAATCTAAAAGGAATAAGAAAAAAAGACATCTTTAATAATTAGCATAATAAAGAAAGGGAAATTAAACACTTCAGGAGAAAGACAAACGGTTCGAGGATGACTCGCCTCACCATCTGAAATTCTGTGGACATATAGGATATCTTTGCATTAACTGAATTATATTGATTGTACGTATTAATTTTTGTATTATTTGTAGTTACAATAAAGAGGAGGATCATCTGAAACACAAAAGTTATTACTTACGAAGAAGAGACAATTATGTGAAATTATGAATTAGAATTGTTAGTAAGCAAGATAACATTAAATAAGTTTTTAGCTTAAGGCTTTTTGCCTTGGGGCAGTTAGGCATTTGTTTGCAATCCTCAAATACATACTACTGCAACTTGACATTTTGTTTACTCACTTAATATTCAGAACTAAACAAATTCCATTTTACCCTTTGCAAGACCTATTTAAGGTCTCTGCTTTGACAAAGAGTAAGACAAATGTTAAGATGTTACTATATGCTACAATACACAAAAATTATAACAAAATTAACAAGCAAGCAAGCAAATAACAATCACATATAGGCACCAAGAACGTGGATTTTAAAAATTAAGACATTTTACTTGGAGGCATTTAAATCAAATTGCACAATTTAGATTTTTCTACAGCAGTCTTTCTGCAGAACATTTTAACAGTGTGAGCTTTTAAGGTAATATGGCAAAGCCTGCTTTGTTAGTTAAACTATTAAACGGAGGATAGTAAACTATCCATGACATTGTTCCAGGGCCCTAGCTAAATATTTAATTAACAAGATCAACAGATATTCACACACAATTGTATTTTGCTATGTATAGAAGATGGAAAGAATTCTTGTTCTAGTTGTTGGAGACCCTTGCAGACATACAGGCTTAGACGTGAAAAACAAACAAACAAACAAACCAAACCCAAACCCACCACTGCTTTACTTCTAGCTTGGCATGCCCCAGTACTGAGTGCAGCGCATGCCCAGAAGAGATATCATGTCAGTTTGACCTGGCTTGCTTGAACTGGCTATTAGATAAAAATGCCAAAAAGCCCACTGAAGCACACAATCTATACAGATGTTGGGCAAGCTAAGTCAAACTGATGTGACGCCTCTTCTGGTAAAGCACCATTTTTTTTTTTCCATGTCTGTCAGGAGCCATAATCTACAATATCTGCTGACTGACAAGCCCCTTCCTTTGAAAAGTCAGGTATTTTCTAAGAAGGTGAAATATGTTGAAATCTAACTCCTTCTACAGAAGCCCTTCCACCGGCTCTGTAGGGGGAGGGCGCTGGGCTCCTACTTATTCTTACGTAGCCTTTTAGCTTTTGATTATTGAAAAAGAACATTCATTCACTGACTTTAGAGTCCTTTATACAAAGTGTAAGTTAGATGTGTTCTTCCTTCTAAAATAATGTCTTCATAAAATATTTGAAGACATTATCATTGCTCTATTAAGTTTTTGTTTCAGCTTCTATGAGAATTCCTATCCTCTCCACTCTTGAAAATAAGGACATAAGAGGAATGGGATCTGAGCACCTGTGATGCTACAAGGCTGTACCAAGCAGAAGTTAAAGATTAATGTTCTGCAATGTTCATACGGAAGACCACTTAGTTGACTCAAATTTTGTGTTTAAATATATCCAAGATTCACAGCTTAAAGTGCTCCGTCTCTGACAGCATGAAGTGCAACATTAACTGCTAGGAACAGGTCTTCCAAACCACAGCTGATTCCAGTCCTTCAGTCATCTTAGAAAAAGCTCACCAAAAAAGTCACCTAAATCAAATTTACAGTATCAAATTTACATACAACCTGTAGGCTAGAAGTAGCATGACTCCTGATCAACCAAATCATAAAGAGCGAAGGATTTTAAACTGGGGGTTAAAAAGTGTTCAACAGTACTAAGCCCCAGTTGGCTCTGAGGGCAAACAGTTGCAGATACACTAGTAAGTTTTAAACTGATGGTTGCAGTGTAAAGAATAGAGGGTTTACACAAAGGCAAAGGTCTTTTCTTCTTGGGAAGACTGCCTCTTCTGTAGTCTAAGATCTTGGAGGTAAGGGACTGGTCAGCACCCTTTGCCTAGGGTGACCAAAGTCTTCTGCTGCCTTCTAAAGAACTTCTAGTACTCCTACTGAACACAAACACGCAGTAACTCGGGATTCCTTAACTCACTTACAGGCGTTAGGCACTTGTGCAAAGAGCATTCTTACTTGAGGGGTATGCTTAACTGTTCTAGGCATTTATTCTGGGACAACCCTGCATGGTAATGGGAGCTGCTTTGGACCTTCCTTCAGCATCCAAAGAGTCTACCACAACCTGTACAAGCCTCTTTGTTATTAGCTACCATCAGAAATCAGTCTGGAATTTTTCTAATGCTTGCTAGTTTGCAACTCTTAATTGCCATTTAGCTTACAAACAATTCTATAAAACAGATAAACCAAAGGTTTTTTGGTTCATCAATCTCTGTCCTTGTAAAACGGATCAAGGAACCCTGTTACACTAAGTGAGCAAAAGGGCAGTTTAGTGGGGGCTGCAATTGGTGGGCAGCTGAAACAGGGCCAGCTGCCAACAAGACAGCTATAGGTGACTACTCAGGAGCAAACAGCTCTGCAACAAGCAATAGGCAGGACCCAAAGTAGTAGTCAAGGGCAGAATGCACCACTGAAAGGTAGGTGGTAGCACATGAGAAAAGGCTGTCCATTGAGCTAGGGAGCTACATCTGCAGCTGATTAAGGGAGGCACAAGACCAGAAGGGGTGGGGCTCAGGGAGTATAAACCTTGGTTATTGAGCCAGAGTAGAGAGTGTAACTCTGACCTCTGCAATGAAAGGAAACCCTACCAGCCCAAGCTGTTAGGAGGAGAAAGCTATAGGATGGGAAAGGTATCTTAAAGGCTGGGAGGGGGACAGTGGGGTAAGACAAGGCTTTTTGCAGCAGCATCATGAACCAGAGTGGGGTTTGAGTGTTTTAGTTGAAAGCAGCTTATTATGAGTTTTCTTGCTTACTAGAGATTTGGACTGTGGTTACAGGTGTGGTCTGGAGGCCACAAAACACAGTCCCTGAGGCAATCTGCACCTAGAGCCCTCCATGAGCAGAGGCAAAGAGAGGGCTAAGACTTGGACAGAAGGGTTGAAGCCAAGCCAGGACCAGTGATTCAGGGACAGGAGAAGGCTAGTGGTGGGGCAGAGGGGCTGAAGCCAAAAAGGGGCCAGGGGCCCAACAAGCTGAATCAGTTGAAAGCTACATGGGGCCATAAGACCTAGAGAATGAAACAAAGGAAGACCCATGAGGCACTGGTATGACTATGGGCAAAAATGGTCACCACAATTCGGGCTAGTAAGGCCACAAATGGTAAGAGCAGTACTCATCAGGGCATAGGCCGCTTCCACCAGGTATGATAAGTACTAGCAGAAAACAGGATATGTTACATTAGTGGATTGAGAGGCTCAGTTAAGCAAAGGGCCCTCAGTTAAGCACCAGGGCTACTCCAGTACTCAAGGTCAGCCTCCCAATTTATGAAACTTATGTCAAGGTGTGGCAGGAAAAATAACGAGTAGGTGCATCAAGGAGTTCGGACTGGGGCAGGATTAATACGGCCACTGTGGGGCACCGTGGCCACACTTAGGAGCCAATCCTATCACAGTCCTCTGGCTTGCTTTCCTTCCTACTTGGCCTGTGCCTCCATAAGGGAATTCCGCATTGGTGCACATACATATTCCAATTCAATACATGCTACTTGGTATTTTTGTGTGTCATCTTACTGTAACTCATGCCAGAATTTTCCAGATGGCAGATATCATTAAAACAAGGCTTCTTTGATAGATGGTACTAGACAACTGGGTATATCAGCATGCCCAAGTCTTTATGGGAGCTTCCAAAACACTCGAACTACATATGATGCACACTGCAATACAACATAGCAAGTCCTGAAAGCTCTTGTCATTCGGTCACAGTAATGTAGATGGAACCACTACCTCATATGAGGGCAATAAGACACCAACTGGTATTTTATGTTTTGTCCAATAGCTCTATTGTATGCTCAGTATAATAGGGAGTTACTTGAAAATTGGTAAGCCTTTACAAGGAAGCAGAGTAAAATGGCCATAATTCTGGGCCCAGTGAAGAGGACTTGCCTTCATGGTGTAACTTATATGCGACCTAAAAGGGGCGATTAGAGCACCATAGGAACAAAAACCTAGAAGCTAATGTCTGTAAACAACACAAGGGTAGGTGCACTTTGTGGTAAGAGGTGGTCTGTCAGCAGCCCTCTATTCCTTGTAGAATTCAGAGCACTTATATGAGGATCTCCTTCCTTGGAACCATCAGAATCAGATGCGAAAATGATACCTTGGTTACATGCATGGTCTATCACAGATGTGCTGTGATTTACCTCCAACTAATGAATAGTGCCAAAGATTTACTCAGTATCAATAAACTGAAGTAACTAGTGGCATGACTGAAGTTTTCAGTACCATGGACAGTAGCAAGCTGGCTTCACTGTAACAGAGGTATCAAACTCAACTCCAGGCTGGACCAAGCTTACAGAGGCTCCTCCCAGGCCAGATCTGTGGGGCCCTCACCAGCTGAAGTGGGTCCAGAACCTCTATCAACATGCTGGACTATCAATAGGCTGGATGGACGAGTACTGTGGGCTGAATTCAGCCTGTGAGCCATATCTAACACCTCTGCTGTAATATATAGACTGCCTAATATTGTACCAAACTTTGGCACAGAACATGGTAGTACAGAAACAAATGTGGGAGGCTGATGCCATTAATGCCAATAAGTTTAATGCCAAGTAAGATTCCAGTACCATATAAAAGTTAGGACAATGCAATACTATATGTTTTCAGAGTATCAGCAGTGCATCTTTAAAGGAAGATGAGAAAACTGTATAGCCTTTTCTTGGTTTGGGGAATCCATCTCTGTGCTTCAAGAAGCAATGCTCCTCTACTTCTTGCCACAGATTCAGAGTTTCTCAAGCCAAGGACAGGCATGGATTCCTAGCACTGCAAATTTCTGGGAAATCTGCAGTGCTAGAAATCCTGGAGAGGGGGAGCATACACATGTTCCAGCCTGCAGTTGCTCCCTCTCCCCTGTGGCCAAAACAGGGCTAAGCTCTCAGTGGGGAGTGGGAAGGGTCAGGCTGCTGCTGCCTCTAACTCCTGAAGAGTGATCCTGATCTGTGGAAGGAGCTGGTGGCATTTCCCTGCCTCAACTCTTCTCAAACCCAAGGGGGAGAAAAGTTGCAGTTGCTCCTCCCCCCAATCTCTCCAGGCCAGAGTTACTCCAGGCTGTGAAAGGGGTGGGGCATGCATTCTACAGACCAGGGTCACTGGTTTGCAGAAGGTGCAGGATGTGTACAGATGCTCAACTTAGCTCAGAAGAAGAGAATTTTTTCACAGAAGAGCCAGTTCTCTTCTGAAAAAACACTCATGATTGGCTGCTGTATGCTCTTGTTTTGTGCCAGGAGAAAAGTGCTTCTCCTGACAACTGTCCATACCCACAGTCTGAGAAATGCAGTGAACTTGTAAAAGATGTGCAAGAAGGAATGGGAGAGTTAAAGGAGGTAAAAGGAGAAATATAAAATAAAGGGAGGAAAAAGATAAAAGAAAACTCTATGAAACCCCTCAGACTCAGAGAAACTACGCTGTGGTTGTAGTAACAAAAAATATTATTTTTCACTGTCACCAATACTGAACCATAAGAGAACACAGCAGCATAAGGAGCAATACGTGATTAAAAGAAATTCTTGAACCTTTACTATACAGGAATACTGCTCTGCCCTACCAAAATCCACAGTGAGGACAGCCAAAGAAGAGGTTCAGATGCTAGTAGCTGATATAGAGTTCTCTAGGGCACTTCTAAACTCCAAAAACCATCTCACATGAGGGTGCATGTTTTCCCATTCCTGATATAGACCCCTTAAGTTGCTCCTTTTGGGCAAGCTGGAGCAGGGGTCACCAACCTGCAGCACATGTACAAGTGGCACAGGCAGCCTCTGCATGTGACACACAGCAAATTAGGAGGAGACAGGCAGCACAGCAGCAGACAGGGTAACAAACAGAAAGTAGGGCAGCAGACTGGGCAGAAGCACTGGCAGGGGAAGGAAATCAGAGTGACACTGAGGACTAAGTTCAGGGTCAATTTGTGGCACATGTGTCACACTGAGCTGAAGGACAGCATAACTCTTTGGGCCTGTTACAAGCACTTGCAGACAACCTCTTCAGTAGAAATTCTCTCCCCCAGAGTGGAATAAGCACTTCATGTGAAAGCCAGTCCTTGAATGCAGGACATTTAAGCTTTACCATGGGCCAATCCAGATGTTAGGAATATTTTTTCCACCACAAAACAAAACCATGCATATTCTAGACTGAAAACATGGAGGTAGGGGAGTTATTTGAATTTCTTTAATCATACCTGTGTATGATACAAACATAATTATGTTGAGATAAGACAGAAACTCTCAAAAATGTTGATCTATAGACCATGAACAACACCCAGAAAGTTAAGCCAGA
>NW_017729026.1:17062071-17066395 GCF_001723915.1 Gavialis gangeticus | reverse complement strand
TTCTGCCTTGAACCCTAACCCAGAAAGTTAAGCCAGATGAACCCACTGCAGCCTTAGTGTCCTCTGCTTATGGCACAACAACATATTCCCCAACAGATTCCAAGATCTCAAGCACAAAGCATACGCGCACCAAGACCTGATTATATATGTAGATCAAAAAGAGCAGGAAGTTACAGACTGACCAAACCTGATATGGCAATATAACAAAATATAAATAAAGCTACAAATAGATAATCACAGAAATAAAGCAGGAAGATTAGAAGAAAAGTGGGTAGCTAACAGAATACTCCCAGGTCACATTCCAACTTCTTTTCATCTGAATTTTAAAAAAATGACATTATACCCTTCTGCACATATAACTTTCCTGTTCAGCAAATGTGTGAAGCCTTTTGAATAAACAGACCATAGCAGGAGCAGATCTCTATGGAAGTAGTGTACAGCACCACAGATGCTGGAAGAAGAAAGTTTTTAAAGCATCTCTGATGAGATCTTCAGAAAGAAAAGTTTTTGGGTGATATCTTTTATTGGACTAACTATGTGGTTGGGAAACGTGTCAGACAAACTTTCAGGCACAAAGTGGACCTGAGGGGAATATAACTGGATTTTAATAGGTTGGCAACAACACTTGTTGGAAAAAACAGATGTAGTAACAGGCTTTCAGCGTGGATCTAAAAGATTCTTCCCCTAGGAACTTCTTGGGAAGCTTACTAACGTATGGTACAATTAAGTAACATTTTAATGTGAAGTCTACCATCAATACTATGCTAAACAAATGGTTTGTTCAAAACAGAAAAGCACATTACTACAATAAGTCTTTGAGAGTGGTGAAAGCATGTTTGTTTTTTTTGTTTTTTGTTTTTAAGGGAGGGCTACCAAAAGACAGTCTACAAACAACCACTGCAATTTTTGTCAAACTGCATTGAAACCTCAAGAATATTCACATAGATTAGTGAAGTCCTTTTGGGAAAGAGCTATCCAGGCACAATCAGCAATAGCGCCTTCCTTGGCCTAGAGTATTCAGTAGAATAAACAAAGTAACTTTATTTTAAATATATACAGGGTGGGGAGGAGGGGAAGGGAGGAGGACCCACAATTTTGCAGGCCAATAACCATAACTCAGATTACAGCATACCCATGTAATATTCTAGCTTATTGGAAAGAGGCATTTTCTAAAACTTTAAAAAAATTCTCATTGTATAATGGATAAAAGCAGCAACTCAGCTTCCATTTATATTGTTGAAATACAGCCAAGTGTTGCAATTCATATTTTAGTGAAAGACAATGTTTGTTAAAAAGGATATATGGTATGAACAAGATACGTTTCATAAACTTTTTAATAGCACCTATTTTTAAAGGCTGTCTTTTTTCTTTAAGCCCAGTGAAATGACAAATCTCAGCAAAAAAAGTATTTCTTCCTTAGCCCTCCCATTCTCAGGAAAAAAGAACAGAAAAGGAAACTTGAATGTGCAAAAGAACAGGACAGCACATAGTAAGTAGGCCAAAATGATGAACAGATTTAGTGATAGGCTACTTTCATTTCTTCTTGTTATTTTTGGAACACAATGCCTTTGGTCATTGGTATGTTAGTATGACATCAGTCATTAGGAAGATATGCAAACCCAATTAAACTAACATAACACTCGCACTAGCCAAGACAGACACATACATACTTTACATTTCATACCATTTAAATAGAATGTGTCAGATTACGTAATAAATTGTGAAAGGAAATTGTTAGAGACAATTCAGGATTATGACCATATTGCAATATATAATGAAGAGAGCAAGGTCTGTGGTTTGCCATACAGTCAATTCAATAAAGAGGGGAATATGAATAAGATGCTATTTTAAATCAAGGATTTACAAATGAAAAAACTCCAAACAGATTAAGTGGTGTATAGAATATTTTCAATTTACCCAATTTCTAGATGCTAATTTTAATTATGGCTAGCACGTTAAAAAGGTTGAAACCCCTCTGCAATACCTGTAGTGTTCACACATGTAAAAGTGTGTCATTTAAAAATTATTTTTCTTGAAGAATCTAAGCTCCGACAGGAATTATATTTTTGGTATATCTGCCTGCCATACTTACCAGAGTAGAACATTTCACCCCAATTCTAGTTGTCCCTACACAAATCTATAAGCATATACTATAGTTAGTAGTAACAGTAGCTTATAAGTATACACTTTTCTTAGGGTCCTTTCTAGATAGTGATTCAGATGACTTTGTTTAGTCAATCTTGATCATCTAATTTTCTTGGGATAATAGTTAATAAAAATGTGATATATACGTTTTCTGGGGGGAAATTAGGGGTTAAACTTTCTGTCCCCAAGCACAAAATGTTTAGATAAAATTAAAAGTCTGTAAAGAAAGGAAAAGTTAAGCAAGTGTTGGAATGTCTGTAATATTGGAACCTTTCCTCTTAATTTATAGGTGTTAGAGTATTTGATTGCAAACATGCCAACTTGCGAATGCACAAGCATTTCTGGATCCACAAACCACGAGTTTCCCTGTGTTTAGCCTGTCAAAGTGTTCTGAAGCATACATTTTGGCAAACAACTTTCAAGCTTGGACCTGAACAAGTGGATTGACCAATTCCACCAAATTAAGGACATCACAGGAGTAGAGGGAGAGCAGTTACCAACTAGCCAAATCATAAAGCCAGGGGATCAAACCAAAAGGCGTGTCTAGTAGCAAGCCAGAAGGAGTGGCACAGTGGGCATGGGTCAGAGACCAGTTGCCCAGATACACCCCTTTCCACATATAAACCATTTGAATGGGAAGTATCGACTGACCCCAGCAGGCCAGTTCAGTGAAAGGGAGTGGGTAGAAGGTTAGGCTGTGCTGGAGGCTTCAGACCAGCCTGACCCGTCTGTGGGTTTAGCTGTAGAGTAGCAGGCTATGCTGGTCAGGCTGAGGCTCCAGGTTCAAGTCTGGGGCCTGACAGTAGTAGAAGCAGGCCCATGACCAGATGTCAGGTGCTTACTACACTCTGGAGTTCAAGTAGTTTCTTGCTACTATAGCACCTTGTCAGTTACAACTAGTGGGCACATCTACACATTCATTAATGTGCTTTTGCTAATGCACATTAAATTTAGTTCCTCCATTGTGAGGTACTATAAAAAGGCACATTGGGCTATTTTAATGCATATTAGCAAAAGCACGTTTCTACCCCCCTCAGAAGTCTTTAAATAAAAAAGGACCTTATAACACTCATTAAAAAGCAGAATCATAACTATGAATTCATTTAAATTTAATTGGCAAATTTCTGTCTGGGATCTCATTGAAGTGAAGGTGTGGGAGGAGATAAGAGAGACAAGCAGAAGGTTTAAATGGCATCCTTATGGGATACTAACATGAGGGTGTGTGAATTGGGGTCATACCTCTATATCAGGTTTTAGGAGGAGTATAGCTAGACACAGACTGAAAATAGACATCACAGTCACAGATGCATAGGTTAGAAAGGTGTGAACATGCATCCTAGCTTGAAAGCTAATACCTTCCCCTTCAGCCACTGAACTGCTGATAGGAGTCCAGGTGGATACAATAAAGCAACATATGACTAGGACACCTTTGGGGCAAAGTAAAATGTATTGCCGTGGTCAAGGGAAATAAAAACCAAGGTTCTCCCAGCAGTTTGCAGGGAATATTTGCATTTCCCAGAACACTCAAAAGACCTGGCTGAAAAGTAGCAAAGTACTACCCATCAGGAATGGGCAGGGGGAGAAAACAGGATGCAGTAATTTGTTTTTTCATTAGCTTATCTCAACAGCTGAGGCAACAGAGAACTATTAAAAGGAACCTCAAAACAGCTACACTGATATGTATACTTATGGCAACCAGGTGGCAAGTTTTTCATTTTATAAATGTAACACTTGTAGAAGGTGCTGAGTGACAGTTCCAATGACCACAGGCCTCTTGTTAGTCACCCTGCCCAGAAAGTTTAAAGCTGTGCACAGGACAGCCCCATGCAGGGCTTTCAAGCCAAGATGTTTGTTAACCCTGTTACAGGGCTCTCTCACATGCAGGTTTAAAGTCGCCAGGCAGGGGAAGTCTGTCAACTGCCTATCACATGTGCGATTTAAGTTATTGTACAAACCAGCCACAAGTTTCACATTAAACACGGAACATCTTTGTGGGTGGTTTTCCATTTTATGGCACAATAAATTGATTGAACGTATGGCATGTTACCATTAATTGCAAGATAAATGTAATGCCTGCCAGAGGCCTTACTGTTAGTTCCATTATTAATAGTAGTTTGAGATGGGCAAACAGTGGAGATTCAACTTGGGATGTTCTTCATACTTAGCGTTTTAATGCATG
>NW_017729026.1:17044619-17057071 GCF_001723915.1 Gavialis gangeticus | reverse complement strand
GTTCCATTATTAATAGTAGTTTGAGATGGGCAAACAGTGGAGATTCAACTTGGGATGTTCTTCATACTTAGCGTTTTAATGAATGTCTGCAAGAAACTAGGAAGTACTGTCCTGGCAAGCATAACTTTAAATACTTAAAGTCTAAAATTTAAAAAATAACTGACACAATCCAGATGCAGACTACTTCAGGGAAACAACAGCAACAAATATTTACTATGTTCTGTTTAAAGACTAAGAACCCTAAAATTGCCCTTTTAAATATGATTTGCTAATATACAAAGCATCCCATTTATTATTCCTAACTACATGCCACACTTTTGACATTCTCTTCTCAGTTCCCAACCTTTTCATCATATCAGAGTCCTGGAATACGGCCATTATAATGCATATTGGGGTTGTTTTACAAACATACGGTTGTTTTAAAAATGACTAACATTTTCTGAAAATATGTTCACAGTATCAACATAGAACAATTACAGGAACTCTGAGTTTCTAAATAAAAAGCATGCCAGGCTGGCAGTTCCCCATTCTCCCTTTTTAAGTGAGCTGCAAGCTCTCTTTTAGTCCTGTACATAAACGCCTTTCCCAATAAATATAAATTCTTAATTGAGGGGGATAAGAATATTCCCTATTGCTGCATATCAATATGCAAAGTAGAACTGACACTGAAAAAAACAGTTTGAGTAGCTTTTAACATGAGACACGTGCTTCTTTAACAGAGCATTTTGTAATAGGAAAGAGAGCTACTTTCCTTCTCAGTGTAAACCTACCTAATGAAAATATCAACTGGAAGAATGACATGACATATAAACACATGGGTTAGTGATAATGAGCCATAATTGCCATTTATAAATTTGCATTCCTTTAAACACCTCGAACAGTGGGGGCCAACCTTTTTGGCAGCTGTATTACAAGTTAGCTCCGCACCTTTCTCAAGTGCCATTCCATTCTTTTCCCCCCCTCACTCAGTTTGCTTTCTGCTCCCAGCCCTGTGCTCCCCATCTTATTTGATGCTCTACTTTCTACTCTTATCTGCCACTGTGCTGCCTGTCCCCTCTGCCAAATGCCTGAGGCACAAGCTGCCTATGCCATTTATGGTACCCATGCCAAAGGTTGGACACCCCTGACCTAGAACCTCCAGAAATCTGTGGCTCATTGTGCTAGGAGCTATACAAATGATTAGTCTCTAGTCCAAGTTTGCCACAAACAAAATAAGCACAGAAGGGAAAACAAAAGGAAAAGAAAAACAAAACAGCCAGAAGTCAGACAGACACATCTACATGTGCCTATGACATGTAGATTGGTAGCCAAATAGGACTCAGATTTTTCCAAGTCTAACCGTTCTATCTTCTGGGCAATACTCCCTGCCAGTATCTATGGCCTTAAAACTTTTTTTTGCCTCTGAACTACCAGTTTCAGTGCAGGAAAAGATGACAAAGATTGATCTTTGGACAAAGCTGCACAGTGGAGCTTCCCTAGAACTTTCCAAATAGTCCCTCCCTTAACTAAATCAGGCCCCCTCTACACACTGCACTTAAGGCATGATTAATAAGGTAATGAAGCCTTAAGTTGTGACCCAGCTCCACATCCAACCAATTGACAGAATGATAAAAAAGCAATAAGCTACAAAGTTATTACACAAAAATGTGTAACAATTATGTAGCTTGTTCTAATCATGGCATTAATTGAACATGTGGCCAAGGGCTTCCTTGTGGGTGGGAGCCCCATCAAATGAGCGTCTCCCAGCCCCAGGGGTACACCACCTGGTGCTAGTTCCACAGCTGACAAGGTTCACAGTGGTGGCAGCGTTGTCAGCTACAGAGAGAAAACTGCCCCCACTGCAAGCCTTGTTGGTTGCAGAGCTCGCAGTGGGGACAGCAGAGAGAACTCTGCCCGCTATAAGCCTTGTGAGATGCGGGGGTTTGCAGTAGTGGCTGGCTGTGTTCCCCCACTGCGAGCCCCACAGCTGATGATACTTGCAGTAGGGGCAGTGTTCCTAACACTGCCCCTGTTGTGAGCCCTGCAGCCCATGTCAGCTGCAGGGCTTGCAGAGGGAGCAGTACAGAGAACACTGCCCCACTGTCATCTGTGGGGCTCACAGCCACAGGACCCAGTGCACAGGGAGCCCAGCAACATAATCCCAGGCTCCCCCTGCACTGCAAATAAGGTGAGATAGGATTTAATGCATGATCCCACAATCACACCTTCTGCCATGCATGTGTGGCATAGCAGGAGGTGCAATTGTGTGGGTGGAGCATTAGATTCCATTGCGCATTTACCTGCATGTGTAGGAGGGGCCCTTAGATACAGCTCTATTTCATGCTTTGGATCATTTGTTTACCTTACAGCACAGTTGGATTTTTTGCATGAAGCAAACAGAGGAACATTTACAGATGATAGTTATGATATGCAGAAGTCCAATCACAAGAAAAGCATTTTTAGAATTAAAACAGAACTTGCAATAAAAGTACAGTTTTCACATATTTATGGCTGAGGAGCAGCTAAGAGAAATGCTTTCCCACCAGATTAAAATACTAATTCTACTGCATTAAGTTAAGGAGGCATAGAAGACATATTTGACACTCTAGGACTTGCATTGAGTTCAGAATACATTATTCACTCAGTTTTTGACCTTTGAGAAAGTAGTAAAAAATAAAAAATATGAAGTCATGGAAGTTGCAAACTGCTTCTGGGGAAAGAGTCTGAAGTTCCTAAGTTCAGCTCACAATTTCACCAGAAAATAAGGTCATATCTGTTGCACTACCTTGCCAGACCCAAGACTGCCGACAACAATGAACCTGCTGATTTGCTCCTACTTGGTTTGCAGCAAGCTCATATAGGCCACATCAATAACATCTCCCCCAGGAGCCTAGGAAAGCCACTGAGAAACCAGCTTAACATGCAACCAAGCCTACAGCTAGGTACTGCTGATCAGCAGTTAGCACAATGCAGTTTTGGAGTCACAGACCAGAACAACGTGGCTCAGGTCTGAAGCTGGCCCTAGGTGTTGCTTTTCCTTGCCCCCTGTATTAGAATGTCACCAAAGCCCACGAGGCCTGTTGACAGTGGCACCACAGGCCAGTTTTTGCAAAACTCTGATATAAATAGTTCAGAGTGGTCAAGGAGACACACCATAACCTCTAGGGAATTCCTTATGCAGTGGCAACACGTAGGGCATGCACGTGCAACCCCTAACAGGCCATGCTCCCCGCTTTGGTGATGGACCAGGGCAGGGGCGGGCAGGAGCACCAGTACCTCCTGGCAAGTGCCAGCCAAGGAGTATGAGCACTAGATTAAGTACCATGGCCACTTCTGGGAGTGCCACAGCCACTTCCCAGTTAGTGCGATCGGCTGCAGGGTCCCCCTCCCCCTCTGTTCGGCAAGACTGGTTGCAGGGGGACTCTCCCCAGTCACTGACTAGTCACTGGGCGGGGGGGACACATGCCCCCCCTGACTAACTTGGCACCGGTCACCCATGTCTTTACGTAAACTACTTAGTCTGAGAGAAGTCTTGAACAACACCTCTTCTTGAAAACCTGTTACAGTCTCCTTTCTTTACAAGTCTCCTGACAAAACAATCCTAAAGAGTCAACATTCAGCAATTTAATTTCAGTACTAAAACTGCTGCAAATTGATTGTTTTCTAAAAGCTAAACCCCCCCCCCAAAGCCCACTAAAAATATAAATTAAACATGGTGTTGGGCTTCAGATAAAACCATCAGGATAGCAATACCCAAATTCTTTCAGCTACTCTCCTCTGAATTCCATGCCCCCAAAGAAAAGTTTCTGACATTAAAGAGGTCAAGCAAGTCCATATACGATAATATTAAATGTCAGTCTTGAATCTTCACTGGTTCTCTCTAACAGAACAAAACTAAACTAAAGAATAAAAGAATTACTAGAGGAAATTTTTCAACTATTTAATCTGTGTGTCAAACAGAAAGGGATCCTACCTTTAAAAAAAACAACAACAACAACACAGGAATCATAAAAGGGAGTTGACTAGCCATCATCTATGAACTGGAAGCTCTGATTCCTGACATTTTCTGTTGCATATTAATTGGTAGCTGACTTTCACATACCTTAAAAAATTAGCTTGTTTGAACCACTATTAATGGTTAAGTAATATGAGGTCTTAGGACAGCTACACACTAACCCAAAAAGTTAAAACTGTCTGAACTTCCCAATTCCTGAAGCCCAAGTTCCTTAATTTCTTGGTGAGAAGAGGGGAAAAGGTTAGATAATTGAGGTCAGCAATTCTAATCTGGTTGTTCCAGTCAACTAGCAAACAGACTCCGGACAGGAAAGAACTTGACTACTTAGTGTTAGCCGATGTAATTTGGAGCTCTGACCATGAGTAAGAGAAGATGAAACTGTTTCACCCTCCCCCCACAGGAATTTTTTTTTATTATTATACATAAAGCCTTTTAAGTTATCTAAGTCAAAAGCATTAAAATTACCTCATGTTTTAAAGATATTTTTAGCAGAAAATTCTGATGATTCAGTCAAAACAATTCAGAGACAAAAAAGAAAAAATGAACAATTGAAAGTGTAAATCAGGTTGATTTTTCAGTTCTTAGACTGCAAGGTCCTAAAGAGGACCATTTCTTTTTGTGCCTACATGCTGCATAGCAAAATTAGCCCCCAATTTGCAACAAGACAAAACCAAAAAGATACAAATACATTCCACTAGACAGACTTGAAGATACTAGACTTAAGGAGTAAGACTTCAAACAATAAACTGCTTGGTGACTTTGGAAGGCACATCTTAAGTTAGTATGCTGAAATTCTGAGAAGAATGAATGGTAAAAATACAATATGGTCATTTTTTAATATACCTAATGAACAGGAAAAAAAAACAGTGAAGTAGTGGTAGCAAATGCAACTCCTAAACACAATGGTGATGGGATTTTATTTATTTTTAAAAGTTGAGGTTAAATTGTAACTGAAGCAATTCTGGTCTTTCCTGCTAGCTTAAGCTCCTTATTACTAGACACTGAAAAAATCTGTGTACCAGGTTGAGGATAAAATAGCACCAACAGAAAAATCGAAAGCATGCCAACAAAAAAGAAGTTGTGATTATGTGACTGCATGCGAGTATCCAACAAATTTCATGCTAAAATACCAAAGCAATAGTAAAATCATTGCTTTGCTTTCTCTCAGAGCTAAATTCACTAGTTTTTTTTCAGCTTATCAGAAGCAAATTTGCTGTTGGCTTCCAGTAATTTAAGACTCACAATGCTAGCTCTTGAAGGAGAGCTAGAAGACTACAAGGTTAGCTTAAGCTGATTTTCTCTCCGATTTTGGGTTGATTTTAAAAGTACTTGGACCTTCATTTTTTAATTTCTATATAGTCTCATGATCCTTAGGTGCAAACTTTAACATATTTCAGCATGTTTTTTAATCTACATAAAGAAAATAGTTCACTGTATACATGGGTGTATGCCATGAGAACCTTCAGCACTTCAAGTGGTTGAAAAACGTTCATGACTGTTCAGGAATAGTTAGTTGTTTGAAGGAAGTATTTAACCTAAATATTCCATACTCCAGATTCCATCCAGAAGCTAGTTGTCAAACAATCAAACGTGTCTGACCTAAACGGCTTGTGACTAAGGTACATAAGAAAGCATCTCTGCCTTTGACATAATGCAAAAGCCATGTCAGCAGGAAAGCTCAACCCCGGAGCCCTCACTGCAGTGACAAGGGACTGGGAATAGTGCATTTTTCTGTGAATGGTCCATTGCTGGAACTCACTCCCCATTCAGTTCACTAGAAGGTTTAAGTTTCCAAGCTAACTGCTTAGAACTCCCATTAGTCTTTTGGACAAAAGTCCTAGTACTTGCAGCATCAAAAACAAACAAGTGATAGAATTAGCTTCTATAGCCAGAAGAATTTTACATGCAAAAATGTAAAAGTTTTTTACATTTGTAAAATCCCATCACACAGAGTGAAAAGAAATAATTTTATTACTATAGAACATCCAATAAAAGGAAACTCATGAGCATGGGGGTCTGGTTTTATGACAAAAATGGAACATATTTCTGAGGTCAACCATAACTTAGTGCAGGGGTTTTCAACCTTTTTTAAGGAGTGTACCCCTTCTGGGTACACTTCTGACAGAGTGTGTGTGTGTGTGTGCGGAGGACAACAGCCAGATGTGGAGGAGGGGGCTTGCACACATGGCAGCAGTACAGGATAGTGGATGGCAGCATCAGCCACCATGTGCCAGATCCTCCAGCCCCCCCTCCCCCATGTCTGGCTCGCCAGGCAGTGCCCATGTGGCACACATAGGGGAGCTGTTGCCCTCACCCCTGCTCCTGGGAGGCAGTGGCATGGGGTGGTGATGCTCCATCCCTGCCTACCTGCCCACACATACCCCCTAGCTCCTTTCCAAGTAACCCCATTACTTACTGAGAAAAATCTTGGAAAAAATACTTAAATGGGGATTACACCTTGCTGATGTTTGCCTTCAAATGCCACACTTCCAAGGGCTTTTAATGCTGACTAATGTCACCAACATGCTCTTTACACATGGTAACTAAAAGTGAGAACACTAGAAAAATTTCAATTCATATACTTTTTAGTCATAAGTTAAGTTTAGTTGCATGCATAGGAAATGTGTTTAATCATGGAGCTGAAAAACTTGTCAAGCTGTTATTTTATCAAGAATTAAAATAATTTCCTTAGACAGGATCTGTTTATATTCCAAGCTGAAATCAATGTGTAGTCAGGAAACCAAACAAACAAGCAAACAAAAAACAAACAAACAATAGTTAAAGTAACTGTTTTTCCAATAGAAGTAGCACAATCTGTGACAATATTAATTGATCCTCACTTTACTTCCATCTACACCCAAATAAAAAGACTGTTTGGCATGTCCTGGATTTTGAACTACTGCCAACAGTGCCTGGCCTTTTCATGCTAACCTCAGATGAAGCATCTTCCTTTCACCACGTTTGAGGCCAACACTGCCTTATCACAAACAGATCTTTCTTTTACAAGTTCCTTTTTTAGATTTTAACACACTAGAAGCCTGAACCAAAGCCTCTTTACTTATTTTCTTTCCAAAGCACTAGCTATAATTTTCCCCATAGAGCTGTTCAAACACTCCAAAAATTTTGAAAGCACACAAAAATACTGAATGCACATTAGTACAAAGGATAACCAGAAAAAACCTGTAACACGGTCTACTAAACTTAGGTCATACCCACCTTCTAAACAACTTTTTTATTATGTTAATTGCTGGGTCAATGCATGCACAATACCCTCCTCTAACGAACCTGCTGGGGATCACATCACAAATACTGTTAAATCAGCAAGAAAAGATCAGTAGAATGTTATTTCCAGTCTAGTATTATTTCATTAATTCTGAAACACTAAGGGCTTCATTTACTAAAAAGTCAAATGACAGTTTAATCAATAGACATTCTGGGGTGGGAGAAAACAAAAACACCTCAGTTATATCAGTTCACTCTCCCTTTCAGCATTCACTCTCTGGCCCTGTGTAACACAGGCCTATTTGGCACACACTGGGGACACAGGCCCTAGGCCCACAGAGCAAGAGTTACCCCCACATCCCACCACATTAGAGGGGGCTACAGGATGCATGTCAACTGAATTTGTGCGACAAATAAAAGACAAAACAGTTATGGGAATGAAAGTCAAAGTTAAAACCGAGTACACCAAGGGGGAACAATGAGCAGAGCACAACAGACAGTGCCCAGGCCTTTCGATATGCCATTCAGGATGGCAGGCTGAAGCCGACAAAGTAGAGGTATAAGCCTCCTTTGGTGGTGGGGACCACTAAGGGCATATCATTGACTACTCCGGACAACAGAAAAACAAAAACAGGGACAGGAGTGAGGGTCACACATTTGTAACAAGTGTACCAGACAGTGTCCGGCCCTAATTTATACATACTGGAGAACCTGGCCTTTGGCCCACAAAGCAACAGTTAGCCCCCACTGTTAATAGTGGGGGCTACTGGATATGTCTCAACTGCCCCTTTGCTGTCCCAATTAATCAAAGGAGGGATGGGAGTGATGGTCATAGGTTAAAAAAAGAGTGTGCTGAAGGCAGGGAACACAGAGCAGAGCACATGGAAACAGTGCCCAGGCCTAGGTACCTTGGATCAATGCCCACAAGGAAATGTTATAAGCCTCCCTTGAGAGGGAGGTCATTAGGCAGACAACTTATTTCTTGGGACAACAAAAAGGCATAATAGGGATGGATGGCCAGAAGTTTAATTAGCATGCCAAGGGGGACACGCAACCAGAACACACCAGACAGTGCCCAAAATAGTAGGCAAGGACGACTTATGGTCTAACCCAGTAAATGGCAGCTCTTCTGTTCTTATGTTACATGACAGCTGAAGTTGCTGGGCAGAGCAAATGAAAGGCTCAAATGAAAACTCAAGCCTGTACAGATTTTACGGGACCTGCAGTCTCTCACCGATTTCCTAGATGCTTCTGCATGTAAAAATGGACACATAGGCCAGCAGTTCTCAACCCAGGTGCCTCAAGGTCCTTTCCAGGGTGCTGCAAAGCACGTCTAGTGCTGCTGGGTTGGCATGAACAGCTCCTCAGACAGACCCCAGGATTTCCAGAAGCAATCCCAGGCAGGGGGCTTCCTAAGGCAATGGACAAATGGTTCTATCCTTTTTCTACAGTCAGAAAAAGGGAAGAGAACACAACAGCAAAGAGCTGGCCTTGTCCAAGGGATGCTCCAGCCCCCCTATGATGCCTCGAGGCTAACAAAGCTGAGACCCCCCGCCATTACACCTTATGCAATGAGCCACACTAGTGTCAATCAGTGTTAGTGTGAGCTTGAAGCAGCCACACCCTTAGTCTAGAAACCTTCCCTGATTGCCCCTCCCCCACCTGTACAGCTGTGATTTCCCACTAGAGGCCTGGTGAGCAGGGGCAGGACTGGTGGGCAGGGCAGCCAGGACAGGCTCCAAAAGATCCTGCAGAACTTCAGCTTTGGGCAATACATCAGCAGGGAGTGGCTGCAGGGAGTGGCCGCACTGCAAGAGAACCAGAGCCGGGTGACACGGAGCAAAAACCACCCTGCCCTGCAGGGGCATCACATCAAGCTGCATAAGGAGCGTTTCAAGCCACTTGAAGGGTTATTTGTTGTAGCTGTGTTGGTCTAAGGACACAGACAAACAAGGTTTCTTTGGGTAGATGAGATCTCTTTTATTAGACCAACTAAAGAGTGGGAAAAATGGTTCTTTGCAAGCTTTTGGGCACAAACACCCTTCTTTCAGGTATAGAGAAAGTCTGAACGGCTCTCAAAGACAAGTAAAGAGTCAGTCTATGCCTGGAGAAGGGTGCAGAAAACTATTTTCCCTAACTATTTAGCCGGTCTAATGCAGGTGTTGTCATCCCGGGCATGCATACCCCTGAGGGTACATGGCAGCAGCACACGGAGAAGCCACTGGCACTTCCAGTTTGGCTTGACTGGCTGCCAGGGGACTCACTGCTCGTACACCAAGCAAAAGAGGTTGAAAACCCCTGGTCTAATAGAGAAGACCACATCTGCCCTGCAGCCTTGTCACACCGGGATTCAGGGGCTCCTGGAGCTCAGCACCTGCCAACCCCTTCAAGTGGTTCTTTGGGGAGACGGGATCTCTTCTGTCAGACCAACCAAACAGTTGGGGGAACTGGTTCTCTGCACGCTTTTGGGCACAAACACCTTTCTCCAGGCACGGAGCAACTCTTTACTTGTCTTTCAGAGCCGTTCAGACTCTCCCTATGCCCGAAGAAGGGTGTTTGTGCCCCAAACCTTGCAGCGTCAAGCACCTTTTTGCACCCTCTACATGTGGCCCCTGCTCGAACCACTTGCAGGTGTGGGTGCGGGGGCAGCCCAGGGGCTCAGAGGTCCAGGAGCCCCCAAATCCCGGCGCCAGGAGCCCCCAAATCCCGGCGCCAGGAGGCCCCCGGGGCAGGGGTGACCTGCAGCTGAAAGGCCGGGCCCGAGGGCGGCGCCGGGCGCTTACCTTGGTGAGCTGCGCGATCTTCTTGCTCATCTTGAGGTGCAGCTCGGGGCCGCAGTCCGGCTGCGCGGGGCCCGGCGCCGCTCGCCCGCCACCGCCGTACTGCTGCTGCTGCCGGCTCATCCCCGGGGTCGCCATCTTCCGCCCGAGCCCCCGCGCGGGCGGCTCCGCCAGCGGCCACTGCCGGGGTACAGCCCGCGGATGAGGAGCGCCCCCAACCGCCGCCGGACCGCGCACTTGGCGGGCGGAGCCAGCAACCGTTGCTGCCGCCTCGACGCCGTTACCAAGCTCTCGCCGAACTGTTTACGCCGGGCAGTGATGTCACTCGCCTCGCCCCGCCCCCAGCTGCCGGGGCAGCGGGAGCCGTGCGCATGCGTCCTAAAGCTTGCGGGCTCTGACCTGCTCTGTGCGCCTCCCTCAGGGAGAAGTGGTAGGGCGCAGGGCTGCTGGTGGTCCTGACGTTTGGACTTCCTTTTAAAGTCTACGCTTTGGGAATGTGAACAACGTAGCTTTTACACACATAGATATATACACATACACACATATACATAAGCTAAGTTTTTTCACATTCCTGAAGCACAGACTTTAAGAACAACACCAAAAATCCTGAGAGTTGGCAGTACTGACTGGCACAATGAAGGTAGCCTGGGCATGGGGACACAGTGGCTATTGCACAAAGAATTGGTCAAGTGCGCAATGAAAGGAGACGGGTCCCAGGTGCAGAGTGACTATCATGCGATTGGTAAGTGTAATTGGTGACTTGTGTGATAAATGTAGATGGCCCCAGGTGCAGAGTGCCTGTCACAATTGGTGAATAAATGCAATTGGTGACTTGTGCAATAAATGTAGATGGCCACAGGTGCAGAGCGATTATCCCATAATGAATTGGTGAATTGTGCAATTAATTTAGACCACCACAGGTGCAGAGTGATTATTAGACAGTTAATTGGTGAATTGTGCAATAAATAAAATCACCACAGAGATGCACCTTGATCAGTGGTGAACAAGGGAAAATTCTGTACTACTGGCATGAATCTTATGTGTTTACCTGCTTGATTTTATTCTGTTTGCCTTGCCTAAAGCAAACAGTGGGAAACAAAGTAATGGAAGAGATAAGAAACCTCAGAAAGAAAACAAAGGATCATTAAATGATTGGGGTAGAGGTGTTAACCAAGAAATGCCTCTGTACCTGACTCAATGGGTTTAACCTCACAATGCCAGAAGCTAGCAAATGGTTTAAAACTCTTCTCCAGAGAAAAATGGAAATGAGCAACAAGGGATCATTTATCCTAGAGGTAAACATGGTTCTTTGGAAACTGAAGTCAATGTAGGTCCCGTAACCTGCCTACCATCCTTGTTTTTGGGGGCCTCAACTATTAAAAAAAGACCTAAGCTGTGGAAGAACCGAAGGTGACTCTTAGCTGTGCTGGCCTTTATGCCATTACATAAGTGCACAAAGAGTATTGTGGCAAACACTTAAGTCCAGTACACACAATTACTCACAATTATTCAGCTCACACGCTCATGATACACATTGGCAAGAACATCTTGAAGAATCATAGACATGATGGGGCTAGTAACCATTTTTATGCCATAAAGAACCTTCTTTATAATCACAAGGTTGATGACACTATAAAATGTTTTTCCATCACTTTTAACAACAATTTTGTGTTGAAATTGATCCACTGTACAGACCTTCAAATGTGCTGAAACATCATTTTCTGACAGGAGACTGAGCAAAAGATTTCTGAATCAGCTGTATTCTGAATCCTTTTCTCTGCTTTCTGTGTTCCTTGACATGAATAAACAATAAATTTATTTTGATAACGTTGTGAGTTACTTTATTAGATGATAGTCACAGGCTTACAGAAATGTGCATTGCAAATGCCAAAATATAGGAGGACCTGTCCCACTTAATTGATTAGCAATATTTCTCAAGATTACAATTTACTTTCAGAAATGTCATTGTACATTGGTGCCTCTGAATTCCTGATGTTGAAGGTTATGATTTTGTTTTGCAGCTGGGTCCATATTTGTGGACCAGATTGTTCCTTTTTAAGATCACTGCTGAAAGGGGCTTCATAAATCTGGATATCACATGTCAAAAGTTTATTCTCTGGCTGGGATTGCATGAGAAGTCCAGACATGGTAGGTTTGCATTACATGGTTCAGTATCATCCCTGTGCCTTCTAGGGATAGTATGATTAGGGTGACTCTATGTCCTTTTTCTGTTGGAACAGTCCCATTTTAAACACCAGTCACAAATATCCCATTGGGTTTGTCACATGAACAGTTTTGTTGCATTTTCAGTGGGATGTCCAGGGCTGGTGTTTAAAATGGGATTGTTTCATTCTCATTCTTACTCTCTCTTGCTTACATGCATGTGTGTGTGCACACACACCTCACTTTCTTATATTCAGCACCTTTCTCTCTCCAGCTCACTTAGCTGAGATCGG
>NW_017729026.1:17037525-17039619 GCF_001723915.1 Gavialis gangeticus | reverse complement strand
TTCAGTGGGATGTCCAGGGCTGGTGTTTAAAATGGGATTGTTTCATTCTCATTCTTACTCTCTCTTGCTTACATGCATGTGTGTGTGCACACACACCTCACTTTCTTATATTCAGCACCTTTCTCTCTCCAGCTCACTTAGCTGAGATTGGACCTCAGAGTGTGCCAGATAGCAGCATGTCCCATTTTGAAACTGGAAAAATATGATAACCCACGGCACAAGACAGACCTGCCTTAACTTGTACCCCTACCTAAAGAGCTCTTACATAATAAACTCCTAGGGGATTATTACTATTGGCATATTTTGTAGTTATTTGTTTGGTCTATAAGTGTATATGGTTTGTAGGATGGCATTTGTTGTGTACATGGATGTATCCTGTGAAACAACTGAAAATCCAATTAGGTTATGAGGTCTCTGTGAGTGCATCTACGTGAGACTCTCTACTGCATCTACACGTGCACATGCTTACTGCACAGTAAACCTCACTAATCATGAGTAAATTTGCTACCTGCAAATGCAAGTAGCAAATTTACTTGCTATTACTAACTGTGTTGTAGCAGTCATGTAGATGCCTGACCAGGAACAAATCTGCTCCTGGTCAGCTGGCCACTAGGGGGTGGGAGATTGCTCCCTGCTCCCAGGAGCTGCCTGTGGCCAGGGTGGGCTCCACCACTGGGGAGCATTGTGATTCTTAAGGGCATGAACAATGCGTGCCCCAGGGAGCTCCCACAGGCGGCTGCGGTGGTGTCGGTGGCGAGGGCAGGGGAGTGGCAAGCACTAACCAGCGGTTGGTGATTGCCCGCAGACGCTGCTCATGGTGTCGACAGTGAGGGGGAAGGGAGTGGTGAGCAGCAACCACCCACAGACACTGCTGGCAGTGTTGGCAGTACTTCTCTCAGGGGGTGCACTGCCAATCTTAGGGGGTGCACATGCACTTCCTACACATTGCCAATGCTTAAGGGGTAGCACTGTGATTCTTAAATTAGTGGAAGACAACAGCAACTTTTGCTTCAGACAAACTGAAAATAAACTAGTGAATTTAGCTATGAGAGAAAGCAATGAGTTACTGTTGCTTTGGTATTTTAGCATGCAGTTTGTTGGATGCCCACATGCAATCACATAATCACAACTTCTTTCTTGTTGGCATGCTTTAGATTTTTCTGTTGGTACTATTTTACTCTCAACCTGGTACACAGATTTTTTTCAGAGTGCCTAGTAATAAAGAGCTTAAGCTAGTAGGAAAGGCTAGAATTGCTTCAGCTATAATTTAACCTCAACTTTTAAAAATAAATAAAATTCCATCACCATCATATTTAAGAGTTGCATTTGCTACCACTTCCTCACTAATTTTTTCCTGTTCATTAGGCATATTAAAAATGACCATATTGTATTTTTACCATTCATTCTTTTTAGAATTTCAGCATACTAACTTAAGGTATGCCTTCCAAAGTCATCCAGCAGCTCATTGTTTGAAGTCTTACTCCTTAAGTCTGATATCTTCAAGTCTGTCTAGTGGAATGTATTTGTATTTTTTTGGTTTTGTCTTGTTCCAGATCAGGGCCCAATTTTGCTATGCAGCATGTAGGCACAAAAATAAATGGTTCTCCTATGGATCCTGCAGTCTAAGAACTGAAAAATCAACCTGATTACTCTTTCAATTATTCATTTTTCTCTTCTGTCTCTGAATTGTTTTGACTGAATCATCAGAATTTTCTGCTAAAAATATCTTTAAAACATGAGGAGGTAACGGTAATGCTTTTGACTTTAGATATAACCTTTTAAAGTTATCTATATCCCTGTGGGAGGGAGGGAGGGTGAAACACAGTTTCATCCTCTCTTACTCATGATTAGAGCTGCAAATTACATCAGGACAGGAAGACAAGATTCTTTGGGTAAATCCAATATCTTTTATTAGACCAACTCACATAGTTGGAAAAATTCTTCTTTGCAAGCTTTCGGGTACAAGTGCCCTTCATCAGGCTAGCAGCTCACAGCTAGGTAGAAACGCTAACTAGTAAAGTTCTTTCCAGCTAGCAGCTAGCTTGCCCCTGAAGCTCTTTCCAAGCCCCGTGCCTCAATCACTCAGTTGGGGCA
>NW_017729026.1:17027887-17032525 GCF_001723915.1 Gavialis gangeticus | reverse complement strand
CAGGCTAGCAGCTCACAGCTAGGTAGAAACGCTAACTAGTAAAGTTCTTTCCAGCTAGCAGCTAGCTTGCCCCTGAAGCTCTTTCCAAGCCCCGTGCCTCAATCACTCAGTTGGGACACAGGGCTTGGACCCAGCCTGAGCCCTGTGACTGCAGAGCTTGGGTTGAAAGATAAAGATTTCCCAGCACCGGGCCCATGTTGTGGAGCTGGTGCTGGTAACTTCCTGCTGCTGGGAGCTTGTTCACCAGCCTGTTCCCCACCCAGCTCCATGCTTATGGAGTTGAGCAGGGAACAAGATCTCCAGCTCCCACCCCGCAATCACAGAATGGGGGCTGGGAACTTTCCTGGTCAGCAGCAGTTCCCAGCCCTGTGCCCCAGTTGAATGATTGAGGCATGGGGCTTAGAAAGAGTTGCAGGGGTAAGTTAGCTGCTAGCTGCCCCACTAGTGGATCAGGGCAGAGGGTTGGGACCTGTTCCTCCCCTGCAGCTTTTTCCAAGGCTCATGCCCCTGATTGGGGAGCTAAGGCCAGGAGCTCCCTGCTGCTGGAGTAGGGGAGTATTGTTCCTGCCCCAGCAGCAGGCAGGCCCCCCTGGGCAGGGTGCAATGACTCAGTCCCAGCTAGAACACTTTTGGCCTGGTGGTCCCCGCCAGCTCCTGGGCTACCACCTAGGGGAAGCCTAGAGTTCTCCCTAGCGGTGGTAGGGGCCCATTGCAGGGCCCCAGGAAGCAGAAGCGGTTTGCTGTCATTAGCAGCAAATCTGTTCCCGCTTCCTTGCATGTGTGGACGCCTGCCCAGAAGCATTTATTCACAAGTAGTTTACTCACCAGTCAACTGCTCCTGGATCTAATGCACATGTAGACACACCCTGTATATAGTAAATATGTTCACCATTAGACATATAGACAAGCTTTGCCAGTTTGGGTATATGTCTAATGGGTGCCATAACTTTTAGTCTTTTTTGTTTCTGAAATAAAGCCAATGTGACTGGAGGTATTGAGATCCACCCAAATCTTTTTTATATTCCACTATATACCTGTTTAACTAGGTCCTTGTACTTATGCATCTGTATGCTTGGTGTTCATATAATACCAACATTTATTTGTTATGTTTTTTAAAATACTGAAACATTATATTGACGGTTGCAAGATTAGGAAAGTATATTGGAATTATTTGTATTCATTATTCTATGACTACCACTAAACTAGTTTTCCCTATATCTACAAAAGCCTTATTTATAAGTTGGAATTAAAAAAGTATCTGCAACTGCTGAATACCAAAACTCTCTCTGAATCTTTATAGATAAAAAGTATAACAAAAATTAAGTGGCCTTGTCATAATGTTTTCTGATAATCCTGAGATGGCAGAAAGTCAGCCAGATTTTTTCTGAAGGGACAATTGGTAAGAAATTTGACCTGCTTATATTTGCAGTCTGCTTTTCTAAATTTGTGAGCTAGCAGTTGCAACTGAGAGCAGGATGTACTTTCCAACTGCAAGCAGTTATGTGTCACAGAGTGGGGCAGGCAGGGTGAGGTGAAGGGGAAAGTATCACGGTTCCTATTTTTTGTTTCTGTTATGTTTGAGTAGTGCAAATAGTTAACAGCCAAGATTTAAGAGGTGTTGTACATTAAGGCAACCAATTTTATTTACTAACCCACAAATACTGAACTCTACCTTTTTTAAATGCACACAATTATAAATAGCTGTGTTTGTTACAAAGGACAGTTGAATTATTTTCATAAAACATGCACTCTACTATTTAAAAACATTATGTAAAACATTTTAAATAACAGTAAAGCTTAAACATTTCTCTCCGTCATACTTTAATACCCCACTCTGAGCAAACCTGTTAGAACATCATTACTGAATAAACCCATGGTGCCCTATTTTAAAAGTAAAGACCTAGTTGCTGATGCTGAGCTTAATCTCTGGTGAGATTTCTATGCAAGTCTTGAAAACATACAAATTAATTCAGACATGTTCTGTGAATGGCAACATATGCCATAAGAAAGGAAAACAATCGATATTTACAGCCAGATGTGTAGATGTCAGTCATAAATGATGACTCACTGAAGGCATAATTTGTGAAAAACATGGTGAATATGTAATCAGTGCATTTTGTCTTTCATTGAAGAAATTATGGTTTATAGACAGGTCCTCAGGCTGTACTCATCACTGTGATCTCAAAGAAAAAGAAATAAAGAGAAAAAAATGACATGGGAAGTAGAAGAACTTCACATAGGTTTTGAGTTTGCGCTCTTTCTGGCCTGTTCTCGCTTTTCCCTCTGTTTCTCACATTTTTTCTGATCTTTTCACATTACTTTAGTTCACAACATCATTCCCACGCCCTATGCATCTCCACTGTCTCTAGTACCTCTTACTGTGAAAGGAAAGTACTTTCTCCTCCCTTACAGCTAGCCTTGCTGAATCATTTCCATAACATTTGAAGGTATATAAATGGTACCCTCAAGACCAAGTTAGAATCAGAGATTTTGGCATATTGAATACACATTCAACATAAAGACAGCAGGATTTTAGTTTATAAAATACTTGTAGAGGAGTTTTCTTATTACAATTACTTTAGAGAAAAGTCTGGTGGTGCTACTATTAGGGTTACCATATATCCAGGTTTTCCCAGACATGTCCTTCTTTTTTTTCCCTTCGATGTCTGTTGGGGCAGGTTTTTTAAAGCTAATCAAATGTCCACGATTTTGCTTAGTTCAGCTGTATGAGGGGAACAGGTGCCTACCAGCACTAGGAGAAGCTGTCCAGGCACTTGGGCTGCAACCAGGAAATGCCTGGGGGCAGAGGAGATGTCCCCAGGGTACTAGCACCTACCAAGTTCAATTTAGTTTTTCTGTCTCAAGACAGAAGATACTCCTACAATCCTAGCACCTGCCTTTTTCTATATATTAGTCTTGCAGCAGCATCTGATCAATATGGGGTGGAGGGTTGCAACTTATGGAGGGGGCTGGGTTGTAGGCAGCAGCCCACTGTGTGAAAAAGGTTGCAGGAGTGGGCAGCCAGGAGACAGAACGAGCAGGGGGCTGTGGCTTAGAAGTGGGGGGCTGGGGACTGTGGGTTCAGAGTGTGGGGAATGGGGCTGCCGGTCAGGAGTGAGGGGCACCAGCAGTGATGGGGGGCTGCACGTTGGGAGTAGGGGGCAATGGAATAGGCAGGGCCAGGACACTGTCATATCACTGCCCCTCGCAATCATAAATCCCCCCACCTCCCTGTGCGCTCTGTAAGTGTCCTCTTCTTTGGAACTGGAAATATGGTAATCCTAGCTATTATAAAAGTAATCAAATGATGATCAGATGTATAGGTCTTAGACCGTGTTGGTCTAAGGACATAGGCAGACAAGGTTCTTTGCTTAAATTCAATATCTTTTATTAGACCAACTAAAATAGTTGGAAAAATTCTTCTTTGCGAGCTTTTGTGTACAAACACCTTTCTTCAGGCTGAGGAAATCTGCAGTTGTTTTGTGCTCTCCCTCAATGGAACAGAATAGAAGCCAGAGGCCAGTATGTAAGAATGCCAGTCAAACATAGACGATCTTCCCAGCAACACCCTCCTAGCCACCATGGACATTACCAGCTTATATACCAACATCCCATGCCAAGATGGCATCAAAGCCTGCCTTACATATCTACCAGAGCAAGATTACAACTCAGAGTACAGACCTAAACATTTTATTGAACTTATACCTTCCTCCTCACACACAACAACTTTTCTTTCAATAACCAACACTTTCTCCAGACCATGGGCACAGCTATGTTCATCAAAATGGCCCCACGATATGCCAATCTTTTAATGAGCCACCTGGAAGAATTCCTCAAGGACAGCACCATCAAGCCCTTGCTATAGTTAAGATATATCAATGACATCTTCATCATTTGGACTGAATACCTGCCTATGAACTTCAGTTCATCAACCTACTGGATACAAAAAAATCATCGACTAAATATAGACATTGGATTTATGGCACATTATAACCTGCCTAACATCTGATACCCCAAGTAACCTCTGTATTATTTACCAGCTATATTTTATCACAAAGTCTACATTCCCCTTCCCCTCTCCCCACTCTCCCACATGTTTCTCACCCATTGAGTACCTCAATTTGTATTTTTACTGACTGGCATTCTCACATACTGGCCTCTAGCTTCTATTCTATTCCATCCAGGAAGACCACAGAACAACTGCAGGATGTTTGTACATGAAAGCTTGCAAAGAAGTTTGTTTTCCAACTATTTAGTTGGTCTAATAAATGATTTCGAATTATGATAAAATTTCTGAATAGGAATAACTTGGGCACAAGTTACAAATCACAACTCCAGCTTCCTTATAGTTCTCAGGCATTGCTCTTTTCCAAAACCCATTCTAGGCCTCAAAGATATATCACTCCATTTAGAAGGGTAACCCGGTTGCACCCAAGTACTGTGCTGCCCTCTCTGGATAGAAGGGATGGGCGGCAGGCAGGAGTACTGTGAGAGCAATCTGCAATATGCAGGCTAGATCCCTCTACTCCCTATAGAGTCAGACCAGGACAAGAGATACTTAACTATACAAAGATTTATTAATATATACAAAAAGTAAGGGAATTACTATTTACTTATTTACACACACACACACACACA
>NW_017729026.1:17022112-17026481 GCF_001723915.1 Gavialis gangeticus | reverse complement strand
TTCCTCACTAACCCTTGGCCTAGGTGCACCTCCCTTGGGAGCTAAGGGGGCCCAAGGGAGGGGTGGCTGTTCCGGCCCCTGGTCAGGAAAATGGAGGCAAGGAAATCATTAAATATATTAGCTTTGTCATCTGGTGTGATGAACAAATTTCCTAGCGTGTCCTGCAGGGGCCCCACGTTACCCAGAACCTTCTTTTTGCCCCCTATGTATTTAAAAAAGGACTTCTTGTTGTCCTTGATCCGGGAAGCTAGTCCCAGTTCCATCTCTGCCTTGGCCTTCCTGACTGACCCCTGCATCCCCAAGCAACTGCAGTATAATCCTCCCTGGTGATGGCCCCTACCTTCCATTGGGTGTATGCCTCCCTTTTAGCTAGGAGACACTCCCGGATGCTTTTGGTGAGCCATGGGGGCTATTGCGCCCTCCTGACCCCTTTGATCCGTGTTGGGATTACCTCCCTTTGGGCTTGGAGAATTGTCTCCTTAAGGAGCGACCAGTTTTCTTGGACACCTGGCTCCCCTCCCCTCCAGGACCTCAGTGCTTCCCCGACTATTCTCCTTAACTCATTGAAGTCTGCCCTCCTGAAATCTAGGGCTGCTGGTGCCTCTCACTCCTGACCAGCAGCCCCATTCCCCACACTCTGGACCCACCACCCTGGGTAGGGGCAGGGCAAGTCCCTTCCCAGTGTTACCTGGTTGGTGGATGGGCTCCACCAATCACAATGAAGATTCTCCAAGCCTCGGTGTGCCAGGCTGTATTGGTAAGTCTGCCAGAGAAGATAATCCGAAGTTCTTTTAACATTTGTTTCCTGTTGTGTTTTTATTTGCACCTGTGCAATGGGAGCAGTCCTTTTTAAAACAGAGTATGCCAGACTGAGCTGTATGTGAGAGATTTTGCCTATATATCCAGAGAATGGAAGACCCTTGCCCTGGATGTTTAAAAAAAAATCAGGACTTGATTTATTCTTACTGGTATAAAAATAGACCAGGTCTTATTAATGTAAAGTAGCAAGCACAATCATGCCCTTATCTTCACTAGGTTCTCTATTAAGAGCTCCTGGCAAGAGACAGAAGTGCCTTATTTCTAATAAAGAGAGATTTGGACATCTGTAGTTGTGTGTAGGCAGATGGGGATCAGAAATCTGACCAAACACCAAGATTTACATTTTTTAAGTCATTGCCCAAAATCCAAACTCATGCTTTTTTAACTTTTTGGATTGGTAATATTGGGATTATATAAACTACAGACAAGGTCTGGTTAGTTCTCAATCATTAACTTTCTTCTACAGCCAATTCATGATTGACCACAAGATGAACATGAGCCACCAATGTGATGTTGCAGCTGGTAAAGCAAACCAAACTCTGGCTTGCATCCATAGATGCTTCTCAAGTAAATCTCAGGATGTCATCCTCCTGCTGTACTCCACTTTGGTGAGGCCGCAGCTGGAGTACCATATCCAATTCTGGACTCTACAATTCAAGAAGGATGTGGAGAAGCTTGAGAGAGTCCAGAGGAGAGCCACGCACATGATCAGAAAATGAGAGAATAGGCCTCATGAAAAGAGGCTGAGAGCCATGGGACTCTTCAGCCTGGAAAAGTGCAGGCTTGGGGGGGACCTGGTGGCAGTCTATAAGTACATCGGGGTGTGCATCAGGATCTGGGGGAACACCTGTTCACCAGAATGCCTCAAGGCATGACAAGGTCCAACTGTCACAAGCTCCTCCAAGAGCATTTTAGGCTGGATATAAGGACAAACTTCTTTACTGTCTGAGCCCCCAAGGCCTGGAATAGACTCCCTCAGAGGTGGTGCAAGCACCTACTCTGGACTCCTTTAAGAAATGTCTGGACTGTATAGGTTTACTGGTCAGATTCTGTTAATAGCATACATTGCACTTTTTAAAAATGTCCTATACAGCCTTGATGGGTGAGATTGTTATGTCTAGTCTTTGTTATGCACAATAAGATTCAAACAAATAATGAAAACAAGTTTAAAAAATTCACAGCATTTTCAATAACTTAAGTCAAGTTGGTGTTGCATTTACATTGTACTTATTTTTCCATTTTTCATGGAGATCAAGTTATAGTAAATATCTAAAGACACTTAATATCTCTATAAAAGGGTCAGTGTGTCTGTCTAGAATACAGTGCATCATTTTTATTTGAGGTTTTTAATCGTTTTCATTTCATTTAATAACCTCTCTGGCATATACAGTTATTCGGTTCCTTCTGCTACTTTAAAATGGTAATGGTAATCTCTTTCATAATAGACTATATCTATTTTTTTCATCGTTTGTAGAAAGCCACCTACAATTTAGTAACCAGGGTATTGTTTCTGAAGATTTTGCAATATTGCAAAAAAGTTAGTATAGTAATTGTTTCTGTTAAAGGCCCACATTTATGATAAGCAGGTTCTGTGCATAGTATATAAAACTGGATTTGCCAAGTGGTTGAAAAGGGGAATAAAGGGACTAGTAGGCTGCTACTAAAATAGAACAGATTGCATTTCTATTCCAGACACAAATCACCATAGTATCAGAGAGCCTTCTACAGTACCACATTAAAAAAAAGACAAGTGGGGAAAGGATGAGATTACATAAGATATGTTAGGTGACAGTTGCATTTAATGTGCATGGTTTGTGATGATCTTTCTAGGGGGGCACTGATAAAGATTTTTCGGCCCAGTACTGATGGCTGATTATTAACCAGCCATATCAGCTGATACCAATCTGCAGCCCGGCAGCTTGGAGATCAGTCTGGCTAGTAGTCTGTTGTGAGGAAGGGGCAGATGGGGGAGAGAAGGGGTGTAGGGGAGGCAGATCAAGGCCCCAGCGGTGAGGGAGGGAGTGGGGTTGGGGCTGATGCAGAGGTAGGGGCAGGGGCAGGTGCTGCCCAACCAAGGCGGGGCGTGGGATGGACCTGTGGCTCTTCCAGTGGGTGTAGGGGCAGCTCCTGCTGCTGTGTGAACCCCTGAGAGAGTCATGAGAGGTACGTACCCCCTGGATCTGTGCTCTGGGTGAGGGTGGGCTGTCATTGTGTGCACAGGGATATAGGCTGCCACTGGCCTCTTCCTAGTGTGAGGGCTGGGCCTGGGCTATTTTGGGGCAGGCAGGGCAAGGGAGCTATAGCCGTCCCAAAATTTGCCATAATCTACCCCATAGCCTGCACTCTAAGAGCTGCCACCAGCCACCCCACCTGGCCTGAGTGCAGCCCCAGTCCCAAGCATGCAGTGCACAGCCCACCCTCACCCCACACACAGATCTGGGGGGCACATGCTCCCCATGCCTCCCCTGAGGGTGTGCACAGCAGTAAGAGTCCCCGCCCCACTCTGTCCCCCTGCACAAGCCATGGCTCCGTCCCACGCCCTGTCCTGCCCTGCCCTGGCTGCGCAGCGCCTGCTCCTGTCACAGCCCCAGCTCCACTCTCTCCCTCACTGCGGGGATCTTGGTCTGCCCCCCCATTTCCCTTCCACCCCCCACAAACTTACCATTTGGACACTGCTCTCCAAGCTGCTGGGCTGCATTCTGAGCCATGTGCATGTTATGGCTGCACACATGCACGCGGCATTTATCAGCGACATTATTGGCCACATCCATGAAAATAAGCTGACTGCTGATAATGTCAATTTTCCTTTTATCAGTGCTGATATGATATGGACTGATGTATTGGTGCACCTCTAGATCTTTTATTCTTATAGCTCATTCCAGTCTTACTCTTCACTAGATCTGGCTTAATTTTCTCTGCATAAATAAAGCAGAACATTTATATGAATTGTTGACTTTTTTCATTGTAAAATTGAAGCTAGCTAACTACACTGGACAGTATTGTTGGGGAAAAACAGATTTATAGCTAAATAATGAAAAATGCAGACAAAAAACAATTTCAGAGCAATGTCAGTTCATGGTAATTAACATGAAAGGAAATAAAGTACTATTATCAAACAGTGTCAAGTATCTGATTTGTTAAAAGACCTCCAACTGCATACAATACAGAAACCTGGTTGAATGATGCTCTCTGGCTGATTTGGGTACAGTTGTCATCAACTGAGTATTTGGTATATCACGAACTCTGAGAAGCTAGTGGAAAGATAATGTGTAAGGTGATAAAGACCAAGCTGCTGCTGGGTGGTCATGTTATAGCACATGCAGTTAGCTTTTCCCCTTTTAAGTTTGGATAGGGTATTCATAGTTTCATAGTTTTTGGGTCGGAAGGGACCTGAGCAGATCATCTAGTCCGACCCCCTGCCATGGCAGGAAGAGCACTGGGGTCAAATGACCCCAGTAAGGTGGTCATCCAACCTCCTCTTAAAAACCCCCAGGGTGGGAGCCTGCACCACCTCACTTGGAAGCTGGTTCCAGACCCTAGCTGCCCTGAC
>NW_017729026.1:17009336-17021380 GCF_001723915.1 Gavialis gangeticus | reverse complement strand
CAGGCCGGCTGACTTAAAAATGTCCAGCCCCTCCAGAAGCTCCCTAACTAAATCCTCACTCACCCTAGGCCCAGGTGAGCCTCCCCCGGGTCCCGAAGGGGGCCCAGCAGTGACCTTTCTATTCAGATGAAAACTCTGCCACCATTCTCTCTCCCTCAAAATAAGACTAGTGCAACAGAGACAATGTGTTCTAGATAGATATATCAATTAAAACAATTACAGAGTGAAACTGGTAGAAAATGCCATAGCTCACTCAGCGGAGGATCTTGCAAATCAGTGGTTCTCAACTTTGTTAGACTCACGGCACCCTTCATGAGGCTCAAGGCACCCCTCAGAAAATGCTAGTTCTTGGATTTCACTCATTTTTTGACTATGGAAAAATAATACAGCAATTTTTTTATTGCAAAGAACTCAGACCACAATAGGTGTTAATAATGCATGGCATTCCATGGCACTCCTGAAAGGATTTCAAGATACTCCAGGTTGAGATTCACTGTGCTAGATGAATGACAACAGTGTTCCAAGGTCTGCACAGGGGTGGCTGCGATGCCCCCTGTTGGCCACGTAATTCCTGCTCTGGCTCTAACTCTAGGGGCTCTCACCTCCTTTACTGACCTGCCTTCCTTTTGATATTATTTGGAAACGAGGGAGGCTGTCTGAGGGACTTAGAGTGAGCCTGACCTTGCTCCATGTTGGGCTTTGGCCTTCTCAGCCTCCTTTATTTTTGCTGTTGCTGAGCCCTCTGGCTCTAGTTCACTGACTCAGCTGAGCTTCAGGGTTCCCAGATATTTGTCTGGCCTTCCAAGGCCTTTGTCTGTGGTCTCTCTTGGGCTGCTGAGCCTCCCCGAGATGTCTCTCTCTCTGTATCTCAGCCCTAGGTCCTGTCTCTGCCCTGCTTCAGGTTCTGGGCTCTCTGGCCTCTAAGTCCAAGTCTTACGTTTCTTGGGCTCTGGGCTTCTTGGCCCCAATCCTATCTGTTCCAAGGCCTGCCTTGCCCTTCTTGGGCACTATGGCATTGCCCCTCATGGGCTGTATAAGATCACCCCTCTGTGCATGCTAGTTGTACCTTCACAGGTGCTCTGAGAGTGCTGCATGCCGCTTGATGCTCTAGGACCTTTAAGACACTCCCCAGGTCTTCTTTCAAGTGTCTAGTCTCCCCCAGGTACCAGACCCTCCTGATTCCCCCTGCAAGGCACTGGACCAAACTGAAACCAGACACAAGCCCTTCTAGCTATAACAAAACTACTATCCTACCTTAGGTCTTAATCAGCTATTATCCCTCAGCTTCCCTAGCTGTCTTAGGGACTAGCAGTCACACTTTGCTTCTCAGTTACAGACAAACACCTTCAGAGAGCTCTTCCCTGCTCACCCTCCAAGGCCATACTGTCTGCCCTAGCTCTGGTCCTGCCTTCTCTCTCCCAGGGTCCAGTTCCCTTCCAGGCAGGTGACTCCCCTAGGTTGCTTACAGGTGCCTGCTAATTAATCTCATTAGCTCATCTCTATAGCAACCCAGTCTCAGCTGCACCTTGTGTCCTGCAGGGCTCTCCCTGGCTCCTTCTCTCTTAAAATGGTAAAATGCCCCAGGCTGTCTATCAAAGTATGCTTCAAAATGAAGGAAAGGCAGGTACAGGCTTTTGGAATGGCAGAATTGTGTTTGTTTCTTTATTTTAAAAACAATACCAGTAGGATTTTGTTCTTTTGCGATAATTATGTGAAAGCATTGACAACTTTTTTCAGCATCTTTATTTGAATAAAGGTTGTGGTTATAATACTTTAATGTCTTCAAAAAGTGCTTATCTTGAAGAAAAATTAATGCTTGCATTCAAAAAAGGTATAGCAAACTCAAAATTATTCAAGGTATGTAGGCATTTCCCTTGCCATAGCTATTTGATACAAAATATTTAATAAAAACATACTTGGGTAGAATCCTTTAATCAATACTGTTAAATTTCACAATGGATTTGATACAATTACTAAAGCTTAGGGGGGAAAAGCTATTTTTACACAAGGTAATTTTTCATTATTACTAAATGATGACATTAACTATCCTCCTGGCCATCTGCACATTCCCAGATTAAGAAAAATATAGTTTTTTAATATTATACCACTTTTCCAGGACATGAAAAGGAGATTGCAACTGAATCCAGGTTGCAGAATAAAAATTTCCATAGTTTCTGTATCTTTTATTTCTATATAAGAATTTGCTCAGTATCTTCTGTTTAAAAACCTTTAAGCTATGTCTCTTTACTATGGTAAAATGAGGTTACAATAAGAGGAATAAGTTAACTAGATTTATATAGCTTGATGAAAACTGTGGTAGACTTATTAGCAGGCATCCTGGTTTTTTCTGCTTAAAAATCACCAATTATGTGATAAAAAAATCACAAATTCTCTGATTAAAACCTCCAGCATCTGTGGTTTTCTGTGATTAAAATGAAACACCACTATATATACACAGGTATCAGTTGAACACAATGTTTTATTGATATATTTACAATTTTAAAGCAATTTGAAAGCCTACCAGTGCCTCAGTCACTATAATAAAATTAATTCTAAATACATATACATTTTGGTATTTGATTTTGAGTTTTTTATCATGGATAATCAAAGCTTCCCCTGCTCCCTTGAATGAAAGTCCTGCTGTGGCTGTCTCCCCACCTCACCTCTCCAAGGTTTCCCAGCCACTTCTGCCTGCATGGCTTGTGCCGGTGTCCATGGAGACCTCAGCTGCGCTGGCAGCACACACAGTAGAGCAGCACAGGGGGCTGCTCCAGAGCTTCAGGGAATGTGGGATGGGGGCAGCTTGCTCCAGAGCCAGGGTAGAACCACGATCTGCATCATGCATGCTCAAAGCAGGGGCATGCATACAGGGGATCGTGGCTCTGCCCCGGCTCCTTGCAGCAGTTACAACCTGCCTGGAATTGAGGCAGAGCCACAATCCACTGAATGCATGCCCCTGCCTGGAGCATGCAGGCTACATATCATGGCTTCGGAGCAAGCTGCCCCATCCCACATTCCCGGCAGCTCCAGAGCACCCCCTGTGCTGCTCTGTTTTGCATGCTGCCGGTGGAGCTGAGGTCTTTGTGGAGACTGGCACAAACCATGTGGGCAGGGGCAGAAAATGGAGTCCCTGGCCAACTACTGGCCAGAGGTTTCCCATCCTTGTGGTAAAGGATTGCTAAAACATAACCAATCCAAAGCGAACACAGAATAAACCTCACACCATTCAACTTAACTAAAATATAACTTTATTAATACATTAAATATACTAATAGTTTCTACACGGAGAGAGAGAAAAACACTTAGTTCAATGGTCTCACCCAATCCCAGATGTTACTGTACTTCACAGAAAAGGTGGCCAATCAGTTCCTGAAAGTAGAGGGTAATGGCTGTTTTTCAGACCAGATGTTATTGGATGACAGCACACGCCGAACTTCCTTGTTGCCCCCCTTTTATGCTTTTTCTTTAAATTTACTTCTCTGATGACTCTTCATTGCTGGGTACTGTTGATTGGTTTCCCTGTGATCATCATGCTGTTCATGTGCTTATCCTGTCAGCAGGTTTGTTGGAACAAAGGAATATATCTCATGCACGCATCTTAATTTGCTCTTTTACCAGTATCTTAATTTGGGCATGCCCTGGACTCCTAATCTGGTCTGTCAATTAATTCCAGAAATTCCAAAGGCTCTGCAGTTGGGCATTGTTCAATTGGTCCCCTCTTATCACCTTTCATTAACATATCTAATCATTTTATCCTTCTGATTTAGTCAGTTACTGCCAAGTTAAGTTAATTTGAGCTAGTAACAAGGCTTACATTATACACGCCTATGTCAATAACGGTGGAACATAAGCTCCCTATGAAAACAAGCTCAAGGCTGGCTGATAGTGCAGACACAAAATGAAAACAAACAGTTCAAATACTAAGGTTATACAAAAACTTATCTGGGTTTTTCTTCTTAAAATGAGAAATTCGTGCTGAACAGAAAACCCAGATCTCTGCTTATTAGTAAGGGATTTTTTTGTGAATCTTAGAATCATGCAATATTTCAGTACGTATCTATTGCATATGTTTAAATGATTCAAGTTTATTTATAGAAAGATTTACAATGCATAGACAAAGTATTAGTTTATAGTATTTTGTGTAATAGAAGTCATTAAATAAGTCAATGGTTATCAGCTCTTTATGGAACATGAACTGAGACATTTACAAAAACATGCTGTGGGGGAAAATACCTTTGTAAGACTAGACCATAGAAATGTCAGACTTCCTCATTTTCTCTAGAAGATCATGGAAAACTAGATCACTAGCAGGTCTAAGGGAAGAGATTTCAAGGAAGCATCACCTGTTTGTTAAAGATAGCAATTAGATTAGAACTCTAAGATATAAAATACAGCTATCTTGAGAAAAAAAGTCACCCTTTACTTTTAACTCACATCTCACAGTTCCCAGCACACACCAAAAGAAATCCTTTTACAGTAACTCTATTAACTGATAGCATTCTTAGAGATAAAGAGGACTGGACAGTAATTGTACAGCTTTAGGACAATTATGAACACCAAGAATTTAATAAGAATCTTTCTTATTTGTACCAAAGTAAAAGCAGAAAATTATGCATGCTTATAACTAATGTGCCATATGTAATCAGTTTGCTAGAAATTTTGTTCAATATATATATTCATAATAAACCTCAGACACCCGTTTAGACTCTAAAATTTATTTTCCATAAAAAGATAAATGACATAATTGAAACTCTTATTAAAAGCAGAGCATTTTCTCTTACCCTCCTATTTTATGTAGAAAAGTACAGATGCCTGAAGTAGCAAGAATTTCTTTTCAGAGCATCTGAGAAATTTTCTTCATTTAAAAATGAACAAAATTCCATTTAGGTGCAGACATCCCATTATCATCAAATATCCAGTCTTACAGATTAACAGTACTTTAATTCCTTGTGATGGGCTCTGGGGCTGTGCTAAGGGGAAGGCAGCCATTGACCAGGGCTCCCCAAGCTGCCAGTGGATGCAGCTGGGGAGAAGGGTGGGGTGGGGCATTGAAGGCCTGAGGACCCCTCCTCCACTGACATGTCACTGGAAGGGTCAGGGTGGGGCGGGGACTTGGGCAGGTCACCCCTGCTGGTGACACTTGAAGGGGTGTGGCCTGGGTCCTGGAGCACCAAAATACAGGTCAGCTCCCGCATAAAGGCCATGGTCTTGAGGACATGACAGACTGATGGTAATCAGACATGGTTATCCACTGTGACTGCAAGGCCTTGACCTTAATGTGGCACTGTCACACCAACCAGGAATGTCCTCGCTCCTGCATGCCATCCAAAAGGGCCTCTTAAATGTGGGCATTTGAGCTCCCACCTCATGCAAACTGCTTTAGTACATCAGCACTGCCCCAGAGCACCGCAAGGTGGCCAAACTCCTCCTGGGTCCAGTTGGGGGCCCAGGTGGTCAGCATGGGCATGTGCATGTGGCAGGGCCAGGGCTCGATGGCATGGGTGACTGGTGCCTCCTAATACTGGAGTGGGGGTACCAGCAGCCGATCACCAATGGGGGGATCCCCCAGTGGTCAATTGCTGACCAGGGAGCTGGGGGTGAAGGAATAACATTTTTGGGGAGGGGGGTGCTGAGCATGCGGGTATGAATTCACGCACCCCCCCATGCGAAAGTCTGTGGGGGAAGGGGTGGCGGGAGGGGAAAGGTCCATGGTGGGGGAGGTAGCGGGGCTGGGGCTGGGGCTGGCACTGGGCAGGGATCAGGCTTGGGGCTGGGGTCTGCTGCACCCATGCAGCTGCCCCTTCCCCCACACCAGGGGTCGTTGCCTAGTGCTGTCGTCCACCTCCCCCCAGCCCTGCACCGGCCCTGGCTGCCTCCCTGCTCTGGCCCTGCTCTGGCCCCAGCAGTGCACTTCCTGAGGGAGCCTGGAGCTGGAGTGGGATCAGCTTCAATTGCGCCACTGGGCCAGAGGAGACTGAGCCTCTGGGACCCCCACCCCATCTAAGTCATCCCTGGGAAGAGCCTGGTGGCTGCTGCAGTGTCGCGGCACCGGGGAGCCAAGGAGTGCACATAGCCCCAACCCTGCCCCCTCCCATCTTTGCATGAGGCAAGGGCAGGCTGCAGCTGCAAAGTGAGCTGGACTCTGTCTGCTCTGCACCTCGCTACAGCCTTTGGAAGTGATGCACTGCCATGTGTGTCCTGTCACTGGGCGAGCTGGGCAGCAAGGCACATGGCACTGTGCCACGCTGCTTTCAAAGGCTGCAGTGAGTCATGGAGCAGGCAGAGCCCAGCTCACCTTGCAACTGCAGCCTGCCCTTAACCCATGCAAAGATTGGGGGGGCATGAGCCCCCCTTGGATCTCCAGCGCAATGACTCTGCAGGAGCCACTGGGCTCCGCTTGTCCCATGACCCAGCTCGACTGGGGCTCCATTCACTGTAAATGGGGCCTTGGCCGGGCTGAGTCATGGGACAATCCCCACAGTGCAGCAGGGAGTGGGGCACGGGTGGGGGTGAATCATTCGCCCCTGCCCCTACCTTGTTCCCTCATGCACAGTGGGTGTCTCGATCTCCCCTCCTCTCCAAGCCCAGAAACTAAAGAAAGAAACCTTACCTACCTGTCTACTGTGCTAAGCTGGCTATGTGCCCATGCACCCCTCCCTCCTGGTGCAGCAGCCTGTGGCCAGAAGTGCTGCTGGTGCTTCTCTCAAGGGGGGCATGGCCAATCTCAGGGGGTGCACATGCACCCGTGTGCATCCCCTATGCATCACCAATTCTCGACAGGGAGGATGGTGAGGATATGATATGCTCCGTGCCAGCCCTCTGGGTCTCCAAACAACTGTCCCTGTGATGCCGGCCATGGACACCTGCTGGCGGTGCCCAGCGCAGGGGCACAGCCAAGGACTGGGAGCTGCACAACAGAGGCACTTCACCACAGGATCTGCAAAGACAGGAGACACTGCTGGGGGTGAGCAAGGAGCAAGTGCTGGCCCTGCTGTCAGAGACAGCCAAGCAGCAGCCCTGGGGGGACCTCAGGGCTGGACAAGGGGTGGAGGAAGCTACAGGTCTTTGCAACACTCACCTGTGGCCAAGCAGCTGCTCTGGAGAGGAGACAGGCCAGGCAGAAGCAGCCTATGTTAAGGCCGGGGGGGCACACAAAGTGGTCCTGCGGATTGTGCAGGAGCCATTAGGCTTCTGTGTGGTGTGCCCCAAGGCACAAAATGGCAGCAGGTTTTTATAGCCTGCAGCTAGGGGCTGCCAGAGACCAGCCTCACCCTGGCCTAGGAGATGGTTCTAGTCAGGAGGCAAGGCAGACTCAGCGCTAAAGTTAGTACCGAGTCATATCTACATGTGCTTTACTGCACATTAACTAATCATGACTAAATTTGATACCTGCATTTGCAGGTATCAAATTTAGTCATGATTAGCCATTTTTACTGTGCAGTAAGGGCATGCATGTGTAGACGCATGCCTTTATTATGCAGTAAATTGACCTATGGCTCATTAACATGTCTTGTGTAGATGCATCCTGAGAGACTCTAATACAATTTAAGATTCACCTTTTAATAATGAACCTCATAGGCTCCTGTAGCTCTATTTTATAGGCATGTATACACTTATGCATACTTGCTCAGATGCATGCTATATTGTCACCTGCCTGCCACCTAGCATATGGCAATTTGTCACTAATAACAGGATAACAGTGGATAGATAAGTTACAGTCCCAGGTTGGAGAGAAATGTGCCACCAGATGGGAAAAAAAAATCAAATTTAAGGAAGTAAAAATAATCTTTCCCTTCCTTCTTCAACATCAGATAACAACCTTCACTAAGGAAATAATATCCACTTCTAGATATGTCAAACATTAAAAATGTGTTACCACTATTTATTAAAAAATACTTCTAATATTTTATTTACTGAATGGTGGGTAACATGCTTTTAATCTCAAGGTATTTCGACAAAATAGGTGGAAACCCAAGTGTTGTTTAAATGCTTACATTTTCACTCATGAGAGATTATGGCTTTAGTATTCATCTGGGAATATGTTTTATGGGGGGGAAACAAGAGGGAGGTAGGATGCAAAAAACATGAAGGAACAGACTTGATACTTCTAGAAACAAGAATACAAACTTCTCCATTGAGTTCCTGCAGCATAGGTTCATAGTTGTTAGGGGCTGGAAGGGACTTTAAGCCTGAATCTTTTGTATTCCCCATAAAGCATTGTGGCTACAATCAGTATTCAGCACTGGTTTAGTTTACATTATATGTAGCTCCAGGAGCAGATCTAGGATCTTATAAGGGATGGGGGATTCAAATGGTGGAATGCCAGCTCCTTTGGCCCTACAGGCTGGATACAGAGCGTGGAGGTTCTCATGGATCCAACCCAACACCAATGGCAGGGCAGCTGCTTGTTGATGTAGCTTTCCCCTTTCCCCCTCGTGCTGATTTTAGTGGTCAACAGCAACCAAAGCCCCCAAATTTGGTGGTAGGCAAGGTAATGGCAGGCAAGTGAGGGCAGCATTTACCCCTTGGGTTTCAGATCCATGGCAATGCAGCATCTCTAGCAGCCCATCTAATAAGCTACATCCTCAAATGGGTTTTGTGACCACAACACTGCATCCCACAGGATCCACCCCTGCCTGGCTCTAACACTCCCCAGACAAGTCTCTGACTTACACAGAACATCAAAACTCCTGTCCTGCCAATACCATAGGGATATTTCTGGAATAATAAGG
The DNA here is from genome assembly GCF_001723915.1 of Gavialis gangeticus. NCBI lineage: Eukaryota > Metazoa > Chordata > Crocodylia > Gavialidae > Gavialis > Gavialis gangeticus. The sequence continues at coordinate 17,012,648 of NW_017729026.1, read as the reverse complement.
ATAGAGAAATATTTTTTTTAATGGGAACCACAGTAGCTGTTAGATGCAAGAAACTTTCTAATCACAGGAAATTAAGACCAGAAACTCAGTTCTTTACACTATAATTTATTTTGCCTGGAGAAATCTATTCCAGTAATAGTTACATTAATTCTTATTAATATAATAAGAATATATTAATATAAATACTTAATTCCATTTTATATCCTAAAACAAATGTTAAAAAACCCATACCATTAGTGGAATAATGAGACTACTTGAATAATATTTATTTAATCAAGACTTGATATTTTAAGAACAGATAAATCCCAATAACAGTTTTATATAATTTATTCTCTGTCATTTCCTCAACATTGTGCAACAAATCCTTTTCTGTCTTGCTCTCGTTTACTTAGATCTTCTTAGAATTAGTACTTTTCTGTGTTTCCTGAAAACTGAAGATGTGACCTTTGTACTGCAAAAGACACTTCTTATATGGTCTTATACTTGTATTGTATACAGTACACATACAAACACTGTTTGTGTTTAGTAGCAGCCAAAACCAAATTGGTGTCAGATTACTTATTTTTGTTTTTTGCTTTAAATAGTATCCTTAGATTCTTTTTTCTTAGACTTTTCATTTCCTCTTCATGTTACTATCTTTACATAAAAAAACAAAACCCTTCCATGTAAATATTTCAGTTTAAATTTAAAGTTGGACTGAATAGCTTCAAAGAAAGGCATTCATTTAATTAAAAACATGGATGGAATCAGATATTTTCCATAAAATTATGGGTGATAAGCAGTTCAATATATCATTGAGTTCACAAAATACTGGATTACTACACATTCTAAGCACAAATTATCCTATCAAAAACACCCCCCACACCTTTTTTTTTACAGTAAGAAAAAAATGCTATGAAGAGTTTCCCCTGTAGGTCACAACACAGCAGTATTGTATACTGAATGATAACCAAATCAATGCTTTTAAACAGGGAAAGAAGAGGGCCAATTGTTAATAAAGAGAGGACACTGAAAAAATGTACACATTTTGCCTGAACAGCAACAGCAAATGGAGATGGCAAGAAAAATATAGGTATCGTACAGCTAATAAAGATTTTGAAACTTTTGAAGAACAGAAGTGAAAACCAAAGATGAAAGATAAAAGAATTACATGGAATGTTTGTTACACTAGAAGGTCAGAAACCTGGAAGATGACATCTAAATCTATGTGTATAGTTAAAAACATTTCAGAACAATCGGAGAAGAATAATTTGGCCTAAACATTTTTTGCAGTGGGAGAAAGCTGTTGTATAACTTATTACTGAAATAGTATAACAGTAAAGACGAAGATGGCTGAGCCACATAAAATGAAGAAAGTTACCAAATATAGGTTCTAACATAAACCAAGAGGAAAGAAAATAGAGGAAGGTGCAAGGAAACGTGGGAAAGAACAACGTAAAAGGGGATATGATGAAGTTTGTGTTATAGCTATATTCTTTCCCTCTCTGTGGACCAAGACTTTGTAATGGTGGAGAGACTTGTGTGTCCCAGTTGTGACGGGATGCTGAGATACCTCCTGATGGACACATGGCTCCTGCTCACTCCGACCCCTCAGGTTGCCCTTCCCTATTATTTCACCTGCCACACCATGAAGTTGTTCAAAGGGCTTGGGTGGCTGCCGCAAGGGCCTTAGGTGGTTCCAGTCCACAGCAAACTTGCCACTAGGACAGTCAGTTGTGGCCCTTCTGGCCCTACTAGTATCCTAGGACACCAGATGCCTTATGGGTAGTGTTTGCTGCCTCTGTCTGCCTATATAGCCCATCTGCCCCTATAGTCATCCCCATGCCTTGCAGGTGCCAGTGGTTTGTACAGGCTTTGGCCTTGGCCCACTATAGACTCCTAAGCCTGGAGCCTCCTAAGCCTGAACTGGAGCCTCCTAAGCCTGAACTGCTTTCAGACCAAAACCTCCCCCACTCTGAGCAAAACACATCTTGCCAGCCCTCCTTCTCATGGAGCTCTCACTTCTCAGCTCTCAGAGTGGGTTGGTGCCTGCCTCTAGGCGCACAGGTTTTATATGCCCTGGAGCTCTGCCCCTTTTGGTCAGATGACTTTCTAATCAAGCCTGGTGGTTTCTCCTTCTACCCTATGGGCAGCTGCTCTTCCCTGCTGCAGCTTACCCTGGCTGTTTGCAGTTTTTATCCTCTGGCTGCCTGGAAATCTGTACTACTCATCTGACGTACCATGGTGCAGCTAGTTCAGTTGACTCAGTTGTCTGCCTACACAGCAAGGCTAGCCTGCTGTCCCTTCTCCTTTGAGTAATAGGGGCCAAATACCAATGATCCTCAAAGCTATTACACTCCTGGCAGGGACACCCCAGCCAACCAGGCCTGAGGAGAGGTCCAAACAACCCATGGTTCAATCCTAAATCCTCAATAGTGGATTAAGCAGAGAAGAGGTCAGGATTACAGTGGCTGCAAAGATGGAAGAAGTCTACAGCAAAATGGAGGTCTCCTGTTGTCTAGGGTTCTCGCTTGCCACTGGGCCCGGATCTCCACTTTGTCAAGACTGTGTGGTTGCTGTATCAGTGCATCAGCTTCTTTATGTTAAATCAAGTCACATATAGGCTTTTACCACAGAAAACAACAATGCTGTCCTGTACCAACCTTCAAAAGCCCTGTGGCAATGGACCTTTGGTGGTGGAGACAGGACTAGTGAATCCAATAGTCTCTAGCCATGGATCCGCGTGCAGGAAGTGGCAGCCTGATGGTCATCTTGAACCTAGATTGAGGCAGGGGTGCAATTTGGCAACTGCTATTGTAGCAAAACCCATAGTTTTTCTTTTCTTTTTCTTTTAAAATGCATTCCCTCCCCTTTCCCAACCTTTTCTGACCTTTTCTTTCCCTCTCTATTCCCTATAGATAAGTATAAGTGAGCTGAGACATAAGATAAATCTCAGCATTTTATTTTGGTGGCAAGTTGTATTTGTTTTGTTTTTTCTCCTTTCTTTGTATAATTATTATGTTTATATTGATTTTTACTGTTCTATATTACTGTTTTACTAGTACTATATGATTTAGGCTGACATAGGTAAGTTAGCATAAGTCATGTCAAGTTTCCATTTTGTTTGTCAAGTCTCCATCCTATCCCCAGGCCCGGTTGTGTAACCCGTGACTCACACCTACCCCTCCTATGTAACTTGGTTCCTGAATGAATGGGGACAAATGAGGGCACTTGAGAGACAATGGTAGTAGGTCTAAAAATACCTCCCTCTGAATGACCGAACCACCAACACCAATACCTGGACCAATGACCCAGCCCCTGGAACCACCCTCA
>NW_017729026.1:17009117-17009325 GCF_001723915.1 Gavialis gangeticus | reverse complement strand
ACCTTAACCTTCCTCCAAGTATCCCAGGTACCCCAAGCAGACACATACATACCATGGCATCCAAGTTAGGAACTTACCTATGTGCAGGTGGGTTGTATGTGTGTCAGCTGGTGAGTGTGTGTGTGTGTATATATATATATATATATATATGTCATTGTGTGTATGATATATGGATTAGTGATCTGTGTATGTGTACTGAGTGTGCAAG
>NW_017729026.1:16986258-17004117 GCF_001723915.1 Gavialis gangeticus | reverse complement strand
GTATGATATATGGATTAGTGATCTGTGTATGTGTACTGAGTGTGCAAGTATGGACAATTGATTTTTGTCTAACTTTTGGGGTGTATAGTGTATGTGCTTGAATTGGTGATAGGTATGCATGTGCCTAGGTTGGTTTGGATGTGTATGTGCCTGAGTTGGTAGTGTGTATGTGAGTGTATATGGACCTAATTGATTTGTGTGTTTGTGTATGTGCAATTGTGTCACACCCTCTAATCTTATTGAGATCCTGAGAGTTGGCCTGACCCCACAGGGTAACACTATCATGACTAAGCAGTCCTATTCAGGATCCCCTCTGTTCACCCTACATGGGAAAAGTACTCAAAAGCTGCCATACACCTCAGCTATATTATTCTGCTCCTGGCTGGATAACCAAATCCAATGGGATCACTCTTTATGTGGTTGCAAACATGATAAGAAGACAACAATTTTCACAACATGGAATGTTTGCACCTTGATGGATAATTGAGACAATGAACAACTGGAAAGCAGAACTGCCTCTCATCCAGGGAGCTAGTGGGAAACAACATTGACATTGCAGCTCTGAGTCAGACAAGACAACTAGATGAGGATCAGCTGAGAAAAGACAGTGGAGACTACACCTTCTTCTGCAAGGGAAAACAGGCCCAGGACAGACATGTTCATGGAGTCAGCTTCACCATCAAGGATCAGCTCAGTCAATTTATAGAGCACCCTGTGGGCAGCAATGAATATCTTATGACTAGGGATCTCCATAAATTGCACTGGAAGTACCCCCTGTAGCAGCTCCTTTAATGTTTTTCATTTCACCACTTTCCCCGCCCCACCCCCAATTGGCCCTGCTGGCTGAACCATTTGCTGCTGATCCCCAGGGAGGTAAAAACCACAGCATATTTAAAAAACAGCTGCAAATTGGGTGGGGAGAGGAGGAACAAGTGATTAAATGAAAAACATTAACTGATCATCCTCCAATCAAGGGATTGCCAACAACAATGTTCTTTCATGACAGCTGCTGCTGACTGTGTCAAGTGCAGTGGTCTCATCCAAGATTTATTCACTTCTAGCATGAAGAGGTCATACTGATTTGCTCCCTTGTATCACTGAGGTTGAAAGATGAAGCCAGAGTTTCTGATGGGAGACCATCAAAGGTGTAACAATGCACCCTGGCACCCAGGGCAGCTGTGGCACAAATGACTTCCAGCTGCCTCTGTGCCACTATGCCTCTGGTGCCGTCTTGTGGCTGCAGCAGCAGTGGAAGTGGTTTGTTTTTTTCTGTCCCCCTAAATTGGTGCCTGGGGTAGCTGCCCTGGTTGTCCTGCCCTGGTTATGCTACTGGAGGCTATTAATACTAGCTCTTTCTGGCTATAAATAAATCTTCTCCATTGACAACTCTCATATGTTATTTGGTCTAGTGTATGATTAGTTATGTCTTTTCAGTTAAGGAATAAGACAGTGTTGCTAATGTACATTATGGATTAGGCAAAAGGAGGTGGGAATCAAAGGAAAAGGGAGTTTACTATTTTAAATCAAAGTGTAGGAAGAGCTGCTTGCTTAGGTGATTCTTCCCCTACCTTTGAAGTAAATTCAGTTAACGTAAAAGCAGGAAATATAAATAAATAAATAGAAGGCTCCAGCAGAAATTTGCTTCTCTTCAGGGTATGACTTGTTGGCCAAAGGGTGTAACATAAAGGAAGCTTGTAAGCACGTTGTTTAACCTACTGGCTTCTGCAGGTAGGTTTGCTTTCTGAGCTCTTCATCCAGTCCTCCCAACCATAGCACAGTCCTTAAGCCAGAAAACTAAATAAGCAAAAGAAAACCAAATCCTGATTCTCTGTCCTAGGCACTAGGAAGAGAACCCCTCTGGCTCTGGCTCTAGCACAACAGCCTGGCTACTAGCTGTAGCAAGCTGTTCTGCTCACAGCTGGCTTCCTTCTCTGCAAACTGTTCCCTCACAGTTCATCCCTTTCTGCTATCTCCTCTTGATTTTAAGCTTTGTGGGACACTCCTTTGTTAATAGAATGCTCCGCAGCTATGGATCCTTAACAGGAATCATGTAAGAGTGTTTTGATGGCAGAAAGCTAAGGTAAAACTAAAGTGAACAGTAGCATGTGCAGAGGTGTAGCAGTGCAGCTCTGCCCCCAGGGCAGCTGTGATACAGGGGATAGCACTGGTTGCCATAGTGTCCACCATGGTGGTGGCTATTTTTGCACTTCCCCCACCCTCAAAAGTGGTGCCTGAGGCTGCTGCCCTGGTCCCCTTCCTTTCCAATTATGCTATTGAGTATATGGGTAATTTAATGACCAAGTAGGGGAAGACTTGAGGAGAACTGATATAACAGGTTATGAGGAATTGATGGACAATGTGTTTGCATATCTGAACTTGGTGGAGCTGAGGCATGAGAAAAAAGAAATGGAACGGAAGGTGGCACAGGGAGCGACAGCCACTTGGGTAATTTTATGCTTGCCGTTCCCTAACTTATTTGGGAAGTGTAATCTTTTCCTATGGGTGCCAACTACTCAATCCTTTCTTTTTTCTCCTATCAATACCAGATATATACTTTTCTCATTGAAAGGGTGAAAGTGTGTATCATTTATACTCTTTGACCACATTCATATTGCATACCATTGAAGCTGTGCTGAGATGCATATTCTTTAGAGGAAAATTTTGAAATTTGCTTTTGTTTCAAATGTGAGGTTCCCTCTGTGAAAAAGTTGTGAAGAAATTTGCATTTAAAGATTTCAATTTACTCTTTACTTGCTTAAAAAAATCATTTTAAACTAGTTAGTTTCACCTCTTTCTAAATATATCTAAAAAAGGGATTGTGACAGTGCACTTTGGATGCCTGCCACTTTAAGGGCAGAGCTAGGCAGCTAGCAGGTGCCTTATGGTGGCAGCCATTTTGAGAACAAGTGATATAAAGTCTTCAGCCCAGGCAGAAACATTGCCTGGCTGAGCTGCAGCAGGAACATCTAGAAGGTAAGAGCATTAGGCTTTTGGTTCTGGGCATAACCTAAAACTGCACCCTGCCAGGGATTGGTGGCCTAGTGGGGCTCCTGGTGGTGCAGGAGCCCCCAGGAAATGCAGACTAGTTACCTCCTGGTGAAAGGCAGGTCAGGGCACCTTAACCCCTTGCCACCACAGTTCGGTGGGTATGAGGGCTATGCACAGCTGCAGCCAGCTGAGCCTACCGGGGGGAAGACCCCAGAGGCCCCTGGTTGGGGATAGTTGTGAAGGCCCTGAGAGGGCAGGGATGTAGGTGGCCCTACATACAACCCTAGTAGGGTTGAACAGGAGGAGGCCTGAAGGGCTGTGCGTGAGGGGGGCTGAGTAGGGCTGAACAGGGAGTAGACTTAAAGGGCAGTCCCAGGGGCACATGCTGTAGGGCTGAACTGGGAGTAAGTCTGAAGGGCAGTGCAAGGGACAGCCCCGTGAGTAGTTGATTGTGCAGATTATGAGAAGACCCCAGGTTGGGGCATGGTGTAGTGACCCTAGAGTGGGCATTGTAGGAACCCCATGTGTGGGGAACAGGTCAAGGCATGGTTGTGGATGCCTAAGGCCATAGTTGGGCCTGAGGCCAAATAGAGGGGCTCAGCTAGAAGCTAGAGGCAAGTCCTGACCCTGGTAAGTCCTCTGTTGAGGGGAGACTGAGTGTGTGTTGAAAGAAAGGCCTAAAGGTCGAGCACAATGACTTGCTGCTCCAGGGAAGGAGTGAGAATCTCTGTGAGACTCTGGAGCACCAGTTGTAGTGTGGGTTACAAACATCATGTGGATGCCCTCTGCGAGGCATGGGCTGCAGTGTAGGGGAGGATCAGAGCCACAGATAGTGCCCCCTGGCATTGGGACTGGGAATGGGCAGCCTCCTGCATTATACCACCAGTTTATGGGAACAGCAAAGTTGTGGTAGGCGAGACTGGGCAGACTGCCCTGTAGAGACAGGTGGGTAGGCCAGCATGATAATTGGCCCTGAGCATGCCCCCTGTCACAGGGATATGTTTACATTACTGCAGCAATGTGGAGGATGCTCCCAAGCATGCCCTTGCCACCAACATCCAATCTGGAAATACAGTCAGAAACATCCTCATTGACATCTTTGCAGCCATGTTTGAGATCTCAGTTTCTGGTGTGATTGAAATCTGCTGCAGAGGGACACAGAGGAGCAAACTCCCCAGCACTTTATCAGATTTACAACATGCATATGGGAGAATATGATGGAGCTTCCCCATGGGGACATACTGTTGCCATAGTGTAGGAATATCTAGGATGTTTTGTCATTGTCAAAACTTACCTATGTCCTCAGTCTCTCCAATAGTGAAATGGTTTGTCAAATGGTGATACTGACATTATTTTATGAGTTCAGGAGAACCACATTTTCTAACTGAGAGCCCCCATCACCCCACCCCACCAAACCACACACAAAAAAACCATTTCTAACCAGCTGGACTTGCAGTGCCAATAGCCTTGCTAAGCTGAACTGTATGCCTGGGTTCTTGTGGGCTACTCAGGGCCCTAAGGCAAGAAGCATGAAATATATCTAATGTGGCCAAGGATCAATCCTCAGACTATAAGCGTAAGGCTGGTTTGCTACAATCTTTTCCCATTATTTTCTTTATTTCAGTCATCCTTTAAAGATTTGGCTAAGAAAACTTAAGCTGAGACATAAAGAAGGTCAATAAAAGACTAAATAATTTAAGTACTCTGTACATATCTACCTATTTAAGTCTATTCAAGAGGAATGAGAAGAAACAGGTTATGAAGTGAACAAACAGCAGGAACCAGGAGTGCTTATTTTTACTAGTAAAAGTACTATTTCATATGCAGTGGAGACATCTCTTGGCACCAATGGAGCTGAAACTAGGGAAATGAAATATTAAAATGAAAGGGCATACAACGTACTTTACTATTCAAGAGGAAGAATGAAAGGAACCATTTCTTCTCTTATTGCAGAACACTCCTTCTACTTAAATAAGCTAAGGTGTTAATTGGTGCTTTTAAATCCATTATAAAAAGACATTTGAGTGGGTTAGTTGTAGATTAGCATCCAGGAACAGTAAGATGTTTCTGAAAACTTCTAAATGGGTATTTGTATCTTTGTACATCAAAAAAATATTAAAAATACTTAATTTTTCTGTACTAAGTTGTCTTGCCAGCCCTGTTTAATAAATGGCAGCAAACACCAAGGGATATCAGACAGACATTATTTCTTTCAGTCCCTCAGCCTTTCCTTTGCAAAGATATCCTTTTAAACAAACCATTGAAAAGAAGTAAAACAGCTAACGTTAAAAGGAGTAAGTAGATAGAATCCACCTCCACAGCAGAAAATAGAGCAGAACCACATCTGTGAAGCAAATAATTTAAGTTTAGCATTACTTTTAAAATCTCCCCCTAACTCTCCCCCAAAATCTATAGTAGTATTACCATGATGAAAATTTAAAAAAAAGGGGGGGGGGGGAAAGATTGACATGAATTGTTTTGTTGTGGTTTTTGATTAGCCTGAAAATATTAAAGTCAGTTGCATTTTTCAGAAAGGTTTAAATTTTTGGTAACATGTTGGTGCCTTATATATTACCTACTTGTTTTTGTCAACTTTAGCTTATATTTTTTTTGTTCTTTTTCATATGCCCTTAACCCACACCCAGAGGGAAATGATTTGTTTAGAACCATGTAAAAATTATTGCTTACTACTTCATTGAGATAAAATGGGTTTAAAAGATAAAACCATTGAGATGCTCAACCCCCTCCCAAGATACTATGTTACCTGGTCAAAAAAGTTGGTAATTAAGTATCAGACTAGCTGATCCAGATGTTGAAGCTGCTACTTACCTCCTTGTAATGTCAATCGTTTATCACAGGGCTGCCCAACTTACTTGATTTAATGGGGCTTCTCATGGGCCAGACCATCGTCTTCTGATGGTGGGGTGAGAAGCAGCAGCATTAACTCTTACATGTTGACTGTGCCCTGCTAACAAAAGGTGTCCCTAATGGAGGGTCCAGACCTGGAAATTTGATGACAAGATGATCAGCACCCATGGGGTAACACCACTCCCATTTACCCCACCACCACCAAAAAATATCCCTAACACCCAGAAGCTACCCCTCTCCCTCCCCCCAGGTGCTTCTCTAATGGCACAAAGGCTTTGGTACCTGCAGGGTCCCCACTGCAGAATTTCCAACCCCTTGAGCCATGATTTAACCACTTGAGGTCATTCACATGTAACCTGTGGGCCACTGTTTGTCAACAGAATGAAATAGAAACTCTTCAATAATCTGGGACTGTCTCTGCTCCACAGTGGTGACATGTAGGGGGTGCACATGCACCCCTTGAGAGTGCTGGTGCATCCCCTAACAGGCCACATTCCTTGCTTATGTGACAGGCAGGTGGGAGTACCAGTGCCCTCCCAGCCAGGGAGTGGTAGCACCAGATGTAGCGCCACGGCCACTTCTGGGAGATTGGCTTGGGGGGGGAATCTTCCTGCCCCCCTGGTAGGTGAGATGGGGAGGGGAGGGGCATGTGCCCCCCCAGCCAAACTAAGGTGGCACCACACTATGCCTGAAAGCTTGCCCCAAATTTTTTTCACCCAACTACTCAGTTGGTCTAATAAAAGATAATCACATCTACTCAAAGAACCCTGACTGCTTATGTCCTTAGATCAACACAGCTACAACCCAAAACCCAGCGCATTAAGAACGTTCTGCCCTGTTTTGGTCTTTCTGAGTTTTTGTAACAGAAGAACTGCTCTAGCATTTTTCTGTAGTCAAAACATGAGTGAAAACTTAAAAGCTGATATTTTCTGAGGGGTGCCTTGAGTCTAAAAGAATTAAGAACCACCGCATGACACAGATTCCTCCCAGTTCGTCTGAGTCCAATAGCTCTGGACAGGCTACTACTCAGTTGCTTTGACGTCACCTGGACAGTCCAGCTACACAAAGCAGTGGTGAAAGGAGGGAGAATGTTCAATGAAGATTATAGTTGCTAATATCTCTAGAGATGTAATCTTCATCTCCATTCTTGAAAGAATTCACACAGCACTATGAAACCTCAAGTTTTCAAGCTACCCCACAAGGCTGAGAGGCTGGGTCTGGCACATGGGCAGGGCTGGAGCGATTGCCCAGTCAGGTTGCTAGGAAGGGCTGGGGTGGGGGGGCTCCCTTCCCTTGGGCTGGGGAGCAGGGGTTTGGTTGCCTCAGTTCTGTGACAGGCCAGGGGCAGGGCCAGCTGTGCTCCACTGGAGCAGACAGTGGTGCAGAGGCTAGACCACCTGCCCAGTGACGGGAGGGTGGTGGGGGAAGCGCAAAACATCCTGGGATGTTGGGGGGCCGTGAGAGAACTTGCGTCAGGAGGGCATTTCGGACAGAAGTTACATAGACCAGTTTACCCTAAAACTGTTAAGTCTTATACTACATCCATCCAGATCTATCTTAAACCGATTTTGGCCATTTTGAAACCAGTCTGTATGCACTGAACTTCTGTTCTGTTACAGGTATAAATGGGTTTTTGATCACTTATAGCAAGTTGTGTGTAATGTCTGTCCCTAGCCTTTGAGTGCTACTCTGATCCCCTTCCTCTGTCCAATCTACTGCTCTGCTTTCTGCCTCCAGCCCTGTGCTCCCATCTGATCTCCTGTTCTGCTTTCTGCTTCTTTCCCTACCTGCTGTTGTGCTGCCTTCCCAGTCTTTGGTATGCCCCACACAGAAACTTCTCATGTCATTTGTAGCACTTGGGCTGCAGGTTGGCTAGCCTGAAATTGGTAGAATTTTTTCCTTTGTGGGAAAAAACATTAATTTTTACATCATATAAGCCACACTTATTTTCTGTTGTACCAACACATTTCTAATGTGTTGTTCTCTACTAGTATATAACCAAGGCCTTTAAAAATCCATTAGCTATTCTTTTCATACTTAGAGATTTCCAGATATTTTTGGATTGTTTTAAAATGTATACTTATATATTTGTCATTAGTTACAATTGATTTTCAAACCTCTCTTTGCACATTTTTGCAGCTGGAAGTCAGAGGTAAATGAAAGGTTTGCATTCCACCTGACTCTACATTCATGGTGGATTTTTTTTTAAAGGTCATGGTTGAACAGTGGAATGAAGCACTTGTGTTTTCTGCTGTGAATTAAATTTATCATGACTATGATTATAGTGAGGGTCTTCTGCTATATTATATTATAGTGAGGCTTGCTTCTTGTTTTTTTGCTGGCCCAGCCTGATTGTGAAAAAAGAGAAAGTAACAGTGAGAGAAAAAGAATATAGTTGCACAAAAACAGAGACAAAATGGAGACGAATAAAAGCATTTGTATGAAATCAAGATCATTTCTCCTCCCAGCATTGTCAGCCCATATAATTTGAGCACAAACAATTGCAGGCTTCCAAAATTTGCTCTTTGATTGCTCACTGCACTACCATAGTACAAATTAATTTGTTCTGCTATACATCCACCCACTCACAGCTATTCTTTCCTACATGAAGTTATTTATGTTCTCACTGACACACATAATTTATGCAATCTGGTAATTGCATATTTGATATATTTATATAGGGGTCAATAATGCGTGGGTGTTTAAACAGAGTTTCTATTGTATTATTGGAATGGAGTGGCAAAGACTGTGTGATATATAGGTGGATATATTACCTGAACAAGCAAAAAGCTGTGCCAAAAAAGCTTAGATGTTCCATTAAGATAATCAGATTTTCTGAACAGTTTTTGTGATGGCGAAAATACAAAGACTGGACCTAACATGCAATGTCAGCTACAGTCAATTCTGAATGATTGATTCCATGCTTATTTTACAAAACACTGGTTTAAAAAACTATGTTAAATTATAATTACAATACCTAAAACTATACTTTAAAATGAATTAAAAGTTATATTTCTTTTTAGCTACATATTTAGACATTTAAAATATATTATACATATTTTTAAACAAATAAGAATTCCAAGGATTATAGGATATTGTCACATTTATCTATTTGAAAATATTCTTCATTTTCAAATAAGATGCTAAAAGTACCTTATGCAACCTGTGTTACAACTGCAATTCATTGGACATCAAAATTAGATATGATATAAATACCTCAGGGTACATAAGAAATAGTGGAATTAAACCTCTATTTCTTATTATTAGGAGGCAAGATAGCCACATATATAATATTGATGATAAAAGCATTTTACAAAGTTAATAGCAAAATGTAAGGAAATTTTAAAAATAGAAATTGTTAAAACATAACTAAATGTGTTGAATGTACTGAACATGAATTATTTAACAAAAACACACAATAACATCAGAAAAATGCTTCAATTTCTATTAAAGCAAATATATCAACAAATGGGTTCTAACACACATATAATAGAATTTCTTATCTATTACTTATTAATGTAATTAAGACTATTCAGGACAGTTTTAGAAACCTACTTGTGTAATTAAGTTCCTTTTTAAAGGATGAACATAATATCTTGTAATTAACTTGTTTTTTAAAAATGTGCATATTGCAACTGTCAAATGGCTAATTAAGTAAAAATCAAGATATACGCTTTTCATTTTCTTTATGTTGAATACCAAGTTTTCACTATTATGAGCAATCTTAACTGTATTTTAACATACTTTATGTAAATTACTTCATTGATTTGTATGGGACAACCCATTCTTTAAAAATGATGATATGTAAGAGTTATTTTAAATATTGTTTCAAATAAATTCAGAGGCAAATTAAGATACTTTAATATTTGCTTATCCAAGTTAACTTTTGTTTTTCTTTGCTGCAAAAGACAAAACCAAAAATAGAGTAAAGGTAATGTATTTATTTGGGTTGAAATAATTAACTTAGAGAGGATTTTTTTCCAAGACTCCACAATGTCAATCATATCAAATACTAGGAAAAATAGATATCTAAGCTTAAATATAAAATAGCAGATTATTTAAATTTCCTAAAAGAAAGGCTTGCTGAACTTGCATGTAGCCCTGTTTGTGTCTGTATGTTTGAGAGCAAGCAAAAGCTTCGCAAGTGAAAGGAACACAACAGTCAAGGCTGCCTTGTGCATTGCTGCCATCTGTTGCCAGGTAGACTGAGGGAGCCTGTAGAACACACTGAGATGTGTGCACAAGGGTCCCCTAGCTGTGGAGTGGCAGCTCTGCAATTGCTCTGCTCTTCAAGGACTTGGGTGTCTCCAGTTAAGTTTTTCAAAGTGCAGCAACTGCAGCTGCTTGCACAGCAACTGTGCTACAGCTGGAGGAGGAAGTGTTACCCAACCTTTATATAACAAACTAGTGGTTAGAGTCCTCACCCAAGAATTCAGTGGCCTGGATTTAGTGTCTTACTCATCATGAGAGATCAAAACCCACGGCTTCACACCCCTTGTCAGAATTCCCTCCCCATCCTGCTGAATGCAGAGCTAGAATTGGGATGAGCATTTGCAACTTCTATTGAAGCTGTCTTACCCTGCAGCCAAGAAAGCAAGATCCTTAGGGCAGAAGCAGCTTGAGTTTGCATCCTAGTTAGGGGAGTGCTTGTTTGGCATAGGAAGGAGACCTGCATTCTTCTCCCTCTTCTCAATATTGTTCATGCATTTTATCCAATTACTCTTTAAATAAAAAATACATACAGTCTTTAAAACAGGGAGCAGAACCCAGGGCTTCATAGCTTCGTTAAGACAATTAAGGTTGGAAGGGACCTCAGGAGGTCATCTAGTCTAATCGCCTGCAAAAGCAGGACCATCCCCAACTAGATCATCCCAGCCAGGGCTTTGTCAAGCCAGGCCTTAAAAACCTCCAAGGATAGGGATTCCACCACCTCTCTAGGAAACACGTTCCAGTGCTTCACCATGCACCTAGTGACAAAGTTTTTCCTAATAACCAACTTGAACCTCCCTTGCTGAAACTTGAGACCATTGCTCCTTGTTCTGTCATCTGCCACCACTGAGAACAGTCTAGCTCCATCCTCTTTGGAACACCCCTTCAGGTAGGTAAAGGCTGCTATCCAATCCTCCCTTATTCCTCTCTTCTGCAAACTAAAGAAACCCAGTTTCCTCAGCCTCTAATCATAAGTCATGTGCCCCAGCCCCTGAACCATTTTTGTTGCTCATCCCTCCAGGGGAGTGACCTCATCACTGGACTATTGAGTCATATTCCCCTTGATTGTTCTCTCTCACTCTCTCTCTATCCCTCACCACCTTGATTTTGCACCCTTGGCTTCAGAGTGGAAGAGTTTGAGGTGGAGAGCACTCTCAACCCACACTTGACTGGTAATTAGGGTATGTAGTAGGAACAGGAGATGTGAGTTTGAACTCCCAAGACTTAGGAGGACATACTACCTAGGTTTTGCACTTTCTGGGTAACTGCTTTAAATGCTAAGCTGTTTTGTATAAAAGGTGGGTGGTAACCATGCCCCAATGATCACAGTTTTGGTCAGGTAAAAGTGTTTCTACCAGACTAAAAATGGTTCTATTTATAGAAATGTAATGCCTGTGCATACCCTGAGAGGTTCCAAAGGTCACCTCCCTGATATGTGGTTCTTCAGCTTTTCCCACCTCACCTAGGTCTTTCCATCTCTTAGCAGAGGCGATTTTACTAGCTAGAAGAATAACATCCAATGGGCAGAATCACTCCCACAGACCCCACCAATTCCCTCATCCCAAAATCCCATATGCCCCTATCACCGCTCCCCCCACATAATGCCCCAGTGTCTTCTCACACCACACCCCTCTACCTCCCCCACAGGTCCCCTTCTCCTCAAAGTACTTCTTAGTTCTCTGATTTCCCCCCCTTCCAGCCCCTCCTGGCCCCCATGAGCCCTCTCCCTTCAAAACCCCTCCCAAACAGCTCCCTAGAAGGCAACTGACCATAGGGCCTGCAGGTTGGGCAGGACTGTAACTGTCCCCCTCTACTCCTTCTTCAACCACCATAAAAATCCCAGAGGTGGTCTCCGTTGTGCTGTATACAGAAACAAACAAGTGGGGTCAGGAGAGGACTCACTTCAGCTGCTGGCAGGTCCCCTACCTGTGGAGACCAACCCTTTTGGATCTGCCCATGCCTGGCTTTGCTACCCTTGTTGCACCAGTGATTCAGCCTCCATGGCCTGTATCATCTGCTGCAATGAATAATGCAGAAAAGGGTCAGCCTGCTTTTAGCTCTGCTTTCTCTGTCTCTGACTTACTGTGGGTTTGAATCCCCTAGGAAAAAAGTCACCCAGTACAGATTCTTAAGTAGCAGCACACTCTTATTAGATATACTGGGGGCTGAAGAGAGAAACATTACTCAGAGTAGATAACAGACAGGGTAATTGTAGAAGAAAGGCTAGCTTGATTAGAAGATCAAGGATTGTTAGCACCTATGAAGTTAAGAGATTAGCAGAGATCAGTTATAAGTCAGTTGATTCCCTCAGCTCCACCTAAACAGATATCTAGCTAACCCTGGGAGCTGCAGCTGCCCCCACTCACTCTCCATCAGTCCACCCCTGCCTTTTTTTTTTATTTTCATATTTCCCCTAGCTGCTGAGTTTCCTACTAGAAGACAAGCAGCAATGGACTTAAATTCCAGCAAGGTAAATTTAGGTTAGACATTAGAAAGAACTTTTTAGCTACAGGAGTCTTTAAACATTGGAACAGATTACCTAGAGCAGCGATTCTGAACCAGGGGTACATGTACCCCCACGGGGTACATGAACATTCATCGGGGGAATGTAAGACCTATTTAATACATTGTCTAACACAGGTCGAAGGGCCTAAAAAAATAATTTCCCAGAGAAAGTGGGTATGTGAAGTCTCACTCTGAGACAAAGGGGTACATTGACTGAAAAAGGTTCAGAACCATTGACATAGAGACTATGGAATCTCCATCATCTGAGGATTTTAAGAGCCGGTTAGAAAAACACTTGACTGGGATGGTTTAGACAAAGATGTTGCTGTGTTGAACGGGGTTTGGGCTAGATGAACTCCTGAGGACCTTCCAGGCCTCTTTTTCTGTGTCTTTATGATTCTATGACAATGGAAATAATTTGTGTTAAGAACAGTCAAAATATGTTAGCTCTTTTACAAATCATCGCTTACATTTTTTTTTTTTTTTTTGCCTTTTGTCTCCTAATTTACCTAAAATCCAAGTTTACTCAAATGTTAGATAATCTATAGGTCTGATAGCAGTAAATAAGGAAATATATGGATTTATCTCCCTGTTCATTTATTTTAAATTAAGATGATTTTTTCCCTACAAAATAATCCTGAAAAAAATAGACCTTTTTATATCAACCCTATATGCACGCACACATAGGGCCTATATGATAAGGGGCTGTCAATTTGTTTTATAGAAAAAAACATTTAAGATGCACTGACTCTTAAGGGAAAACTTTTGCTTAACTTTTACTTATTCACACATATTAAATATAGCTTTCCTCAAGGAGGTTTTTGTTTTATTTATAAATCCAAGTTCAACCATTTTCATAAAACTTCATCATTAAAAATTAGTTAAACTAAATATTTGTTGACATGTAAAATACTACAATTTTTAGAAAGAATAACTTTTAAAAGCTGTTATACTCTGTTTAATAGGACATTTTCAACAAAACCTGTACTTGGTTCACAATTTCCTGAAATCTCACTTCCTAACTTTTCTCACATAAAATGTATAGCCTTGATTGAAAAGTAGAAATGCATTAAAATTTATTTCTCCTACAGTTCAATTTATTTTAAATTAGGATGTTTGTATTAAAAGAATGCTGGAAAAACAAGCCTGAGTGTATTTTCATTAATCTTTTCAAAGCTTTAGATAAAGTCTTGGGAGTGGCTTATTTAGCACCTGTGTAATTTTTTTCTGTCTTATAATTCTCCAATAATGAAAGCTTCTCCTTAAACTATGGCAATGAACAGTTAGGACATACTGGATGTGTTTACATGAGATGCTTTACTGCACAGTAGACTAATCTGCTGCATAGTAAAACATCACTGTCTATATGTGCGCACCATCTACTGTGCAGTAAATTGGTTTACTGCTCAGTTAGCTACTACCTGCAGATACAGGTAGTAAACTAACTGCACAGTAGATATTGTGCAGTAGGGCTGTGTGAAACACCATTATTTTGTTTTGATGTCCATTTCACCATTTCAAAGGGACAGTGTTTTGTTTCATCATTTTGTTTAGTTCCAAAGCACTGTCCTATTTCATTTCATTGAAACTGTTTCACTGTTTTGATGCTCCACCCATAGGCTATAATGGGGAATCATGAAAATGCCTAAAACTTTGTAATTTGCCTGATTTGGATGAAAATTGCAGAGAAGGCAGCCCCTTCTGAGGGTATGAAGTCTGCCAAGCTTCAAGGAGATCAGTGCAGAGGTTTCTGGGAAACTGCACCTCAAACTGTTCAAAGCAAAGTCCTGACACTTGCCAGCAGTGGCAGTGTGGTGGAAACTTACCAGAATCCGGGGAGAGACAGTGGGATGCCACAGCAGCAGCCGATCATGGTGAAAGTGAAACTGCGGTGGCTGGAGGTTCTGGAGTCAAAGATCAAAGGAAAAACCCGCAGCGGAGCCAGGAGGAGCTGGGAATGGCTCCCATGTTTGCCTGGGCGCACTTTATGAAAGCCTGCTGAGGGTGATTGGCTAGGCAGGTGCCCAGCACCAGGAGAAAAGTTCTGGTCGGAAGGAAGCCAAGGGGATGGAAAACAGGGTCCCCAGGTGGCTTGAAGGGGCCAGGAAACTTGGTACCTCCCTCGGGAGGGGAGCATGAAGAGAACGCTGGGCCAGCGAGGACCCAAGGATTTGCTTACAGAGCCAGCGTGGGCTAAGGGTGACAGCTGCAGTGACTGAGACACCAGTGAATACAGTGAGGATGGGACCCTGACCTGGATGACAGGCGGCAGGTACTGAACTTGGGGAGCAGATGACACGTCCAGGGGGACTGGAGTCCCCTGAAATTAAGAATAATTTTAAAAAGCTGTTATACACTCTGTTTAATAGGATATTTTCAACAAAACCTGCACTTGGTTCACAATTTCCTGAAATCTCACTTCCTAACTTTTCTCACATAAAATGTATAGCCTTGATTGAAAAGTAGAAATGCATTAAAATTTATTTCTCCTACAGTTCAATTTATTTTAAATTAGGATGTTTGTATTAAAAGAATGCTCAGCATAAGCCGAGAGCAGAGAGGGGCTATGGGGAGTGCTTGGGATGAGTATCATCAATAGCTAATGACCGCAGCCCCTAAGGAACCGAGCATTAGGGAGGGCCTGAGCATCGGCCCTGATGGACAATATCACAGCTGGCATTAGGCAGGGTGTAGGTGAGGTGGAGCCCGGAGAAGAAATGATCGAGAGGGTGACTAAAGGGAAGTACCAGGGGAAGCAGGACCAGACATCGTCCTCTTGATAGGAACCTACTTATCATCAAAGACATGGCGGGAGAGACCCCTGGGGAACTGACTCGAGGCCACTACCCATAGCCTGGCCGTGCCACCCAAGAAGCCATGGCGAGGTTTGTGAAGAACCCAGACACGTGACACTCGGGTGAGAGGCACGAGAGTTTACAGGCAGCCTCTTCTCATCCAGCACTCAGATCTGGGGGCCTGCACCCCTGGGAGGGCTGTGGGACTGTGCTAGACTCCTTCCAGGGCTGTGAGCCCTTGGATCTGTGCACCAGATGAGAGGAGGCTTCCACTGCCACTTGGGATCACTGCTGGGCTCAGGCCGTGCCTAGCACCAGAGAAGATTGCTGCTGCTACCTGGGACTCTTCTTATCCGGTGCACAGATCTGGGGGCTACGCACCCCTGGCATCTGCACCCCTGATGAGAGGAGGGTCAGCCTGCCTCTCCCACCTGGGACCAGTGCTGGGTGTGGGCTGCACCCAGCACTGGACAAGATTGCTGCTGCCTGAGCCTCCTTTCATGCAGCACAGATCCAGGAGCTTGTACCCCTGGGAGGAGTCTAGCAAAGCCTGGAAGCTCTCCTGGGGGTGCGAGCCCCCAGATCTGCATGTTGGATGAGAGGAAGCTGCTACTTCCACCTCAGACCAGCGCTGAAACCAAGTAAGTCTGGCTTCGAAACTCGAAACATTTCAAGTTCCCTTGTTTCGTTTCAAAGCTTTTTCAAAGCCTTTTGTTTTGTTTTGATTTCACTGTTTCAAGCTTGAAATGCATTAAAACAGCTTTGAAATGAAACACCCAGTGAAATTATGCACAGCCCTATTGAGCAGTCGATTTTCACAATTAATTTGTTTTTCACTTCAAAAATAGACCAGCAAAACATAAGCACAAACTGCAGGGGAATTAATACCTCAAACACCATAGACAACTTTAAAAGAAATTGAATCTTCCTGTGGAAATATCTGACAGCGACATGTGACACTTATAAATTAGTTTCTACCACTAGCCATGGGGACTCCCTTTGAACAATATGAACATGTCAACATGAGGTGCATTAATGAGCCTTAGCATTGTTTACTGCTCAGTAAGGGTGTGTGTCTACACAAGTGTTGACCTGGTCAGCCCCAAGGGGGCCACAGGGGACAGGGAACTCTTCTGGTCCTGGCACTGCTCAACTGCTGACCCCCAGAAGCTGGCAGCTGAGTAGCGCCAGGACAGGGTAGCTTTCTGTCCAGCTGAGCAGCTTCAGGACTGGAGAGCTCTCTGATTCCCTACCAAGCTGGGGGCTGGTTGGGAGCTGTTCCACTTCTGGGGCAGCTCCCAGCCAGCCCCTGGCTGGGTAGGGATTTCCCCAAGCAGCAGAACAGCTCCCAGCCAGCCCCAACACATTCAGAGAAATAGTTGACCAGCCAGGGGCTGACTGGGAGCTGCCTCAAAGCAGAACAGCTCCTGTCTAGCCCCCAGCTGCATGGTGAGGCTGCACTGGGCATAGGGCTTGTCCCTTTGTGCATGGAGCCAGGAGACCTCTGCAACAGCAGCTGTATCTCAGCCCCATGCACGTCATTACCCCTCCTGATGTTCATTGGGCTAGGAGACAGCTGCTGCTGCAGCTGGCATCCCTTGCTTGGTCCTGTTTCCTTAGGACCAGCCCATGCTCCCCACCAGCCCCTAGGCTAGCATCCCAGGGGAGCCTGGAGCTCCTCCTGGCTACTGCAAGGGTCCAGAGCAGGGTAGGAACATATTTGCTCCCAACAGGGAGTGCATGTAGATGTACTCCCAGGGAAGACTAACTGCGTAGTATTTTACTGAGCAGTACCATTCCCTCTAAGGTGTGTGGCTGCACAGGTGCACCTGGCAGCGTAGCACGAGCGCGCCTGCATGGCCATGCACACTGTGTAACTTAGAGAGAACACTGCTGCACAGTAAGCCTTGATAGCATAAATTGCATATGTAGATGAACATACAGTGAAGCTTAACTCTACCCTGTACTGAGAATATGTAGGAAACATAATTATGGGCAAATTATTTCATTTCTTTAGGTGATAATTGTTAGAGACACTTCTGATTTTTAATTTTTTTTCCATTTGTGCTGCCACTAAAAAGAAGAGGTAAAGATTTTTTGGGTAACTGCATTTCCATACCTAAATTTCCAACTGCAACATGCCCTTCCATGCATGAATATTGTTTTTGCCTGGCAATATTCCACCATATATTTGGGGTCCATTATTCTTCATATACTGTCAGCTCATCTAATACAATTCAGAGAAATCCATTGTAAGAAAAACACATTTTAAGTTACTTTTAAAAATGCTAAGCACATCAGCTTGATGAATACCCTCTGGAAGAGACTTACATACAAGAAGCCACTTTGTTCTTTTCTCTGGCTCCTAGCAGTTTGATGGCAATATTTGGAGACATGGAAAAGGTCACTGCTGCTAGAGCACAGAACATGGGAAGAAAAGGAAAGGCATAAAAGATCTGTGACCAAGAGAGGCTGTAAAAAAAAAAAAAAAAAA
>NW_017729026.1:16968941-16986167 GCF_001723915.1 Gavialis gangeticus | reverse complement strand
AGAAAAAAAAAATGTGGACAAAAGGAGGGTTAAAAAAAAAAAAAAAAAAAAAAAAAAAAAGCCACACATATGAAGTTTTATTCACATTCACTAAGAAGTCTTGACAACAGATATAATATGTGCCCAGATTTTCCAATCTAAGAGAGCCTCAGGTATTTCTTGAATAAGCTTAAGTCCATGACCTGCAGAATCCTGAAGACTGTAATATAAGTTAGCACTTGAATCCAGTGCAGAGATGAAAGCATGAGCTAAAGTTACTGAATACAACCCTCAAAGAGGTTGTAGTCCTCCTCCACTGCAGAAAAGGATAAACAGATCTTGTCACTTATCACTGTACCCTAGCTCTGCCAAGATATGCACATTTACTTGTGCCTACAAAATTATATTGCTGTTCCTTCAGGTCTGAGTCTGTGATATGTAAAATACCAGAGATACATAAAGTTTCCAAAGTAAAGTAAGGAATAAATTGCAAGTACTACCCCATCACTTTTCTTCCAGGAAATCCCAGGGACAGGTTGTTCAAATAGATCAAAAATCCAGGTGAGAGCAGAGAAAAAGATTGGAAATACATTATTTTAAAACAGATTTATTTTGCTGCTCCTATGGGGTAATATGAATATGGCCCCTGAATATAAATGGGCATGTTCTCACCCTCTCATTCTTCACCTAAGTAGTAACAAAACATTAGGACTGGCTACGTTACAGTCTAATATAATCAGTTTTGCTGTTCTCCCAGAGGGAACCTTTGGAAATAGCTTTTTCCTTCAACGAGGAAGAAAATACTGTTCATCCATCCCGAGCTGTCATTTCAAACTGCCATGGTATCTTCCAGTTCCAGTTTCTATTCCTTCTCTTGCTGTAGAAACACTGAACTATTCTGCTTGCTATTGGAAAAGCCAGAGGTTAGGGACTTTGCCAGATCCAAACTGATCTTGTAGATAACTAAGTGGGTCTTAGGTAGAATTTTGGAGAGCGCTTTAATTAGAGCAGCTCTGAGAGCTGCTCTAATTAAAGTGCCCAGAATGTCATGTGTATCAGCATCCCCATGCTGAAAAATGGCGGCGGGGTGCTTTAACTAAAGCTTGTTGAACGAGTTTTAGGTAAAGTGCCCCTGCCGCCATTTTTCAGTGCGGGGATGCTGATACACATGATGCTGGAGCACCGTCTGCTGAAGCACGGTAATTACAATGCTCCAGAAGACTCAATTAATCAAGTCTTCTCTGACACACTGTAATTGCAGCATGATAAAAACCCTGTTTTTCCTTCCTGACCCTAGACCCTTTGAGTCATGTTGGTCAATAACAAGTTTCTGCCTTTAGCTTACAAGCTTACTGGTTGTTGGAATGAAATTGTATTTTCAATTCATGGTGCCTCCACCAAGTGGCTGGGTCAATACATTAATATACAGACTCTATGGCTGCCAGGACACCAACAGCTAAGTGGGATCAAGGCTCAGCTAAGTTTAAGAGGGGGCAAGCAGTCTATGGGAGGGAAAAATGAGGTTATATTGAGAAAGCAGTAAAGATAGGAGTTATGGTAAAAAGGAATGTCAAAGAAATGAATGGAAACAGAAATTAAATCTACATCAGGAAACACATTTTAATACATATACATTCTCTAATAGTTAAGTGTAGCAAACCACTGCACGCTCAAGTGAGTGGGTATAACACAAAAGTCTTCTCATAACTCTTGGTGTTGAAGCTTCAGAGCTGACTGACTAGTTGTTTGTCCAAGAGCATAATAAAATACAAGCTGTTTGCCTGATTGTTTCTGGTGTAAGTGTAGTGCCAAGACACCTCTTTGACTCTAGACTTGCTTGCCATTGCACCAGGGACTAGGACTGTTCCCTAACTAGCTGTGTAAAATTTGTCCGGTACTCGCTGTAAAGGTGTCCCACTGTAAGGGAGACTTCTCACTAAGTGGAAGAGGCCCCACAGGAACTTTAGCCCTGCCATTTCATAGGCAAGGATGTTATGTCTGAAATATCATAAGACTGGTTTAAAAATGATGAGCATTTTAAGAAGATAAGACGGGAGTTCTTTTTATTTGCCCTCTGGTGTCTGAGACTTTAGTGCGTACTTGCTTCACACTTCCAAGCTTATCTTTAAAATTCTCGTGAAAGCTACAAAGTTATTTTTTAAATGAGAGTTGAGATTTTTATGTGATTCTAGCAGCTTGGGCAGTAAGAAAAATACCAGCTGTGATACTTGTGATAAAATAATGAAAGTTAGCAACGTGGGACACCTAAGCCTTGGCATAAAGAAGCATTCTCTCTGGAGCCTCATAAATAGCATGACCTATGGGTCTGTTTATAGTGACTGATACTGCAAATACCAAGGAAATGTCCCTGTGATGGTTTTCAATAGTATTATTTACATTGGCAACAATGAGACTTCTAATGGGCCACCGGTGCAGCTCTTACAGTGGTAGCAGCTATGGAAGCTGCAGTACAGACAAGAACTTGGACATTTTTACCATTTTGTTATCTGAACTTGCCTTCACCTTCTATAATGGTGGAAATAGTGTTGTTTTGGACTTTGGTTTTAGCAAGTTCAATATTTTCTCCAAAACTCTGGATATGGAAAAGCTCTCTCTCTCTCTGTCTTATGAAAGACTCCTTATTCCTTTAATACTTTGGCTGCCTCCTTACTGTTAAAAATAGGATCCACCATTCACCGCCCACTACTTGTTGGCACAGCTGCGCTGGCAGCTGTAATATAGACATGGGGGAGGAATTTCTATCACCAGCAGTACAGTTTTAGGTGACCTGGCTATACAAAATGCCTGAGCTCTGCCTACTACTTCTGGGTTCATTTAACTCTTCTCCGGTAGTTCAAAACACTTTACTCTGTTTGACCTCTGTCTATAACTATAACTTCCATTTTGCCTGAACTAGTAATCAGTTATGAACATTAGTTTTGCCACTGTATAGACTGCCAGAATAGGAAAGGAATAAGGAACTGGATGCTTAACCAAAGATAAAGTATTTTTTTATATCCCAGGACCAGTAAATCACATGAAGCTTCCCAAAAAAACACAATTTGGAAGTGTATTTCTTTCCTTTGTATCTCCAGGAGAGCCTGATATTGAAACCTTCCAGTTTCTCTGTTAAAGCTAACACTCATTTATGCATTATAATGAGTTCTTAGATTAATAAAGACATTTCTCTCCTTCCACTGAGACTCCTTCGGAGACAGATTACCTACCAGCATCAGCAGTGGCCCTAGCCATTTGTAGCACCTCTCTTGGAAAGGCTTAGTTCCATTCTGCCCTGGATATATGCACTGTGATATATTGTTTTCTTAATAAAGGCAGGTACAAATAATCTTTCATAGAACAGCTGTTTTCTTCTTGGCTTCTTTTAATTTCCACACCAATATTTTTCCAGGGGATCATTGTTTACTTGCAACCTTTGACAGGTTTTACATGGTAGGAATACTGTCTCATTGTGATTTTAGTTGCCTTCATTTCCACCCCCCTCCCCACCTCAGCTGTTATAATTATGTCTTAAACACAGGTGTCCTTCAACGTTCTGGAGTAGCCAGATTTTGAATTAACCTACTAGGTGCAGACACATATATGTCCTCTATAGCTAACAGCAAAAAGAAGCTGAGCAAAACAGACCTGTTGGGTCAGGTAGAGGATATGACAGAGGGCATTTGATTTTACATACAGTGCTGAACATCATCTTTGCTGGCAACTCTTCCTGAGAGTGACTGGCACTGTCACAGAGGGAGCTGTCATTATACATTATCTGGGACTAGATGTCTAGTTTCCTTTCTGACAAACCAGCTTTGCATTTTTTATATGCTGTATCAAGACTGTCCAGCTGGTGGCCCATGAACTGCATGTGCCCTCCCTGCCCCAGCAGTTAAAGTATAGCCACCGGGTTCCTGCCTGACCACCACTACCCCTGTTGCTCCAGCCAGTCTCTAGGCCTCTGCTTCTTTGGGTAGATGTGATATCTTTTATTAGAGCAATTAAATAGCTGGAAAAAAGTTCTTTGCAAGCTTTTGGGCATAAACCCCCTTCCTCAGGCATTGGGAAACTGCTGCTGTATTACATCCTTTTAAAATGAATTTATTATTTATTGGGTGAAACACATCCTTGCATGCATTTTAGTAATAGTTAAGGGTTTGCTGCCATCTGCAGTTGAAACCTAGTATTAATCCAGGTTTACATCAGCAATTTGAATGCTGCATCAGAATACTCATTTAAAAGGAACTTTCAGATCCAAAATAGAGTACTGAATAAGTTGGTCTGAAGGCATCTCATTCTGACTTGGATTGCAAGACCTCTTTTTAATAGAATAAAGACTTAATGTCAGATGTTAACAATTTTGACTACCTTGTATTTGACCTCCATGTTTTTTTTAAATTTTATTTTCTTCTATCTTTAAGGTGCTGGTTCAAATTCAACTCAAATAAAAATCATTAACATCTGATGGCATCTGTCATCCATGTGAAATTAGCCCCATTTCCAGGGGGCTAATTAGCACCAACACAATAAAAGACAGTGCCACATCTGCCATCCTCACATGGAGTCATTTCCACAGAATCCAGGGATGGAGGGGACCATTTTTATACAGCTTTTCATTTCTTGTATTGCCATGCAGAACAGCAATTCCATTTTACCCCAGCATCCAGAAAGGACTCCTTATGACCCCTGTGGGATGTAGGATATCCAGAGAGCCTCAGTGACAACCACAGCTTAATATTTTTGTGTTCTTTTTCCATGTACATAGAACAACACAGCTGGAAAGAATTATTCAAGCAAATAAATATGGCCCAGGGATGTAAATATTGTTTTAAAAGTTATCCATTTAACCTACTGTAATTATATCGGTTAATCCATTTACTGATAACACAGCAGCTCAGACAGGGCTGCTGCTGGGAGCCACTTAGGCTCTTTTTGGGGGCAGGGAGTGGTAAGCTCTTCCAGACAACACAGCTCACTTGAAGCTGTGGGCTGGGAGGAAGGGAGCACCTGTGAACAAGCAGCTAATTGCTTAATTGATGAGCCATTAGGATGCCCACTGTTTTCCCCTTTAACTTCATAGGCAAGGGAGGGTACTAGTCCCTGCTCCCTCTCCCCTCCTGCCTCCCTCTCTCCCTCCTGCCTGGTCTGTCACCTTCCCATTCTTGTTGGGGCACCATGCAACTTCCCTTTTCCCTGTTCCCTGCCAGACTGTGCCCTGTTCCACGCTAAAAGATAACTGGTAAACTATCCCGTTATCACTGGGTTTATTGGCTACATAGTAGGGCTTTGCAAAATTTCGCTGGTAGTTTCATTTCGACACTGTTTCGACTCATTTCGAGCTCAAAACAGTGAAATTGAAATGAAACAGAGCTTCAAAACAGCTTTGAAATAAAACAAGTCAAGTCGAAATGTTTCAAAATTTTTAAAATGTTTCAAGTTTCGAAGCTCAAGCTGGGCTTGCCTGCAAGGAAACAGAAACTAAAGTAAGGAGAGGAAGGGTGAAGAGCAGGGAAGGGGAGGAAGGAGTGCTCTCATTATTGACAGTGTAGCTGGCCAGTGACTGTTATCCCTCCCTGAGGTCCCTTCCAATCCCAGTGCTCTGGGGGAGGGATGGAAAAACTGCATAGAAGACAGCATTGTTTGAACTGCCCCGCTTTCTGCCTTGGTGCCAGTTACTGAGCTGTGTGTTCCAGTTTTGCCTGTCAGCAGCCAGAGGTGCAGGGCCCCAGAACCCAGAAGCCCCTGCACCGATCTCCTTTACAGCTGGCAGGCTTTGTGGCCTCAGCAGGGGCTATCATGCCTGCAGCTTTCACCCTGCTGTGCCTTAACACACACAGTGTCACCCATGTCACAAGTTTTGCTTGTCCACAGCCCGAGGTGCAGTTTCCCAGAACCCCCAGCACCTATCTCCTTGAAACCTGGCAAGCTCCATGCCCTCAGAAGGGGCTACCATTTCTGCAAGTTTCATCCAAATCAGGCCAGAAATGACAAAGTTATAGGTTGTTTTGAGCTTCCCGATTATAGCCTATGGGTGAAACGTCAAAACAGTGAAACTGTTTTGACGAAATTAAATGGAACAGTGGTTTCAAATTGAAACAAAATTTGAAATGAAACGCTGTTCCATCAAAATGTCAAAATGCAAGTTGAAATGGAATGGTGCCGTTTCACACAGCCCTATTAAATGATTAATCATTTAACCTTTCACATCCCTAGTGTGGCCTTCATATTCTTTTATTAAAACACCTTGAAGTTGTTATGCTGTAAGTCTTTATGAGGGCAACCTCTTAACAAGAAAAAAAAAAAGATATGAACATGAAAGAGGTAACGTACATATAATTACACTGCTACAAGGGGAAGGTTTTTAAATGCACTTGATATGTTTGCAACTGTTCAAAAAGTTCCTGTAAACTAAAATTAATTTCTCAGCAAGTGACGTAGCAAGTAGTTCTTTGAGATGTTCTGTATTGGAAAGGGAAGCATCAGTTTCCACAGTCTTAAAAAGTCCCTTTGAATGTGATGAGCTGTACAAACCATTTAAGAAATGCTATCACCAGCACATCTAACACAATGCATTTACCTGTTAAATAGATGACTAACACATTGAATTCTTTTGCTGTCCTAATCTTTCCTGTGTAAGCATAAACTGAGTTTATAGTAGGGTTACCCTATTTGCGAGTTTTCCCAGACACGTCCTCTTTTTGGGTCTTCCCATCTCCGTCTGGGTGTTTTTAAAAAATATCAGCAAATACCCGGGATTTTGCCCTGCTTCTGCTTTGCCGGCACTTCCTGGCTTTCCCTAGCAAGAAGCTGCTTGGGACTCAGGGGGTGGGGTGGGCGCAGGGCAATTGGAGGCCAGGGTATTATATGCTCTGTGTGCAGGCCCCAGCAGCTGCAGGCTGGTAAGTCTGTGCGTGTATGTGTGTGCATGTGTGCACACATGTGTGCATGTGTGTGTCTGTGCACCTGCCAGTGCTGAGGCTGCAGCAGGGCAGGGGGCGGGGTACAGGGTCCCCAGTCACATAGTCCTTCGCCCCACAGGTGTCCTCTTTTTTGAAACTGGAAATATGGTAACCCTGTAGTTTAACTGAAGTCAGTGGAACTGTTCTAATTTACAAGAATGAAGTGTCTGGCCCTCTAGTTTAATGTTTCACAAATGCCATATTTGTTTGCCTATCACATGCAGCTTTTTCCCAAAACAGCCATCTAAATTGGCTGAGTTGTGGATGTTTTAAGCAAGGAAACTGATTCTGCACCAAAACAGAGTCATAGCAATGCTGGTAGGAGTCTGTGCTGAGCACTGCTCAGCCAGAGCTGAACCCTCCGGATGCATGGAGCAGGGTTGGAGTTTTGGTGTCATCATTGCTTCCTCTTTCTCTCCTGCAGGATCAACACAGTTATGGTTTAACCTCTGAACAGCTGCTGCCAAACTAGCAGAAGCTGCGTTGATAGAGTAGCAGGGAGAGGAGTGACACTGACAGTGGCTCTGTGTGGCTGGAGGGTTCAGCCATGACTGAGACAGTGCATGGTAAGGAAGACTTTTTAATTTTGTTCTGATTTCCTAGAAGAAGGAGGGTGTCTTATTCAGGGGTGTCTGGCATGCAACTAAATAAAGTTCTTCACTCACAATGAGAAATATACCACTTGTATGCATGGTGCTTCAAGTAACACTTAGCTTTCTTTTTTATATCCTGTTGGTGGGGTTCAGTGGTAGAATCCTTGTCTGACATGTGAGTAGCTTGGGTTCAGTTCCCAGTTTTCATGTAACTACAGCAATAGAGGTACTGAATGTCTGGATTTGGTCTCGCCTTTGGATACTGTCTCAATGGTGTAAAGGGAGGACGCAAAGTCTAGGCAGCCCCCATGCTCTTGCCTAGTCGTATGCATCAAAGTCTTAGTGACCTCTCATGCATACACCATGATCCAGAAGGATCAATGTTTGCCTACATCTTCTTATGAGAGTTTATGCTCTTTTGACCAATTTGGAGCACTTAATGTATCAAAAAGTATGATAAAAGCATATTATCACAGTGATTAGCATGAACAGTTTAATCATTATGTAAATTGCTGACTTACGTTTTGCAGTGTGACAAAAGCAATGTCAAAATTTATTGTGATAAATGAAAACTGTGACTTAGTCAGAGGGCACAAAGATGCAAAAAGAGTACTTTAATTTTGCCAGCGCATCTTTTCCAAAGAATGCTTACACCAGCAATCTAAAAGTTACCGTAAAGGGAAGCAGTTTTCAGTGTTGAGTCCAAGGTCAAAAAAAGTAAGGCATGGTCAATTCTGCTTTAGGAAATTACAGTACTGTAGGTTGTTTCAGGGTGTTAGGAAGACATGGATGGTTTCTGGCTGCTGGGATATGGGACTGATTAAAACTCTTGCTTAGGATGTCTCAATCACCTTCCTATTCTTGGAAACACTTCATTATCCCTATGTACATCTTGTCCAAGGAAAGGGAATTAGAGTCAAGAGAACTGGGTTTTATTACTCGCTATGCCATGGATTTGTGACCTTGATCAAGATGCTTAAGTCACTTTAAGTGTCTCATTTTACCCATTTGCAATATGGATTTAATAATATTTATGGGATAATGATGTTACGAGGTCATTACTGCTACTAATACTACTGGAGTTGTTGTTATTTATTAATACCTGGAAACTGCTTTGAGTTCCTTGGAGGACAGACATTCTTGAAAACCAAAGTGTTGATATGTCTTGTGTCCTTTCATTCGTATATATGGGGTGAGTATACTTGCAATATAGAGTAGATAGTCTTTTCTGTAAAATTGCACTAGCCATTTACCATAGTAAAGTTGCAGTGTGCTGAGTATTAAGACATATAATTCAAAATATACTTCCATAAATAATATAAACTAAATACTATTTTAGTCACGCGGTATAGTGTGTTTAACAAGTCTAAAAATAGAGGGCAAATATGAAGAAATATATCATGGCTTATATTCTGTACTATTCCTCCTGAAAATCAGTAAATATTACATTTGTTCCAAACCTTGTAAGGGCTAAAGGAAATGCTATTTTATCTTATCCTAAGCTACAAAATGATTGGGTATAAACTTCCCAAAGTTCAGAGATGCTTAGATCTGGGGGTTGCTGCTGTCCATTACAGTGTGAAGACTCGGCTATAAAGTAAACCAAAATTGCTTGGAAATTCAAATATATTCAAATCCAAGGTTTTGATTTAGGCCAAGATTTTTAAGTTCCTCTGGAAATAGAGCTATAACTTTTCTTTCATGTGATTCCCTTTCCATATACAGATGCAAAACTTAAAAAATTCTGAAATACTCTATTCATCCAGTAGACAAATGCTGTTTAAACATGTGTCTTGGGTGGTCAGCAAAGATATTATGAGAATGGGTTGAGTGCTGATTCACTTCTGTACAGCACAATATGCCAAAATGCTTATGGTTTTGGTGGTCTATCAAGATGCTGACTGTGCAGTTGCTACTGTGCAGTCATTTAGTACTTGGCTAACCAAGTACTAAATGACTGTGTAGTAACCAGTGTTACTGCACAGTAGCGTCCCGGCATGGTTGCCTAGTGACACTAACAGTACCTTGTTACTACTGTACAGTAGCATCATGTCACGGTTCATGCCCAGTGATGTTACTGTGCAGTAGTAATGAGCTACTGTGCAGTAGTAACAAGCTACTGTGCAGTAAGTGTCTTGTGTAAACTCAGCCAGTGTTCATACCCAGGGCTGAGTTGTTTAAAACAGAGGCCCATCAGACTTGGTATTCAAGCCCTGTTGTTCCCTGCAACCTTAGAATTGGAAATTCCTCGGCCTTGTAGAATCCAATATTGCCAATTCTGGTATTTTCTTTGCAAGTGACAGGATTTTGTTTGGGGCAAGAGTAAGATTCACGAAGATGTGAAGAGCTCTAGCTCTCCAGATAATTATGTATATCTATCCTTACCACATTGTTATGGGCCAAATCTTTGAGAGGCTTGATCCCACTTGCAGGTAGTTTGGGAAAGGTGTAACAGGATGGTCAGGTTAAACCAAGCTGACCAGCACTGTTGGTATCTGCTCGAGCAATGCCAGGTAGAATACCCAGCTTGGTTTCCTTGGTATATTAGACACACAAAGAAACAAAATTATGGGTGAAAACTATAAAGATTTATTAAGGACAACAGGGAATAAAAGTAAAGGAGAATAATAACAACAACAGGATCAAGCAGTTTTGGGACATGCAGGGAAATGATATAAATCAATGAGAACAATATGTTACTGAACACAGCAAATGGCATCAAGCCAAAGAATCAGTCACGTTGATCTTCAAGGAAATTCGCTCCAGTTAAGGGAGCTGAAGATCACTTTAGTACTGTTCCTCACTTGTACAGAAAGCCACAGGGCCATATTCAACAGACCCACAACTCCAGACACAGCCAGACAGCACAGCTGCAAGACTTAACTATAACAGTTTCTTTAACCATGAACAAATACTGGTGACAAAAACAGTCATGCCTACAACATAATCCTTTGCTGGCTGGTAAGGCCAGCATGTGTTACTGAAACATAGGTTTAGACCTTGGAGTTTTTCAAGACAAGACAGTGACCACATCTACATGAGATGCTAACAATGCAGTAGCCCATGACTACTGCATGGTAGCGTTGTGTGGCAGGAAGCGTGATGCAATGCTATTGTGCAGTCAGCGTCATAAAGCAGCCATTACTTGGCATGGCTGCACAGTAATTATAGACATTTAGTACTTGTTTATACAATGTTTATAAGGTGTCTGTGCCTAGTAGTTTATACAACTACCAAATGACTGTGCTGTAATGACCTCACTGTCATTGTCTTGTTCAGACACGGCCAGAGATGAACAAATAGGGGAATTTTCATGGGACTTGTTTTTGAGAAAAAAGGAGTCCTTTCTATCGAGCGTAAGTAAATTTAGTTGTTTGTTGCTTGTTAATTTGTAGGTTGCTGAATTTATGTTGGGCTGTGTTTTGTGAATAGCCCACTAGTGACATTGCAGTCAAATGCACAGATCTCCCTATCTTTGATCAAAGCTGAGGGACAGTTGACTGTTCAGCCTAAAGGACGGGGAAAATGGACTAAAGAAAAAGACTAAAAAAGCCAAGCAGCCAGTAACCAAAGTAGTGAGTGAAGAGCAATAAATGGCTGAATCTGAGCTGATTTGCCCTGGCTAAGGAAGGGTTAGTCCTTGTTTCCTGGGGGCAAGTTACATTTTTTGCCTGTGACTTGGCTTGATCATAACTTGTAGTTGGCTTGAGGGTGGTGATTAGGACAAGAGACATTACAACTGAATGAGTTAAAAAAGCTCCTGCTTTTAATTCCAGTTGCAGGATATTTAATTGCTGAGGCTGAACAAGAGACAGTTTTATCCTAAGCAAAAAGGTTAAGCTGAGCAGCTGAGTACCAGGGTGGCTCTGCAGAGAGAGAGCAGGGAATAGAGGAGTTTGTCACTGTCAAGCTGTGTTATACTTTGCAGAAGATGGTAAATGACCAAAAGTTCTTTTGCCAAATGAAGAAGAGAATAAGGAAAGAAGAATTTTGAAAGAACTGACATATGAAATCACAGGCCGATAGTAAGTATTTTTAATATCTACCAAGCCTGCCAAGGCAGTGGAATACCATGTGATTACAAAAGAACAAATGTAGTACCTCTATCTCAAAAAATAGGAGGAAATGAGCCCATTTGTCTGACACTAATAACATATAGGGGGTTGGAACAAACTTTGGAGGAAAGAATAATGGACCTAGATGTAAATGAGATAAGTCAGGGTTACTAAAGGTAGTTTGTGCCAGACTAACCTGATATGTTTCTTTCCTATGCTCACAGATTTCCTGGACAAGAGAAAATGTGGTACATTTAATTTATTTGGACATCAGGAGGGGATTTGGTATAGTACCACCTAGGAAATTATTATTTTAAGGTAGGGAATAGTAGATAAATTGTGAGAAGGAGTCAAATCCATTTATGACATTAATTATATGATGTGGTTGCCCAACATAGCAGGGAACTGAGCTCTATGACTCCCAAGGTCTTTTCCATTCTTATGCTTCTGTACTCCTAACGATTTGAGCAGAGCAATTAGCTGAGAAGCTACAGCAAAGTATCACTATTTTCAGAAATCAGTGGTGTTAAAGATCATGAATTCCTTACAGGTTCTTTATGGTTTTGACATACTAAAAGAAGAAACAAGTTTTTCATAGCTGTTGGCCTTTTGACATGAGGAGTTTCATGGTAAATGGGAGCTTTCTGCTTCAGCCTAAGGGAAAGACTTCCATTTCTATCCATCTTGATCAGTCTCCAGCTGAAGAATTAGTGTGGTTGCTGTTTTTGACAGGAGATAGACAGGTCTGTCTATGGAGATCCCTTCATCTGAGCAGCAGATTGAATCTGAAATGGGAAAATCTCTTTTAACAGTCCAATCACCCCTGTCCAGTCCAGTTTTTTACAAGAGTTGGAGCTTGCTAATGAGTTATTAGGGTCTGGGTGTCTTTCTGAATCTAAATGAGAAGGTAAAACCACAACATACATTGACTCATTCAGACCAAGCTGAAAATCAAATTTCTTTTTGAGTACAATGCTATATAGCCTGGAAAACTAGTAAGCTGTCGTCTTATAACTTAGTCTGTATATAGCTTGGTGTCATTTATTAAAAATTTGCAATTAACTTTGAATATTTTGGATGTTGAAAAATTCCCCAAGTTTGACCATTTCTTTTCTTACAATACAATCTCTAGTACTTAGGAGTTTGATGAATCCTTAGTTTGCGATAGTGACCATGACCCTTCAGATTCTACAAAAAAAAAATCTTAGGTTTTTTTAAAATGCAGTTTCTAGCCCTTTTTCTTTCCTAGTTATAAAAACATGAAGTAAACTAATGCTGAGTGTGGAAGGAATGAACAGCTAGGCCAGATCCAGATGTGCAGGAACATGCAGTTTCTGGTGTTGCAAACCTCTTTGTGGTGCCACAAACCACACATATTGCACGGTAAACCATGCCCTGTGCTGCTAATTTGCAGTGCTGGGGCAAAATATGCTACTGTGATTTCCTGATTGCATAAAACCCCCCTGAGGAAAAAAAGCATTATAAAGCATGCCAAAGTGCAGTGTGCTGGGACAAACACGGAGACAGGAGAGCTTCCTTCCAGCTTCCTTCCCAGGGAGCTGCTTTCTCCCCCTTCTTGGGTCATTCTACACCCCAGCCACCTGCTCCATGGCTGGCTGGGGTGCAGTATGCCTTGAGCTGGGGGCTCTACATCCCTCCGCGTGGGGGCTCTGCAGTGGAGGCTTTGTGCTGAGGCACACGGAGACAGGGGAGCATCCAGCACAGGGCTGCCTGCTCCCCATCTCAAGGCACTCTGAGCCCCACTCTGAACCCCACCCCATAGGGTGCCTGAGCGTGGGGTCTCTGCAGCTTGCAGAGGTGAGAGAACAGCATCTCCAGGCTGCTTGTTCTCATCTCCACGTGGCACTTCCTGGCTGGCTGGGGCACAGGGTGCCACAGTGTTGGGGCTGCCTTTTGGCTAGCCCTGCCACTCTGTGCCCCAGCCAGCCCCTCCTGCAGCACATAGAGCAGGGGGGACAATGTGTCCTGTGGCAAACCACATGAGCAGGGGCATGCACTGTGGCACAAATTTGTGCTGCTACTATTTGTGCTGCTGGAAATGCACACCCCTGCTCATGTGGATGTGGCTCTAGACTCCATTTTTGAAGTGGGAGCCTGAAGAGGAGAGCCAGAAAAATCCTGTCTTGTAAAAGAGGTCTGACAGTAGTGTTCTAAGTCACACTAGACTTCAGGAGTGCTATAGCAATGTTTGTGACCATTGCTGCAGAACACTACTGGTTTTTAAAAAATAATATAAAAACGTGTATGCTATCTATACCCATTAGCACTGGGACCACCTTTAAATGAATCAGGCACAGAATACTAATATGCATCAAGTGCTAATGTGACATTGAAGTCTGAAGTGTCATCTGAATAGAGCAGTGTAATACATAATTTTGGTAAGGGATGTGGTGATGTGTTTAACAGGATTAAATTATATTTATTTTCCTTTCAGAATAAATTATAAATGTCACAGTTCAGCACAGCTGAAGAAAAAAAAAAAAGACAGAATTAATTAGCCGGTTACCAGAGAGAGCTATCACCCTTTCTGCAAGGGAATGAAGTGTTTTGAAAGAGCACTAGAAGCGTCCCTCACTGTACTTGACCTTTCTAAAGATGTGGCAGACAACAGATTGATGGGTAAGTGACTACACTAAGCTGACACAGTAGAGATAGGATATACTTCAGGAGTGAGGAAATGCCCAAGTAGCAACAGAAACGACATTTTTATAATTTCTGTTTTGTGAAGAGGTTATAAAATATCCTTAGTTAAGGAGGAATTGATTTTCTAATATTTTGCCTTGACTTCATCAAAATTGAACCAGTCCCTTTGAAGTATCAATGGTGAAAGCTTATGACAGGTTTTTACAAAAAATTTGGTGTATGTAAAGTGGCAAAGATGGTTGAAGCAATGCCCTTGGGGAAATACTGTGCGATCATATAAATATTTTCCTAACTATTTTGGTTAATGTTTATTTCAAAATAATTTAATATGTAAATTCCCATATGTGTTCACACCTACTAGTCTTGTAAGAAATGAGGCATTTGGTTAGATTTAGAGGGTTTTTTGAAATAATGTTATTCATTATTAAAATGGTTTCTTGTGTTGTTATAACTGAGTTCATAAATTACACAGAGTACTGAATTAGGGGAAACAGATAGGAAAATATCTGAGTGCATTTTGGGTTCCAACCTGGGAGAAGCTGGAGGCGTTTTCACATTCATTAATGAACGCTGCACATTTAATTTAGTACTTGCTTAATGAAACACTAACTAAATGCGCAGTAACTAGAGTTTATGTGCAGTAGTGCCAACAAATGCCTCTTTAATGATGCTACTGTGCAGTAGCATGTTAGCATTGTCCATGCTGTGATACACTACTGCACAGTGCTATTAGGCTACTGCGCATTAAGTGTCTCGTGTAGATGCACCCACAGAGGAGGGAATGGAAGACATTACAGAAGGGTCTAAATTGATGAAGAAACACAGCCAACTTAACAGGCTAAAGACTGTTCCCCAAATAAATCCATTCTGTGTTGTCCTGTGTGATATATGTGGATCAAAATATGGGCAGCCAGAGGAGGTAAT
This sequence comes from Gavialis gangeticus, assembly GCF_001723915.1. Classification (NCBI taxonomy): domain Eukaryota; kingdom Metazoa; phylum Chordata; order Crocodylia; family Gavialidae; genus Gavialis; species Gavialis gangeticus. The sequence goes on along the minus strand of NW_017729026.1, from coordinate 16,970,993 downwards.
GAAAATTACCTGGACTGGGCAGTAGCTATATAGGAAGATCTGTGTAGCTGGCAAGCTCTGTCAATCCTTGCACTCAAGTGAGACATTTTTATGGAATATGTTTTCCAGTACTTGAGACTGCCCTTCACCTTAGAGTTGTACAAAACTGTAGATTTCAACCACTTGAAGAAGAAGTCATCAGTAAGAAGGGAAAAAAAAGCATCTCAGCTGTGTGGAGAAGCAGAATGACTGTGACTCAGTCAGGCAACAAGTGTGTGGGTCTCTAAATCCTACTCAGCAGAGACAAAACTGACTGTGATCTCATAGGGACATGAGTACTTAATCATCTAAGTAGCATTTCAGTCCAAAACTGGGGACATTTGTAGACAACATGAGGGTTTAATTCTCTCTAAATTGAAGCGGTGTTTTTTTAAAAACACCGCTTCAATTTAGGGAGAAATAAATCCCCGTGTCATATATGCTCGTGTCGGAGCCCAATCCTTACCCGCCTCTCCAGCAGCAGGGAGGGGAGAGCAAGTTGCTGGTGGGTAGAGCGGTCCCTGAACTGCAGGTGGGGTTGGTGCTTCCCGCCGCGGGAGCAGCATCCCCCCCAGGGTGGCACCTGCCCACAGGCACCCAGCTCGGCCAGCCTTGGGGGGCACCGCAGCGGTGGAGGGAAGCCCCAGGCCCCCACACAGCTCAGGCAGGCAGGCAGGCTCTGGGGGTGGAGGGAAGATCAGGCTTGCTGCTTTTTTTTTTTCCCCTTCTGTGGATCCTGCCTTCTTGGGCTGTTTCTGGGCTGCCTGCCTGGTCTGCCTGCATAGCTCCTAAGCCAGAGGGAGTCCGGTGCTTCCCTCTGCTGCTGTAGGGTAGGAAACTAAAACTCTTCAGAGGTGTTTTACTTTGCAGCGCACCAAAGTCATTTGCTGTGTTCCAAAGTAATTTAAGGCGCATTACACCGCTGAATGTGCTACAGTGGCTGGAATTAAAGTGCAATACGCTGCTGAATGTGCAAACAGCAATGCCATTAAAGTGGTGCAAAAGGCATTTAACCTGCTTGAAGCCCACTAAAAAGTGTCATCTACAAAATGGCCTGAGATCCTCAAAATCCCCACTTAGCTAACTAGAGATACCAAAAGTCTGTAGGCACCTCAGTTTCTAACATTAAAGTTCCCAAGTGACCTAAAGCTCTGGGAATGCCCTAAAATGCCTCAGTTATGTGAGTCTTGAGCAGCTCAAGACTGATCTGACACCTAAGCTCTGTCAGGATCCACAACCAGATGTCTTTTGACTATCTTGCTTACATCTCTTTCCAGGAGATGTTCTCAGAGCTGGATTCAGTCTCATGCAAACAGAGAAGTGGCAGTAGGACCCTTTGATTAAAAATGGGTAACAGCACGACCTGGTCCTTCTCTGTTCCACTTTATTTTAAAGTAGCCACAACTGCTTTTTGTGAGAGGCCTGATGCTGCCACTGCATACTTAATGTGCTCTGAAAACAACCACAGGATTGAACCCTCAGGGGATTTACGCCAAGGACTGACTAGTTCCTGGACTCCTGGTTGAGCTGAGGTCAGGTGCCAGACTGCTTATTCTTGGGTAACTCTGGGCATGTGCAGAAGCAGAACTCTAAGTGATCATGGAATTTCATATTTAAACAAATGAGATGTCTAGTGAGTTTAGGTACCTACAGGACTAGGTGTTGCCTGAGTAGGCATGTACTAGGTTGGCTGGCAGAGGCTTGTAGCAGACTGCGCACATTCAGCTGTAGCACTGTGCAGGCTTGCAAGGGATATAGCCTAGCTGCTGCTAGGCTGTAGGCATTTGGGAGTGATTTTGGGATGCCTAGGAGGATTGGGCCAGTTGAAAGATAAATAGCTGGCCACAGGAAGTTAAAAGGCTACCAGGGAAAGGAGCTGGGGGAACAGAGACTCCTGGAGTGACACAAAACTAAGAGTGGATAAACTGAGTGAGCTATTTCTCAGGGTCTGGGAAGAGACCTAAGGCTATGAGGTTGGTGGCAGTTGTACCACCACAGGACTGGAGTCAGAGTCAGCTGTAGAATGAAGACAGT
>NW_017729026.1:16963086-16963941 GCF_001723915.1 Gavialis gangeticus | reverse complement strand
TTAGGTACCTACAGGACTAGGTGTTGCCTGAGTAGGCATGTACTAGGTTGGCTGGCAGAGGCTTGTAGCAGACTGCGCACATTCAGCTGTAGCACTGTGCAGGCTTGCAAGGGATATAGCCTAGCTGCTGCTAGGCTGTAGGCATTTGGGAGTGATTTTGGGATGCCTAGGAGGATTGGGCCAGTTGAAAGATAAATAGCTGGCCACAGGAAGTTAAAAGGCTACCAGGGAAAGGAGCTGGGGGAACAGAGACTCCTGGAGTGACACAAAACTAAGAGTGGATAAACTGAGTGAGCTATTTCTCAGGGTCTGGGAAGAGACCTAAGGCTATGAGGTTGGTGGCAGTTGTACCACCACAGGACTGGAGTCAGAGTCAGCTGTAGAATGAAGACTGTAGTGTGGAGGAAGCAGCAGTGAGCCAGAGGCACCTTCTTTTCTCACGTCTAGAGGAGACTCAGGACTGTGAGCACACCCAATATGAATTAGGTTGAGTTGAGTTATTGAGCAGTGTTTTTCAACCCATGGGTCACAACCCAAAAGTGGGTTGCAAGAATATATGAAAGGTTAGTGAACAATCATGAAAAAATGTGGAAAATCATGGTGGAAACTGAGTTTCCCCTTGTAGGCTGGCAGAGATCTAGCCTGCAAGGAGCTGCTTGGGGCTGGGAAAAGTGGGAGGAGGGGTGATTTGGCAGGGGGCATCATGTGCACGTGCACATGCATACATGCACGTGGCAGCCAGGGTACATAGACATCAGTTTCTGTATCTCCCTGCAGGTAAGTCTGTTGTAGGAGGGGGAGCACAGATGGTGTGTCAGGGAGCAACATGTTGGGAGCAGGGCACATGCGCCCCCC
>NW_017729026.1:16958829-16962944 GCF_001723915.1 Gavialis gangeticus | reverse complement strand
AGACTTGTGCACTGACAACATGCATAGCCGAATGGGCATAGGCAGGAGCTGAGTTCATGGTTCAGCGGATGGGACTTGGAGTGTGTTGAGATTTGCTGCTGCTGCTGGGACCCTTGTGTCAGGTGCGCTGCCAGCAGTGTGAAGAGTAACAGACATGGGGAGGCACATTGCCCTCATCTCCTCCTGCTGCCACCACTCTCCTCAGGCTGTGGCTCTACTGTGGAGGGGAGGTGGGGTGATGGGTAGTGCAGGCGGCTTGAGGGGAGCAGCGTTAGCCAGGCCATGGTGGTGGGGTAGAGCCATAGCCCAGTGCGCAAGCAGCTGGCAGCAGGAAGAGGTGAGGGCAGCATGTCCCCTGTCTAATAGTCCTCACAATGCTGGTGGTGTGGCTGGCAGAGGGGTACCAGCAGCAGCAGCAGCAACAAATCTCAACACCCCACTCTGGGTTCTGCTTGGTGGGCCACAGAGCTAGCCTGTGCCTGTCCAGCCAGGCTGAAGCCCAGTGCTTGCTTCAGGCACAGCCCATGCCCTACACTCCCACCCCTTGACCCACACTCGGGGCTGGGGCCTGGGGGCAAGGAGCAGCAGGTGAGGGATGAGGAGTTAGGCACCAGCAGGGCTGGGGCCCAGGGGATTGTGGGTTGGCACTAAGGGGCACCAGCAGGGCCAGGGGACTGTGAGTTGGGAATGAGAGGCACTGGCAATTTGCATTGTGTGGAGTAATGGAGGGCCACATGTTGATACTGCTGTTAATGCTTTCCTATTGCTGTTGATATCTGTCTTTAAATTTAAGACTGTTGAGCTGCTTTAACCTGTAGTGTGTAATAAGTAGTTTGGGGCCAAAATACTTGTGTGTTTTCTACTTAGATTATTTACTGGGTCGGGACTGGCTGTCACTATTTACAAGTGGGTCCTGGTATAAAAAATGTTGAGAGCTACTGTTATTGAGGACTGATTTATGTTTAAGAGGTTTCCTGTGAGGCAAGTGTGCCCAGGAAATAAAGAACTGCACAAAGTGTAAAGGCTCTTGACCCAAGCAAAACCCCTAAGCTTTTACAGCTTCTACGATTGAATGCATTTACATCAAAACAGGATCTTTGTTGGGAAGGTGTTAAGCTTGTTTCTGTTGCTTTGTTGTCAAAGGAAGACTATCAGCTTTCTGACATCACAGTTGGTTGCTGTGGAGATGTTTCCACAAGGCCCCAGAGCCATTTAAAGCCTGCTTTATTTCCCTAAAGACATCTGGGCCAAGGCACGTGATCTGTATTATTTCACCATGAAGGCCCCTTCACCTACTGCATGAGTGTTCGTGTAGTGCTTGTAAATACTCTCGTTCCATTTAGAGGTTCTGAATTTGGTCAGGCAAATTAGCAAGCAATATGAATAATTGTTTTAAAGTGTTCCTCCTTGCATTGCTATTTAAAAATAAAAAATAAACACACAACTACTTCCTGACCTTCTGGGGATGAATACATTTTAACTTTTTTAATGTACCTTGACTCAATGAAATGTTTTACTCTGGTTTACACTTTTAAAATAAAATATCAACTAACTCTCTTGAGTAGAATTTATCACGCTTAGAAGTTCCCCTTTATTAATGGATACTTTTAAAAAAATCTGTGTAGGGTATACAAAGCTTTTCAATTTTAACATTGGCTCAGTTTTTAATATGGAATAAAAGCAAAGTTCCAGTAGAAAATGCTCTACCAGATTGCCAGTCTTTCTGTAAGGAGGGTCTATAAGTTCATGTGCTGTCTTGCTAATAAGATCAATGGGATTTTTTTTCTGCAGATCTTCTAAGGCATTTGGGCATAGTAACACCCTACTCCAAGTTGTTACTTGCCTTACTCCCTTAAATAACTAATTGTTATCTAGGGGAATTATCAGCTCCACTCTAGGTGCCCAAGTTCCCCATACAATGCTTGGGCAAATGTGATATCTAAGAAAGTAATCCTGTGAAGCCAGCTGAGCAGGAACTGCTGAAGCTAGCCAGTAAGGAACGCTAAGAAGATGCCTAAATGGAAAACACTTGGGCTTCACAGCCATGAACTCTTTTCTGGACCTAGGTACCTAAAACAGTTCTTTTTCACAAAATGTGGTAGGAGGAGCCCCGTGTTCTCTTTTATACACTACTCAGCCATTTGAACGCTTGCTCAAAAAAAGGAAAATCCAGATGTGAGAGACCTTTTAAAAGAAATTTAATTCAAACCAGAATTTGAGCATACAGGTTAGGTGAGTATTTTACCCACTATGCTCTTGGGTGTATTCTGAGGTGGAGCTCTCTCAATATCTGCTGTTGGAGCTGACTACATTAAAAATAATATTCATAAGATGTTAACAGTCTTCCATATCTCAGGAATGTGCCCCCAGCATTAGAGTATTTAGTTTGTGGTCTAACACATAATGGATACATAAATCTGTGACACCCATGAAGGGTTGCAAATTCCAGTCACTTAAGAAGAGCTTGAGCCCTATGATAGGTTAGTCTTTTCACATCTTAGGATACAGTAGGTATTGGCTAGTGCAACCAACAGCTCAGTCTTGTTAACTGGAAAAGTTGGCAACTCTTGCCATAGCAAATAGTTTTTTTATTTACTGTATTTTCTTGGAAACAACATGCATCTTTTCCCTAAAAATCCACTCCTCCAAACTGGGGTACATGTGTTGGCAGTCTAAATAGCAATGCAACATCTTGAGGAAGTCAAATGACTTAAAGATTCATTATTTTTCACTCCAGGGGTGTTAACAATTTGTCTCTCTTTATAACCATCTTGATGTTCCACTTATCAAGCTAAACTTGCTTGGGGCAATTTTACTGTGTGCTTTGTTCTCTTTCTCATTTCACAGTCTTCGAGACTGCTTAGCTCAGTTCAGAATCATAGATCTACCCATGCAGCCAGTCTTCAGCAATAGTTAGGTTTTCAGCTTTAATTAAGCAAGAAAAGGAAGGTGATTGAGCTGAAGATTAGGATCTGTCCTTGGGGAAACAAAATCTTTTTTTCTTCATTTTGTCTTTCTAAAAAAAGGTGAACATTATATTCCAGGGCATGTTAAGTATGAAAAATATGGTAGTGTGCATCTTGAAAAGACTTCAAGCAAAGTTACATAATATGGTTGTATTTTATAAATAAGTAAATCAAAAGAAAGAAAAGATGGTGTAAAAAAGATCTGTCCATATCCTTGCCTGAAGTGTCCTATTTTTGTCCCACCAGCAAATTTATTACCAACATAGATCCAGGAGTCCAGTTCCAGTTAAAGGATGATAGGTGGTTAACTTTGGTAATAGTCTCAGCTTCACTTCTGTTAATCCAATTGAAATAATTCAAACCTGATTTTTAATAGTGGGATTTTGGGGGGCTTTATCAGCATATCAATCTGTAGAATAAAATTTCTCTATTCTAATCACTTTTGCTGGTTCTCATCTTCTCATGAACCTGATTCTAAATGTTTACCTGCAGGCTATGGGTAGTAGAACAGGCAATACTTGGATACATAACAGTCATCCTACTAGGTAGATAAATTACAAGGCTAAAGTGCAACTATACTTATTCTGACACAGAATTGGTATTACTGCTGCTATAAATGGTACATCAAAGATGTTGGAAACTCTGGAGGAAAGTTCTGGCTTCTTAATGCAAACTGTTCACAGGAACAGCAAAATGTATCTAGCTGCACTATTTCACAACCCTGCCCCTGCTTGCTGAATTTGGAAAAATTCTACCTTTAGGTAAAACTTACTTTTAGGTAATTTCTTTTATATTTGACACTCTGTTCTAAAGACATAAGGCCTGTAGGATCTGGGAGTTTGGGGCTGGGGCAAGCAGGGGTAGAACTTGCCACTGAATTCTGGTGTATGGGTGCCCACTGGGGTTGTGTGTGTGCTGGCAGTAGAGGAGTGCCATACTGGGTCATGGTTAGTCATGTCTGGGGCCACCTGAGGACCAAGGTGATTTCATAGATTTCATAGACATTATGGCTGGAAGGAACCTAGAAGATCATCGAGTCCAGCCCCCTTGCCCAAAGGGCAGGAAGTCAGCTGGGGTCATAGGATCCCAGCAAGATAAGCATCCAATTTGCTCTTGAAGGTGTTCAATGTAGGTGCTTGAACCACCTCT
>NW_017729026.1:16958480-16958818 GCF_001723915.1 Gavialis gangeticus | reverse complement strand
ACAAGGTCCCTTCTGACCCTACTTCTATGATTCTATGACATCAGCTTGCAGGGACACGTAGCTTTCCTTAACATAGATCCCTCCTGTACAGGGTATAGTCATCTATATCCGTGGTCCAGTCATGGGTGGAGTCCCACCAGGTCTCCGTTATCCCTGTGACGTTGTAATTATTTGCATTAGGCAGGAGGATGAGCTCCTCCTGCTTATTCCCCAAGCTCCTGGCATTTGTGTACAGGTAGGCGAGTGTCCCTTTGGGGGCTCTTGCCTTGCCCACAGATTGTACCAGGGCTGGGGCAGGGGTGGGCTCCCTTAAGTGCCTTGGCCTGCTGGCTTTGCCA
>NW_017729026.1:16948256-16958249 GCF_001723915.1 Gavialis gangeticus | reverse complement strand
GGGCTAAGGGGTTGGGGTGGCAGATTACCCCTTCAGTCCCCCTCAGGATGGAATCTCCCACAACAAACACCTTACGTTATGTCTTGGGGAGAGCAGGAGTGGTAGCTGCAGTTGAGCCTGTGTTGCCTGTGGGAGCTGGCAACTCAGCAGGCTCTGCTGGAGCAGCAAGAGGTGCGTACCTGTTGCTAAGCTCCAGCAGGGCAGGGGCCTTGGTGCGGTGGGCCTTAGGGCCCTTGACCACTTTAGTCCATGCTCCTGACTGGACAGAGTGGGAAGTCCTGGAGTCCTCCTTTGTCCTGGAGGGAGACCGTGGTCTACCCTCCGGCTCCCAAGGGAAAAGGGCCTGGCAGTAGGAGTCGATCTCCTGCTCACAGTCCCTGATGGCATGCAGTCTCTGGACTGTGGCCTGGAGCTCCTCCAGCTGGCGCACCAGAGACCCCAAAAGGGAGCAGACCCCAGAAGGGGAGGTGGCCATGCTTCTGTGCCCGAGAGCCTGAAAAAGGGACAGGCAGCCTCTGCAGCCAAGAGCCAGAGGCTCTGTCTGCGCGGAGCCTGGAACCATGGGCTCCATCTGGGTGGCCGTCTCTGAGGTGCCGGGGGGGGGCGCAGAGCCCAAGGGGACCCTCAGGGTGCAACGTGTGCCCATCTGTGGCATGCCGCTGGTAGGCAGGCTGGGCCTGAGTCTATCTACCCTGTGGGGCTCACAGCCAGGGCCTCGGGCCCTCCCATGCACCCTCCTGTGCGAACTCCGCGCTACCTCATGTGCCAGCAGACAAGTGCGCCTGTTTGCATAGCCTGTTCACGCGGCTCCAGTCGCGTGGCTCCCTGGGGGGCTCTCTATGTTAAGAGAGCTACAACCCTGCCCCTTTTATCTACGTGATCCCTCCTGTGATGATCAGGGCTAAGAGGAATGGGCAGAATCCAGGACAGCCTGGGTTAGGAAGCCAGGATGTCAGTCTAAAAGCAGGGCCTAGGAACAAGCTGAGATGGGAAGCTGGGGGATCAAGCAGACAGTGGAGTCAGAGAGCAAGCCCGGGAGAACAGCAAAGTGGTCTGGGATCAGGTTGAGCCCTGTTGCCTGAACACTTCCTGTTTTGGGTCAGAAGGTTATATGACGGAAGTAGAGGGCCAGCTGACCCTGAGCAGCCAGGACAGGGAGTAGATGGAGAGCTAGGCCCTGATGGAGGCTTCAGGCCTGCTTTGCCTAATCTGAGCATTCAAATGTAGGATGGCTACACTACATTACATGAGTGACAACGCTGGCCAGGTTGAGGCAGCAGGTTTGAAGCATAGTCTGACAGGGGCAAGTCAAGGGAGGAGTATCTCTGTAGTCTGGCCCAAGGTGGGTGGGAGGCAAGCAAATTTGGCACACTTGTTTTAGTATAATAGGACAAAAAGAGAAAAATGTATTCTTGTGGCTCAGGCAGTGGTCAGGGACTGAAGGAAATCTGGTTTCGGTGTTCACTTCTGTTGCATCCATCTTATATTACCTTGGACAATATAGCTTGTCCCCAGTTCATTAAGTTGTACAAATACATGTGTAACTTGGGAACCTGAATCCCCAGTTTGGCAAAGCCATAAGAGAAAAGGTTGAAGGGACCAGGTGTACATTGGCTTAGGACAGAGGTGCTCAACCTCTGGCCCATAGGCCAATGTGGCCCACAGAGCCAAAGCATCAGTGGGGAGCAGGGCTCCCCACAGGTTGGAAATTTGTCAGTATGGAAGCAGTGGCCATTGTTATGACCACCCTCCCCACAACTGCCAAATTCCCAGACCCTTCCCTATCCCCCAGGGCCAGACTGGGGCTGGGCCATGCCCCCCTTGCAGCTGGATTGGGGCTGGGCTGTGCCCTTCCTGACTCCTCTCCCTGCTTCCCACAACAGCTGTATCAAAGCTGGGCCATGTCCTTTCATCCCTCCACACTGTGGCTGGATCAGGGCTGGCCCATGCCCCACTCTCTCCATGACCAGATCAGGGTTGGGCCACACCCACTTGGCCGTCTTCCCCTCCCCCCCCCCCCCCCGGCGGGGGGGGGGGGGGGCTTTTTCCCCCCCCCCGGGGGGAAGGGAAGAGCCCCGCCCCCACCCCGCGGCGGGGGGGGGGGGGGGCTTTTTCCCCCCCCCCGGGGGGAAGGGAAGAGCCCCGCCCCCACCCCGCGGCGGGGGGGGGGGGGGGCTTTTTCCCCCCCCCCGGGGGGAAGGGAAGAGCCCCGCCCCCACCCCGCGGCGGGGGGGGGGGGGGGCTTTTTCCCCCCCCCCGGGGGGAAGGGAAGAGCCCCGCCCCCACCCCGCGGCGGGGGGGGGGGGGGGCTTTTTCCCCCCCCCCGGGGGGAAGGGAAGAGCCCCGCCCCCACCCCGCGGCGGGGGGGGGGGGGGGCTTTTTCCCCCCCCCCGGGGGGAAGGGAAGAGCCCCGCCCCCACCCCGCGGCGGGGGGGGGGGGGGGCTTTTTCCCCCCCCCCGGGGGGAAGGGAAGAGCCCCGCCCCCACCCCGCGGCGGGGGGGGGGGGGGGCTTTTTCCCCCCCCCCGGGGGGAAGGGAAGAGCCCCGCCCCCACCCCGCGGCGGGGGGGGGGGGGGGCTTTTTCCCCCCCCCCGGGGGGAAGGGAAGAGCCCCGCCCCCACCCCGCGGCGGGGGGGGGGGGGGGCTTTTTCCCCCCCCCCGGGGGGAAACGAGGATATCCTCTCCCCCCCCCCCCCCCCCCAGCAGCTGGGTTGGGGCTGGGCTACTTCCCTTCCTCCAGGTGGGAACTAGGATATACTCTCTGCCCTCACCCCCCATCACCCATGGGGCCAGGCTCGAGCTAGGCTGCCTCCACCCCAACATAGCCGGATGGGGCTGTAGGCTGGGTGCTGGATTGGTACCACTGGCTGGATCTGGCACACAGACACACAGGACACTGCATATCCAGTTTGCTGGCTGAAAAGGATGACCACCACTGGCTTAGGAGAAAAGATAAAGAAAGGTGGCACTTGACAGTAGTTTTAAAATATTTACTATAAGAAGATGGAGAAACGTAATTTCCTCCTTGCATCCTACCCCCATGACAAGAGAATGGGTTCAAACTTCAGTAATGGGCTTTAGATCAGAAAAGCTGTGTCTGAAGGACAATGGAATAAGCCACCCATGGAAGCTGTAGAATCTCCTTCATGAGAGGTCTTCAAGCTGAAGCTATATAAGTATCTGTCCACATGAATCCTGCATCCATGCAGGAATCTTCATTTTTATGCCCTTTCAAACCATGTGATTCACTTGTAGACCGTTGATGATAGTCCTTTCTTTGTTCTCAGTTTCATTTCTCAGCTCTTTGAGAGTCTCTTATGATGTTTATACAAAGTACGGTGAGACCACAGTCTTGGTGTGGACTTCCTCAATTACTGAGAACCATCCCTTTATTAATGCTTCCCCCATTCCACTGGGGATTTGTAACCTATTATGGATTTAGAGTTCCATTAAATAAAACCTTTTAAGCACATGGCCAAGGCCCAGTCTATCAAACCTTTTTGTTCTGTTGTTTTGAAGGCAACTAGTCTTGGCTGAAGCCTGAGTGAAATGATTAGGCAAAGGAAGAAAGAAAACACAACTTTTTTTCCATGGATTAGTTTGGTTTCCCCAGATTATTCCCCAGGTCTTCTTAGGGGGAATAATCTGGGTAGTAATTTCTCAGTTAAATTCTGATCCCCCCCCCCCCAAAGAAATAACAGGGGAATCGGTTTAAGATATATTTGCCTTTGCTAGCTTCTAGTTTTCTTGCCCCACTGCCCCAAAACAGTGTCTGTTAGTGGTCAGGGACTCAAGGAAATCTGGTTACTGTGCCCAGTTTTGCTGTATCCTTCTTGTATCACTGGCCCTCTCACTACTGCCCCATGCTGCTTATCCATGTGGGCACCAATGATACTGCCAGGGAGACCCTGAGCAGATCAAAAGTGACTACAGGGCTTTGGGTGCAAGGGGGAGGGGGGTCTAGGGCTCAGTTTGTGTTCTCATCTATTCTTCTGATCAAGGGAAAGGGCCTGGGCAGGAGCTGGTGCATCCTGCACATCAACACCTGGGTGCTCAGGTAGTGTCACCAACAGGGCTTTGGCTTCTTCAACCATGGGATGTTCTTCCAAGAAGAAGGATTACTGGGAAGAGATAGGATCCACTTAATGGAGAGAGGGAAGAGTGTCTTTGCAGACAGGTTTGCTAACCTAGTGAGGAGGGCTTTAAAACTAGGCTTGCCAGGGGATGAAGACCAAAGCCCTAAGGTAAGTGGGGAAACAGGAAACCTGGAGGAAGAGCAAGCAGGAGGGGGCAACAGAGGAAATGCTCTCATACTTTCTGAGAAATCAGGGCAATCAACTGGCGACTTCAGGTGCCTGTACACAGATGCACAGAGCCTGGGAAATGAGCAGGAAGAACTGAAAGTCCTTGCACAGTTGCAGAACTATGATGTGATTGAAATAACAGAGACTTGGTGGGATTGCTTCTGTCATGCGAGCTGTGTCATGGACGGGTACAAACTGTTCAGGAAGGACAGGCAGGAGAGAAGAGGAGGAGTTGTACTTTATGTAAAAAAGCCATATGATTGCTCAGAGCCCAATAATTGTATCTACAAAGATCCAGAGGCCATATACAACCTGGCCAGTATCTTCCCTCCCAGACCCATAGGCCTAGGAGTTCAGATACTCCCAATTATCTAGACGGGCATCCTTCACGTAAGTCCCTGACTCAGAGGCCTGGGAGTTCAGAAGCTCCCAGTCTTACCCAAAAGGCCAAATTATGCTGTATCACTTATGCTATTCTAATTATCCCTTGCTATTGTGTTAGGGCCAGGACAATTGCTGCTTACAGTAGTAATTGGAAGAGATCACTGGTAGGATGTGCACCAACCTAAACTGTCCTAGGATGGGGGCAGTCAACTCTAGGGGCATATCCCCACAAGCATGCACACTCACTTCCCTGGGGACAAATAGCAGTGGCACATATTTGTGTTGTTGCTAGTTGTCCCTGGGAAATGCCCCTGCACACATACTCTGGCATGTGGCAAATTGCCCCAGGTGGGGTAGGGGAGGCTGGGACCAAAACCCGGGCTGACCCCAGCAAACTTATCTGGGCTTCTGGGGACCTCCCCAGGCTGCAGTGGCAGTTATCCAGGTGTGTGGAGCCTGGCCGGCAGCTGGAGTGTGGCTCTGGCCAGTCAGGCTCCAGTTTCAAGTGCTACACACTGCAGCCATGAGCAGCACTCTGCTTTTTTTGATACCAAGAGTTCCTGGTGTCTAATTTTGTCTCAACCTATTCATATGTGCTCTGTACACTTTGAGGCACCTCAAAAGCCTTTGAGGCTCCACAAAGTGCATTCCCACTTGTCGGGACACACCCTATGATAGCAAAGGTATCCGGGAGTAATGGGCCTTCATCTGGAGGCGCTTCAGGTGTCTCAGGGAGGCCAGAGTCTTCAGAGGGTTTTGTTAACTCATGGGCAGTTTGGGTAATGCTGCTGAAGGGGCTGGCCATGTTAGAATTTTTGTCTCTGTGTAGTAGGTTTCTGTGGGATTCACTCATCCCAGTTATCAGGACTGGTGGAGTTGGCAGGAAGGCTAATCTGTACAACTCTGGCAAGCAAGCTCATGGGAGGCTAGGGGTAGCCAGGTGAAAGGGTAAGAGTCTATACTTGTTTTCATGTTCTGGCTTGAAACCTATTGTCTGTTTTGTTTGCATAACTTTCATCCTATGTAATCCTTTTGCTGTTTATCTCCTTACTGGTTGCCTGTGAGAAGAGTGACTTCTGGGTGGGTGATTAGTCCAGGTTGATGCTCTACACAGAAAGGGAGGACCTATAATTTCTTCTATAACCTATAAGTGGAGAGAAACTCAGTACTCCAAAGGTCCCCATGGATGGGTTTGTGTCAACAACAAAACTGTGCTATGAAGTACAAGTCAAAACTGAGGGATTTTTGAGTTGTTTCAATTAGGAAACATTGATGATAAAGGCTTTTCTGTGCATGCAGGTTTTTATTTACATGCCTGGTTCCCTAAACACAAGAAGAACTGAACAACAGACAACTTCTATGTAGGTCCAAGCCTCTGTCAGTTAGAACTCAGCTCAAAAAGCTGTTTTAGCTGTCTTTCTGGGGTACTGTAAGAGTGGTATAGCAATAATGGTCCAGAAACTATGTGAGAGGCAAGAATTTCTTAGGGTGATAGCTTTTATTGGACCAAGTATGTAGTTGGGATAAACTTAGACAAGCTTTTGAATGCAAGACATTCCTCAGGTAGATACAATTGCTCAAAGGTCCTCAGAGACTTGATGAAGTATGTCTTGCATGCAGAAGCTTGCCTAACTTTATCCCAACTACACAGTTGGTCCAACAAAAGCTATCGCTCTAAAATTCTTGCCTGACCCCTTTTCTTAGGGTCATGGTCACAGTACTCCTGCAACTGCCTGGACCTCTTTCTTTCTCTGACCGTTTTATGTGGTTTCTTTTCTTTCTCTTTTTCCCTCTCTCCTGCCCCACCCTTGTTTAAATTTGAATGCCCTTATTTGAGCCTTTGTTGTGGGCACTGACATGTCTTAGTCTGGAGGCCAGTGTTTCATAGAGGAACTTAACACTTTCCTCTAGCTATCTTAAATGAAGGACAGCAATAATATCTACCTACTTTAATATTTTGCCTAAACCACAATTGTCCTAAACTTTGCTTCAGTATTTGTATCAAAAGGTCAAAGGTCAGTTTGAGCCTAATGGCTTCACCTAGCAGAGTTGCTAACCCAAGACAAATGTCTTTACTGAAAACCAGACATTTTTACTGACATGTTTTATGTAATGTAAATGTATTTACATAGGATGAACCAGGCCTTGGATGATGGCCAGGTTCACATTTTAGAGGTTAAAATCAGGCATAGTATTTATTTATTTATTTGCTTTTTTTAAACCTAACAGCTAAACAAGTGTTTTGGCTTGACAACCCTGCTTGACTGCAGCAATTGTCTTATAGCATGCTCCTCCCTACCCCAACATGGACCCTGAAAACAGGAACACTACCTGCCTAGTTGTGACCCAGCAGTGTTATAGGCAGGACATCAGACACAGCAGCACCTGGGTTGTGGGGAGAAGTCTATGGGCTGCAAAGCTCTGAGAGAATGCTTTGTGCAGGGTACTGTGCTTCAGCTTGGACACCAGGTGGCACTGCTTTACTCTGTCTATGCATCAAGGCTTGCCTTAAGCCTTATTCTAATGAGATTCAATCAAGCTCAGGGTTTCTTAATTTTTTTATGGCCAGCTTGTTAGTTTTTTTCATGGATTTTGAAGATTGGCATTTTCAGATTTGTTTTTTGTTTTTATGGACTGTCCAACCATTTATGGACAGTTGAGAACTCTGCCACCTATAAGACTGAAGTGCCTGTGTCTTGCCCACGGTACACAAGGCCTAAACTACTCTGCCACAATACTTGCATTGAAACTGCATTATCTCAATGGTGCCTTTCAGTGGCACAAGAATGTGCGGGGGAGCCTTCCCACATGCAGGCTCACTGCCACTTTCATCAGAGGCTTCAGCATCTTGAGTGCATCAGCAAGTATAAATTGCTTTTCCCAATTTAAGTTCAGAGGCCTTTCTGGGTTTCTAAAGACTTAAGGGAAAATGCTGTTACTTTTACTTTGATTTTAGATTCACAGCATAAAACCATCCCTCCATTTATACATTGTGTGCTGCATTCTGCAGCCATTGTCTTGATCACTAAGCTGCAATTGATTCGCTAGACAGCAAATTGAAAAATTATCTCCAGGCTTCTCCATAAAATTACCTCCAATATCAGGTGCATTACGCAGTGCTTTAGTACAGACAGAAAGCTGTCAGGCTGATGTCTCCTTTGCCATGCTGCCAGATACCAATGACTGTTAGGAGAAAATTAAAGCAGTGAAATGGATATAGAATAACTGTAGACACTGACAGGTGCCTCCAAACAGTGACAGAAAGAGAATGGATTGGATAGAACTCTCCCTCCCTCTTCAAACAGCCATATCGCTTCATGTTAAATACTTAATTGGCATTATTGATCGCAGCTTCTACTGTCTATGAGTTTCATATCCAACTTGCCTGTAGTTAGGACTGTTTCACACTATAAGGTTGAAAACTGCCATTTGGGGTAAGCCATCATATTTGCTATGTACACATCTTGCTTCTTCCTGTTCTACAGTGGTGGTGAAGAAAAGCCCTTAAAGCAGGCAAAAAAATAGAATAAAATAAAGAACAGGAAACATAAAGGTGAGGACTTGGAGCATTTCCTCTTGGAGAACATAAGAGCTTCTATACCTTTCAATAAAGATGCACCAGGAAAACATTGGCAAAATAATCAGTAAATATGTCAAATGCACTAGCTTAGCATGTCTAAATTTGTAATGTAGCTCATGCATTTTGTATTTAATAACCATGCAAACAAGTTCCAATTGATAATTCTGTTTTTTGTGTTAGGAAACTTATTGAAAAGCACTTAAGAATCTTGGGAACAAACTGCATTGTCATAGGAGCATGAAGCAGGTGACTAAAACAGGTGTCTTTTAAATTTCTAATGTACACAATCCTGCATTTGCATTTTATTTATAAGTACTACATAGTGCAGGGAAAATTTACAGAAAAATAATTATGGAAAGCAGTGCTTTCCATTTCTAATAATATTACTACTACTTTGAATCATAAAGACTTAGAGCTAGAAGGAACCTCCAGAATCATCTAGTCCAACCGTCTGCCAGTGGTGGGATCATCCCTATAAAGAAAAGAATATGGAACGCATCACAAATTTGCCTATCATTTTGCATAGGTGCTAATTTCTGTATTGTTCCCATTTTAGTACAGGTTTCCTTCGCTTTATGTGGGTTTTGTATGTGCAAATTCACTCTTATGCGATGACGCTTTTTATACCAAAAATTCATTGTAAGTGAGATAAATTCACTCTTATGCAATTGGTGTGGTAGAATTGCATAAGAGTGTCCTCTCCCCTAGCCCCTTCCTCCACAGATTTTCCTATCGGGGGGAGGGGGCGAGGGGAGGCACATTGAGGGTGTACTCTATGCCATTCTCCAGGTAATTGATGAAGACATTGAACAACGCTGGCACCAGGCCTGACCTTTGGGGCACTCCACTTGATACCAGCTGGCAACTAGACATTGAGTCATTGATTACTACCCTCTGAGCCCAATGATGCAGCCAGTTTTCTATTCACCTTACAGTCCATTTATCTGGCCTGTACTTCCTTAGCTTGCCTGTGAGAACTTTGTGGGAGACCGTATCAAAACCCTTGCTAAAATCCACAGATCTCCCCGCATCCACAGAACCAGTCATTTCACTATAGAAGGCAGTTGGGTTAGTCAGGCATGACTTGCCCCTGGTGAATCCATGCTGACTCTTCCTAATTACCTTCTTCTCCCAAGTGCTTGTAAATGCATTTCTTGAGGAGCTGCCCCATGATTTTTCCATGGACTGAGGTGAGGTTGACCAGTCTGTAGTTTCCTGGATCTTCCTTTTTCCCTTTCTTAAGTATGGACACTGTTTCCCCTTTTCCAATCACTTGGGACCTCTCCTGATCACCATGAGTTTTTAGAGATGATGGCCAATGGCTCTCCAGTCATAATAGCCAACTCCCTCAGAACCCTTGGGTGCATCCCATCTGGCCCCATGGACTTGTATATGTCTTGCTTTTCTAAATAGTCCCTAACCTGTTCTTTCATCACTGTTGGCTGCTCATCTCCTCCCCAAACTGTGCTGCCTGGTGCAGTCGTCTGGGAGCTGACCTTTCGTGTGAAGACTGAGGCAAAAAAGGCATTGAGCACTGTCGCAGAGCACTCGGGTGCCCTGTGCCTAAAAGCAGAAATGGCTCAGGAGAGACCCCTAGTGGTGAGAAGGGGGAGGCTCAACTGCCAGTTACCAGGGCAGCACAGGTTCTGGTTGCTAGGGGAACCAAGGGGATCAGCTGACAGGAAGGGGCAAGGCTTGGCCCCTTCTTAAGCCCAAGCATAAGGC
>NW_017729026.1:16938869-16943256 GCF_001723915.1 Gavialis gangeticus | reverse complement strand
CTTAAGCCCAAGCATGAGGCCAGGAGGGCAGTTCCCCTCTGGTGGCTAAGGAGGGGGGAGCTCAGCCAGTGAGGAGATAAACTGCAGGAGCATCCCCTGGTTGCCACTATGACTTGGAGTATTTCCGGTAGGGATAGAACGTGGCTTTGACCGGACGGTTTAGAGTTTATGTTGTAGCCCAGGGGCTTGAGTTTTCTGTTTGTAGTTTTATAAGACTGGAGGACCGGGTGAGGCTGTAGGGGTTGGTGGAGGCCTCATAGGAGCCCCATGGTAGCATGGGGACCCTGGTGCCATAGAGGGAGCAGCATTCAGGGCGCAGTTGACCCCAGTCCCGGAGCGATAGGGGGCAGTGAGGAGCCCTGGAGCCAAGAGGGGGCAGTGAGGAGCCCCGGAGTGATAGGGGGCAGTGAGGAGCCCCAGAAGGAAAGAAGAAGGGCCAAAGGCATAGGGCAAAACCCTGTCAGGTACCATCTGCGAGGCTTGGGCTGGAGTGTAGGGGAGGAAAAGGAGCCGCAGATAGCGCCCCTGACACCGGGTATATAAAGTCGGCAGCCTCCCGCTAATTACATCACTTAATCAATTAAGATCAAGGCATGGCAGGTGACTAAGCAGGTGGTTAGCCCAAGACAGGAAGGCGGAGCCACCAATAGAAAGGCTCCCCGTGAGATACCCCTGTCACAAGCACTTCAGCCTTTTCTTCATCCTCCGTCACAAGGTTGCCTCCTCATTCAGTAAGGGACCCCACTTTCCTTGATCCTCATCTTCCTGTGGGCCTACCTGTAGAAACCCTTCTTGTTACCCTTCACATCCCTTACTAGCTGCAACTTCAGTTGTGCTTTGGCTCCTGACTCCATCCCTGCATACCTGAGCAATACTCTTACACTCCTCCATAGTTGTTCAAGTTTCCACTTGTTATAAGCTTCCTTTTTGTGATTTAGTTTACTGAAGAGTTCTCTGCTAAGCCAAGCTAGTCTTCTGCCATACTTGCTAGTTTTGCTGCACATGGGGATGGTTTGTTCCTACACTCCCAGTAAAATGTCTTTAAAGTACAGCCAGCTCTCCTGGACTCTTTTCCCCCTCAGACTGCCTCCCCAGGGGATCCTGCCCATGAGTTCCCGGAGTGAGGCAAAATCTGCTTTTCTGAAGTCCAGGGTCCTTACTGTGCTGCTCTCCATCCTTCCTTTCCTCAGGATCCTGAACTCAATCATCTCGTGGTCATGGCTGCCCAAGTTGCCAACTACTAATACATCCCCCCACCAATTCTCCTCTGATTGTGAGCAGGAGGTCAACAACAGCACAGCCGCTATTTGGCTGCTCCAGTTCTTGTACCAGGAAATTGTCTCCAATACTCTCCAAAAACTTCCTGGATTACCTGTGCACTGCTTTATTGCCCCCCCCAGCAGATGTCAGAGTGATTTAAAGTTCCCCATGAGAACCAGGGCCTGGGATCAGGAAACTTCCAGTAGCTGCCTGAAGAAAGCCTCGTCTTCCACTTTCTCCTGGTTTGGTGGTCTATAACTGACCCCCACCACGATATCTCCCTTGTTGCTCTCCCCTCTGACCCTAACCCAGAGACTCTCAGCAGTCCTATCTTCAGCTTCATACTGGAGCTCTGAGCAATCATACGCTCTTTTACATAAAATGCAACTCCTCCTCTTCTCCCCTACTTGTCCTTCCTGAACAGTTTGTACCCATCCATGACAGTGCTCCAGTCATGCGAGCTCCCACCAAGTCTCTGTTATTCTAATCGCATCATAGTTCTGCGACCATGCAAGGACTTCCAATTCTTTCTGCTTGTTTCCCAGGCTCTGTGCATTTGTGTACAGGCACCTGAGGTAACTCCCTGATTTCTCAGGAAGAATGGTCTAAGTATACTTGATTCTGCCTTAGTGCAAGGGTTTGAACTAGATAATCTCTCGAGGCCTTTTTCAGTTCTACATTTCTTCCTTTATTCCTGTTCTTGACTAGGGAAAACCTATTTGTATAGCAGACTTTGAGAGATGATTTCATTCCTATCATTGATGAGAAGTGTTTATTGTATATGTGAGCTTCCTAAAGAATTGCAGCATTCTTCAAATGATTGTAATGTCAAAAGAACCCAATCAGTGTGTGGCAGGCCCATGCCCCACTCACCACACTGCTGATATCCAGGTAGCTGGCCTGCGAGCAGCTGGACCAGCACCACACAGCTGGAAGAGGGATTGGAGATTGGTCCGGCCCCCCAAAGTTCTCTGGACAAATGGAGATCAGTGGTCATGTCCCAGGGGGAGCAAGAAGGAGGGAGCACCTGCTGCACCTTTAGAAGTTCTCCCTACAACTGGCACAGGCTGGCAGGTCCACAAGCAGGCAGGCCCCTGGGAAGCATAACCACTCAGGGATCTCCCTGCAGTGTCTGAGCCCTCACCCACCAGAGACAAGGAGCCCTGACAAACCCAACACTGTCAATGAAGACTGGATGCCTGGGAAAGGGAGCCTGGGCCCCAGCAGAGGAGCATCCACCAACAGAACCAGGGGTTCAGACCCCATCAAGACCACACTCATGCCAGCCATGGCCAGCAGGTACACACAGGGTAGCTGGGGTGGGACAGAGGCAGCCCAGGAGCATTGGCAGGACCCACCAGAGATCTTGGCAGCACAGCCTGCCACACCATTATGGCCTCGAACACTGAAATCCACACTCTGCCAGCATGAGGCCCCCTAGGGGTCACAAGGGTGAGAGAGAGTGCCTCATGGGACATTATAGAACGTGGCCAGGTACCAATCTGGGTAAAACCCCAGCCCTGAAATTATACAGCGGCCAAACAGGATGCACCGCATGTAGGGGGTACAAAGAAGAGGCACCTGATGCAGTGAGGTGAAATCAAGAATTTATTTTCATATATTATTGAGTTGCAAGTTTTTGTCTGAATTGGAGACACCTGGACCACTGGCCTGCTAAGAGGTGCAAAGACAGCTTTCCTGGGAGGAGCGGACAGAGCCTGCAGCATGCCAGGATCCTGCCGAGACCCAAACCAGATCACCCGAGTGGAAAGGGGTAGGGTGCAGGAGGGAAGTAAGGAGCCCCACAGAAGAAGCATCAGACAAGGAGCCCAGGGTCATCAAGAAACACTAAACAACATCTTCCAGTGAAAACTCGGGTAACACCAAGTCATGGCAGGCAAATAGACCCTGGCACAGCACAGTTAAGTGGGTAGGGCAGGCCAGCAGTGTTACTGAGTGCAGGTCCACCACACAATGTTTACAGGTAAAAGGCAGATGGATGGAGAAGTAGTAGAGAATGAAGTGGACTCCTGTAAGGGATGTTAGTATAGCAGAGACCAGAGTGTGCTTCTATTGAAAGGAAACAACTAGAGAATTGTAAGGATAAGACAGAGAGAAGTTTCTTACACTTATTTCCAATATTAGCAGTCCATTTTTATCTATAAAATGAACATGTTTGTAAAGAGGAAAAACAACGGAGTAGTAATAATTTTGGGCCTACCCTTCTTTCCCCCAGGAGAGGTCTGGGTTTGTCAGCTGGGGCAAAATATTCTAAGAGTTATTGTGAGACTGCTGTTGACACGTGGGGGGTGAAAAGCAACATTTTGTTCTCTTCCAGTGAGAAAATCTCATGTGTAGCTCATCTTAATGGAAGAGAGCATGGGTAGGTAAAATCTGGCTATGGTATATGAGAAGCTGATATAGTCATTTGCAGTAAATCCTATGTCCCAAGAGGAGTCCATAGGACTCCACATAGTATTCCACACCTTGCAGTCTGTGTAAAGCTTTTTGAAAGGGCCTAGTATATCTCTGAATGCAGCCATTTTACAGTCAGTACAGTTTTCCCTTGCCCCTCAAAAATGTCTACAGAACTTGAGTGCCTTTCTTGGTTTTTAGTTTGTGCACGTGCAACTGTTTCTATTCTGGTCATTCTGTAACAAACACTGACAAAAATGACCTTTGTGTTTTTTTTTTTTTTATTCCTGCAATCAGCTTGTCTAGAAGCTGTAGCTATGAAGCTAGGAAATGTCCATCTTGCTCCCCCACCCCCTATAAGAGCGGGCCAAGCAGATAGCTGAAGGGAGTTTGGTGTTAGTATTGCGTAATGACCCCTGACCCATTTATTAGCACTCCTCCTGCCCTGTGCATGAAGGGGTGACACCTGCCCTATGGTTTCCTTGCACCCATGCTCTCTGCTTTTTTTTTTCCAGACAGTTTGGCGCGCTGACTCATTTTATACTTGCAGCAATTTTCTGTTGAGAGCTTAATGAGTCCAAAAGGGCACTTAAGGCTTACAAAAATCATAAGGCAAAGTAGGTGCAGTGTCGGAGTCAAGCTAAAAATCAGCAAAACCAGCTGAACACAATTGGGTGGGGAGAGGACCATGCAGAGCCATCCTCTGAGAACC
>NW_017729026.1:16922115-16933869 GCF_001723915.1 Gavialis gangeticus | reverse complement strand
GTAGGTGCAGTGTCAGAGTCAAGCTAAAAATCAGCAAAACCAGCTGAACACAATTGGGTGGGGAGAGGACCATGCAGAGCCATCCTCTGAGAACCTCCAAATGCCATTTAATGACATCACTTTGCCATAAAAGAAATTAACTTTGTAATTTCTAGACCTCTGTGTAGGTATTTCTAATGCATACATTGCTGGGTTTAATAAGATGCTGCTACATTGACTAGCATAGTATAAAATCTTTTCAAATAAGCTTGTTCCTTTACAGAGGAATCTTATTAATGCTTGACAATCTTTTGAGAATTTCTTGGCTCTTATTCTGGACTCTCACTAAACTTAGCAAATTAAGGTTGATGTTATCCAGTTCCCATGGAAAATCACACAGAAAGGAAGCTGTTGCTGGCAAGGTATTATTCCCATTTCCAGCTCCACCTTCTCCTAGCTCTCCTGCCAGCAGAAGAGCCAGAGCAATTGAAATTAGTGTTAGCAGTTCTCATGGAGGCCTGGGATTGGCAGACCCAAGGATGCTTTCAACAAAGCTGAGCCCATTTGCACTCTAAGCCCCCTGTATCACCAGAAGCATGGTTGTTATTCCTATCCTTATGTGGCCTAGCCATGCTGTAAGATATATACTTGAAGAAATAATAACCTGTGTTGCTTAACTCCTTAATTCCTTGGCAAAACATACCCAACAGTGACCTGTTTCAGCTCTCTGGCTTCTGACTACGGCCAGAAGCACAGTGGATTCAATTAGCTACATGTAGCCTTTCACAAGCCTTTGCTTCTCACCTGACTCTTCTGATCTTGCTCCCTTCCATCTACAGTTAAGAGAACCAATACCAAGCTATGCTAAATAAACAATAATAGTTCAAGGGAATAAAGGAAAAGCAGCTGGGGGAGAGGGGAAGGAAGGGTGATGTAGAAGGCAGAAAGTGTTTCTGAAACCAGCACAGACCTCAAAGTCAGGCTTATTTTACCAAATGCTCGCCTTCCCAGCTTCCTGATCAGCCCAGGAGAGGTGCTTTTAACGACTATATGGTAGTACACCGGTATTCCAGCCTCCTGTCTCCTAGGCTGCTAGGTCTTGCAAAATAATGGAGGTAGTTCCTATACATGATGGCTTGGAGGAAATGAGTGCCTCAGAAAGATTAAGTACTGATGACCTCTGTTACATCTGTGCTCATTCATCATATGCACACACTACTGTAAGTAAATCCTATGACTTCATAACAGTAGATGGTACTGGATTTGGTCAGATCTGTATAAGTTGTTTGGGGGCATAGGTTGTAGCTATGTTAGTCTAAGGACATAGGCAGTCAAGGTTCTTTGGGTAGATCTGATATCTTTTATTAGACCAACTGAAATAGTTGGAAAAATTATTTTTTGCAAGCTTTCATTTGTAAGTACTCTTTATCAGGCTAAGGAAGCATCTACAGATGCTATACAGCCCCCCCCCCCAATTCTTCTTTGCAAGCTTTCACATATAAATACATTTGCAGATGCTTCCTCATTTATACCTGAAAGCTTGCAACAAATAATTTTCCAACTATATGAGTTAGTCTCATAACAGATATCAGACTTACCCAAAGAACCATGTCTGCCTGTAAGATTTTTGACAGTTTAAAAGCTGGCTTATTCAGTTAGCTGGAAGTGCTATTGTGCAGAGGCTTGGAAGGCTGTATATGCAGAGGCTCGGGAGGTTGTGTGAGGAACAACAGTTGCACACAAGCTTATTTCAGTGGGAAGGGATCTTTGGATAAATATTGCCTCTTATTCTCCATGCACTACTTAGCACATGCCAAATAGTGGCAACAAAGTTTTTAGTACAGAGGGTTCAGTGCGGTTTAACAAACTTGAGAAGAGGAGAAAGCCATTCTCAATTATGCTGTCAAAACACGGAGCTCATTAACTGTCTGCATTGCACAGGTTTCAGCCTTTACAGGCATTTGGAGATAGGAAAGGGCTGGTTGCACTCTTTAACAACGTTTATTGCTGAGGTTTTGCAAGCCTTAGAGTGACCAGAGGGTGGCAGCATAGAGCTATCAGTCTTTACCTTAGTGAGTGCAAGAGACTATAGTAACATTGTGTGGGTGTCAATTTTACACACAATTGGTTCTAATTAATCGTACATAATTTTTTTTTGTTCTGTTTCACAACAGGGTAAAAACAACTATTTTCCCTATCGTTGTTGTTGTTGTTGTTGTTGTTGTTGTTGTTGTTGTTGTTGCTTTTATTGTAACTGCTTTTTATCTCTGAACTGTGTAATTTACGCTGTGCCATCAAAGCCACATTAACCAATTAGCTGCATATGTACTTCACTTGTGAACAGGTGGCTTGGGGCTGAGAAACCAGTGCTGAGCCTTTAGTACAGTAAACGTTACAAAATTGTTTATGTTAACTTATAATAAAGATTAGCATTCATGGGCTTAGCATGAAGTGGTGCCTGCGGTACTAAAGTTATTTATACCCCCTTCTAAGTACTGGTAGGTGTGGGAAGGGGAGTGTGTGGTATCTATCACTGTATGGGGGAAGCGTAGAAATGATATTACTGTATGACTTTAGTTAAGTGTCTTACAAATGTAAAACAGCACTCCAGTGAATGCACTTCTCCTTTGGAGAAGATGGGAGAACAATACATGACAAATGTTAGTATCTCTTGGTGCGTTCCTGGAAACTGTTCAGAAGCTGTAGTGGCGAATGTGGTATTTGAAACCAACATAGGAGAGAATTTCTTTGTGCCTCAATTTCCACTCCTGTAAAATGCATGCAATCGTTTTCCTTTGCAAATGACAGGTGCAAGGAGAGGTCAGGCTGCTGCCCTTAGCTGGAAACAGTACAGAATACCCACATTGTTGTAGTCACATAGAGCATCTATAAAGAAACAGAACTCTGTATTATCCTGTGTGGGAGACACTCTGAGGACAAGCAGGTAATTTTCCAATGGATTCTTCTAGATTACTTGGGAGAGACAATGGGAGAGAAGCTTTGAACTGTTTATGGGAAGACTTCTAGGCATGTTTGAAAAACCTTGTGATCAGTGGTATTGAAGGCAGCTGATAGTCTATGCTAAACTCTGTCTTCATTCATTACCAGCAGATTAGCAACTAGCAGAACCAGAGGGCTCTATACATTGTTAAAGGAATTAAATCTGATTTATGGGGTCAAGGGAATGCAAGCATTACTGGAGTTGTCAGCTTTATACACATTTCCCAATGTACTCATTAGGGTGAAAAGAAAAAATAGCCCAGAGATTGAGTAAACTATTTCTTGATATTGAGCCTGAGACTAGCTTCTTTAAAAATCTTGGAAACTTACTTCCTCAAAAGTGAGCCGTAAGACCCCAATGAGGTCTGCATAAGCACTGACAAATTCCTCTAATAATCAACACCACTCAATTTTTTTTATCAGCCAAGAAATACTTGAATCTGACTTTAGGGTGACAGCCCAAAGGTTCTGGAGAGCTTCAGCTGGGCTGGGAGAATAACCATGTAGTCTCTTATCCTTCACAGTTTATTGCATATTGTTTCTATGCTCCTAATTTTCAATTCCTGAGCTATTTTTCAAATATTAACTTCTAATATTAACACCTGCCTTTTGAACATGAAAGGCAGACGAAAACTTCCTTAGCCGTAACTGCTTTTGGGTGGTAGTTCTCTGGACCTTTAAAAGAAGGTATAAACCCCCCCTGGAGTGGTAAGGATCAGCCTGGAACAAATGGAGTGATTTAATCTAATAATAATATTGGATTATAATGGTAGGCAACTTGGTACCTGATCCATTACAAGCATATGCCTTAGGCAAATTATTATTTATTATTACGGCAAAAAAATCTGAAACATTACTAGTGAAGTTTCTTTATCTACCCAATCACAGGTGTAAATTATAACATTTATAACAACCTTGCCAGAAAGGTAATTGGATTAAATCAGTTTTCTTTCACTGTTGGAGAAGCTGCTCTGACAGAGGTGGTTTTTTTTTGTTCCAGATGATCAAAGCTTTCTATCACCAGTTGAATCCAGATTTCCTGCGTTCCAGTGCAGAGTCTTACCCATGAGAGCATTTTCCCATCCTCTGTAACTACATTGCTGTCTGTGTGGACACACTCTGTTTATGCACATGCAACTTGGAAGTCAAATTATTCTTAAACAAATGCTTGGGGGTGGGAGGGAGAAGAACAATAATGGAAGAAAAGATAACACCCAGTGAAAATGAATTGGGGGGGGAATGCCTTTATGAGCCACTGTATCAAGAGTCAAAGACAGAATAATTGCAGTGTCCTAGGATATAATCAGTAATGGTCTGCTGGGTGAACAGCATTTTTTTCCTAACAACCCTCTGAAACCTTATTGCTTCTATTAGTCTTTGAAGACAGATCAATAAAATAGTTCCCTCCCCTGGGAGAAGAGATGCATCCTGACTTTACAGTGAAAAAAGAAAAGGTCTGTCCATCACAGTGATGGCATCTCCACCTTTTGTTAATAATTATTACTTGTATAGCAGTAACACTGAGGAGTCTTAATCAGGTTTGGGGCTCTTCTGGGTTAAATGCTGTAGATGCACACAGTTTCTCCTTGCTTCCAAGGGATGGAGAGGCACACTGCGGCAGGGGAGGAGTGGTGGGGGAAAGGAGGAAGAGTTATTATGCTACTTCCAGTCTCCACAGAATGAGGCAAACTTTATCAGACCAATTAATGCTTCATTTAGTAGCTTTCAAATGTGAGACTGAATTTATATTTGCAGATTTTTCTATTTTAGTACCAATCTGCATTACACGTTGAATTTTAGAAATGGTCTGCAGAGCTACTGATTTAAAATGCAGGGTGATCCAGTAGATGTCAGGTAAACAATACGTGGAAAAGGTTGAGCATCTTGATTTACTGTTTTGTTAATGTGTAGAGCAGACAGAGTTCACTCCATGGAAAGCATTGCAGTAAGATCAAAGCTCCCCTGTCTGTGGTGTATTCATAATTCCTTTGTGTGTTCTTTTAGGGGCAGTGTTAGGTCATCCTTGTCCCCTCTGTTGACAGGAAATGTCTAGCTGACAGTAGTGGGCAGCCTGAAGCATGGTAGAAGTGGTAACAGGGCTTTCCTATTTAGGAGATAAATGATAAAAGGATAGTTTTGGCATTTGGTGCACAAGGAGGACTGACTCATTTGTAAAATGTACATGAATGAGGATGACCTGATCAGCACTTCTCTTAGTGCTTTTTCAACATGTCTATAGCAAAGAGTGACCTTTCTCCAAGTCAGATTCAACCCCAAGGTGAGCAGGGGCAAGAAAAAGCTCTGCTGGAGCATCTGGATCCTTCTGCTCCAATACAGAAGACAACACAGGGTAAGGAGAAACTAGAGGATTGAGAGGGAAGTGGATGTTATGCTATTTTTGCACTCAGACAAATAAAGCATCTAGATGTAATTGTTTTTTTAACCCTGGTATTTTGGTCCTACCCAGACATTCTTTCCAGGATCTAATGCCCAATGAATTGGTCACCATACAGCCTAAATATGTGGTTAGGGATGACCCCTGCCTCCAGAAGCTTACAGTTGAAAATTAGTAATTTTAGAGAACATGAAGCATTTTTTGTGGGCGATGCCTTTTTTGGACCAACTGCATGGCTGAGAAACTCAGGAAAGCTTTTGCAGACAATTGCCAGAAGAAGAATGTACTGCCTGCAAAAGCTTGCCCGAGTCTATCCCAACCATGCAGTTAGTCCAAAAAACAAAAAAAAGATGTCATCCACAAAATCCTTGCCTTTCACACATTTCTTGGATCATCATGGCTACAATATCACTTAAGCACTACCAAACCAGGGGATAGAAATCCAGGGAAAAGATGCTCAGGTGATGTAAACTGTCATAACTATATTGATTTAATCAGTTAGGAATCCATCCCCAGTTGCCCATGTCCTAGCCACCTGGCTACCCTGCCAGTGACATGCTGTGTGACCTCAGCCAGCCTCTCAGCCTCACTTTTCCCCCCTCCCCACCCTATAAAAATAGGGGTAACATTTGCTTTTTATCTTGGTGACTGATGTGGGTCTATTTTTCTGATGTATATAGAGCTGCTTTGAGATCCTTCCATAAAGTGCTATAGTAGTGCAAAAGTTATTTCTAATTCTGTAGAAATCCAAAGAAGTGTTTCTTTGATGTTCAGTGACCATTTTTGTGGTTGAAGTTGCTAAGGTTTTTCTCTCTTCATAGCATGCACATTATGCAAATAATGCCCAACAATAAACTGTCTGGAGTATTTTATTGCTTAATTAATATGATTTTAATAATAAGAGTAAATAAGATGGCATTCAGACTAAATGCAAGTACAGGGAAGTTAAGGGGATACAATTCAAGAAGGAGCTTCAACTCCCTTCACATCTGTTCCTCTATTTTGTTTAATTTAAAATTTTTAAATTAATTGAATTATTCTTATGAAACCATTTCCCTCTCCTCCGTCCCTGTCCCTTCTATCCTTTCAGCATCTGTCTGCCCAACACCTTTGCTGCTACCTCACACAGGGAAATAAAAGCTACTTCACGCACCAGCTGGCTGAGCAGGTCTGTGCGGGTCTCCTTCCAGTGCCTGTGGGGCTGTGGGACGCGATGCTTTCAAAATGCTCACAACCTTTTCTGGGCAGCTTCAGGATCTATATTAAACCAAGACTTTCGAACTGGCAGCTGAGCAGGCCATCATCCTTTATCATTACTTTGGCTCACAATTGGTTATAAACCTGGAAAATGCAGTGTCCATCAAGCTGCTTTTTTTGTTTTGTGGTGTTTTTTCTTTGTGTATTTTAGCAAAGAGGAAGCTGTTCTTGTAGATTAATCTGCCTCGCACGCCTCAGGCTGTTCTTGTACACTTTGGATGTCACTGGGAGAAGTGTAATTATTTGGTTACAGTTTAGATAACCAAGGAAAAATTGGACTCCGGAAGGAGGCCATGTCAAGGGAACAAGCCAAGACACACATCAAATAGGTTGATTTGAATAATTTAAAAAAGCCCGATGGAGTTTCTTTTTTTGTTTTTGACTAAGCATTTCAGGGCAAAAACAGCATCTTCCCCCGTTACATTTGCACTGTGTACTACTGGAATGGAAATGACATCTGTAGACACCCTGTTGGGAAACCCTCTCCTGCGTTACCAGTTGCCCACAACATTTCCCATGGTTTCAGTTGGACTGATGATCGGGGTGGCCATTCAGCTGTAAATGCATCGTTAGAGTCCATGAGCTATGGATCCCCAAACCACTGGACATGATTTTCTTTGGCAATGGATTGTTGTGTAACTTGTATATGCTGGTGATTCTCAACTAGGGTGCCATGGCCCACTGAGGTGTCTTGAGATCCTTTCAAGGGTGCCACTGAGTATCACACAATGTTTGCACTGGTGGGTGTTCAAACATGCTTCACAAAATAAACCCAGAGATTTCAACTAGGAATGCATAATGTTGAAAGCATTCAGACTTGTTGTGACCTTTCTAAGAGTTTTCTGGAACAGAAATGTTGCTCTCTTATTTTTCCACAGTCAAAAAACAAGTGGAAAACTAAGAGGTGGGATTCTCCAAGGGGTGCCTTGAGTATAAGAAGAGTATCTTCAGGAAAAAAAAATGCTGAAAACCATTGCAACATGTGCTTCATAAATGTGCTGGAAGATCTTAACGCATGCTTGGGCTGTCAGATCAGTTGCCACCTCAAGATCCCAGGCAGAAACATCCCTCTGCCTGAAACTGAGTTTGATCCACATTAGTGTTGTGCTACAGTGGAAAGGGTCATTTTTTTATTTCAAAGAACATGGTTTGTTGGTCCAGTCTGTTGTTATACAGCCAAAGACAACGGGACTGACTCAGTTCTCATTATGACAGGAAGAGCTACAAATGGCTGCATAGGTGTGAGGCAGTGGAAAAACTTCAGTAAATATCCTGATAGGTAGCAACAGTTATTTTAATTTATCACTTGATTCCAGGTATCTGACCCCTAAACCATCCCATGTATTCATTTTACCCTTTTTGGTGAGGAGGGATGGGAATCTCATGTTTCCCATTTTCAATTCATGATTTTTGTGCCTTAAGCATTTGTTTCCAAGACACAAAGCCTGCAGACAGACATGACATCTGGAGGCAGGGAGAGAAAGGGGCAGTTTCCTTCTTAGGATGCATTATAAGGGCTAAACTAGTTTCTTGCCAGCCTGAAAACTCCAAGATTAGCCTGAAATCATAGTGAGATTTTTGGATAGAAAAATATGGTGTCAGTAGAGGAAAGGCATTGGATACTTGGGAGGAAAAAGTATGTAAGTTCTGCCATCATATCCTCTGGCTGGTCAGGTGCAATAAATCTGAAATGCACTTCTGGATACATCAACAATGGAGAACTGAATATGGGTTCTCATTCAGCAGGTCATCCCTCTTGGTGTTTTTTTTTTCTTATTATACTAAATTTGTTGAACTCTTATCTCCATGTTTTCAATGGGATGCAGAACTTGCTCTGCAGTTTGGTGTCGTCTCTGGGTTTTTTTGTGAGAACCCTGGGCCAATGAGCAAGTCATTTTGTGTCCTAGGGTGAGGGAGGAGATGGTTTCCTTCTGCCCCAATTATTCTTTGCTGGGTAAAGCATACTCCCTAGGTGCTGCTCTCTATGAATTATCTGAAACCCACCTGTAAACCTTCCCTTATTTCAGGACTATCAGCCCCAAATATGACCATTTCTATTATTTGCCCTTTCTCTCTCTATAAAAAATGGGAGGACATCCTTAACACTGCAGTCTGGCACTTGTCAGCTTGGGTCAGATCTTTAAGGTTTACGCGCATACATACAAATAGAAAGAAAGTTATTGCTGGACCTTTATGTAAACACTGCGTGTTTCTCTAGGTAGCAAATGGGAAGTACAAAAGTAAATCAAGATCTTGCACTAATAGCAAGTTGACGGATGAAGAGTCCAGTAGTATCCTGCTTAATGTGACAGGAAATCAATATAAATCACTTAGTCTTGCAGACATAAAATAGGATCATGTATTTATAAGAGAACTAAACACTTGAGGTTGTTTGTTATGAGAGAACAGCACTGTCCAGTGGCCAGTGAAAAGAATGGGCTTGAGAGATCTGGTATTTCTTGCTGTTGGTTTCAAGCGTCTGCTGTGTGACCTTGAGGAAGTCACTTTGCCTCTCCAGCTTTGTGCCCTCATCTATAAATATGGGGATGATAATTGGCCAGCTTTGCCAAGTACTTTGACCTCCACATAGAAAGCACTTTGAAATCTAAAGATACTGTGTTTTTATACTCCTGCGGTATCTGAATAAGATTCTTCCTGTTAGCTCTCCTTCTGCAGCCCACGTAATTTTTGTCTCATGAGTACATTTCAGGCTTCAGCTCTGGCTCTGAGACAGGTTCAAATTCAGCCCAGAAGACTAGCCAAGATTGGGTTAAAGATACAACTGTAATCTTTAAGGCCTATTTGGTGAGGCATGAAAAGGCTGATGTTATTCAAGGGATCACATAATGAAATACCTTGAAAGGTGAACTGCACTGATGAAAGCATGAAAGCAAAAAAAATGAAATATGCCCAGTAGGTGCTTGATTTTTCATTACCACAACACTCAAAACATGCAGTAAGAGAAGGGTACTGTACAATAGTACTGTACAAGAAAAATGGAGCCTTTCCTCTGTTGCTAGTAGTTCTGCTTGACATTCAGCAGGCTTGGGGCTGGTCAGAGCCTTTCTACTGTGGTGTCTGAACAATTATTCATATTTTTGCTGTCCCAAAAATACCTTTCTTCTGTACCAGTGAAGACGGATCAGGGTTACTTGCCTGAAGTTTTGAGTTGCTTATAAGTAAGTGGGAGAGAGAGCAAGCCAGCTACAAGGCCTTGCATTAGTTGATTTTGTAGACAGGTTATTCTTTAATGCAGAGGAGTTGGTTCTTGATGTGTGGCAGGGGTGAGGGGAGGAGGAATGGGCTGAAAATTATCAACAAGAAAGGGTTATTTTTCAAAATATGTAACTGAGGCACCTCTTTAATCAGATTTTAAGTCCGTGCTTAAAGTGTGAAACTTTCTATGTTGCAAGGGATGCTGGAAAGTTATGGCAGGCAGTTTATAAATATTTTGTTGAATTATCATAAAAGTGCTGAGATTTCATAGTATGATGGCTATTTATTGAAAGGTGCAAACAGATTTCAAATCAGAATTGCCTATTTTCTGCCTGTCAGTGCTTTTGTGCTCTTATAAGGAGATAAAGCAACTCTCTTTATTTTTCTTAGCAGTTCTGTTCATAACAATTCTTTTCTATTGGTCATCCAGGACCTGTCAGGACAATATACTTTAAGCTGGAGCTGCTGAAGCCTGCAGCATTCACTGGCAAAGTTTAATTATTTTGTGTTATTACAAAGGATTGTAATGATCATCTTGTTTCTCATTTCATTTTAGTGGGATTTGGGTTCCTCTGGGCACTGTTGATGTACTGGCTGCCCTTCTTTAATAGGTTACTTACAGATCATTGCTGGAAACTTGTGTCTGTTTCAGATCTTTCTCTACATTACTCTGAAGGGGGAGATGCATCATGCTGCCTCTGTGCTATTAGTCAGTTCATCATATTACAAACTCAAAGTCATGTTGCTTAGTGAAGAGCATGTGTAAACTGCTGAAAATACCAAAAGCATTTAGGTCTGGGACTTGCTGGAGTGCAGGCTGATCACTCTAGGCAAGATATGAAAACTTTCATTTTGTAGCATCGGTTGCAATATACCTTGTGGACTTGGAAAACATGTTCAGATTTGGCTTATGAGCAGGTGAATAATAGGTACTCTGAATATGCAATGAACATCTGTATGGACTTGTGGGAAATCTTTTCCATCATAACCTTTAAAAGGTTTGTGTGCTTATCTCTAAGGGATTTGCTTGAAAGAAGGACATAGATTTCTAACTATCAAAGGGCAAATAAAAAGAGAACAGGATTCAAGAAATCTATGCAGTGCATGAGGCTAAACAGTATCTAACCACAAGTCTCAAGGGCAGCCTTGTAACAGAGGGCACAGCTGTGTAGTTAGCCTGTTGGCTGCCTAGTGGGGAAAGTGGCCCTCTCGATGCATCGATTTGTTTTGTTTAGAGCACTGTAAGAGAATGCGCATGTAAAATGTAATGTGATAGACTGAGCCAGGGAAGAGTTCAATATGAATGGTCACCTTTACATGAGATGCTGACTGCGCAGTAGCCAATACTACTTGCTTATACAAGTCCTAAATGACTGTGCAGTAATGACTGTACAGTCGGCATCCTGTGTAGATGCCGCCAATGATCTGTAGCTCTGCCTGGGGACTTCTGGTGCCAGAGCAGGAGCTCTGCTGACCTTGCAGGTGGAATAGCTTGCTCCTCCTCTGCCACTCTCCAGTAATGACTCTACCGTTGGCTTTGTCCTTTCAGACAAACAATGAACACACACGATAAGAAGAAGGGAGATCATACCCCTTCTTCATGGGGCTCTGGGTTGGCAGACTGCAGGGTTGTGAAACTCCTTGTGTTCCCCAGCTCTTATGTATATACCGAGGCAGCTTGCCAGGATCTGAGAACAGCAAGGCCTTTTGATGGTCTTTTAAAAATAGAAAAAGTTAGCATTTAAGTATTTTTCTCAAATGTAGTGTTCCAAAAAGACAACAGATTAGCTCCCTACTTAGTGCCAGCTCTAAGGGATCCACAGCATAAGCTTCTGCACTGTGCCAAGGCACCTCAACCCTGAACTTGAGGAACCCTCTCAAAGTGCTGGAGGCGGGGGGGGGGGGGG
>NW_017729026.1:16917447-16921899 GCF_001723915.1 Gavialis gangeticus | reverse complement strand
GGGGGGGGGGGGGGGGGGGGGGGGGCGCTTGGGAAACTCCTAGAGTTTTAAAGGGTAGGAAGGGGTGGAGTAGCTGGGACCTGTGCTTCCTGGGATATTGGAAGACTGAGGAGTTTCACCTCTTCTGGAATGGCATGGGTGAAATGTTTCCAAGATAAACCTCCTTTTGAGTGGCTTATCTTTAAAACATTTAAGAGGTTATTTATGGTGGTTTATCACTCCTTAACTAATGACTGTTCTCATTTTTAAATGCCTTTATGATGTTTTTAAAGTAATTTGTGCCAAGACCCTTAATGGGGCCAGGATTTCACCTCTGTTATTTCAGGACAGAAAACATCTTAAACACTTTTCACTCCTTGCCTGCTTAATAATATCTTTTATATGAAGTTAGAAGATTCTGTATACCAAAAAATATCAAAGAAATGTGGCTATGGATGCTCCAAAAGAGCCAGTGTTTTGTGACTGACAGCCTGCATACCACCAGATAATGCTCCACTCTGGGTGCATCTACATGTGTGATTTACTGTGGCGCTAATTAACTCTAAAGTAAAGTATCAGTGTCTACACATGCACTAGTATTAGGGCGCAGTAAACTAATTAACTCCACCATAGGATAGTACCATCAGGGACAGTACTATCTTATGGCGGTATACTTTACTGTGCTGAAACACACATACACATGGTGACCGGGAATGTAAATTGCTCTCGGTCAGCCTAGCCAACCAGGCGCCCACTCAGCCTAGCCAACCAGGGGCCCTGGCTCAAATTGCTGCTGTCCCAAGGACATGTGTAGATGCTGCTCCTGGGAGCAGTTTACTTCAGCACAAACTGCTCCGGAGTTTATTGCATCACATTAATTGCACATGTAGATGCACCCAGTGAGAATAGATCATATTCTCTCCCCCCTGGAACAGAAAAAGATGGGAAGTGGATGTTAAGATCTGTGCTACAGTGTATCAAATACTGCATCAGAATGGCTTCTTGTATGATTCTGAGTACCACTTTGATTTTAAGTACCTTACATTTATTAGTGTTACAATACTTCTTTCTGTGTACATTTATCGCAGGTTTTCTCTTTTGTGGCCAATGGCCACCTCTTAAAGAAAGTCACTGTGGCATGCCCAGAAGCATAATCATGCATTGTGAAACAAATATACTCACTTTTGAGACTTCAGAAAAGGAATATTCAATGAGAGATTTTGCTCCAGGAAAGCAGAGCAACAGAAAAATATACTTAACAAAATCTCTACAACACCACCAACTGGAAATAATTTAACCTCGGCTATTAGCACTTTGATAAGTGCTTATTTTACTAGAAATGAACTCTGCATAATACTGAACAGTTAATACAATTAAAAAAAACAAGGAGTAGTTAGCTAAGAAACCACTTCCCAAGTAGATGAAAAAAATCTCTTCCTAAGAAGTATCTATTTGATCAGACATTTGCTTCTGTGCTTGACAAGACAGCATGACAAAAGGATGCAGGCAATAGAACTGGTCTCTTTACCAGAAGGAAGAGTATGGGTGCACCGAATTTGGGAAGTTACTCAGACTGTATGTTCTCAGAGGCTATGAACAGATGTCACCAAATGGAAGTGGATCAGCTGTGCCAGGATATGTCCTAGCACAACTGATCTGCTTTGTTGGGTGAAACAGATGTTGCCTGTTGTCCCACAGGGTCAGGACAACACTGCTCCCAGGACAACACTCTGGGTATGTCTCTACAAATGGGAGAACCATGAGTTCATCTGCTTGGAGAGGTGTGCCCCAGGTATACCTATTGAGCTCCCACACCCTGACTCAGGATATGTCTCTGCAAATGGGGCAAAACCCAGGTGCACTTCTGCAAGCAAGGAAACATTCAAACAGTTGTAGAAACATTATAGTATATTCCATTTCACATCAACAGTTTTAAAGCAACTCTTGGAAAAATAAATGTATCTATTTTCTCTTATTTATTGTCTATCTGTGTTCTTATGGTTTGTGTGATATGGCACACTTGTGTTCATGATCAGGCTATTTTCAGGAATGCCAGAGTTGCTTTGCTACTTTCTCTGGAAGGCCTGGAATGTTTAGATTTATTGGACTGTGGTCAATTTGGCCAGACACAGGGTGCACTGGTTTCACTGGTCAGTTATTTTCTGTTTGCTCTGACAGGGTGCTGTGCTGGCATAGTCCAGAACGCTTATGGAAATGGACAGAGGCATTTTTGCATTGCTCCATTCATTTCTTGCTGAGAGTCCTTGGAGAGGCATGCTAGATAATTGTTCATTATGTGTGGAACAGCAGGGTTCTATCTTATCATCCCTCCTTGTTCTGTGTACGTATGGCTGTTAGCTTTGCTTTCTTTTCTATCTGCATGAAAACTCATCTCTGTGCCTCTATAGTGTCTCATTGAACTGCAAAGGTGAGTTTAATCAGCTTTCTGTGTTCTTATAATGATACTTGTTGTCATAGTGTTAGGTTGCTTCTCAAGTGATGGAGATAAGGCCTTGTCCCTGCACTAATATTTTTAGTATCTCTGCTGTAGATTTTGACTCCTGTATTCCTGCTCTTGTTTTGGCCTTCCTGGTTTTGATCCCTCACTACTGTCTTGACCCTGACTCTGCCATCAAACTCTTAGCTTGCATCTTTGGCTCTGAACTCCTGACTTGTTCCTGTCTTGGACGG
Source organism: Gavialis gangeticus (assembly GCF_001723915.1). Classification (NCBI taxonomy): domain Eukaryota; kingdom Metazoa; phylum Chordata; order Crocodylia; family Gavialidae; genus Gavialis; species Gavialis gangeticus. The sequence continues at coordinate 16,919,229 of NW_017729026.1, read as the reverse complement.
TCCCACCCTATCTCCAGCCTTGCTTCTATCTTAGATCAGCCTTTGGCTTTTGTTTCTTGTTCCTGTTTTGGACCCTTGGACCTCACACTTTCTTACCCTTTAGTGCATATTGAATTTTCCAGCTCTTGGCCTTTGGCCTGGCTTTGACCATGAACCTGCCTTGTCCCCCACCATGCTACATCAGGCTTGGACTGACACTATGAGATCCTTGGCATTGGTTTCTGAACTCTGACCCTCCATGTTCTGGTTGTACGTGTGACAGCTTGCAGAGTATATTCAACCTCCTCCCAAGGGCTGAACCCAGACAGTGGAGATATGGACCTCACCCCATCTTTGTGGTCCACAGACCTATCAGAGGCTTTGGGACTTGCAGAGCAGGCTGTCATCCTGCAGCAGATGATTCAGCGGCTCCATGACCTGGTCAGCCAACTGCAGGAGTAAAATTAGGATTTGCAATCCCAGTTTGCGGGGGTTGAGACTATCAGTAACACCCTCCTTGCCTTCCTTGCTAATGGAACACCTTGGTTAATGTGGGTGGAGTGGTACAGTGGCTCTAGAGAATGCTGCTTCTGTTTCCTCATACACTTCTGAGAGTATATGACAGTCAAGCCAAAATAGGACTGGTTTTGAGTCCTGGTGGCTCTCATATGTCTTTGCATCTGGATTGGTAACTTGTTCATGAGAAGAACCTGGAGTATGGGGAATTTCAAGTGCCTGCACAGACTTACATCCAACCTGGCCCATGGCCTTCCAAGAAGCCAGTACAGGGAGATTTGGGTTGCCCCCACACAAGCCCTGCTGAGCATGAATGCCACTGTAGAGAACACCTGTGGCTTTTATTGTGGTCTTCTGGGTTATGGAGTATCTACCTATCCTGCCAAGGCCCATGTGAAATCCATGTGGGAATCAAAAGGCCCAGGTCCTGTTGGGTCCCCAAATCAAGTTGGGAGGCAGGGAGCCTAACCATGCTGCACTGGCACAATTTCCGGGGAATAGCCCAAAACCTGCTACCCCAGCTACAAATCCCTGATCCCCACTCCTGCACATCTGGGTCATGCCTGTGACATCAGACTGCACGCACAGAATGTTGCTCGTTAGAAGTTGGTGGTAGTTAAAAAGCCATTGGCTGCTGTTTTTGAAATGTTAATGGAAACTTTACATTGATTTTCATATTAAATGTATTATGAAGACAGGTGACAAGTGCAAGGAGTGCCCAGGTAAGAAACAGGGGTCTGGACAGTCTCCCAAATTGGGGGGTGGCACATGCAGCTAGGCAAGGCCTTAAATGCCTATATACCAATGCTCATAGTATGGGGAATAAACAGGAGGAACTTGCCCTCAGAATAGCCAGTTCAGACCCAGACATAATAGAGCTTACAGAATAGTGGTGGGATTCATCCCACGACTGGGCGGTTAGCATTAGGGGCTATAGGCTTTACAGGCGGGATACAGAAGTAAGGAAAGGTGGGGGTGTGGTGCTTTATGTCAAAGAGCAATACACATCCTCTGCCAGCAGAATGGGGTCAGAGGAGGGGCAAGCGGAAGTGCTCTGGGTCAAGATACAAAGGGGCCGTGGGGAGAGGGATCTAGCAGTGGGTGTCTACTACAACCCAACCAAGGGGAGGAGCTGGACCGGGAATTTTTGGGCCAGCTTGCAGAGGCACTTAAGGTAAGGGATGTAGTTGTCATGGGTGATTTAAATTACCCGGACATCTGCTGGGAGGAACAGTCACCCAGGTCGGACCATTCCAGGAGGTTCCTGGCTGAGATACAGGACCTCCA
>NW_017729026.1:16916864-16917278 GCF_001723915.1 Gavialis gangeticus | reverse complement strand
CCTCCAGACCTCAGGTTGGGGAGGACCGGGTTAGAGAGCTTCTGGAAGGGCTGGACTTGTTCAAATCAGTGGGTCCAGATGCTTTCCACCTCAGGGTGTTGAGGGAGCTAGCAGGGGTTATTGCAGGGCCTTTGGCATGGCTTTACAAGCACTGACAGTGCTCGGGTCAGGTGCCAGATGATTGGAAGATAGTCAACATGGTCCCCATCTTTAAAAAAGTGAGTAGGGAGGACCCGTGCAACTATAGGCCCATCAGCTTACCTCAATCCTAGGGTAACTGTTTGAGAAGATCATCATGGAGCACATCTGTGATGAGCCGGCTTCAGGGATGATGCTCAAGGGCAACCAGCATGATTTCATTAGGGGCAGGTCATGTCAGACCAACCTGACTGCCTTTTATGATCAGGTCACAAA
>NW_017729026.1:16910742-16916546 GCF_001723915.1 Gavialis gangeticus | reverse complement strand
TGGGCAGTAGTAACCAGCAGCACACTTATAAGATGGGAAACTCCCTTCTTGAGAGCACGGAGACAGAAAGGGATCTTGGAGTCATTATTGACTCCAAGATGAACATGGGCCGACAATGCGAGGTCATGGTCAGTAGGGCTAACTGAACCTTGTCGTGCATCCACAAGTGCATCTCAAGCAGGGCCAAGGAGGTGATCCTCCCCCTCTACGTGACACTGGTCAGGCTGCAGCTGGAGTACCGTGTCCAGTTCTGTGCGCCCCACTTCAGGAGGGATGTGGACAACATTGAGAGGGTCCAGAGGAGGGCCACCTGCATGATCTGGGGATAACAGGGCAGACCCTACAATGAGAGACTGCGGGACCTGAACCTGTTCAGCCTTCACAAGAGAAGGCTGAGGGGGGACCTGGTGACCATCTGTAAACTCACTAGGGGGGACCAGAAGGGTTTGGAAGAGACCTTGTTTCCCCTAGCGCCCCCTGGCATAACAAGGAATAACGACCACAAGTTGTTGGAGAGTAGGTTTAGATTAGACATCTGTAAGAACTACTTCACAGTTAGGGCAGCTAGGATCTGGAACCAACTTCCAAGGGAAATGGTGCTGGCTCCTACCCTGGGGGTCTTTAAGAAGAGGCTTGATGCCTTCCTGGGGTCATTTGAACCCAGTTTTTGCTTCTGCCCAGGTAGGGGGTCAGACTTGAAGATCTACAAGGTCCCTTCTAACCCTACCTCTATGATTCTATGAACATTTATGTTCATGATACATGAAAAGCTCTATGTTGTTACTTTGTGAGAAAACAATGTCAGTATGAATACATATTGTGATTAACTTTTCAACAAAAATGTTTGTACAGATTACCCCTCGTTCCTCCCTTGAAAAAAATCAAAAGACACAAGCACACCATTACAAGATCGTCTAGGAGTATATAAAAAGAATGGGGTGAAGATCAGGCAGATAAGCAAAGGGCCAGATGTTGAAATTAGATACATAGTGGCTACAAAATAATCAAACTGTAAAAAGACTTTGGGAACACTCTTTGTAGTTTTTTGTTCATCCATCAGCTTGACTTCTACAACAACATGAAATTCTGGTAATGACAATATGCAGGAGTGCATAATACTTGACTCTATTGTTAGCTGCTGAGTTTGGGTGGGGAAGAAGAGAGAACCTTTAAAGAGAGATTTAAGAAGAGCATTCTTCAAAGAGTATATTGCAGTTTCTAAATAGGTTAAGAGAGTGAGGTGATCAGAGAAAAAGGTGCAGAAAATGGATTTGACATGAACTTGCATACAGGTGCTTTATTCTGAGCCTCCTGAAGCTTGAGGACTTGAAATAACCAGTACAATATTACAGCACAGTAAGGACTAAATCTGGCAATGTTCTGGATGAGGCAGTGCCCTGTGAGAGATGTGAGAGAGAAAAAGATGTTGCCAGCCAAGAATGATTCAGTGATTTCTATCCCTGGCAGCAAAGGTTAAGGACTGCATTAAGGAGAGTGACAATCAGACTTTTTCACAGGAGGACTTCATTCTGTGAAAGAGATGCTGTTAGGAAATTACAGTTCATTCTGGACCAATCATTACAATGGCAAGCAGGATAGGAGGGAGGTAAATAGAAATAGTTTCCAAGGCTGAAGTTTCCAGCCTCACCTCAATCCCTGGAAAAATCATGGAGAAAATCCTTAAGGAATCCATTTCTAAGCACTTGGAGGAAAAGGTGGTTAGGAACAGTCAGCATGGATTCACCAAGAGCAAGTCATGCCTGACAAACCTGGTTGCCTTCTATGACAAGGTGACTGGCTCTGTGGATGCGGGAAAACAAGTGGATGTGGTATACCTTGATTGTAGCAAGGCTTTTGATATGGTCTTACACACTGTTCTCGCAGACAAGCTAAGGAAGTATGGGCTGGATGAATGGACTGTATAGTGGATAGAGAACTGGCTGGAGCATTGGGCTTGGAGGGTAGTAATCAATGACTTGATGTCTATTTGGGAGCTGGTATCAAGTGGAGTACCCCAGGGGTTGGTCCTGGGGCTGGTTTTGTTCAATGTCTTCATCAGTGACCAGGAAGATGGCATACAGTGCGCCCTCAGCAAGTTTGCAGATGACACCAAGCTGGCAGGAGTAGTAGATGCACTGGAAGGTAGGGCTAGGACTCAGAGAGACCCTGACAAATGGGAGGATTGGGCCAAAAGGAATCTCATGAGGTTCAACAAGGACCAGTGCAAAGTCCTGCACTTAGGATGGAACAATCCCATGCACCAGTACAGCCTGGGGGATGACAGTCTAGGCAGCAGCTCTGCAGAAAAGGACCTGGGGGGTACAGCAGACAGTAAGCTGAATATGAGCCAGCAGTGTGTCCTTGCTTGAAAGAAGGTTAACAGCATACTGGGCTATGTTGGTAGGTATGGGAAGTGATTATTCCCTTCTATTCAGCACTGCTGAGGCCACATCTGGAGTACTGTGTTCAGTTTTGGGCCCCCCACTACAGAAAGGATGTGGACAAACTGGAGAAAGTCCAGCAGAGGGCAACAAAAATGGTGAGAGGGCTGGGTGGGGGATATGACTTCTGAGAAGAGGCTGAAGGAACTGGGCTTAGTCAGTCTGCAGAAAGGAAGATGGGATTTAATAGCAGCCTTCAACTAGCTAAAGTGGGGTTTGAAAGCGGGTGGAGCTAGACTGTGCTCAGTGGTGGCAAATGACAGAACAAGAAACAACTGTCTCAAGTTGCAGCAAGGGAAGTTTAGGTTAGATATTAGGAAGGATTTTCTCACCAGGAGGGTAGTAAAGCACTGGAACAGGTTACCCAGAGGTTATTGAATCTCCATCCTTGGACATTTTTAAGACCTGGCTAGACAAAGCCTTCCCTGGGATGATCTAGTTGGGGATGGTCCTGCTTTGAGCAGGGTTTGGACTAGATGATCTACTGAGGTCCCTTCCAACCCTATTTTTTTATGATCCTGTAGTAAATAGGTTCACCAAGTTTGAAAAAGACTACTTATGCAACCTGCATTCTTACAGCACTATTTTTCAAAGTATGTCCACATGCAAGAGACAAGATGTTAAAGCCTTGAACAGTTCTTTTAAATGGTTCCTTTATAGAAGAGATGACAAAAGGAAGATGTAGTGCTTCTACCATGTGATTTGGCAGAATTAAAACCAGGACAGAATGCTGAACAGATCATACCAGTTGTTCCAGAAGCATGAAGAGTAAAAACATCTCTTTATCACTCTCCCATTAGGGGGACCAGGAAAGGGGGTATTGGTGTCAGGGATGCTCCACAACCTTAGGGGATGCTCACGCCTGGCCATGTCTCTTATGTTAGCTTAGGTGCTATTAGAACATCTTTTTTACTTGGGTGGCCCTCCAAGAGAAGGGGATTATTCTAGCTTTATGGCCAGAATCTCTCAACAGTGTTACCAACAATCTTGTCTATTGGCTATGGGCTGTAGGTTTTCAAGAACAGCATCAGCCTGGTGTTACACTGATCAATACTATGAAAGTAGTAAAGTGCAGTAAAGTGCTTAAGTAAGATGAGAAATAGAAAGGAATCAATAGTGAGGTGTAGGCCATTAACCACCTGTAGAAGGTCAATGTCTGGACTGTGAAGTGTTGAAAGCTTGACCAAGTCAATTGAAGAGTTTGTGTTTAGAGCAATTGAGTGTGCATGGAAATTAGCAAATGAACTTTTCTGAAGACATAGCTAACAGGGAAAAAGCTACTGAAAATGGAGTAGACGATAGAGCTACAGGATTAGGAAAACACTGGCTAGCCTGCAGTACTGCGGAGAACAACCTGGGGGTTACAGTGGACCAAGAGCTGAGTATGAGCCAACAGCATGCTTTTTTTTTTTTTTGCAAAAAGGCTAACAGCATATACTTAGTTGTATTAATTTGAAGGCCATTTGCAAACCAAGGAAAATGACTCTCCTACTCTACTCATCACTGGTGAGGCCTCACTTAGAATAATACCGTCTTCAGTTTTGGGCCTCACACTTCACGGATCTGGACAAATTGGAGAGAGTCTAGCAGTGCGAGAAAAAAAAATGAGCAGAGGTCTGCAAAGTATGACTTACAAAGAAAGACTGAAAGAATTAGGGTTGTTTAGCCCAGAGAAGGGAAGACTGAAGGGGGGGGCAGGGACTTGATAACAGTCTTCAAGTATCAAAGGAAAACTAGAGAGAGGATAGAGATGGGCTTTTCTCTGTGGCCAAAATGGGTAAGATAGGAGCAATGGCCTTGAACAGCAGCAGAGGAAATTCAGGTTGAACATTAGGAAGAATGCTATAATTATAGGGCTGGTTAAATTTCTGAACAAGCTTTAGACAAGTTGTAGAATCACCTTCCATGGAAATTTAAAAAAGCTGTTTAGATAAACATTTGGCTGGGATGGTTTAGTCAGGGACGATCCTGCCTTGAGCAGGGTGTCGGACTAGATGTCCTCATGAGGTCTCTTCCAGCCCTACTTTTCTATTATGCTAAGGGACAATAGCTTTTTAGAGTAGACAATAGCCTTTTACAGTTTCCATTTCAATGACGGCAGGAAGAGAGAGAATGTACTGAATTGGATATAGATCAAGAGCATATTGTTTGCTTGTATTGTCACATATTGAACACGAAGCCCCCTGTTGTAGTTTAATGTGAATTGTTCCACGTTGGGTGAAACAGCTGTATGACAATTGTCCCTAATAATTTCCAAACTAATATTGAAAAGCAAAACTCAGAAAGAGCAGTGGATTGCATCTTAGACATTTTTCACTGTTCAGATATGATCTGCTGACTTCTAGGACCCAATCTATAGATTCGGCTGGGTCACTCTTTGGTGCAGCGGGGACTGACCTTTTTGGCAGATGCGCTACGAATTAGTGCTGTACCCTGGGTGCCACTTCTCCCTGCCTAACAGGCTGTTCTGCTTTCTGCTGCTGTGCTACCTCTCCTCTTCCTGATCTGCCATGCGCCACGCACACAGGGTGCTCATGCCACTTATTGCATGTATGCACCACAGGTTGGCCATTCCTGTGATTTAGTGCATGAGCTAGTTCCCTGAACCTGGGGCTAAACTAGTGTTGGTTGTCTCTAACTTAACTAAAAAGATCTGAAAGATCTCCTCCAGCAATGGGGAATCATCTGAATGTACCAGTGTTTCGGCCTTGTTCCTTTTCATGGAGCTGTTAGAGCACAGTGTTAGAAGGTATAAGTGAGAGGAACCAAGAGGATAACAGGAGAAAGTAAAATAGATCAGAGAGGACAGGGGTGGAGAGAAGTTGACATGAAGGGGGTACTGAGAGTTATGCAGATGTACAGCACCTTTAAATCCTATCTGTTCTAGTGTTTAATATTGAATACATCTTCATCTAATGCCCTCCCTCCCCCCGCCCCAAACCCCCACCACAATTATTGCTCCACTCAGAACAGGCAGCTATTTTTGAAACTGGGATCCTCTCCATTAAAAAGAAAATATGAATAAGCTAAAAATATTAAACCAGTGCTGTTAATTCAACATGAACACCAAGACCTTTAACTCTCTCTCCCATGTTACAGCATGCAGTGACTGTTCCTATGACAACTGGTCCTCTTTTCTTTGGTGCGTGTACTAATGGTGGTCTTCCTGTACAGTGACAGTGGGCAATGTGACACCTTGTCATTTCAACAGCAGTGTTTACTCTGTTCCTAAATGGGAGCTGGGTGAAGCCTGCTTGTGTTCTGCAGACCATGAATATGCTGAGCCTTCTCAGAAGTGACCTTCACTTTGCTTATTCCCTACTTACCTGTCACCTCTGTTGCAGTTTCCTGCTATGCTTTGTT
>NW_017729026.1:16891382-16905742 GCF_001723915.1 Gavialis gangeticus | reverse complement strand
CTTCCTTTACAGTGACAGTGGGCAATGTGACACCTTGTCATTTCAACAGCAGTGTTTACTCTGTTCCTAAATGGGAGCTGGGTGAAGCCTGCTTGTGTTCTGCAGACCATGAATATGCTGAGCCTTCTCAGAAGTGACCTTCACTTTGCTTATTCCCTACTTACCTGTCACCTCTGTTGCAGTTTCCTGCTATGCTTTGTTAGGAACCTAACTTCTGTTTCGTAGTTAGCAATATACATTGTTAATAGGACTGAATTTATAAGGAATTAATTTCTACATATTTTTATTGTGGCAGACCATATTTGATAAACATTAAATTGGTAGCGGTTGATAACTGGATACCAATCATAATTTAGCAGAACAGCATCCAAAGTGGGCTATGACATGCTTTGAAATGACTTGGTAATATATGCTATCTATTTGATTTTTCACAAGCCAACCAGGGGAAAAAATATAACAAAATGAACCAATATATTAAAAGACTTTATTCACAATAGAGAAATGTTTACAAATATAGTTCTTAAAAATTAAGCATCTTGATCTATTATGTACCCCATAACTTTAGATATTTATATAAAGGTGAAAAAGACTAAATGGAATATGTACAAAATCAAAAACAATTTTAATGGACAGAAATGGATAATACATATGATGAAGTCACTATAGAAACAGTGAGTCATTGGATTTTGTAGAGTTGTCATATAACATACACATTATGCAATATTCATTTCACAAACTATCAAAACAATTGTTTTTCATGAAATTTAAATTAAATGCCATTTAAAATTATTCACCTTTTAGGATTTAATGTATGTAAACTTAACTGTATTGTTATATGCTAAAAAGAAATGAAGTTTACGCAACGTCTTCCATGGAAATTAGAAACACTGCTTACATCTTCTTCAAAACTAATTTCTCTTGCCTGATGAATTACCAGTTACATATACAGTGGTCATCATGAAGTCAGCAAGACCATGCAGTTGATTTCATATTTTAAACATATGGGAAATATACCAATATCTCCATTTCACCCACGTGGCAACTGTTGATAAATGCTGACTGTTTAAAATGATGATCACTATAATGTTTCACACTTTGGTGTTTTGGGATTCCTTTTAAAAAAATCAGTACTTTTTAACTTACAAAAAGGGTTTTTCTTACAGTTGGCAGATCTACATGTTGTACAATCTTCTTGTCTACTTACATTAGTTTACAAAAAGTACAGTATAGTGCAGTTTGTACATACAACCTGAATACTATATCAGTTACAGAATCACACATCATTTGTGCTCTTTCAAATCTTAACTTCCAACCCCTGCAAAATAATTTTCCACACTTCCAAGGAAATCAGTGTTAAATTTAAACATCTCAATATGAAGAACCCCATTTGTACAACAGTTCTTTCCATTCTTTACATTTTATTTACTTATTTAATTTTTGGAGTAACAAACATGTATGGCATGTTTCTCCTTTCCTGTCCCAAGCTCATTATGGGAGTACAGGAGAACCAAATGCATCTGGGAGAAGTGGACCCTGCTCAAAAAAACCCAACAATGTAAAAGCCAAGTTTACAAAACATTTCTCAGATTCTATTGGATTACTTGTGATCAACAGAAATGAGACCCACAAAAACACACACACAAAATTATGTGATAAATAGAACAAGATGTATCCAGACTAAGAACAATAAAAAAAATATTGCAAAATGTTTGTAGAGAAGTAGAAGAGTTTAGTTTTGTTTGAAAAATTAGATAGGCCTATATTCCTTTTACAAATGTCTTGCATGAATGTGTTATGTAAGGAACATAAAATGATAAATACTGTGCTCAAAATATGCAGATTCAAGCTTGCTAAAGTCATCAGGAGTCTTGCTATTCATATCAACATGGGATTTTGAGCGAGGTGCCCAAATTTACCAATTGTATCACACTGGCCTTTCCACCTGTATTTGGTAAGTGAAACAATACATTATTACCAACTGCAGATAACGGTTCAAATCCTGAGTCCCTAATTGATTTGGAGTAGACAGGCAGGGCAGCAGTCAGATGCATGTGTGCTGTAATACATTTCCCCCCATATCCCAAGTTGTGCAGACCCTGTTCAGCCTAAAGCTGCAGAGGTTTAGTTCCCTGCCCAACCTCAAAAGGGGAGGCTCAGGGATTCTTCATCTTTGTCTCCTCTCTGCATGAGATACACAGCAGTGTAGTCAGAAAGGGCCCTGGTACAAAAGAACATGGATTTTTGCCCCCAAATGTGGGATGTTATCCTGTTTCCTGGTTTTTACCTGAAATACCATTCTACAGCACTTTCTTTCACTAATGGAAAAGAAATATCAGCCTTTTGTGGAGTAAGCTCTGTACTTCATTACTGTTATGAAACATGTCCCTAAACAAAGCCAGACATTTGAGCCACCCCAGCCATTTATTTAGATGAAAATCAAGTTACTGTTCTGAGCCATGTTTGTAGTTGGGCAATCAACTCAACTGCTGGTGTCCTCTTTCATGCTGGAAGCAGGTGTCTTATTCTACTTGGAACATACTGCTCAGTCCCTACAAACTGTATGAATTGCTTCTGCAAATTGTTCACAAACTGTAAGTAGCAGAAGGAATTATGCCTGATTTTTTCCCCTTTGGTTATGCCATTAAATATAACATGCTTGGCATGGCTGTTACCTTTTTTGGTGAACTTTGCCTTGTACAATACTTTTAAATGGATTGTATTTCTATAAATTTAATCCCCCTGAAAGGAGACCAATCCAATACTTCCAAAATGTAACAATTTCCCCCCCCCCGGTTATTTTCCTTCTCTTAAATCTCTTAATGAAATTTAATTATTTTTATGGTGAGAAATTTCCTCTGAGCTATCCTGCCCTGCTGCTCTATCTACATTAAACTACTTTGTTCCAGCTGACTACGGCCAATCGGGTCATAGCCTAAACTGAATGGAATGTTTGAAAAGATTCAGTCAGTCTCTGGTTGCAATATTTCTCAGCCTAATTTAAGAGAGAATTTCATTGAACAGTTCATTTATTTTCAATGTGCTGTCAAATGAAAGTGACCTGAATAAGTAAATGACTATAAACAGCAGAATAAGATTCCCTTTTTTAATAGTACAACAATGCCAGTTTTGCAGACTGTTTATTTTTATCATATCAGACTGACTATGGAACTGCAAGTCTAATTAGAAAAAGGAAGGAAACAATTTAGTTTGTAATATTTTAAACAAAGTCTGAGCTGAGATGTGTCACAAATGAGGAACGGTCCACTAATATAATGTAGAACTGATTTAGATTCATTTCAAACTATACTGCAGTTTGAGATGGACTCATGTCTGCAAGAGATGAAAATACTCCTATGTAAACTTCATTGATAATGAAATACTTCAGAAGATATTTTACCAATTAATGATAGACCCGCATAAGAAGAGGCTGTCACAGTTAAAAGATTCGTCTCAGATGACAGACAGACAAAAGAAATTAACACAGAACAAAAAAGAAAAAAGCTCTTTATACTTAATTCAATATGGCTTTTTGCAACATGGCAAAATATTACAGCTTAAAGCAGACATCTCCTCACAGAGGAGGAAACAATTTTGCAGTCAAATCAAAAAGGTATTAGGAAACAAGTAACATGCAGACTTTTCTATTGTTTTTGTCAAAGGTGACACTGCAGCCTAATGAAATCTAGAGATGTCAGATTTTCTTGAGAAAAATGGTTTGGTTGGATAAATAAGATTAAAAAGTCTTCCCGTAATGAATTTAGGTCCACTCATGAATATTTACTAGTAAACACAACAGACTGCAAAACAGTTGGTTTAAAAACTCAAAATAACTCAGGAATTTAAAACCAAATCATGTGCCCAAGTACTGGAAAGAAACATAAGAAATGAAGCAAAACCTAAAAATTTAACATTATTTTATTTCTCCTCTTCTTCCTTCTTCTCATCTCCACGAAGAACTGGTAGAGGGTGAGCCTCAGTGTTGAAGACCCAGTGTTCAAATGGAAGAAGATCATCTTCAGAAAACAGTAAGTATAAGTACCTGTGCAAGAGAGAACAGGAAACGTGACAGCACCAAAAGGTAACCAGTTTTCATGGTGGTGGAAATTGGAACTAATATACCTTCCCAGCAAAATATTAATGTTCCACTTCTATGAATAACAAAGGAATCAAATATTAGGCCACAGACAAAGCCCGAAACATTACTAGTGATAATGGTCACTAATGTTTTGATGCCAACCATTGGGGCTTGACTCAAATGAAATTGGCCTCAAGGCTTGATAGTAGCAGACAGTGACAAGACATAAAGGCTAGGATATCGTCGTTAAGTAGCCCTTCTTTTCCATTTCATTCTTGGAAATTTTGTTACACATTATTTCCGTAACAGTCATGACAAGTTTTTGCAAATGACCATGTCTATCAAATTACAATAATGATAGAGTTTGCCTTGATACCAATGAGCAAGATTCGGCTTAGGGATTTATTTTCAAAGAACAAAGACAGAGATCAGAATACATCTTGGGTAAATATTTACTAAAGTGCCATAATCATTATTAAAAAAGACAACCTTTTAACCTGCTGTGATACACAGAGGCTGCCCAAACAGATTTTAGAAATTCCTCTAGCTCATTCTGCTTCCATCATTTAGTACGCAGAACTGTCACCTCTTCTGCAGAAGGCTGTTTTTTGGCTAGTCTAGGCTAATGTTTTTGTTTTGTTTTGTTTCTTGAAAAGTTTTGCAATGTTGGTAATGCAGTCATAGCTTTCCTGGCTATTCTGGAGGCCCTAATATAGACAAAGATTCCCCAAGCTATCAGTGTTAAATGCTGTCACTTAACTCTCCTCAAAACTTGCCATTGGCTGAAGGAAATGTACCTACACATTAGCTATGGACACATATGTGAGTCCTCAATGATGCACACTTTTATTATTAAAAAAAAAAAATCTCAAAAAGACAACTTATTTTTTAGTTTATCCTGGATGACAAAAAACAGCTGCATTAAAAAGTATCTGGGTTAAACAATGGCACTGGTCAGACCTGGGGTGGGCAACTATTTCAGGTGGAGGGCCGCTTATTGAGTTTTGGCAAGCCGTCAAGGGCCGCATGACAGGCAGCCAGGGGCAGATAAATATTAATTTTCTAAATTTTTTAGGGGCTCCACGGGCTGGATAGAATGGCCTGGCAGACTGCATCCACCCTGGGTTAGACTAAACCAAAATTCCAGAAATCACATTAGAATGGTTTTGGAACACTGGTTTCCATTGTTTTCATAGAAAGAGAGAGAGTTAGGGTTGGAAGGGACCTCAGGAGGTCATGTAGTGAAGTCCAACCCCCTGCTCAAAGCAGGACCATCCCCCAAAACTTCACACCAGCCAAGGCTTTGTCTAGCTGGGTCTTAAAAACCTGCAAGGATGGAGACTCCACTCTCGGTAACCTGTTACAGTGCTTTATTACCCTCCCAGTGAGAAAGCTCTTCCTAATATTTAATAGAAAAACTTGTTTCTTCATTTCTCCATAAGTGAAAAGGATGGCTGACTGTTTAAATAGAATAATAAAGTGCTTAAGACATTTTAATGTTTGTTGTTAGACGTAGCAAATAGATTACTTTTGAAACAAGACCAGACTGCGCAATAAATGAGGAACAACTCAAATACTCATCACCTACTGCTTATAGGTAAAACCAAAACAACTCCTCAACCCCCCCCCAGAAAAAAAGTCCCTTGATTATATATAATTTTAATGTGTGGTGGCTATTTTACTCTTAAGTAAAAACGGACCTTAGAGCATGATTTGTTACATGTTAAGCTGAGTTGGTATCGCTCATATAATTAGAAAGCCTGTTAGCTCAATTGAGAGCAAAAACTTCTGAAAATTGTTTGGTGAAAATCCTTATGGATGACTTCAAAAAAGGAATTGAATACAATCATTTCTAAGCAAAATACTAGTATTTATCATACCCCCAACCGTGGAAAAAACACCCATATGAAACGAACTGAAACAGAAATGAAATTAAAAACCCACTTAGGTAATAATACATTTTCTGTAAAAACTAAATAACTCTTGTAATACATGAGTGGGATGCAAATAATGGAAAGAAACAGAAAGAAAAATGGAGGCAAAATGTCTTCTGCTTCATTAATTACCCAGGACAATGATTCTCAAGTAGGGGGGCAGGGGAACCTTGGGGTGTTGAAATGTGGAGATAAGCAGATAAGGGAAGGCTCCACCCTGTCTGCCTGCTCCCTGCCCCCATTGCCCAGGCCCTTTACAAGTAAATAAGCTATAATAAATAAATACATTTTAAAAAATGGGGTGCTGCTCAATTCACAAAAGTTATGGAGGTGTGTCTCAAGTCTAAAAAGGTTAAGAACCACCAGCTTGGGAGACCGCAACAGAGCATGAGGGTTTTCTTGTTGTCTTAGATTCTGTTGTCACGATTCAAGTTTTTCTAGTTAAAATGAAAAGGTATTCAAGTACAAGCTGACAGCCTAGCCCTCTTGTCTGGTGAAAACAAACTTGGGTGATGATGGCATGTATAATTAGAAGCTATTAACATTGTAATTTTTTAACAGAACAATTACCAGTAACTATCTTTAACAGAGGTAAAACACTTCCATAGATCATAAAATTTAGTTTATTAATAAAAATGCAATCTGGCTTCCTGCCATGAAACAAGAGCTGTATGCTATTAGTCAGATTTTACATTACCTGAATGTCAAGGATACTAATGATAAGTACTTGTCTGTAAAGAAGATCTGTAGAGCTACTTTATATTAATGAAAGTCCCCTTTTCAACTTACTTGAGTGTTTCTGAGAGGAAGAAACTCTGTTGCACATCATCATGGCTTTGATGGTTGCTATAAACATCTCTAATGCCAGAATAGCCACCGTCTACTCTGCAATATTGTTCCAGTGCCTGAATTTACAAGAGGGGGAAAAAAAATCAGGTTTAAGAAAATGAATCTTCTGTCAATTTTACTATTAGTTGCCAAATCCAATTACACTCCAGTTAAACAAGAAACTTTTGTCACAGTCTCTTTGGGAAAGAGTTGAAACAGCAGAACTAGATTAAAAGAAAAACACAAGAATCCTAAATATATTTTTTTAAAGATATAGCCTCAGGTTATTGGTGTGACTATACATTAAGAGAAGCCAAGTGTCTGTACACTAAGGAAAGAAATACTGTATTTATTCAATTATAAGACAAGGTTTTTTTCCCCCAAATCAGCATGGGGAAAAACATTTTGCATCCATTTCCATACAAGGAAGCCTCATTAAAGTACAATGTCTACCATTAAGCTGCTACCAGAAGCTACTGTGTTCACTAATGGAAACCAACTATGAAGTTGATTAAATGCAGCCAACACTGAGCATGGCTATAAAACACAAGAATGGAACCTAATACACTCCATCTGAATAAAATATATGGTAGTGTCTGTTGCTGTTAGTCCCCCTCAGCACTGACTCTTTGTCAAGTCATGGTGAGCTACTACATTGACTACATTTTGACTTCCTCTTCACTCTCACAGCTGAGCTATGCCTTTCTTTTCCCATTTCCAACAGTGTGGCCCTGCCCTCCATGAGGTGGAGCCAGACCAGACTGCCCTGCAGCTTATCTGCATATACATTTTTGGAGGATCCCAGGACTTGTGACAAGGACACCTGACATAAGTAGGGTGGCTAATTAGCACATGGATCCTTTGTGAGGGGGTAGCTGGAATATACACACATATTGAGCAGTACTGAGCTGTGGGGTCACCATGGCTTGAAATGCTGTTGACTCTACTGGGGCCCAGCTCAATTAACTGAATAGCAAATCATGAGCCTTTTGGTTTTGGACTAATATCATGCATAGTTTATACTATATAGTAAATAGGTATAAAAGTCCTGCTTAAAAGTGTTTATGGAGTACCTGTGCTAAAACTTGCAGCAGTTTCAAAAACAGGTAAAACGCATCAATTCTGGGATGAACTAAGTCAGGGGTTGTCAACTGGGGGTACGTGTACCTCTGGGGGTACTTTGTAAAGTACCAGGGGGTACGTGGGAGCAGGGGGTACAGAGCGCTGCCAACCTGTGCTGCTCCCTCACAAGAGCAGGGCCAGGGTATGGCGAGAGAAGGGTTGCACAGGCCTTGCACTGCTGCCACTCGGCACACCAACGCTCAGCATCTAAGCCACCCCCACCCCTGTGCTCAGCTTCTGGCTGCTTGCCACCCTCCCCTGCTTCGCATCCAGCTGCTCACCACCCCTCCCCACTCCAGGGGTACACTTAATACAAAGGGGGCTGCTGGGGTACACTTATTAAAAAAAGGTTGAAAACCCCTGAACTAAGTCTATGGTTACTCACAGTAATTTGCCTATATGCAAATTACTACAAGCATATTTATTTCAAAGTTAGTGTTTTAAAATTTGTCCTTCACTTCCATGTCCTCAGGGAGAGGCAGGGTCTGTGACTGGGGGTGGGGTGGGGTGGGGGAAACTTAATTTGATCTTTTGCTGATTCCCAATATTTTAAATGTTTCAAAATGCTTCATAATTTTCTATTGAAAAAATAATTGGAATAGAAAATGAAGACTTTCCACAGTTGAGTAGTTAACAAGGAGGTATGAGGTAGCTTGGGTTTACATGAAAAGCATTTTCATGGCTGATCAATTCACTATTTAGCTATATAGTTAACAACGTAAACGCTGAAATTCACCAAATATTTGATTAGATAGAGATATATTAATTATTGTTCCTATAACAGGAAGATGCCTGATAAGTTTCTGCACTTAGGTGTTGTTTAGAACCAGCTGATAATCTATCCTTCTTGTCTGCTGAAATATGAAGCCTATTTTACTGCATATTTAAAGCACTGCATAAAAAACCATGCAAATATGCTAAAACACAGTAAAATAGGCTACTGCACATTAAGTGTCATTAAAAAAGCAAGCATTTTCACTACTGCGCATTAGGGGTACACAGTGGAGGGCACTTTTAGACATGCTCCAGCTGTGGGCTCCAAGAGCTGCTCTAAATTAAACTGCTGCTGTGTCTCATGTATCAGTGTCCCCATGCTTAAAAACGGTGGCAGGGGCACTTGAACTAAAATGTTCAACAAGCTTTAGTTCAAGCATCTCTGCCGCCATTTTTAAGGGTGGGGATGCTGGTACACGAGACGCAGGAGGCTGCTGAGTGCGGTAATTGCCATGCTTCAGCAGGCTTGATTAATTGAGTCTTCTCTGATGCACTGGAATTCCAGCATGTTGGAGCAGTCTCCCTGCTCATATATAGGCACCCAGAAGTACTAAATTTAATGCACATTAGGAAGCACAGTAATACACATGTGGACATACTCTCTGTGGCACTGGTTTTTACAATTAGCACCTAATTTATACTTCGAAGCCGAGGCATTTTGTTTATTACAGAAAAAAATTCAGAATGGTTACTTGCTAATGCAGTAAGAGCTGCAGGCTATTTCAGTCAGAAAAAAATGAAAGCATTTAAGCTAAAACTAGGTAACAGTCTCATAAGAAATTTAGTTTCTTTAATCTCTGAACTTTCAAAGGTGAAGTTTCTTCATAAATTTTAAACCATTTGAAATTAGTGTGTGGCTGAACATATGGCATGGTAGTAGTCCTTCTCTTCATTTTTCTACTGATATCCATATCCACAGAACTTGGCAGAGATGATACCTGACTAGATCTGGTACAACAGATAATTGTTTAAGATGGTTAATGAAGGATAATTTTTTTGGCAGTTCTCTGTGCTTTGCCTATATAGCCAGTGGTTTGGTGCTAGATGAATACAAGTTTGACAGACTTGAGCCAAATGAAAAAGCCAGTTTATCCTGACAACGCAGAGGAATTTGTAGCATTGACGATACAAAGGCTCACATGTGCCTACTGTCAGCATCTGGACTACAACCCATTTCAGGCTTGACCTCCCTGCCAAACAGCAACCTCTACTAAAAATGTAAGAAATTAAAGAAACAAGCCATAAAGAAAAAGCAAGAATAAAAAAAATATTAAACCCCCTGATAATCCTGCCTACCCTGAGAAACTAATGGTCAGATAGACCCAAAAATCTTTACTGTGAAGTAGTTACTTAGGAATGCTACACAAAACCACCCCATGGGGCTCCTTGAGGGCTGGATTTGGACCAGGCAAGAGTGGGGCAAGCATTGGCAAGGCCAGTCATGGAGGTAGAGGTGCAAGTGGCTATGGGCCAAGTGGGGCTGTCTTGGCTCAGCTCTCACTCACCCCAATGTCACTGAAAGCCATGCCCAGTGGAACCCTGCAGCCCTGGAGTCTATGGCAGATTCCACTCCACCACTGGCTCAACCTCTGAATTTCCTGGTCCATCATACGTTTGGTGCCCCTGCTCTAACTCCTTGACATATAGGTACACACCTTACTATATACGTAAGAGAATAAATGCCATAATCTGACTCTGGCATCTATCTCCAGGGGACCAAGGTCTCCTTTCACTCCACAATCCTCTTCCAACATGACGAACTATTACAAACACTAATAATAAATACCATTCAGAACAAATTATTTAGTAAAGGGGTATGTGTAGAAAGGAAACATTGGAGGGAGCTGAAGTTGTGCTTTGCTGTTTGCCACACAGAGAAATTATGGTAAAGATAAAGGTGTATTTCTGTAGGTAGAGGTATATAGGATATCTAGAATGAGGCGGTTGAGGTATGCTGTTTATTTGTTTTTTTGCTTTTCCTGGGTATGTGTCAGCTATGCTGTGTGTATGCAGCAACATTTGCTGCTTCTAACATGGATTTTTGTGCACTAGTTTTACTTCAGTAATAGTGGGCCTAATAAGTGCTATTTTTTTTTTTACCTATTTTCCCTTATATTGTGTTTGAATTTAAATGACAATTTAAATACTTATTTAAAACCCTTTAATATATACGTTACAATTATAAATGTTAAGAATGGAAATGAAACATTTAATAAACATTAAATATTTATTTCAAATACTAAGGCACCTGTAATACTAGACTATAATAAAGGAGGAAATAGAGTCTAATTGGCCCCTCTAGACATTCAGGTAAAGGCATGATAGGATCTGATATGTGATCCACACAATGGCGCCTCTTGCCATGCCAGAGTGAGGGGGCAGCTTCCTCTACATGCAAATTAAGGCTGGATAGAAACCTACAGAGGTATTACATATTTTCCAGCCCTAAATTTCCAGCTGGATGGACCTTTTATGGTGTGATAGTTAATTTGCAAATGTAGCTGGTCTGAAGTAATTATGCAATTAACCAGTTAATTGTGTTATACATGTAAAGTGTAGAGGGGCCCTAACACAACTCTTTAGTAAACATTCTACTTATTATTCAAAGAGAAATCCATGGAGATGATCTTTAGCCCTAGAGAATTTAGCAAGGTAGAAACAAGAGTCAGTTTTGTTGCAGAATCAAATTAAATTATTAAGTTATTGTATCCACAAATATAACAGTACATCAAATAGATGGCTGGATCTTCGGCAAGCAACTTCCACTTATTTCAGTTGCTAACAACCTGGGCTGGATCCAAAATCATGATCCCAGGGGAAAGATCCCCTAGTATTTCATGCTCAATCTTGTAAGACAACTAGTCTTCCATCCTTTTAAAACTGGAGTTATAAATTACACCAAAGTGACTAGCTGTTAATATAAACTGATGTAAAGAAAGCTGTAGCATTTCAGATTGCAGAGGGAGAAAACTAGGGAGTGTGGAAACCGCATCTAAAACTAAAACTGAAAGAATGAGAATTATCCGGCGAAGGAAGCAGAATAGATATGCACCTCATAGATGAAATAAGATAAATATAGAGCACAAGCTTTTGTGAACTGGAGCTCACTTCACCAGAACCTGGGTGCTGACAGACGTGCAGGTCCCTTGGCTAACTCATGGTACTCTGCATAAAGCACCAAGAGTTAGAGCACTTCCCTCCCCCCCCGCAAGATGTTCACCTGTTTGGGTGGCAGGGGTGGTAGGGAGGGAGTGAAATTGAGCCTGGCTGCAGGAGCTCGGGGAACCAGCATCCAGAAGAATAGCCATCCCCCTTCCCCCACCCTACCTCCCAGCTCCAGTGCTGTCTGCAGGAAGGGAGTGGGGAGAGGGAGCAAGCTGCAGGCTGGGGTTTGCCTAGCCTGAGTTAGAGGGTGGAGGGGCGGGGGAGAACCATTAGGCAGGAGGCTCCTATCTACTGCCCCCAATTTAGCTCAGGTTGGGCAAACCCCAGCCCACAGCTCAGTTCCCCTCCCCTCTCCCTTCTTGAAGACAACCCTGAGGATGGAACTGGGCTCATCAGCCCAGTTCAGCCCTGATCGTGTGACAGATTGATCCTAGGGAACAGAAGTTCCCTAAGATGCTCCAAAGTGGAGCACTTTCATCTGATCCCTCATTTGATGAGGGTTAATGTGTCATGTGATCAGCTACTTAAAGCACTTTGCAGCCATGCGTGCGTCTCATAGCATGGCTGTAGAGTGCTTTCAGGGGGCTGATTGTGCGACAAATGTAACTTTTGTCTGAGTCAGCTGTGAAAAGACAAGCATAAAGCAATGTAGAAAGTGGAGTGAGTGATTTGACTACAAAAGGTGGGAAGAAAGGAAGTACAGGAAAGTGGAGGAGGGGGCAGCAAACAAGAAAAGAACTCAAAGGAACAAAGGGAGACATAAGAGTAAGAAACAGTCACTAGCTATCAGTGCAATATTATCACTTCTTTTTACTCTAGAGATAGTTTAAGATCTCTCTGTATTCTGCTGCATGTGTCTCATAATTCATTCCATTTGTTAGAGTCCAAACAGTTTTCTGAATATTTTAAGCTTGCATGTCAGGCACTCCTCAGTCCTTGGTGGAGAGCAGGTTTATTTGTTGTTGGGTTTAGAAATAAATTAAAAAAAGTATTTAAAAGGGACCTTTCAACAGGAGAAAAATGCATAATGTTATACTTTAAAATAGGCCCATTTAACTTTCACGCATGCTTTTATATTGTTATTTTTCTGTCTAGTGTTATTAATTGGCAATATATATTTGAGTTTAAACAAGTAATTTCTTCTGCCTTGCACAAATTTCCATCTACTTGAACATCCAGTGAGTTCAAAATGCTGAATCTGTGTTTGGCTGAATTTGTGATGCTAATCTTTCAAAGTCAAACACAAGATTATGATTTTATACAACATAGATTGTAAGAGGCAAGGCTGTTATTCAAGCAAATTTCTATATTAAGAGCAAGGCAATGAACAATAAAAATAAATTGCTTCTTGCATTTATTTTCTTTTCACAATTGTGTGTTACCCCTCTTTAGGAGAGACCACTTTCATTTTAGTTTCAGCTTTGTGAAAAAGTTTTCCTGCCATTCACCTGAGCAGTCAGTATCAAAATAGTTTGATTCTCTTTCTTTAAAAAAACAGAATAGAAAATGCAGGATTGAGAGTGGTAGGACACCAAATCAGTACTAACTAAAGTTTGTAGGTGATAGACTGGGAGAGTGGCAATTAACAGAAGACAGACAACTGATGCGGAATAAATGGGATCACTTGGTAAGATGGATGCAAGCACAGAGCGTGCATTAATACAGCCAAATGTAAAACAGTACGTCTTCAGACAAAGCATAAAGACCTTACTCTGAGTTAGAGGATGGAGACGTCTCCCAAGGGAAACAGTGATTTTGGACCAAAGGGCTAATGAGAGGTATAAGCAGGGGAACACTGAGCAGGAATAAGAAGCCTCTATTAGCTCTGGATTTGGCACTGCTGTGCATGCTACAAGAACAATGTGTCTAGCTCTGGTGTTCATTATTCAAAAAGCATATTGAAAACTTGGAGAAGTGGTACAAAAATGATTTGAGGCTTGGAGATAAATGCCTTATAGCAAGAGACTCAGGGCTCTGTGTAACTTAAAAAAAGAAAGGTGAGGCAGTGACCTATATAGGTAACAGCAATTTGATAACTCTTCAGTCTTGAAGCCAAAAACATAATAAAAGCTTAAGCTTGACAAATTTGACACAAAATAAGATGACCTTTTTTTTTTGTTTGTTTAACAGTCAGGATGATTAACCCTTGAAACAACATGCAAAGGGCTGTGGTGTATTCTCCTTTACCAGAAACCTTTACAGTAAGTTGACATGTTTTGCTAATGATATGATCAGATAAAAAAAAAAATGAAATAATTCAGGGAAGTCATGTTTTAAAGCAGAAGCTGAGCTAGGTGATTACAATTATGCCTTTCTGCCTAAAGAGAGGAAAACTATCTACATGTTGAGCTGGTGAAACCTCATGTGGCACAGTCACAAATCAGTTACTCCTACTGGTGATCATTTGTTTCTTCCCATTATTAAACTGGTAAGCACGACAAGCACAAAGGTAGAAAAAGAAC
>NW_017729026.1:16877176-16886382 GCF_001723915.1 Gavialis gangeticus | reverse complement strand
ATGAAATAATTCAGGGAAGTCATGTTTTAAAGCAGAAGCTGAGCTAGGTGATTACAATTATGCCTTTCTGCCTAAAGAGAGGAAAACTATCTACATGTTGAGCTGGTGAAACCTCATGTGGCACAGTCACAAATCAGTTACTCCTACTGGTGATCATTTGTTTCTTCCCATTATTAAACTGGTAAGCACGACAAGCACAAAGGTAGAAAAAGAACAGATAAGAGAGGAAGAGGTCCCCAAAAGTGAAACTGAGCAGACTGCCTTCAATCAATAAAAATTTGAGAAGGAAAGAAAAGTAAAGTAATGCTCACATGCTGCATGGGGATTGAGATTTTGAGACTAACGAGAAAATTTAGGCGATGTTATTCTACTGTTCCTGAAGTTGAGAAAATACATTTCTAACTTGTGATCATAATTTCAGAGGTCAAAGACTGAAAAGATACTTCAGTAAACACTTGTACAGAAGATACAAAATGGAATCTTCAGGACCATTCTTTATCCTTGGAGAATAATATTCTGTGATACTTGTAAACAAAGCCAAAACATCTGAAAAATAGATTAAACTAAATATAAATTTAAAAAGCTTGACTGATTTTCCTGTTTTTCATCTCTTCTTTCTGATGATTTCTAAGATGCTTTCCACACATGGAATAATCAGCAATGTGTTGTAGGGAGATCTTAGAGAACCTCTTTTAGAATATGACATCCAGTGGTAGGAAAAGATTAGACGCTCCGTACTAAAATGTGTGAAGTCCACAAAGGACAATGCTGTTTCCACAGTAAATAAGTATCCATGGAAGAGTGCAATATGGCATGGTTATGAAATAGTCTGGGAAATATTCACTAGCAGAGTGTGGTAAAGTGGGGCTCCCTGCCTAGCCACAGTGCTGGGCTCCCCACTTGCCTTTGGGCATGCCTCCCACCTGACTCACTTGCCATGCCCTGTTCTTATTAATTAGGATGTTAAGCAGGAGGCTGCCCATTTTATGCCCCGATGCCAGGGGGTGCTATCTGCGGTTCTGTAACTTCCCCACACTGCAGCCCATGCCTCGCAGATGGCATCAGATGTAATAGTGCTCCTGGCCTACAGCCGGACCAAGCTTAGGCCGCACTGCCAGGCCTCAGTCACACACACATTCATACCACCCGCCTCTCACTAGGGCCTCTCACACTCCACCCTCTCTCACAGGGTCTCTTCCATGCATCACCAACTTATGCCGCCTTGCTCCCTCTTGGAGCAGGCCCCTTAGGCCATAGGCTTAGCTAGTCCATTCCTTGGGTGGCAGACATACCATCTGTTGGGCCTCTCCCACGACCCTCACTGGGGTAGTGGCCAGCCAGTTACCCGACTGGATCTAAGCTTCCTCTGGCCCCTTTCGGGGGCAACTCTATACATGTAAACATACAGGGTACTCAACCCTCTGGTTCTTCTCCCCCCACAGGGGTTCTTCCTCTCTGCCCCCTTTCTAGGGCCACACCTCACCAGGGCATTCTTACCCCACACCACAACTGATGTTCCAGGGTCTCACGGGGAGTCTCACTCCCCCCTTGGAGCAGCAGGTCATAGTGCTCAACTCTAGCTATTACTTTCGACCCACATTCGGCCCCCCAGAGGTAGAAGACTTACTGGGGTCAGGACTCGCCCCTCCCTTGGACTGAGCCCCCTTACTTGGCCTCTGGCCCAAACTACTGCCTCAGGCATCTGGAGACATACCTTAGGCCTACTCCCCTCACTCAGGGCTCCAGATCGCCCCCCTCACTGGGGGTTACTCATCAAGTGGCCATAGCCATGCCTGGCCCCAACTACCTTTCCTCAGGGTCTTAGAGCTCAGGTGGCCGCAGCTGTGCCTGGCCCCCGCCTCCCTCCTCCCCCCTCAGGGTCTTGCACCCCACAGGCTCAGGTGGCTGCAGCCGTGCTTGGCCCCCAACTGCCTCCGGTGTTACGCAAACTCACCCAATGGTGAGGGCTAGGGTTAAGATGCCCCTACCCACCTTTCACCAGGGTGGTCACTGGTCTGGCATTTCCTGGGGGTTCCCGCGCCACTGAGAGCCCCACCAGGCCACACACTCCCAGCAGGGTGAAGTTTTAGGTCATGCCCAGGAGCCTCCTACCCATCCCCTACAGCTCCTCCCTTACCTTCAGGGTGCTCCAAGAAGCCTCACAGCCAGGTGATATTGCTGCCTCAGCTGCCAGCAGCAAACTGCTCTGCTTATATGGGTGGCAAGAGCTCTAAAATGGCTGCCACAATTAGGCACCTGCTGGCTGCTTGGCCCCAGTCTTAAAGTGGCAGGCACCAACAGTGCCATGCCACACACCATCCCCCTTTAAATAGTACACGGGGGATGTTTCCCCTGCTGCTCCCCCAAGCAGGTTCCCCTCAAAGCCTGTGAGAGCCCTAAAGTGGTGAGCACCCCAAAGGTGCTCTGCCACACAGATACCCAATGGATCAAATGACATAGCATGGTGTAGAACTATGCAGATTACAGAGTACATCAGAAATCTTAGAAGACAATGGGAGAAGGGGAATGCACAAGTGGGCTTCTTAGAGATCCTTTTGTTCTACAAGTGAGAGAAGGCAGATGTTGGAGGGGAATTGTTTGGGTGCATAACTGGTGCAAAACTGGAGGATTTCATTTTGTAGAACACTGGATAACGTGTCACTGGAAGAGAAGACTGTGCATGTAGGACAGCCTGTCTCTTGCATGCAGTGGAGCTAATTGACCCTGATGGAGCAGCCAGGAGTATGTTAAATGACCAATAGAACAAAAAAACACCAAGAAGGCATGCAAACTCAAGCAAATTGAGCCAATTTGGTAAAACGTGTGAAGAGAATTGTTTCAACTTGTTTATCTACCAAAGCTAGCATTGTGGGCAAGAAGGAACAACAGAAAGTTTTCACAGATGAGAAAAAATGTTTTATAATTGTCTGAATTTTTTAGAATATCAAAAAGAAGATTGAGAAGTGACCTGATTACAGCACATAAGTACCTTCACAGGGAAAAAAATGGAAACTGAAGGGTTCTTTGATTTAGAAAGGAAAGGCACAACATGAGCCAACAGGTGAAAGCTGAAATTCAGATCAGAAACAAGGCACCAGATTTTAACAGTGAAGGTTAGTAAGCCCTGAAACGAGGCAAATAGTAGATTTACCATCTCTTGATGTCTTCAATCAAGATGATGGCCTATCTGAAATATGCATACTTTGGCCAAACACAAATTAACTAGCCTCAATATAGGGGGCAACTAAATTAAACTGAAAGGCTTATGATGTACTTAAGTTGAAGCCGGAGGATCAGATTGTCCTTTTTAAGATCTTACATTTGTTGAATCAAGTACACTTTCAAAGTTAACTTGCAAATTTGGGGACTCTTGTAAGAAACAACAAAAACCTTTTATCACTTTTCAAATATTGATCTACATTTACATTTCTTAAAATATGGATTTACTGAGTCTTTTTTAATGAAATGGCTGTATACTGCAGAAAAGATATTTTGTTAATATTTATTTTTCCTTGCTAAATTTAAATGTGATATGCATTTGTGTTCCTGTATCTCACACTACTAGGATTTCTCCATAAAGTCCTGCCTTTAAAACTGCAGCATTTCTGGTCCAGGAGGCAACAAACGAAGACAAATAGAGATTTTTTCCTGATCTGGATTACTGCCATGACTGGATTTAGTCAAAATGATTAATTTCATGTGATCTCCAGAGATGTCTTTGCTGTGTCATTTGCTGCCACTTGTGGACTACTGCAAAAGAGCTGGATATCTTACAAGGAGACATTTTCAGAAACATATCATTTCCAAGATGCTAAGACTTAATAGGAAAGCAAACCCACAAAATATGTTTTTACCTCTACGGCTTCCCAACCCCACTGCCGGTACTTTGGATCGTGAGTGAACCGCCACATATACATGTAGGTCTCTATAACTTCAGGTCGCAAAATGTAGTATTTCTCATTTTGCCTTGTAGCAATGGCCTCAACACCCCCATCAAATCTGAAAGCTTCAGGCCCTAGTTTCATACCTAGAAAGTAAAAATTAAACAGTAAACAATGTTAGCATGAATACAGTTTTCAGCTATTCACTTTATTTTTTGAGGCTATTCAAAAAACCCCAAACACATTACGTTTCGAGAACAAAACATCACAATTTATGGAAAGTACTAAATATTGGTCATACCTTTGTATTATCTCAATCTCAATTTTAACCACTGATGCCAATTTTTCAATTTCCTCCTCATAGCATATAATGCAGATAGTGTTATATTTGGGAAATCCCTATTTCTAGTGATAAAGGGCTGCATTTTATCAATGTCCTGAAGTGCAGCTATATTCTGAAAAGTGATGGTAAAAGTAGTATTTTACAAGTTTATTGTGTTGATCACTACATATGAGATATGCTTATCTTATTATAGTATTCCTCCCCGCAATCCACTTTGCAACTTCACCCTAGGATCTGAAAGTTAAATTTGGTTCTGTCATCATTTTGCTCCAGCAGTCTAAAAGTTCCTGCAGAACAAATCCATATTATTTGTGTGCAACTCTACCGTCCAGTGTTGCATTGAACTGAGAGTAGAATTTGTCCTGCTTTCAGAAGTTGGTTAACAATTCTCTTGATGCACAACAGTATAAAATCTTATTTGTATTTGTGCTGGCCTCTCCAGCGTTCAGGGTAGTGAAAAGCAGTCAAATGTGTTTGTCACTAAAACAAGTAGATATGACTCAATAGGTACAGGCATAAGATCTGTGGATGAAGCAGTCATCTTTATGGTCACTTTCTGGAACAAAAGAGTATGGTAGAACAGAGTTCAGCCTAATGGACACTCATTATATAAAACAGTGGACTGTACCTCAGCACCTCTTTAACAAGGCCAGAATTGTTGATAAAAGGTATTTGATATAATTTTTGAGCAGAGCTTACACGTCAAACTTTAGAATACAATACTTACTTGTGCGGTCATAAGACTCATGACAAGTGCGGGCAATCTCAGCACCAAGTTCAATATGATGGCCTGTTTTGTCAGCAGGAGCTCCATCTGCACCCAGTGCAAACATGCCTCCAGCAAAGCAAGTCAGATGTCCCATTTTGTGTTCAAGCAGGCCACCCTTCCACTCAGCAATATATGTTAGACCTCCGCTAGATTTCCGGATCAGATGGGTCTCTATGGCCTGAAAAAATACAAGTTTTTGAACCAAAGCCTACTACTTCATAGGGTCCTGTGTAAAAGCAAAGGCAAAATCACACAAAAACACAGACAACTAATCAAAATTTTTACCCAATCCAGCTTCTTTGCTTTTAGTTTTGTTTTCAGCATAGTGTTTCAGCTGAAGTTAGCATTAGCATTCTCATATTACAAGGACTGAAAATGCAGCTCTTCTTTCCTAGAACAGGTTGGTAAACAACCATAATGCAACCATCATCTTTGCTGCATTTATCTGCATTGTGCCCAGTACATTTATATAAAACATATAAACATAAAGTTTTTATAAACATAATGTTATATAAATCATTGGAATAAGTGAAAAAGAATGACAAAGGAATCCTGGAGATCTTTAGAAAATTAATCAATTCAGGTTTACAACTATATACTGAATTGGTCACCAATGCTTTATTTCAGTGGAATAATGAAATCCATAAATACTACTGAAATACAAATGAAAAGAAAGAGAAGCTTAGTAGTCCACACACAAACAAAAAAGTGTGCTGTAGTATGTGGACCTATTAAAGACTGAGATAAAAACTGAGCTGCACACAGGAAGTATTAAAAATAGTTTTTCCCCCCTTTTTAAATGACTACAAATGTTATTTTACCAGCAGGAAAGAACTACTGTATATTATAGCCTACACACTCTGACTATTAATATTTTTCCTCTTTTGTCATCTTTTTCTCATCTCCAAGCATGTGCTAAAGACTACTTTCTTTTCTCCAGCATCTTTTGTTGCTCAAAGTTCCTCAGCCTACTCTTTTTTCCTTGCTCAGTCTGTTCCAAACTGCACCACCACTTTCTGACAATTACTGGGTATCGACTGCATTGAACACCTGGACTTGTCTTTTAACCTTTATATTTATAAAGGAAACAGGGTATTTAAAAAGTACTATTACTTAAAATTAAAAAAAATAAAGCCAAAACACACCACATGATATGGGCTTCTGAAAAAAGGCCCAAAATAGTTATATAAAGCATAAACAACTTTCCTACAGATTAATGATGGTTGTGGTTTCACAGCTAAAATTAGGCCGAGGAAAACTTCATTTCTGTTAATTCTTTGCTTAAAAATAAGGGACATGCTTTTGCCTAATGTGAATTCTGGCTCCCTCCTCCCCCAGCATTTCCCCTCTTTTTTAAACCCACATTCCAAATGGGTGGGAAAACTGGGGGTTTTTTTTGGTATTACTTGGTAATTATCCTAAACAACCGTTGTTAAAACCCATTGTCTTCATTGGTTATTCCATGAGGATTTAAATATTTTTATATCAATTACATAACTGATAAAACAGGCTTTAAAGAAGTATGTAATGTATTGATGCATAAATGTCCTAACTTTATTTAGAAGGCAAAAATAATTGGACAAGAGAATCTTCTGAATCTTTCAAATGCCGTGTAATAAAATTGTGTTACAATAAAATGTGTTATTATTTAAAATGCCCAACAGTTTGTAGATAATTGTTCTCAGAATACTAACAAATTCTAAACACTCAGCTAGCAACCACTTAGGGAAAAGGACCAGCCTCAAAAACTAAAACTTTTCAAAAGCTGAGAGCAGAGCAAATCACTCAGAGGGTGGTGGTGGATGGGTCATACTCGACCTGGGGGGAGGTGGGTAGTGGAGTCCCCCAGGGCTCGGTCCTGGGGCCTGCGCTGTTCAATTTCTTCATCAGCGATCTAGATGATGGGGTGGAAAGTAACCTGTTTAAATTCGCTGATGACACCAAAATTTGGGGGGAGGTGAGCACGCTAGCAGGGAGTGAGAGATTGCAGAAGGATCTGGATAGGTTACAGGGGTGGGCTAACAGGAACAGGATGCGTTTCAATACGGACAAGTGCAGGGTGCTGCACTTGGGCAGTAGGAACCAGCAGCACACTTACACAATGGGGAACTCCCTACTCGAGAGCACGGAGGCAGAAAGAGATCTTGGAGTCATTATTGACTCCAAGATGAACATGGGCCGACAATGCGAGGTCATGGTTGGCAGGGCTAACCGGACCTTGTCGTGCATCCACAGGTGCATCTCGAGTAGAGCCAAGGAGGTGATCCTCCCCCTCTACGCGACGCTGGTCAGGCCACAGCTGGAGTATTGTGTCCAGTTCTGTGCGCCCCATTTCAAGAGGGATGTGGACAACATGGAGAGGGTCCAGAGGAGGGCCACCCGCATGATCCGGGGACAACAGGGCAGACCCTACAGTGAGAGACTGCGGGACCTGAACCTATTCAGCCTCCACAAGAGAAGGCTGAGGGGGGACCTGGTGACCGTCTATAAACTCACTAGGGGGGACCAGAAGGGTTTGGGGGAGACGCTGTTTCCCCTAGCGCCCGCTGGCATAACAAGGAGTAATGGGCACAAGTTGATGGAGAGGAGGTATAGATTGGACATCCGCAAAAACTACTTCACAGTTAGGGCGGCTAGGAGCTGGAACCAACTTCCAAGGGAAGTGGTGCTGGCCCCTACCCTGGGGGTCTTTAAGAAGAGGCTGGATGCCTACCTGGCTGGACTCATTTGAGTCCCGTTTCTTGTTTTGGGGTTTTGTTGTTCTCCCGCCCTGGCGGGCGGTCGGGCTAGAAGATCTACTAGGTCCCTTCCGACCCTATATCTATGAAACTATGAAACTATGTTTCTTGGTGGTATTCTCATATAATTAAAAAGTATTATCCTGGTAATAAGTAGTATTTCTACTATAAATTATCTGCTTCTTGAATTTGGTATCTTTAAAAACAAAAAAAGTAATACATTAAACTACTGTATATCACAAAGTTTGCTGACTTAGACAAAATCTATGAAGAAAAGATTATGAAATTATTTTCATGCACGATAAAGACTGGCAATTGTCATGGAACTGTTAAGACCGAATCCAAAACTCACTGGAAAGATGCACTAATTTGAATGGGGTTTGAATCTGGGCTTACAATCACTAGCATTATGGCTCATTTTATTTAATGTAGTTTCTATTACAAAATTTGGTTTTGAGATGTACAGATACACCTTTCACAAATCCCCTTTTTATCTGATTTTTTCCATTCTTTGTGCTGGACCAGAAGAATTTTTGTTAAGGAAATGTTAAGGTTGATCTAATTAAAAACTTAGAATAGTTTCAAAAATAAAAAATAATAGGCAATTAACTAATCTCTTTGTATTATAGTACAAAAATGATCTGGGGTCCCAAATATCAATCACCAGCAAGAATTAGTAGATTGGCTTGACCTTAGAAGTTTTTTTAATACTTATTTTTTCTAGTTAACCCTTTGAGCACATTAGGGACATATCCCTAACACTGCCTGGATAGCCCTTGGACAATCATAGTCCTCAAGGTAAGAGAGAGGTAAGCCATCTACATACCTATAAGCAGGTAGTAATTGTATGCTGTGCAACTAGTTATTTGTACACAAAAATTATGAACACAGTTTTTCAGGATTAGTGACAAGAGCTTCCATACGTGGCCTTCAGAAATGGTTAGTAACGAGAGGATGTCTACAGAGTTTACAAGATACATAAGCTAAAAAAAAAAAGGTTGGGTTCCAGAAGCTAGCACAAGACTGAAGATTCATGACATTTATAGTTTCTAATTGACTGAGGCTGCATGAGGAACCCTGTGGAGGCTACAGCCTTCATTTGGTGCTTGAATGACAATGACCTTAATTAAATACATCATGCAAACTAAACAGGCAAAAGAGCAGCAAATATCAATGTGATGCTGTTTCATGCACCATCAAAACTGCCAAGGCCGTTTCTGGGTGAAGAGTAAGTTGGTCCTCACAGAAAGGCTGCTAAGCAAGCCGCAGCTAAAACTTTGCATACCTCTTCACAGATCCTTTTCTGCCAGAGTCAGACAATTCTACTTTCTGAAACATCCTGCCTTCCCAGTACACTACCCACCCAACATCTTGAGGATAGGCTTTGCCACCCAGTAACTGGTCCCTCTTTGCCAATAACTCCCTCCTTATCTTAGTGTCATCAGGAAATTTGAACAGGGTGCTATTTACCCCAT
>NW_017729026.1:16861895-16872176 GCF_001723915.1 Gavialis gangeticus | reverse complement strand
ACTGTTCTGACCCTGCCAAGGCAAAGATGACCCACTGGTTATGCTGCAGCAGGGGTGTCAAACATACAGCCCACGGGCCAGACCTGGCCCACCAGTGGTCTAGTGGGTTACTGGAAATGCATGACCTCAACTTTGCTTTGTTGTATGCCTTTGGCACTACAGACTGGCCAGAGCTCTGTGCCACTGGGCAGCAGTATAGAGCTGAGGGTACGCAGTGGGATAAAGCTATTTTCAGCGAGGTGTGTGGTGGTGCAGAGTTTCATAGATTTCATAGACATTAGGGCTGAAAGGGACCTTGGAAGATCATCAAGTCTAGCCCCCCACCCGAAGGGCAGGAAGTCAGCTGGGGTCATAGGATCCCAGCAAGATAAGCATCCAATTTACTCTTGGATGCTTCCAATGTAGGTGCTTGAACCACCTCTGATGGCAGGCTGTTCCAGACCTTGGGGGTTCAGACAGTAAAGAAATTCTTCCTTATGTCCAGCCTGAAACAGTCTTGCAGTAGTTTATAACCATTTGACCTCATCAACCCTTAGGGTGCTCTGGTGAACAAATGTTCCCCCAAATCCTGGTGGTCACCCCTGATAAACTTATAGGTGGCCACCAGATTGCCCCTGAGCCTGCGCTTTTCCAGGCTAAAGAGCCCCATAGCTCTGACCTCTGATCATGCGTGTGGCTCTTCTTTGCACTCTCTCAAGCTTCTCCACATCCTTTTTGAATTGTGCAGCCCAAAACTGGACGCAGTACTCCAGCTGCGGCCTCACCAAGACTGAGTACAAGGGAAGAATGACGTCCTGGGATTTGCTTGAGTTCTGGACAAGAGCAGCATGAAGCTGTGTTTAGTCAGCAGTGCAGAGCTGGGAGTCTGATGCTTATAGTTCTGTCTATGTGCTTCTGCACACCCCTGGCTCCATCTCCCAACCAAAGCTCTCCATTACTGCATCTCCCTGGCTCTTTGCTATGGCATGCCCCCAACTCCAGACTGCCTAAATGTGGCTCCATGCAGTTGCATGCTCCTGGACCCATGCTGCTGCCCAGCCCCTAATCCGTACTGCCACCCTAGCATGGCCTTGTGGATCTGGAGCCCCTGTGGTCCAGATCTAGCTCAGGGTGAGCCTGAGACACCTGCTCTAAGGCTTCACCAACTAAAAACGGTTATAATAAGAGAGGACACAGTATCAATGATATGAAATTTAGTGTAGCTACAATATCCCATAGCAAGTATCAGGATATAAAGAAACTGACAAGAAGGTCACAGATGATTAGCCATGTCAGTCTGAAGTCAGGCAAAAGGTAGAGCAGTGGGGCACCTAGACTGGCTGGTTTATAAAGGCATGAATTTTCATAGCTGACGGCCTACTTAGATACCATACGAAGATGTGCACTTTTAAAGTCTCTACAGGCACAACTTGTTGATAACACTGTTACTCAGTTTCAGGCTGCTGATACCACAGCAGTGGCAGCACTATATACTTAATGAACATTGCTTACATTAAGTTCAGGTAAGTGAACAGCCTTTTTTCAATACTGGGACTATGCACTTAAACGAGTACACAGTACCACAGTGGTATTTTCTTTCATGTATATATTATCATCTCATAAGTGAGAGGCAAGGATTTTTGTGGGTGATATCTTACTGGACCAACTGCATGGTTGGGATAGAATTAGACAAGCTTTTGTACACAGTGCATTCTTCTACAGACCTGAAGAAGGAGGCATTGCATAGAAAGGCTGTCAAAGTCTCTCTCAACCAGGCAGTTGGTCCAAAGCAAACATCATACACAAAAATCCTTGCGTCTCTCATATTCCCTCAACCATAACAGCTACAACATCACTCCATGGCTACCATATCAAAACATACTTTTTCACCCCTAGAGCTAGTTCTATAAATGTTAGAGTCATCAGACCAGAAAGCATTGTTGCAAGTATTAGATTTGTTGGTTAGGACAGGGTTAGATAATGAACATATACATGGAAGACAATATTTTTGAGTATGAGGGAGAAACAGAATGCAGTAAAGTGCCCTGCCTTTTTTTGTACAGGCAAGGCAAGGGACAACAGAATAGGAAAAAGATGCTGTTCACTGTGGAACTGAAGAATGATTAGCATCCAGACAGTACCAGTTATGTGGAAGATGTTATTAATATTTTGCAAATTAGTGGTTCACATTTTGGAGTGGAATATAGAGAGTTAAATGTGCTATAGAGACTGAGTAGGACAGTAATGGAGATCTTTTTAGTTGGAAGTTTAGACTAGTAGAGTCAATATTAAATTGTATGCTTAGTAAACTTCCTTTTCTGGTCTGCTATAGCAATCGACATATTTGTTAAAAATAATACACATGGCACTTATTTCAACCTTAACTCCAACAAATATTTTTATCTCAGAATAACACCAGTAAATTTCACCACCTGTGGATCAGGTAGTTTCATATTTATCAATACTGAGACATGTATTATTTTACTGCTCAAAAATGGAATACCCTCTTTATGAGGCAAAATGTCATATCAATGAAACAAAGAGCATGAGGAAAGAAGTGTTTAATTAGCTGAAATACATTTTGATGGGTAACTGTTAAAAATGGTAGAGATTTTTTCTGAAAAACTTAGATTTTTTAAGATCACAGAAACACATTTTAGAGAACAATGCAATAGGCACATTTTTTCTCGTGAGAAACTTGGAGGCAGAGCAATTTAAACGGTGCAAGGAAGAAGTGGCTGGAATGCATAATTCTAAAGGGAGTAAACTGCAGATGCTATCTGTGATCAGTATAAGGAAAAAAAAAAAAAAAAGAGACAGCTGATGTAGGGCTGTGGCAGTAAGAAGAAGGATTGGAAGGAAGAGTGACCAAATCAGGATATACAGATTTTACCAGACCAATTCAAATAAATATTGTTAATGTGAATAAACCTAAGATGGCCATGAGTTAGAATGCACTTGCACAGTCATATAGTTCAGTTAACTTTTATAGTTGATATTGTATTGTGGGTAATTTTTGTGTTTTTATTCAATACTAAAGGTACTTACTTTCTTCATCGCCTAACCTGTGACAATGCCCTTCAGCCAGTTATCCTTTATTCATTATGCATGACATTATTCCTCCTCCTCAGCAAGCATAATAGCTCTCAAGCAGTAATTAGAAATAACATTTTTCCCTTTTGTATTTTGGATTCTGATTTAAGTGTACTTTGTGTTATTTCTGGTATCGTTCTTATCAAATCACTAATATAAAAAGTAAGGCATGTGCCTGGTTTGTGTGATTACTTCCCATTTATGGGACATACAGGAGTTACCAAAACTAGAGAGAGAGAGAGAGAGAGAGAGAGAGAGAGAGATTTGTATTGGTCAATGGCACAAAAAACCAACAAAACCCAACCTTGGAACCTGCAGCAGAGCCAGAAACAAGGCTTCAAATTATAATATATATTTTTTATATAATGCTAAATGTTGAGCTTTTTTCATTTACCTTCTGGTCTCTAAACCAACAAGCTACGCTCGCTTCAGTTTTGAGCTGGCTTCTGCAAGCATAGGGGCTAGAAACCTACTATGAAAAAACTGAAAACTCTGCCTACATATCTCCTCCTATGGGGTCACTTGCGGGGCTCTTCCCCAACCTTGAGTTCAGTATAATTTCAGTGGAAGAGGAAAATCAATCATATGCTGTAGCACTAACTTAGGATGGTAACTGAGGTTTCTCCTCTGTCTGTTCCCTCTACAACAATGGTTCCCAAATTGTGAGTTGCAACCCCAAATGAGGTTGCAACATCAGCAGATGGGGTCACGATAAATGTGCGCCCTGAGATTTCTGTGTCCACAGCAGGGTGCGAGGTTTCAGCCACGCTGGACCAAGTCCAGGCAGAAGCCACCTCTGTGACACAGTGGTTAGGACCAATTGTGGGCAGGAGTGCCACACCACTATGGTTGCCAAGCTGAGGCATAGCAGCAGCAGTGGTGTAGAGTTGTGCCCACGCTGCTGCCAGATGAGCAGGGGGCACCTCAGCTTGGCAACCATGGAGGTCCAGTGCAGTGCTCCCTCCTGCACTGGGTCCTTCCCACTGGACCATGGAGCCCCCAGGGGGAGGGCAGAGGGCAGGGAGACCCAAGCCTGCAGCAGGCAACCCAGGGGCTCTGGTCTGGCAATGCTGCCCATGGGGGCAGGGATGGGGGGGTAGACAGAGCTGGGCTCTGAACTCTGAGCTGGGCACCTGCCTACTCTCACTGGTGGTAACTAGGGCTCCAGCACTGCTGTGAGGGGGCAAGGGGCTGTGGGTGGGGAATGGAGGGCACCTGGGATTGTGGGGGGTTGGAGGTTGGGAGTGAGGGGCCATGCTGGGGAAATGAGGTCATAAATGGGGTCATGCTGAGGAAACAAGTCTGGGAAGCACTACTCTACAATCTACATCATCTCTTCCCTTACATTCAGACTAATGTTTTTGGACAGTAGGAGAGAAATCCTTGTTTTTTCAAATTTGTGGCAGGAGCTGAATAGTTTACTCTGTCAACAATCAACATGAGGAATGCATATGTTGACATCTACTCTACAAACTCTTATTAAATGTATGCCCAAAGGTAATATAATGGTAGATAACATGGTCACTTGCATGGCACACAAAATAGTAGATACTTTTTTTGGTATACTGCAAAGGTGTCTAGTTCCAATATAAACCATGAAAACCGGGTAAAAATAATCCTAAAAGGTAATAATGCAACATTCATAAACAGAAAATCCAGGAAATGGAATGTAGCCAGATAGCTACTTCACCATGCATGCATACAAAGTGTAGGTGTAGTTTTGCTCTTCAGGGATGTTATATACTAAACATACAATTACGCATTTTTATGCTTGTTGTCCTTGCTTACACCCCTTTTTCAAGACAAATAATGCTTTTCCTTCTGGTGTCACTACAAACAGACAATTTTTTTAATTGTCTTCTCTGTGTACCGCCACACCTTAATATATTTAGATTTCTTTTAATACAGACTTATTGCTGAATTTACTAGGTTTGTAATGCTTGTTTTGTGGGTAATTAGATCTCTGTAAGGTTTCTTTTCACTAAATTACTAATAAGTACTCTCAAGCCATCACTTTAATGTAATTTCCCTCCTGGGAATTTTCTGGTTTTCTTAAATTATTGAAATTTCATACATGAAGATCAAATGAAAAATCAAGAGAGAATACTACCAACGTGATCTCTAATGGTTTGAAGGCTGATCTTTCCTAAATCTTTCCTTTTTAATATCAACATTTACAGCCAGATCCACCAGTACTTTTGGCTGCTTTTTAGCTCCTCTGAAGCAGCACAAAGTGGCTGGGGTACTCAGGTCAGGTCAAACTGTCATTTTGCATTGTTTGGCAGTGCAAACCAGGCACATGACATACCCCAGGTTTTTTTTTTTTTTGCATGTATATACTGAATTTTCCCTTGTAGCTTTTACATATTCCTTCACATACATAACCAGCCTGAGCCTCCCTCTCCCACCTTCCCCCTTCAGTCGTTGTGGTGCTATGGGTGGCTTTTGAAAAGAATAGATTAATAGCAATTTTACTGTTGCTCTTCATAACTGACAACAAACATTTCCTGAAACTTGTGGGTACTTATTGCTTGTTTCTTTTTTTTTTTTATCATATACCATATAATAAGCTTGAGCTGAAGTGAAATGTGGATTTTTATAGCTGAATTGTATAGGAGTTTATAATGGAAGTGCTGACAGGCATTTAACTATTATGACTATACATCATCTTTTAATGAACAGAGATAAGCTCAGAAGACTTGTTATGCTTGCTGAGAAAAACAGACAATTTATTTTTGCCTGAAAATTGACTTACATTTTTCAGCAGAGCCCTTGTAACTGCCCAGAAGAGAAATGCCATCTGGGAGAAGCTTAATAAATTTATTAGCACCCTTGCTAACGCTCTTAATGGCACATGACATGACAGACAATGCATCTTTAGAGAATAAGGGTATGTAAAGAGTTATTTCACATAAAACATACATTGGCACTGACAACCTTTTGTTAAATTAACCTTTTGGGAGAGAATTAGTTGTGTTCAGCTGGTGTACTATCACCTGCTGCTGACTGATCTATGGAGTACTAATGGCTTTGTCCTTGATGCAAGTTGCTTACCTGCACCTCATCCTGGCAGGCAGGAGATCATTATCAATCAATATGACTGTTCAGAAAGGGAGATGGTTCAGTTGGGAAAAAACTGAAAATGTGAGATATCATTAGACCTAACACTAGCACTTGAGACCTTTAGTACAAATGCAGTGGGGGGAAAAGATATTGACTAATAAAGTAGAAAAATAGTTTTTATCTTCTTTAGTAAGATTTTCCATAGATT
This sequence comes from Gavialis gangeticus, assembly GCF_001723915.1. NCBI lineage: Eukaryota > Metazoa > Chordata > Crocodylia > Gavialidae > Gavialis > Gavialis gangeticus. The sequence continues at coordinate 16,865,833 of NW_017729026.1, read as the reverse complement.
TCACTGTCTTTCCACAATGATGTCTCTTATCACAGAAGTCTGGCAAAAACATATAAACCAATAGGACTGGGACAGAAATTACACAAACTGGTATAAGTGATTGGAAACTGGTTCAAATTTGTAACACAACAGGGCTAGGGACAGATGTTACACATAAATCAGTTCAAGTGATCAGAAACTGGTTTAAATCTGTAACAGAACAAACATCCAGTGCACATAAACTGGTTTGAGATAAACCTGGTTGAACGTAGTATCAGACTTAACTGATTTGGGTCAAATCGATTTATGCAATATCTATCCTAGACCCCTTCCCGGTTTAACTTAAATCAGAGTCCCCTAGCATCCCAGATGCTTTATAGCCCTGGGCTGGGCTCTCAGCTCCAGAGCAGGGCTGGCCCCATCCCTCTGCTCCCTAGCTGCAGCTCTGGCAGAGACTGCAGGCACAACAGGATCTGCCTGACTTTTCCCTGTCTCATCACCACTTCACCACTTGCTGCTCAAGCAGGGATCCCTCCCTCCTCTCTCCCACAGCACAGACATAACCAGTATGTGGGATGCTAGCTAATGCTGAGAGGTGTCTGTGTAAGGCAAACAGGACAAAGGCAGACAGGACAGTATCTGCTTAGGACTGTTTGGAGCAAATCAACAGGTAGGTGGTAATGTCCCTCCACTGCTTCTTTGGAAAAGGTTGTTTAAAAAGAACTTGAACTAATGAGAGAGGCTTTTGTTTTGCAGATGGTCTGATAAATGCTGTGTAACTTCATGCTAGCTCTGTCACTGGTCAGAGGAGCAGCCGGGGTTGGGGGGGGGGGGGGGGGGGGAGGAGGGAACCCCGCTCCCTAATCAGAGCATCCTGCTGGGTCCTGGCCATCACCCCCTCAACTAAACACTGTGGAAGAGAAGGGAAAGATGCTCTAGTGCTCCCTGGCTTCTAGCCTGAGCCACTTCAGCATGTGCTTGCATTCCCTCGGTCCAGAGGGGATGTCTGTATGGTTACAAACTAGTTCAGCATAGCCAGCTTAGACTAACCTGAATTGATTCAATCTTTTCAGGCTCAGGCTTTTTGAATGTCTTTCCCTAACCTAGAAGTTCAGTGCACATAAACCACTTTCAAAATGGCTGAAACCAGTTTAAGATAAACCTAGGTGGATATCGTATAAGACTTAATTGATTGAGATTAAATCAGTTTATTGAACTTCTGTCCCAGATCCCTTCCAGATTCAAGTTAACTCACAATCCCCCAGCATGCTAGGATGCTTTGCATCTTCCCTGCAAACCTCCTTGCAGCTGAGCAGGGAGGTGTGCTCTAGCACTCCCTGGCTTCTGGCCTGGGCCACTGAAGACATGTGGCTGCATTTCCAGAATCAAAAGGGAAAGTCTGTTCATTTGCTTATTGGCTCAATCTATGCAGTTTACACTAACCTGTGAAGACTGAATCAATTCAACCTTTGGCTTTGTCCGTCTGTACTTAGCCATACAGGCAGTTTGTTTCTTGCCAACATAAGTGTCTAGGGCTGGAAACAGACATCACTTTTGTGATGTCACAAAAGCCAAACAAACAGATGTCCATGTCCCTTGTCATGACACAAATGCCAAAAATTGTGGCCATGACAATAGGTGGTATCAATTTGTGTTATTTTTTTGCAGCAGACATTTGTTTGCTTTATGGGTGGGAGAGCACAGGAAGCTCGGAGTTGCCCACATTCTCCAGCTACCCTAGACAGGTGTTCCTAGAGTTTCAGTGGCCTGATCCTGTGCATACCAGGAATTCCCATTCCTAGGGCATGCAGGATTGGGTCCCTAAAGCTTCACAAACACCTGCCCAGGTTCCCTCATTTGAAGATGTTCCCTGAGTTGGGATATTGCTGTTTGATACATGCATCTGGGGAATCCCCAGCTAAGGGATTCCCAGGGTATGCTTTTGTAGGCAGGGGGCATGGGATTCTCATGTTTGCAGCTGTTCTGCATGATCAAGCCCCTGAAGCCCCAGTAATGGCAGGAGCTCAACCCTGAAGAACAATGGACAACATCTTTGTCAGCTAACAAAGCAACTGAAGCTGCAACAAAAACAACATCTGTTTTACGCCTAGGTATTCAGACTATGGAGCTGCACTTAAGACATCCTGAAATCTAGGAGGATATGAGAAAGTACTATAATATTTTCACCACCAACTTCCTTAATCTAGTCTTACCACAGGATTGTGGGAAGACTATGTGTATAGAACACGTCTGGTTTTTCTTTTCCCAAAAGTAATAAGCACTAGATGAAAGAATTATTTATATTCACCTTCTGGCTTTGTAAGCTTTTTGGGTGGACTTGGTCTGTACCTTCACGCTTTCCTCCAACAAACTTAAGGACTATAAAATAACCTTTTTTTTTTTAATGAAAGGCTACTGTCTCAGCTTGTCTCCAGAGACTGAAGTTTTAAATTAACAAAACACCAAATATTTTGTAAGAGTTGGCAACACTGACATGCTAAATCCTTATTCTACAGTGAACTAGAAAAATATAATTTCAGCCTAACTTGTAGTGTAATTTCGCTTGTAGACCATTATTTATCCTCAAGATTTCATTAATAATGTCCTCAAGGAATAATCATAAAAGTATTTTATAGAAATAATATATTTTGCAACAATATTTTGATCAAAGAAGTTTCAGAAATGATTTCTTACATTATTTCAAAAATAGGAAAAAAAAAGCTGGAAGGCATTTCAGGAGGCCATCTAATCCAACCACCTGCTCTAGGCAGGACCATCCTGCTTCTAAATTCCGCCTTGTTGCATTTTAAGCCTGCTACTTCTAGTCCTGTGAATAGAGAGGGCAACTGAATACCACCCTCTTTTAATAATCCTTTTTGTATTTGAAGACTGCTTTCAAACCTTTCCTCAATCTTCTTTTCTTCTCACTAAATAACTCCAATTCTTCCAATTTTTCTCAAGTGTCCTGACTAAATTTTGTTTGTTTCTTTTGGACTTTTTCCATTTTTTCCTGATTTTTCAGGAAGTGTGGTGCCCAAAACTAGAAACAGTATTCTAGGTGAGCCCTCTCAATGCTGAACAAAGTAGAAGAATTGCTTTCTGGTCTTGCATATGATGATTCAGTTAATACATCCTAATATGCTCTTAGATTTTATTATTTTGGCAGCAGTATTACACTGAAGATTCATATTCAGTTTCTCAGACACTATAAATCCCAGTACCACAGACAAGCCAGTCATTCTCCATCTTGTATTTATGCATTTGATTGTTTCTTCCAGATTATAGTGAATTTCAGACTATTTTCCAATTTAATAAAGCATTTGGATTGCTAATCTTGTACTTTATAGTTTCTGCTAGTTAACCAAATTTGAGTAATAGGAAATTTACTAAGTATACATTCAGTTCGTCTCTAAGGCTTTTACAAAAATATTCAATGGTAATAGAAGCCCCACTTGATACGTTCTCCTAATTTGACTCTGAGCTGTTGGCGACTACCTTTTGAGCATGATTATCTAGCCAGTTATGCCCTCAATTTATAGACTTTTCCTTTAAAACATCTTTCCTTTGATCACTTATGAAACTATTAGGGGAGAATTCATCACAAGCTTTATTAAAATTGGGGAGTATCCCATCTACTGCTTCCCTCATCTACAGTGCCATCCATCTTGTTATCCTCTAGATCAGGGGTTGTCAGTTGGGGGTACGTGTACCCCAAGGCGTACTTGGAAAGGGCCTAAGGGGTACGTGCAGCCAGGCAGGGATGGAGCGCTGTCACCCACCACCCTGTGCTACTGCCTCCCAGGAGCAGGGCCAGGGGGGATAAGGCAGTGGCTCACCTCTGTAGACTACACAGGCACCACCCAGAAGTTGGGGTGAGGGAGCTCGCATACAGCAGTTGCTGCTGCCATCCACCATTTTGCACTGCGGCATACAAGTGCCCCCCCCCCCCCCCCCCCCCC
>NW_017729026.1:16841384-16861542 GCF_001723915.1 Gavialis gangeticus | reverse complement strand
CGCTCTGCATCTGGCTGCTGCTAGCCCCCCACCCCCGCTCCACCAGAAGTGTACCCACAAGGTGTACACTCCTTAAAACAGGTTCAGAACCCTTGCTCTAGACATTTATAATAGGTGATATGCTCCACTATTTTTCAAATTTAGACAGACTGACTGACTCCTATTCCTAGGGTATGAAGGATTGGGTCCCTGAAGCCCCACAAACACCTGGTGCAGCTTGTGGGATGCATGGCCCTTGGACTCTTGAAAGCTGGACAGCCCTGGATAGGGTCAAAAAACTTAACCAAGTTTGAGATAGAACTTTATTACTGTACAAAGGGGATTATGTAAAGGTGTTGCCTGTTCTGTTAGGAGACTATTCATAATGACCCAGGATGTCCCTTCCATTCCTCTGTTACTATGTAATAAATTACAATAGGACAACTGCTGTAACTGAACTACTAAGCTCTCCCTTAGATATCAAATAAAGTTAGTCTAAAATAGAATAGATAGAGCAGTGCATTTATATATAAACTGTTACTTTGTTACTTTATATGGTGACTGGTTATATTCTTGATGCAGATATGAGTCAAATATCTGGCAGGCAAATATTTTGTGGGTTTATTTTTATTCATGTACATTATCAATTCAAGACAGGGGTTGTTTGGGATTCATTTTCATATCCAGAGGATAACCTGGAAAAGGGACAGTGTATATATAACCCACTGCTGCTTTATAATGGGGAAGGGGAAAACTATGTTTAAAAATATATTCACTTGTCTCCTATATGTTGATTCCAAGTTTTATGAATCTTTCTGTGATTGCTTTATAAACACTTTTAGATAATGTCCTGGTAATTAAAAATGAGGACACCTCTTGTTTATCTTTGTGCCTGTTACAAATAAACTGAATCTTCATTAAACAGGGTCAGCCAAAAATATATCTTAATCATAACAGCCAAATAAACTTTACACTAAAAATAAAGATGCTCAATATTTTAGCTATTGTTTTCCTCTAGCTTTGATAAAAAAGCAATTTGCAATTAACCTAGCACATTTCTAAAGGATAAAACATGCTTCTGTTTTTAACATAAAAGTCACTGGATGGAAAATAAAAATAAAATATCAGCAAAATGTTTCTTTCTAGATCCTAAATTAGTGGATTTTTTCCCCACTACTCTTTATGGAAATCTTTTCAGATGCTGGACAGCACACCATAATGAATGAGGAGTTACAACTTGCAAAAGAACTAAAATAAATGTTGGTGTTTGTTGGGCAGGATATACCCCTGACATTTTTTTTATTACTTTCACAGATTTTGAAAGTACTGGAGAAAATTCATTTCCGCATACGTGAAGTAAAGGCATAACTCTCTTAGAATAAGTCTACACCTGAAGTGGGAGGTATGATGATAGTATGTGTAACATGAAGATACGTTAAGCTAGTTTTCACTTAAGCAGTTCAGGAATCAACAGTGGTGAAGCCACAGCAGTATGAAGCCCAGTGAGACCTGACTACCCATAGGTAGTCCTGGGTAGTCCTTGTACAACATGTGCTAAAACTGATGATACCATTCACTGCTACTGGTACTCTTAGCCAGCCAGATTAAAGCTAGCTCAGGTACATAACACATGCTGCAATTACACCTCCAGCTACAGTGCAGACATGCCCTTAAGAGTACTGTAAGGCAACAGGGAGTGAAAAAAAAAAAAGGTTGACTATATTAGAAGTCTCTGCTTAGTCAGAAAGGGCTAACTCCTGAAAGTTCCTAAAATTTAGATAACAACTGAATTGCTGAGCCAAGCACTAGAGAGGAGGTCTTGATGTATCAAAATTCAATTATACTAGCTCATGCACAAGGCTTCCCTAAAAGAATGAAGTAGCAAAGAATGATCAATTTGTGTCTGGTCGAGTTGGTACCCAGCAGGATAAGTGAGGAGCACAACAAACACATTCCATTCATAAAGTATCAAAATGTAAAAGCCATTTAGGTATTGAGAGATGCATGCCTAGTGTGCAATCAATATTTTAACTAGATAGCAAATGCGTGATCAGAAAATGAATCTATGCAGTCTAATGTGCATCAGCTTGTGATGGAATTACTTAAGGAATAAGGTATGTATAAAATATGCCTGATTTTGAGAGACTTTGGATGTATGTACCCTTCCCCCTATCCCTTCTGTCAGTCAGCTTGATTACCCAGACTGATAGTGAATAAAGCTATCTTAGTTTACGCTCACAGTAGGTGCATCTACATGTGCACTTTATTGTGCAGTTGACTAATTAGTTTCGCAGTAAAATGTCACTATCCACATGTGTGCTGGTATCAGGGTGCAGTAAATTAACTAACTCTGCCACAGGATAGTACTGTCAGAGACAGTACTATCTTACAGTGCAGTTACTTTGCTGACAAAGTTACTCTGCACGTGTGGATGGTGACAGGGGCTGGCTGGGACACGAGGATGTTAAAATGCAGGGGCTGTCTGCCCCACGGTTCCACACTTCAGCAGTCTCCTGTCCCAGCCAGCCCCTCTGCTACCCAATTCTGCCACCTGGAGCCCAAGGCTGACCCTCCAAGCTTGCTGCCAGCCCAAGGCTGCTCTGCCCCACCTGCTGGTGTACCGAGCACATGTGCAGACATTGTACCTGGGAGCAGATGACTCCGGCTGAAATAGCTCTGGATTTTATTGAGCCCCCTTAATTGCACATGTAGATATATATCCAGTGTGTTTGAGCCTGCAGTGGTGGCCTGGAAATACCTGAAAGTTGCAACAATAAAACTACAGCAACACCTACAATAAGAAGCTCATTCTAACTGACAAGATAACCACAAGGAGAAGATTAATTGTTATCTTATGGTGGAATTGTGTTCTTTCCTTATCGTCTAAGCATTCAGATTTGGTCATCTACATACATGTGCAAACTGATCATAAGCACTGACAGGAGAGAGAAAGGGAGAAGGAGAGACCAATCACCCATCTTTTTCCTAAAGAGCATATCTTCTGTGGGCAATGATTACCCTAGCTACTGAGTTGGTGGTTGGGGGAGGGGAAGAGGTGGAGGGGAGATGGACCCATCCCCTCCCATATCTAAGTCTGGTAGTCATGGGCTTTAATTGACTCGAGTTTCAGGCTTCTAAGGGGTCCACCACAAGGAGTGTGTATTGGTCTCAGCTATTACTGCACATGCTAGTCTGCACAAATACTTAGTTGTGCATAACTGTCTATGCGTGTGGGTTATGGAACCAGGATTAGAATTCCAACATACGTGTAGGTGGCATTTTTGGCACTTAAGATTATCAAAAATACCAAGCAGATAACTTAATCCGGACACTTAGATGACCACATAGGGAAGAGAATGCCACTTAGTGATCATTTGACACTAACAAGCTCACTCACTACCACTCTCTAATTCTGCTGGACAATCAAAAAGATATTATTGACAAAACGTGATGGGTATTACATCTTAGATATAAATCTTATTACAAAGGTGAAAAAAACACCATCTGTGTTAGTGGTGTGAGATTTAATGACAGCAATGGCTCACACTGTGCCCACCTAAATATCTAACAGGGAAGAACTGGTTTAGCTCTTAAAGGTGCATCCCCATGTGCAGAGGTGTGTGGTTGTCATGGCAAAAACAGCAGTGGCACAAATTTGTGCTAGTGCTTTTTGCCACTGCACATGCCCCTGCACATGGGGTTGGTGCAGGGCAAACTGCCCCACATTGGGTAAGGGAGGCTGGGACCCCAGCAACCTTACCTGGGTCCTGGGGGCTTCCTGGGGCAGCAGTGGCAGTGACCCAGATGTTTGAAGCCTGGCCAGTAGCCAGAGAGATCCCTGTGTCAAAACCCCACCGTAGTGTTTCTAATTAGCAGTGCAATGGGTGCACATGTGCTGTGTGTAGTTTGCGGCACCGCAAACTGCTCAGACTGAGGTGCCGCAAACCACATGTAGAGTTTATGTTTCATGGTAGGAGTTTATGTTGCATGGTATCCTGTTTTTAGTGGCATTCTTCTCTGCAGAGGCACATCCACCTGAATCTCTAGGCCTTGTCTATTTAGTAAAACAACACCAGGCCTGCTTACATTTAAGCTTAAACCAATAGCTGGAGAGTTACAATCCTGTGTGGACACACTTATTGGCAAAGGCAGCATCCTTTTGTAGCTTAACTGACATTCCTTAAGAAAGGGTTTAAACTAAACCAAAGAAAGCCCCTATTTGTTCTGCAATAAAAGTGTTGCTTTTATAAATGTGTTGCTTTAAATATACCATCATGATTGGTAAAAGTTTCCTTTAATAACTAGGCCTTGTTGGGAGGTAAGGCTTGCTGGGGTAAGCAAAAGGTACTATGGATTACAGTTTTATCATTTCACACAGCCCTGTCTCAGTATCCAGCAAAGGAAAAGTTGTCTCCCTTTCCTGCAGCGTCTGAAAGCAAATCAGAACCCAAGTACAACAAACCTGGCTTATGCTCAGTCCAGAATCCATGGATATGAAGCTGTCAGGCCAAGAGAAGCCTAGACCAGCTGAGAAGGAACTGAACCCTTAGACTGATTTCTCATCCTCAAGATGTTCAGGAATCTTTGTATCCTTGGTCAGTGGCCAGAATGCATCTTTCCCCATAGGTTTTTGGGCGAGAGTATACGATTTTACTTTCAGATCCTAACCAAGCCACAAGAACCAATACTGCACTCCACCTGCACTGACAATAAGAATAATGGGATCTAATGCACAATCCCACAATTGTGCCTCCTGCCATGCATGTGTGGCATGGCAAGAGGCATGATTACGTGGATTGTCTTTTCGATCCCATGGAACCTTTACCTACATGTGTAGAGGGGCCCTAATTACATCCTGACCCACTGTTATGATTGCACTCAAAACACTGTAGCAATTGATATAATCTGTTTTAGGTACTGAATGATAAAATTCATTGCAGAGGAATTCCCTCTGCAATGAATGTAAGGCAAATGGACGGAAAAAGTATCTAATTTATGTCACTGTGAAAAAAAATGGAATTGCAGTTGACATTGAAGAAAAAACTCAAAAAAAGATCACATACTAAGTTACATTCCATTCCCATGTTTACAATGTGTGTGATGATTTTAATTATTTAAAATAATTTTAGTTTAGTTTTAGGTTCTTTTCTCCTCCCACACCAGAAATTCATTGTTCTCAATTATAGTTAATAAGAAATTCTTCTAACACTAGTTTTTTTTAAATGTATTCACTGTGATAGCAAAGACATAAATCCTGCACATTCTCCCTAAAGCCTGTTTCTTTAGGAACGTTACAGATTAGATTATTATGGCAAGGAAGATTTAAATATCTCATTTACCTGAACAGCATCATAATACATTTTCTTGCCTTCTTCATCTGTCTTGTCTGACATCAGCCATGCCTTGAGCAAATACTCATAAAAACTATCTCCAAGCCCTCCAATGGAGACGTGATCTGAAAAAGGAGGAAAAGGAATTTAAAAAAAACAATTCCAGGTTTGATCTGGGCAATAAAATATAATTACAGTTTGAACCTGTGATAGAGTATAATACTTAAGTTTGCCTCCCAGCAGTAAATCCTGTGACAGACAGACAGCATTACATCTCAGAAAAAAACCTCTTAATTTATGATGCATACGAAAATATTTGTAAAATAAATGGTTGGTCTTTAAACCTGTATGGTGACATAACACGGTGGGAGAAAGCAGTTTTACTAGAATTTATACAGTGCTAAAGTCCATGATAAACAAATTTAAAAAATGAAGTCTCTGTTAGTGCTTTTAGTCTGAAATGGATAGGAGTTGTATAACTATATTATACTGCAATTATTTTTAAATGTCAGAAGTTGGTAAAAACCCATTTCTGATTGTGTTTTTCCCCACCTTATCCTGTTGGGATCCTCATCTAATATTTTTTTTGTTCAGTAGAGCTCTATTTCCTCAAGTCATCTTTTAAAATCAACAACATGGATTATATTTAAGTTCTTTATTCTGTGGTGGAACATTTAAATGCACTTAAGCACAAGTCCCAGTAGTTCTCAGTTGTCTAACCAAAATATTTAGTGTTACATAATGCAACACAACTAAACTTCACTTCTCTTAGTGGCAATGGGACTGCTCATATCAATAAAGCTACTGAAGACTCCTGCAGGGTTATCCCCTTACCTAAGTATCTAAAGTGACTGTCAAGTTTTTAGTAGGCCATCACAGAAGTGCAATATATTCCTACTTATTAAATATTTAAAATATTACAAATACGACTCAAGTTTCTCTTCATGTTCCCTGTGCTACCACCAGTGGCACTTTTAGATCTAGAGTGTTAAGGGTTTTCTTTTTGACAATTAGTATTCTCTACTAATCATTATTATTAATATTAGCATTTTCTGAACACTTTCAATGAGAGGCTTTCAAAGTACCTTAACAAGCGTCAATGTTTTAAACTCTGTTTTCACAGAGAAGGAAAACAGGACACCAACTGTGAGTCCATGGCACAGGAGGATATAAAGCCCATGGCCCTGGACTCCTACACTTGGATTGTAACCGCAAAGTTTTCCTTTTTTTTGGATAAAGTTCAACAATAAATCTGGGATTTTTTAACCTCTCTCTACGATTCCTCTCACAGGGTGCTTTCACAGAATTGCTCACCTTATGCACTGGGAAATCAGGTAAATACAGAAACTATTTTTGCTGCCACTAAAGCTTTATTGCCACAGCTTTTTCACCAAAATATTTTCTCTCTGCTACCTTGGGACCTACAACATCTAGTTTAGATCTCTAAAATATTTCCTTCTATTCCATCCTGAACAAATGTGTGAAGGTGAGACAGGATTATGAAGAGTTTCTAAAATTTTCTTGTAAAAACATTAACATTTTTATTCATGTTCCAAAAGGAAAAAATGCTTCTTAAAAAATGAATGCGTTTTCCATGATGGAAGGCTGATCGCCAAGTAGCAGCATTTAAATGACCTTTATGGTTTCCTAAATAAATTACCATAGAAACTCCTGACATTTGCAAACTAAATAGCACAAGCACAATCTCATCAATAATAAGCCCTGTTATTATATACATTATTGCAAGAGACAAATCCAATTGATGCATGCTGCAGCAAATCACTGTCAGTTTACTGTCAAAATAACAAGGACTAAATGAATTTACAGGAACAATGGCCTTGATCCAGCAATGTCCTTCAGAGTTACAGCACTGCTAGTGAAACAGAAGCTGTTTTATTTTTCCCTGGTTGATGTTTGAGAGATAATACTTCTGTGTTTTAGCAATTAGGTTTTTTGTTGTAACCAGTAAAAAAAAAAAGACCGGAAAGCAATCTGAAATTAAACATCTTTTTTCATCTTACGTTCTGATTTTTTCCCTATGTGAAAAATCAATGTTTGGAAACAGATGCAATTGAATTGGAAGAGAAGCAACACTGGAAATCAACTCTACTTCTGCTGGTTCAACATGCCATGAACTGACCTATATTATCATTTATGTTCATCATTTACATGAGGAAGGAGCTAATTTCCATGAGTTCTTTACATGCCACTGGAAAGAGAAGGCCATATAAACTACAATATTTCTTATGTTCACCTGTAACTATGGGTAGTTGATATAAAAAAAGGAGCTTTTGAGACACTATTGTATTAAAATATATTTTGACAAATAGGAAAGCACCAAAACTCCAGGTAACTGTATCAGAATTTGATTCACAGTCAAAGATATATACTGACAGCTTTTAGTAAGGACTTTTCTACTAAGTGAGCTATTCCAATTCTATATAACTGCTCTCAATGCCAGAGTAGTGATGCTTTAGTGTTGGTAAGTCTTGCTAAACCAATATAGATAAGAAATGAAAAAGGTTGCCTTGACTTGTAAATATGCTTGGCATAATTACTTTGTTACATTTATGCGGTTATTTAAGAATATGTAAGGAAAAGCAGACAAAAGAATTGCATAAATTGAGTTTGTCTAGGCCAGGGCATGGTGCCAAATAACCCCAAGACAGAAGATGGATATTTCTTAAAATACAAAGTGATGCCTATATTTAGGGTTCTGGGAATGGTCTTTCTTGGACAATATGGCAGAACACCATTTACTATCTGGACATTTCACATTTAAAAATGACCTAAGGACATTCTTTTATCAGTTGAAACAATCATTGTCCTTTGTTCCTGAGGAAAATTATCCCATATAATCAGGCTGCAAACAGGCCAGTAAGGACACTGGGCCATCACTTCCAGAGTAGATGCATTCTAAGCATCTTCTATTGTGCAAGGATTCCACATGTTCTGACCCTTGGGTCTCTTTGTTTAACTGATTCCAAAGTTGGCAGGTTTTGCACTCAACTGTACCGCCTGATCCTATTATTATAACCAGTACAACGGAAAAAAGTCTAGAGAAAATGCAACAGGATTTGAAGGAAAGGAAGAAGGGTGGGAAAAAACCCCAACTCAACTGAACCCACCATGAGTCAACCTCAGTATTTCAATTTAACATTGCACCCAACTAAGAAAGGAAGTGGGTGCCCAGGACTGCTAGTAACATCTTCTAGCCCAACCTTTCCATCTCCCATCCTGTGGTAGATGAGTAGGAAGCATGTTTGTGTAAGAAAAACTGAATGAATGTATAGGGGCCAGAAACTTAAAAGGCCTGAAAAGACTGTTCTACATCTACATCCCCTTTGACTTTGATTTTTCCAATAATGATTCCCATGGAACCAAAGGCGCACAGCTGTAGTTCGTTTACTTTCTTAATTGTCTGCCAGCATCATTAAATGTAGCAGAACCATGCACAGCTGTAGAAAAACGAGGGCAAATCTTCATTTGGTATTAACTGGCAGTTTTATTGACTTCAACATAGCTACACCACTTTAGATCGACATAGGATTTGGTCCAACATAAGATTTTTTCACTATAAAGGCTTTCACAGACTATAGACAATTTTAGTAACAAACACAGATTAATTCAAAAGCTTCTTATTTTCATTAAATTTACTAAGAGGTCAAAGAAACTAATCAAAGTATATTGGAGAGGAAGAAAAATTACTAAACAAGTCAAGCTGGACTCGGATTTAGCAAAATACATGCAGAGCTTATGTGGGGGAACAGCAGTTGGTAACAATGAAAGAAACTAATCTAGTTTTTTAACATAAAGAGATAGCATGTTAATAGCTATTTAAGAGTACTGAAGAACTAAAGAACTTACGCTGGCCCCACTGACCACTGCTGGGATTTAGGTAGTTAGGGTAAAGTCCTTCTGGTTTATCTAGTCGGTTTAGAACTTTTCGAATATTCATTACCTATAGTAAAGAAAACCAAACAACAATTACCAAAGCAATTTTATCTTTCCCTTAAATACAGGTACCATCAATGCACACCTTTTTAAACATTTAAATAACCATTAAAACAATTCTTTCAACAGATGTAATGTACTTATTACAGGACCTCTATGCATACATGCCATTTGTATTTGGTTAAAAATGTAATTTACAAAACCCAACTATTCAAGATTCCTTGTACCATATTTCTTCACATATAGCACACACCTTTTCCCCTACAATCAGCCCCCTAAAATTGAGATGTATGTATTAAGTGAGGAAGCTGAATTTTTTTGCCTGAGACAGATGCACGCTACTGTACTCCTTGCTCCACAGTTCACCAGCTGAGGCAGCTGAGGGAGTCAATGGCCCCTATTAAGGCTACTGAGTTAATGGCCCACTGTTCTTTGTTTCACAGGTATTAAAGATTACATCTTCTTTTAACGATCTTGACTTCCACTATTAAAGCTAACCTTCCTTAGAGAAATTTTGCTGTCTGATCGGGCTTCTGGTCTCTTCTATTTCACAGAATTTTAGCTCTTTTCAAGTTCAGAAGTCTACCCATGGAGACCAGTCTTCAGCAGCAGCTTGGGTTTTAGTTAAGCAGGAAAGGAAGGGTGAATGAGCTGAAGATAAAGCCTTATCCCTGCTCTCTGCAACCATGAGTTGGGAATATTTTTCTTCTTCATAATGTTTTCCAAAAACAAGGTGTGTGTTATATTTGGGGGCACGTTACATGTGAGAAAATACAGTATTAAAAGACCGTGGCAAATTAAATTTAGAGCATGCCCTGAGGATCAAAATGTGGATCTCTTGGACAAACGATAGAGTTGAGATACTGGAAACGAATCTAACATGAAGCCAGACAATTCCTCAAATGCTGGCTTCTCAAACCAGCAGGGATTTTACATGCTTCAACAAGTCTCTTAGCTTGTACTAATAAATTAAATGCAAGTATGAAGAGAATATGGAGCACTGGTGTAATATACTATGTGCAACAAGCTTTTACTGAGTAGAGCCCTGACCTAGCACTAAGTTCTGCATTGACACAGGGTGCTGACAGATAGCTGAAAACAGGATGGGGCTTAAGAGAACAGCTACAGTGTGCATTAGCTAAATTAGCTGCATTGGCTTAGCTCATTTTAGAGCGTGCACTGTAATTCTAATGATATTAATGTTTAATGTTTGAAAGACATCAAATTAACAGCATTTGGGTTTGAAGACTGTAGTTTAAGCACAGATCAGAAATGGCATGAAATCAGGCACCAGAAGCTTCTCCAAAACCTACTGAGTATGTCTATCCTGTGTTATGTAGAGGCACCTGAACAAGCTGTGAATAAATCAGCTCAGGATCTAAAAACTAAGAGCTTCTTGGGAGGCTAATAAACTTGCACTGAGCTCATTTGCAACTATATGACAGTCTGCAACAAAGGCAGAACCACTGTCAAGGTGCCTCAGTACCTGATTTTGGGGGCCTCTCTACAGCACAGGGTACAGTTCCATCTAAACTTATTCCAGTGTTTGGTTTTTGTCATGATTATCCACTTCGGCACTTTCATAAGTTTCCTCTTCTTTTAATACAAGTTTAAAAATTAAGTGCGATGATCTTAAATGTCAAAAGGTACCTATTTGTGAGTTTGAAAAAATATCCACTGTACTTAAACTAAGCCCAATTTGAATTAATTTTGACACAGTTCTTGGATTAAAACAGGGCTGTTCAATTTTGGCTTAGACCACACATTGCATGGGCCACATAGGCTTTCTGACTGTCCGTACTTAGCCTGAGGTGACATCAATCCACTTCATGCAGGTTTCTCTAAACTGTGTAGACTGGACCATTAATGAACAGAACTCATGTTCATTCCTTTACTGGCCATGACAGACAGACACCTGCAGTGGCCACGGCCAGAAGGCAGGGGGTGCTCCCACATGCCTCCCAGCTGTTGTGCAGTGAACACCCCAGCCCTGCCCTCTTGCCATCCTCTCACCTCTCAGCCCCCGTGCGGCAAGAGGAGGGGGGGAAACAGCCCTTTCCCTGCTGGGGTCTGCAGAGCAGGTAGGGGCAGAGAGGGGGGGCTGAGAGGTGGAGAGCTGGTGAGAGGGGTGATGCTGGGGCATTCACTGCCTGGCAGAGCAGGGCTGCATGACAGGAAAGTCCTTGCCTCGGGGCATTTACTGCCTGCAGACCCAGGCTGGGGGGAGCTGGGCTGGGGTCCATTTCCCCCCCTCACCTGCCCTCTGTGCTGCTGCCGGCCGGGCTTAGGAGCAGAAGATTTATTGCCTTAGCTCTGCTACAACCTGTGGGCAGGGCTGCCAGGCTTGGCTGGAGCAGAGGAGCTGGGCTAGCCTGCCCAGCAACCGGTGGGGGGGGATTGTGGGGTGTTGCAATGCATCCTGGGATGCTGGGAGACTGTGACCTAACATGTCAGGAGGAGATCTGGAACAGAAGTTTGATAGACCCATCTAACCTAAAATGATTCCATCTGATACTACATCCATCCAGATCTGTCTTACACTTAATTCCAACATTTTGAAACTGGTCTACATGCAACGAACTTCTGTTCTGTTACAGGTTTACACCGATTCCAACCACTTAACCAGTTTATGTGTAATTTCTGTCCCTAGCCATAGTGTCCAGCCTCCCTCAAGCTGCACAGTTCACAGGCCAAATGCTGTGGGGACAGAACCCCCTGGGTTTCCTCACACTACGCAAGGTGTGTCTGTGGCACATGGGCCTTTGCTGCACAGGTGGAACCAGCTGTACATGGCCCCTTGGGCAGCACCCATGGCAGACAGGTCCCCGCGCTGCAGGATGCACTGGTGGCATTTACCCTGCACCCTGCTTTTTCCCTCACCATCTGGTAGTGGGAGAGGCAGCTGTAGGAGTCTATGAGCTGTAAGGTAACTGTTTGTGGGCTTCATATGGTCTGCAGAATTCCAGTTGGATGGCCCAGAATTAAAACCAGGGACTAAGCTTTTAGATCACACTGTACATTTTACTTTAATTTCATTAATCAGTCCATGGAGCCTCTTATTCTTAGTACTCAATGAAACATTTTACTACTGCTTTAGCTATAGATAAAATACAGCTTCCAACTCATCATTAAAAATGTTATAATTAACTGAGGATTGTCATAATTTAGTTAATATGTATACATGGGTCTGGCACATATTTCTACATAAAAATATAACAAGTACTAAATTTCATCCAGAGATTTGAAATTTTTAGAAGAAAAAAGGAAAAAGAAAATCATGACCCCATATTCAAATGAATCCACAGTCTATAAATATATTTAACTGACTGTTTTATCATATTTAAGTTTATATTTTACTTGTATATGAGGACATTCAAATTATTGTAGTGTATTTAATGCAACCATTTCAACAAACATATCTATTTTGTTTCAATGTACATCTGTATAGCAGGACGTGAAATACTGTACTTTGATACAACACATTAATATAGAAAAAATATTCTCTAAAAACTTAAGAACGTGAAATCTTCCTTGTACATGATTTCTCTTTAAATATATGAACATGCAAGCGCATAAAATATGAAGTTTTTAAAGAAGGCTATTCGTAGTTATTTAAATGCAAATTGAAGGGCCACACAAATACAAGTTAAAAAAATTACCTCGATGTGGAAATGGAGAATGTCACCATGTTTTGAAAAAACTTCCTGCTGGCTGAGGTCTGCACAGCAGGCGGGGAAGGGGAAAGCCCCCTGCTCCACTAGGCAGCAAATGGCTCAGCCCTGCCTCCTCACCAGCCCCCCACCTCTCAGCATGAGAAATGCCATGTGAAAAGGGTACATTTCCCCCCCAAATTACAAACATTTAGAAAGAGGGATGTCTAATGGAAAAGGCTTCTGACCCTCTCATTTATAATAGTGACATCTTCCTGCATTTAAAAAAACTGTGCCGAAGTGATTACTGGAAGGTCATAGTCCTTTGTGCTTCTTCAGGAGAACAGTACTTTATCTGTATATGAAATTCATTTTTAGTTTTCACCTTAACCAAGTTATTAGAACAGGTCTAATCTACTGGTAACTTATCCATAATTTTTGTTCACAAGATGTTATGTGGCCTGATAAATAATTTGTATCCATGACAAATGAATCTCAATAACCATGAGGAAAAAAACTTCATATACAACCATGTGCTCCGGATTAATTAGTAGTATTCATCCAGAAAATATTTGCATGCTTCTTGAAAGGATTAAGGAAATTGCTCCTGTACCTCACACCATGGACATCTACTCTCCGGGTGCAATCTTTCATTACTTTAACAAAGGTTTTATTAAAGAATCTGACCTTTTCAGCAAAAACTGGGTTTTCAGACAAATGGCTCAAATGTATGAATTCTAAATGCAGAGTTCCAAATTCTGCCAGAATACTGCTTCCTCCAGAAGCCCAGGGCCAATTTCGACCAATCCCACTGAACAGGAAAAAAGAAATGCAGAAAAGAAACATTAGCAAATATAAAGCAATGCCATTATTGTATCCTGGCTACACCACAGTTACCAGGAAGCAATGGATTACAAAGGCTATATTTTAACTGATAGCACAGTAACACTTGCACAAGGAAACACCCTTATTAGGCAGTATTCTGCTTTATGAGACTAGCCCATAATAACCTTATGTGTTTGGGCGAGTAAAATGCATTGCATATCTATTAGAGGATGATTTCTTTCAGTAAGTCAGTGATCAGTCTACTTACAGGTTTAACTGTAATTATGGTAATGAATTTGGTTATAATTATATTTTTATATACTACTATGCATTCCTAAAATTACACAATAAGCTCTTTGAGGTTTTTCAGGTTTTTGCACAGTGATTATAATAATGGGTCTTAATTCTGATTATGAATCAGAAGGAAATGAATACTTATAGAATATAAGCATTTAATATTAAATTTAAAACACCTCAAAGTATTTCCTAGGCCAGTGGTTCTGAACCTTTTTGAATTGGGCACTCCTTCATAACTTTTATGAATTGAGTGGCACCTGATTTTAAAAGCTAATTTCTATATTACAGTGCTTATGCTTATCTGCTTGTGGAAGGCCCAGGCAGTGAGGGGAGGGATTAATTAGGCAGGCACAAGCCTGACTACGCCTGTATATATCTGCTTATCTCCTTACACCTCACTTGCCTCCTTATACCTGTGCACCCTTCAAAGGATCTAGTGACACCCTTGAGTTCCCCAGCACCCTGGCTGAGAATCACTACATAGGGTATGTCCTGCCTAATACTGTACATCTCAGCAATACTGAAAGCTATACATTGTCTTTCAGGGCATTCTTACAAAGATGGATAATTTCAATTTTAATTAAGTACTAATGACTTCTCAGAAGAAAATTAATTTCTGGTTTTGTACTGAGTGTAAAGCAGAATTAATGTACTGGCAAGTCCCCATTGACAATTAATGCTGATCAAAATACAGAGGGAAAAGTTTGCCAAAGTTTCTTCAGAAACTTCTATTGGCATTTATTTAAAATTCCAACACAAGAATTCAGCTAAAAATCCTGAAAAATCAGAACATTTCAGCCTGTTTGACTGTGATTTTTGTTGACAAAAGAAGTTTCTAGCAATAGCTTAGCAGCATGAGCATTAGATATAAGCATCAGCTGGCGCAGTGCCTGATTTCCAGGTGCTAAACTACATTAAAAGGAAATGTAAATTAATTAGCTTCCTAATTTTGCTCTTCCATGTAAACAAATCACTATAGCTGCTGCAGAGCTATCATGCAATTATGACTGAAAAGTGTAAGGGAACCTTCATAATACTCCAAGACATAATACACATTATGAAAAAGACATGAGAAACACAATTTACTTCATTATGTTGCAAGTCTTCAATTTTTTAAAGAGAAAGTGGGAATAATGTGACTGAGATGTTCTTGACAAGTTAAAAAAAGTCTGAAAAGCCCATTTCACAGCCTGATACATTTACTTATTATTTTTACATTTTCACAAGCTCTACAAAAAAAAAAGATAAATCATTAATAAGCATCAGTACTAAAGTAATCTGAAACTCTTTACTTTCTACTTCTATATTTATCCCATACCCTCTGTGTGTTTTTTGTCTGTCTTTAGATTTTAGATTGCAAATTCTGAAGTAGCAATTACTTGTACAGTATGCCTGTTTGCAAAGTACCCCAAACAGCTAGGATACTAAACCAGTAGTACTATTCTTTTTATCTAGTAGATCCTTAAGTTATTCTTTCTGTGATGGATCTATCTACTGAATATTTAAAAACAGATGCAACAATCCCTATCTTTCTTTTCTCAACTTGAAGAAAAGTACAGCATTCGGGGGTTTGTACCCTGAGAGCTGGGAGATTTTAGAGAACTAACGGACCAAGATACCCCTGAATGACTCAAGGAGAACTGGCGGCCAAGACACAGGAAAGGCCTAAGCAATCTGACAGCAGTTGAGGAACCTATTGTGGGAATGTAGAGGTGTGTTAACAAACCAGGATTGTGAATGTATGTAGGTGTGCTTTTGTAACAGGGCCTTCTGTTTGCCTAAAATGCTCTACTGGCTCAAATCAGTGGGGCTCCTCAGTTCATTTGTCTGCTGTGCCTCTTTCCTCCTATCCAACTTGATGTTCCTTTTTCTCATGATTTCATTGTGAGTATCACAATATTTAGTGTTCCCCTTTAAGCCTTCAACTGCCAGATGCAAGCTGTCACATGGGGGAAAAAAGCCCACAGGTTTCCTTTAAAATAGCATGTAGGCTTTGCAATTGCCAAGGAATGCATAGAATTGTGGAGTTCATGTATTCTAGAGGCTCAGAAAGCAAAAGGAAATAAAGAGGCCATTTTTATACCTGAGAAATATCTAATTATTTTATCAATAGTATTTTTTAGACATTTGATGTAATAGAGATGGAAGGAACAGAGCAGTCCACAAACTGCTGCCCCTTCAAGATTTGTGATGTTGTGACCTTGCCCAAACTTTTCATACTGGTGTTGAAGATTATGGTGGAGAACTGTAAAATTAGTAACTGCAGATAAAGGCTCTGGATGCTCCTCTCATCCAGGCAGGAGGCAGTGCATTTTCCATGGAGTCTGAGTATAATCTAACAGGGAAAAAAAGCACTGTCATGGTCGCCATACTAAATTTTGACCTAAAGCTTTTTTCTAGCTTCCCAATTAGATTGCATAGAAGAGTTTAGATATAGAGCTGTCATTTGAGAACAAAGCAGGCCAGGAAATTAAAATTTCACTTCTGTGAAAAGTGTAATGGCTTTGGAAAATTTTTCATCTCAACTGGAATGAAAAAGCATAATCTCATTTTTTTCCAACAGAGGTGAAATTCCTCAAAAGCTCATTTAGGGAACACTGAGGTGTTCTCACAGCAAGGACATTTCAATGCTTCCAAAATGAAATATGTTGCCCAGGAGCCCATTCTGCAGTTAGCATGCCAAGCAGCATACCTAGGAGACTGATATGTCACCTTGCAAACTGCCAGCAGGCAGGTGGCAGGAGAGCTCTGAGAAAATCAGGCTTGTTTCTGCCAGCCAGCAAACCTACCTGGGTTTCTTGAGAAGTTTTGCTGAAACTAACACATTCTCATGGAATATTTTACAGTACTTTTAATGCACTGGCATTTTCTGCCAGAAAGATGTTCTGTCAAAAAAATTCCAATTAGTTTCAGTTGTAAAGCTTCTAGATGAGAATGATGATTTCTTTTGCTACTGGTCATACTATTATAAAATTTAAGGTGGATGGTAGATTCTCCTTGTCCTGGTGATAGGGCTGCTGGTTTTTATCTATTTCTACTGTATTAGAAGTAAACTGCAAACTCCCAGACTTCAGCTTATATTTTTTCAAGAGTTCAGCTAAAGATCATAAACCTCCCTCCCTCCCTCAGGCAGAAACTCTAGTTACTATATGTCCTTTTTTAAACACATCTTTTAATAGTTTTGATCAGGAGAGCCCATCAAAAACAAGCACCGATGTATTTTCAGAAAATATGGAAGTAATTAAAAGTGGCACAATGTAAAACTTGTTGTTTTGGCTCTCACAGTTGTCATGAGTCAAAACTGGTAATTTTGTTTCAAGCATGCAGGGGAGCCATACAGTTCACATACCACATCCTCAGACAGTTGACTATTAGGGGTGTGCGAAGCTGGGAGTATTAGTTTCAGATTACGCCCAATTCAGGGGACAGTGATTCGATTCACTGATTTGGATCATTGTCCCATCTTGATTTGGCCAAATCTGAATCTGAAGATATGATTCCAATTTGGAGAATCAGCGATTTGGCCATAGACACAGCTTTATATGTTTTTTCTATGTACCCTGAGGTACCATGCACGGCTCTTGAATGCTGAGATGGTGGGTTAGATCAAGTGTCCCACGGGAGTGCGGGGGTCCACTGCTCAGCATGCAGGGGACCCCCCCCCCGTATCCTCCCGGCTCAGCAATTGGCCATGGGGGGACCTGGGTGCCCCTCTAGACCCAGGATGCACCAGTCGCAGAGCTGGGGGGCGGGGAGGTTCCCCGCATGCTTCGCGGTGGACCCGGAAGTGGACTGGAAGTACTTCTGGTCCATTTCTGGGTCTGCTGCCGAGCACGCAGGGGACCCCCCGTGCTCCTGTGGGATGCTTCATCCACCCCACCATCTCTGCATTCACGTACTGCGCCTGCACCTTGAGGTACATAGAAAAAAAAGCATATAAAGCTGTGTCTATGGCCAAATCACTGAATCTCCCTGAATCAACTCGGAGGCTTCTGATTTGATTCAGAGAAATTAATGGGTTTCCTGATTAGATTCAGATTAGGAGATTCGGCCACCAAATTGGGCTGAATCTCCTCCAAATCGAATCAGCGACCGAAGCTTTGCACACCCCTACTGAGTCTCTAGCCTTCCAGAAGCTGTCTGCTGTAAGTGTTTGAGTTCCCTTCTGCTGCCTCATTGTCAGGAGGGCAGCAAAACAGGCACATTTTCTTTATGCAGTCGGAATATTCAGGGGAGTGGGACTTGTTCCTCCTCATATTCTGTAATAGCAACAACAATACAGCTTCTGCTCCCACTTAAATTTATCTTGACCTTCTTGGATGGTTCATTCCAGAATGCACTGCAGTGCACACAGCCACTTCCCAGGAAGGCACCATTAAAGCTCACTGGACATTCACTAAAAATGAGAGGCCCTTTTAACCCAAATAAGACAGTATTGCATCCCTTTTAACAGTTTTGGTTGAGTGCTTAAAGGAAGTGAAAGGAAATGAAGTTCTCTGCTTTTTGCATGGACTTTGAGTATAAATTTCATTACCAAACTAGGGAACCATCACTCATTTGCATAGGTTTGTGCTTCCATTGCAAAACAACATCACACAGTTGTAATTAAAAATCACTGAACATCCAAGAGAAATCTCCCTGCTCCCGTGTGCAAAACCCAAGTGTTGAGAAGCAGTCTG
Organism: Gavialis gangeticus; assembly: GCF_001723915.1. Lineage (NCBI taxonomy): Eukaryota > Metazoa > Chordata > Crocodylia > Gavialidae > Gavialis > Gavialis gangeticus. The sequence goes on along the minus strand of NW_017729026.1, from coordinate 16,842,828 downwards.
AAAAGCCAGAAACAAGAAATTAAGTCCGACTAGTTACTAATCCAATATCTGTGGCTCAAACTCTAATTTGATTTAAAAATAAATCCATTCTAACAGACTACTCAAATACATCTTTTAAATGGAATGAGCATCCTGTGAAAGCTGGTCTAGAAATAATTTTAACAAAGTCAATTTTAACACTGAGTCTTATGAAGGAGCATATTTCTCTTACTTTAAAAATTAGAACAGTTTTTATTTTTTTCTTCAAATCTGAACTTGGAGAATTCTAAGACTTGAAGTATCCCTGTCAGGGTTACCCAAAGTCCACATTATACACTTAACTATTTTCTTCACAGGATCATGTAATTCCATTAATGTTTTCCTATGATATAATCCAATGCATTTTTCTAACCAAAAGAGAGTGAGAGAACGAGCTTGTAAGTATTGATGTAAAAACTTCAGGTAGAAATCTTCAATGGTTCAAAACAGTTTATAAGGTTATATAAATGTTTTAAAGCTCGTGGGAGAAAAAACAATAATGTCTGTTGTGTAAGGAAAGTAAGAATATCATTAAATTGATGATGACAGCAAGCAGAATATTAAGTAGAGACTAGAAAAATAACATGCAATAAAAATTTGCTATAGCTCACCATAACTGAAATAATTATACACTTCTAAGTACTCCTCTCTGCTCACAATCCCTGAGGCTGGATAATGGACTGCGTTCATGTAACTTAACTTTTGACACATTCAAAGCTTTTGTGTACAGCTATTTTTAAATTTAAAGGTTCTCCACCAATACAATTGTTGGGGAAACTGGAAAAAGTGACTCACAGAACCACTTTTGTTGTAGGCAGGGGCAGATCCAGACCCGCTTTGTGGTGGCAGAGGGGTGCAGTAAACTGATTGACTATGCTGTAGGATAGTACTGTCGGAGACACTACCATCTTACAGCGGAGTACTTTACTGCACCATAAGATAATACTGCATGTGTAGGTGGTGACCAGAGGCATAAATTGCGCCTGGTCAGTCCAGCCAGCCAGCCAGCCTCTGCCCCACCTCAAATTGCTGTCCCAGGCGCACGTGTAGATACTGCGCCTGGGAGCAGTGGACCCTGGTGTGAACTGCTCCGGAGTTTACTGTCACATTAATTGCACATGTAGGTACACCCACTGAGTAAGAATAAGGGAAGGTAATTAAACCAAGCTAAAATAAGGAGGAAAAGGGGGGTATTTCCTGAAATAAGCTACTGTGGGTTAGCTTCCACTTCTTGGAGGATCATCTGATGTCCAGTAAGTTTCGTCTACCACCCACACTTCTATAATTTTCACCTAGACTGTAATTTACTTAGTTTTAAGTCATTAATATACTAATGCTTTCAAAGTACACCCTTGCTTTTTTAAACTAAACTCCAGCACCTTCAGTTTCAAAGTGGTGTTTTGGCAATCTGTTCTATTCAACTTTT
>NW_017729026.1:16812691-16836384 GCF_001723915.1 Gavialis gangeticus | reverse complement strand
TGGAGGAACATCTGAAGTCCAGTAAGTTTCGTCTACCACCCACACTTCTATAATTTTCACCTAGACTGTAATTTACTTAGTTTTAAGTCATTAATATACTAATGCTTTCAAAGTACACCCTTGCTTTTTTAAACTAAACTCCAGCACCTTCAGTTTCAAAGTGGTGTTTTGGCAATCTGTTCTATTCAACTTTTAAAGCTGAGCCTCCAGAGCAGTGGCAAAAGTTCAAGTTTTTAATTGAAGATGTGGCAAAATCTGTTAGATATTGCATATTCCTGCAGTTTCTCCCACAGGTGAAAGCATACTTTTCAGTGAGCAGAACTGTGCCAATGAAACATCTGAATTGCAAGTGGCGTCTTGGGATCTTAAGTGGATGGCTCAGCAACCTGGCAATGATATATGGAAAGTTTTGTTTTCAGGCCACTTGTCTCAACATTGCTCAAATCTATGGGGAAAACATTTTTGCCATGTTATTCATGCTCAGTTGAACCTACCAAATGGGGTGGTTGATATCAGGTCTCTTCCTGACAAACATTCAAGGTAAAAATATATGCTTCTCCCGCACCCCACAATGATCACGGCAAACAGTGTTAGCAGAGACACTTTTTCTGTTTCTCCTGTCAAATGGTATTTCCCCTGGGCCAAGAACAACGTAGCAACGTAGCTTGTAGGCCATTTCCCTTTTTTATTTACCTACTTCATCCTTGTTTTTCAAATGACAGGAACCCCATCCTATATCAGCTACATCCTACATCAACATTAGTAAACACAATGTTAGGAATTAAAAAGGGAATTGTAAACAAAACTGAAAATATCACCATGCCCTTTTATAAATCCATAATGTGTCTACACACTGAATACTGTGACCAGTTCTGGTCCCCACACCTCTAGAAAAGAGATACTTGAAGGGGAACATGATAAGGGTTTACAAAATGCTAGATGGCAAAGAGAAAGTAAATAGGTATTTATTATTTACTCTCTCTCACAATATAAGAACTAGGGGTCATAAAATGAAATTACAGGTTTCCCTTGCTTTATGCAGGTTCTGTATATGCAAATTCACTCTTATGCAATGACCCTTTTTATGCCAAAAATTCATTATATGAGAGGTAAATTCAATCTTACACAGTTGGTGTGGTGGAAGCCTGCAGTCACCTGCTTTGTGCAGTGCATTGTGGGAGTGACTCACACCAAAATATAGTCTCCTGTGTGGATCTGTCCTCCTCGCTTATTGTCTATAACATGTTTCTGTAGTTGCCATACCCAGTATGGTAACATTCACCATTGTCCAGTGCTTGTGTGTACTGTCTGCTGTTGGCGAGTACCAAAACTGTCTTGTAAAAAGTAGTAGAAATGGGTGTGGGAGTCAGTAAAGTCAAGGTCTTGGAAGATATCCCTATTCGTTACATTGTAATGTGGGTTCCCTTTATGCGAAATCGAGTTATGTGCCGTTTTCCAGGAATGCATGTACAGCATAAAGCGAGGGAAACCTGTAGTAGGTAATAAGTTTAAAGCTAACAAAAGAAGTTCTTTTTTCACATGATGTGTAAATTAAAGTGTGGAGCTCATTGCCACCAGATGTTGTGAAAAATGACAGTTTAGTCCGTTTCAAAAAAGGGACTGGAGAAATTCTTGGAGGAAAGGGGCATTAGCAGCTATTGAACATGGGAGTTAGCCTCTGAATTAGAACTTCCTAGACCTAAAATGCTGGAGGCTGCAAGTGAGAGGAACAGTTTGGGGGCAGGGGACCCTGGTCATACCCAGTTCATTCTCCCTTTCAGCATCCACTTTCTGCCATTGTGACACACAAGAGACTGGGCAAGATGGACCTATAGTCTGACCCAGTAAATGGAAATTCTTATGTTCTCATGTTCTACATTAGTACTTACTGCAGTCGTTGCTGCCACATGTATCAGTGCATCTCTCCAAAGTAATTAATAACTAAGTCACAGCAACTCATACATTTCTCATACACCTGTGCTTACTGCTCACCTACGAGATAAAAGCAGAAGCTGAAAACCATAATGCTTTATAACTTGCTGTTTTAAGTCTTAGAGCTTACTACTAACAACCTGGCTGATTTGAGGGATAGTGCATTTTAATATTGACTGGCTGTGCCTATACGAGATGCTACTACACGGTCATTACTGTGCATTTATTTAATACTTTTATAAACAAGTACTAAATAAATGTGTAGTAACCTGAGTTACTGTGCACTAGCGAACGCCTTTCTTGTGATGCTACTGTGCAGTAGCCTAACGTTCATGTCAGTTTTTGCTATGCAATGCAATGGGCTACTGTGCAGTCAGCAACTCATGTTAACGTGTCCAGTATATTTTGGGCCGTAAATGCTAGAAATGAAAGATTTGTGTTCTTTGAAATTTAGGAAAGACAACTGAAATAGCATGAAATATTAATTGTTTTTATTCAATGGCACATAAATGTTGGAAAAAAGTTGTTAAAATTGCACTCAGAATTAAAGTTTCATATCCAGATGTGGAACAGAATTTTTTTGGGAAACTAGCATCAACATTTTGGAGAATCAGTATCAAAATGATGTTACTGATGTTAATGATCAAAGTGATGAATATTGATGTTAATCAAAATCAACAACAGTATTCAAAAAACCACATCCAATCTCTGAATGTTCTAAGTGTACTATCCTTTGGCTCCTTTCCAAATAGGCAATGAATGGAGGTACCCAAAAAGATGGGAAAGAGAGGACATAGTAACTGGATGTCAGTGAGTCACTTAAGCACACTAGCCTTCTCATAACACCACTGAAGTAGAGGACAGCAAAGCTGGTGAATACTAGATTGATACAACACAGGGTACCAAGTATTGAACAAGTGTGGTTTCAGAAGCTTAATACTTAATGCAAAATACTAAGAATAAAAGTACATTTGACTTGTTGATACCTTCTGCAGACAAAGCCAATGGGAAGCCAACATGAAAGACATCCATAAATAGAAATCAAATGCGTCTGAAAGCAGCTGCCAACAGTCTTAGTATTGAACATGACTATATCCCATGAAGTTCACTGGGGGCTTTACAGCTGCTGATGTATTTCATATGAAAGATACACAAACTATGAGTGGCAGCATAGAACCTGTAGGTAGAGAAATAAGACACTAAACCATAAGAAGTTCATTCACTGTGACAATGAGACTCAAACTATAGCAAGGTGTTTGCGTTTAGTATTTCAAATGAATGCTGGTGGGAAGATAGGTACAGTAATCTTTCATAGTACACTCAGACTTTAATTTTGTGGAGGACACTTTCTTAGACTGAGGAATAAGCATAGTGAAATTACTCTTTCCCAAAGATTTTTCAATTAGTTTTGTTAGTCTGTGAAATCAAAGCATTACCATAAAAACAAAAAACAAACATAACTCCATTCCCTGACCCAAAATGAAAGGGGCACAGGAATTAGATGGATGGATATGGACAAGGAAAAATAATCTAGGAGAAGATGCTTCTCAAAGGATGTATGGTTTACACCACGGCCAGGAACTGGAGGCTTCTGCTTGGCTGCTACTCCCTGCATTACTCAGGCTGCAACAGCAACTAGGGAGGCTGTGGGCTCCCCTCCCCCCTCTGGCTTCTGCTACCTGCTCCTGTCCCAGCAGGGTGCAGCACAGCAGCAGGAGCTCAGGGTGAGGATGGTACAGTAGTAGGAGAGTATGCCTGCGCAGGTGTCCAGTGCAGTGGTGGAGCATCCATGTGGAATGTGCTCTGGGGGGCCCCTGGCTCACCCTGGTGTAGCCTGTGCAGCTCCTGTTAGTGTGGGTCAAAGGACACACGGCCCCTGGCTTCTTAGAAGTTGAACAGCCCTGGTTTAAAATATGCCAAACTGTTTTTATTAACATATTTGTTTTAAAAAGTCACACAAAAGCTTTTCATAGCAACGTATACACTCACAGACGACATGCATCTTTTCCTCAAAAGTTAACCCGCCAAAATTGGGGTATGTGTCTTAAGTAGGAAACTTGATTTTTTGCCCACAATAGAAGTAAGAGGCTATGAAATGATTGCTTCTCTTACTTCTCCCCCACGTTCCTCCAGACAGTGAACCCTATGGAAGAAAGGGAAGAGTCCAGTCCAGCAGCAGTCACTGTTCCAACCTTTCCACAGGCGCTGCTGAATTGGCAGTAGCTTTTGGCTGTGCAACCAAACACTGCAGCTGATGTGGCAGCAGCCGTGAAATGGTTAAAACTAACTTCTGCCTGAGAAGGAAAGGAATTGTGAGTGACTTGAATAGACTGCCTTTGCTCTATGCATGACTAGAATGATCTTTTCTTCATTCTGCCTTCCCAAAACAAGGTGTATGTCTTATATTGGGGATGAGAGGGAAGGAGGATGGCACAGAAGATAATACAGTAGTAGAACATTAAAAAAGGTACCAGCTGAATGTCTAATTAGCTACCACTATACAGATGGTGCAGTACATTGTTCTTTAAAGCTCTCAGTATAATTAAAACTTAAATGTAAAGGGTTAACATGATGAATTATGAATATGAAATGCCACTATCATAAATACATATCTGTTTTATTATTTTTTTTCAGTATTGCCTCTGCCCAACAGAAAAAATCTCCATGGTTATATTAGTAATGGATTAAACTGATTATCATATCTATGTAGGTATCTTCAGTTTCTGTAACTATCTCTTTTTTTAAATCAGTTCATAATGGCCAGTTACTGCATTTCCCATGAACAGTTGTTCTATAGTATAAAAAACTTCCTTTTTGTTCTTATCAGCAACAACCACTTTTTGGTAATAACATTTTAATTAAATTAAGTCAATTAAGTCTCCTTATCCAGACTGAAAAGAGGTCAGCATAAAGCCAGATCTTTATTTATATGTTCAGTGTCTACTTTGCACATTAAATAGAATATATTTTAAAAGTCACAGCTGCTGTATAGTCACATGGCACAAAACATGTCCATATGCTAAATAAAACCTAATGGTGTTCAGCATTTACTAAGTAAATTAAAGGATGCAATAGTGAACAATTAATATATTCTAAATATAGTCACACAGAATGACAGCATGAAAATAAAGTATTAATGAAAAAAATCATTGCCTTAGAGCTGGAGGCAATGATTCCCTACCTGAGGGATGTCAGATATGAGGGGAGCCGGAGGAAAAGCAAGGACAACATAGGACCCCTGCTAAACCAGATGGGACAACTGACAACCAGGAAAAAGCCAACCGATTAAATGGGTACTTTGCGTCGGTCTTCCATCAGTCCCATGGGACTATGGGACAGGGAGGTCTGGGTGAAGGAGATCCCCTGCCCTCCATTAATGCTGACCACATGAAGGAACACCTGGAGAGGCTGGATACCTTCAAGTCAGGCAGCCCTGACAATCTACACCCCAGGGTACTCAAGGAGCTGACAAGCATCATAACCCAGCCCCTGGCAAGGATCTTTGAGAACTCCTGGCGCTCTGGTGTAGTGCCAGAAGACTGGAAGAAGGCCAATGTGGTGCCTATCTTCAAGAAAGGGAGGAAAGTGGACCCAGCAAACTATAGGCCCATCAGCCTAACCTCTGTCCTGGGGAAGGTCTTAGAAAAGTTTATTAAAGAGACCATCCTTAATGGACTGGCTGACGCCAACATCCTGAGGGATAGCCAGCATGGATTTGTTGCGGGTAGGTCTTGCTTGACCAATCTCATTTCCTTTTATGACCAGGTGACCCATCGCCTGGACAAGGGAGAAGAGATTGATGACATATATCTTGACTTCAAAAAAGCCTTCAATCTGGTATGCTATGATCACCTCTTGGCAAAACCGGCCAATTGTGGCCTTGGGTCCACCACGATCCGCTGGCTGGAAAATTGGCTCCGTGGTCGGGCCCAGAGGGTGGTAATTGACAGAAGTCAATCGTCCTGGTGCCCTGTGACCAGTGGGGTCCCCCAAGGTTCTGTCCTTGGACCCATATTGTTCAATATCTTCATTAATGATGTGGACATTGGAGTCAGAAGCAGACTGCCCAAGTTCGCCGATGACACCAAACTTTGGGGCAAAGCATCCACACCTGAAAACAGGAGGGCAATCCAGGCTGACCTGGACAGGCTCAAGAAATGGTCAGACTAGAACCTGATGGTGTTTAACTCTGAAAAATTCAAGGTTCTCCACCTTGGGAGGAAAACCCCGCAGCATCCTTATAGGCTCAGCAGTGCTATGCTGGCTAGCACTACAGAAGAAAGAGACTTGGGGGTCATCATTGACCACAAGATAAACACGAGCCTTCAATGCGATGCTGCGGCTAGTAAAGTGACCAAAACTCTGGCTTGCATCCATAGATGCATCTCAAGCAAATCCCAGGATGTCATTCTCCCCTTGTAGTCGGCTTTGGTGAGGCTGCAGCTAGAGTACTGCATCCAGTTTTGGGCTCCACAATTCAAAAAGGATGTGGAGAAGCTTGGGAGAGTCAGAGAAGAGCCACGTGCATGATCACAGGTCAGGAAAACAGACCTTACGACGACAGGGTGAGAGCCACAGGGCTCTTTAGCCTGGAAAAGCGCAGGCTCAGGGCTGATCTGATGGCCACCTATAAGTTTATCAGGGGTGACCACCAGGATCTGGGGGAACGTTTGTTCACCACAGTGCCCCAAGGAATGATGAGGTTGAACGGTTATAAACTACTGCAAGACCATTTTAGGCTGGACATAAGGAAGAATTTCTTTACTGTCTGAACCCCCAAGGTCTGGAATAGCCTGCCATCGGAGGTGGTTCAAGCACCTACATTGAACACCTTCAAGAGAAAATTGGATGCTTATCTTGCTGGGATCCCATGACCCCAGCTGACTTCCTGTCCTTTGGGTGGGGGGCTGGACTTGATGATCTTCCGAGGTCCCTTCCAGCCCTAATGTCTATGAAATCTATGAATGTCTTGACAACAAAAGACACATAATAGGGGCATTTTCATAAAATACTTGGTGTTCTATACATTATTGCTGAGCGCCACCTCTGAAATAATTTCTTAAGAATTATCTTTTTACCTTGGATAAAAGTTTTATGTTGTCATTATGGTACCTCATGAAAATAAAATGGCAAGCAACTTCTTTTATCACAAGAGACCAATACTAATAATTAGAAGAATACACACCACTTAAGGATTCTCTAAGAAAATCTGAAACATTTAATAGGCATTTAATTTTCAGAAAGTGCTGTGCAGCAACCTTTTAAAAATCAGGCATCTTTATGGTGTTTTTATTTGAGCTCCAAAAAAATCACTTCTGAATGGCTTAGATAAATGAAACCCAAATACATACATCTATAGGGAGAATTTGCTATTTGCCTTGTAGGTCTGTGGAGGGGAGTAAGGTAATTTAAGCCAGCGCTGCCCTAACTCATATAAACAGGTAGCCTAGATCAGGGAGTGCAGTCTCTTTACAGACAGTGCTCTCCTTTCCAGTGTACGTCAACCTTTTGTCTCCACCACCACAGCTCCCAAATATACAAATAAAGAAAAGCCTATTTTAGACTCTTTCCCTACATAGCAAAGGGGTCAACTGTCCTTGGGCTACCCCTAAGGCATACTTCAAAAGGATCAGAAGTAATTAAAGGAGCCTATATACCACTTTGGAAAATGTTACAAGTTAGTATCTGGCTGATCCCAGAGTCTGTGCAAGTTATGACAGCTCTTAACTTAGGGTGCCTATACGCATGCAGAGAGGCTACTTCAACGCGCTTTAATTACAGCGCATCAGAGCAGTCTCTATTAATGAAATCTGCTGGAGCGTGCTAATTAGCATGGTCCAGCCAGCCTCTGTGACTCCTGTATCAGTGTCCCTGTGCTTCAAAATGTTGAACAAGCTTTAGTTTAAGAGTCCCCTCTGCCATTCTGAAGTGCAGAGACACTGATACAGGAGACGCTGTGGGCACTTTAATTAAAGCAGCTTTTGAAGCCACTCTAATTAAAGCGTTGCCTTCTTCTGCCCCCAGAGCATATGTAAAAATGCCCTTAGTCTCACACTTAAAAATGAGATGCAAAAATAGCTGTTGAATAATTCTGTTGAATAAATCTAAAAAACCCCAAGGAAGCATCAAGTGCTTGTAACAGACAAAAATCTTTGTAGGATAAAATGAGTGATCAGAGAATGCTGACATTAAAACAAAAACAGAATTAAAACAGTAATTGTTATTGTCAATAGCAGATAAAGGACGATTTGATGTAATGCAACAAGTAGATCCACAGATGCCCCCAATATGGGAAACTTAAAATCAGCTCTTGTTATTCAAGCCAAATTTTCCTTAAATATATAATTTCTGTTTTTCCATTTATGTAGCTGTTTTATTGGGTTTTTTTAATTTTAAAGAGTGCATAAAAATGGACTGCACAAAATTTGAAAGAAATTCTGCAAATTAAATAAAAAAACTAAAGGATTTGATTTAGTTAAAAGTATAATCTACTTCTACTGGCTTATCCATTTAATGTCATTTAAACAATCAGTGATGGAGGGTTACTTTGTTTTATTAGAATCCATATTATAACAAATTTAACACACACACAACTTATAAGAATTTTTTCAATGATTACATTTGGTACATTACAAGATTACCAGAAGATACAGTTAATGGAGAGCTAAAGATTTACAGAAAGGTCCTAACTCTTGGTTCCAGGGAAAAAGCCTGCTCTTGGCAAACACCAAAACTGATGGCTATCAAATCACTTCTCAAAATATTAATGAATTACTTTCTCTGACCCAATTACCTAACAGGGGCTTAGATGGATGATAAATGTCCCTATTTTACTAGTACTTCTTCTCATGTCCTAACACTATGTTGAAATTAGGGTCCAGAAATGGGCAAATAACATTTGTCAATCTGTAACCTTAGCGAGGTCTTCATTGGTGCATGATTCCTCTATACATGGGCAGGCCAGCAGGTGTTCTGTAGTCTGACAGTTTCCTTCACACTCGCACATGGTATTCGTGTCGTTGGAGTATCCCCATAGTTGTACGTTAAGTTTAGTCTTCTCAACCCCTCTTCTTAGGTGGTCAAGCTTCTCCATGTTGGCCAGTAAAACTCTGTGCCTGCAGGGAGCTGTTCAGCAGTTTTGATATTCATCTCAAGTCCATCCTGGGTCCTTTCTAATTGTGGTGGCCACATTTTTATTCATCTGGCTGTCCGTGTTTCATCTACTGGCTCCTTTGTAGAGATGGAACTTTTTCTTGATTTTACTCTACTGGGAGCTGCAATGTGGCCACGTAGTGTGTGCCTTTGAATTGCTGGGTGCATTCTATTTTGCTTGCTACTGCTCTCCTGCTGTCTGGCGAGGCAGTTTTGGCAAGTAGATGGAAACTACTGACATTTGCTAGTTGAAGGCACCTAGTAATGCATCTGTAACTTTTGTTCAGCACAGTGTCTAGCTTCTCTGTATGTGATGATCTTTCCCAAACCAGGCATGCATATTCAGCTGCTGAATAACAAAGTGCAGATATGTCGTTTGTAATGTTGTTGGGTTGATCTCTGCTTTGGAGTTAATGAGCTTCTTTAATATTTTATTGCAGGAACTAACTTTGCACACGTCTTTTCAATACGTGCTTTACAGGAAAGCATGTGGTTCAGCATCACTCTCAAGTAGACAGGATTTGGGCAGTGGGAGGGTTATTCTGTTTCAGGTTAGGCTGAGTTGCTTACTAGTAACTTGGTTCCAAAGGTGGAAGAGACTAACCTATGTTTTATTTGAATTAGCATGTAGTTGAACAGTCAGACAACCCACTGAGCCCTGATGCCAAGAACACCCTGACTTGGGCAAAGTTCTTAGTTTAGGCAGTGGTATACAAAATCATTTACATAAATAAGACTTCTTGTGCCTGGGTGGGGGACATCTAAAGCACAGTGATCCAAGGCCAGTCAACGCTTCTACTTTACACAGAGACAGAACACCGCAATGTAAAGGAATCATTAAAGACTAAAAAAAGTTTATTCCTACTTTATTCCAGATAAGCAAATGGACTTTATCTTCAGTAGACAAGCCATAAGTGACTTACCAAAAAAATTACACAGTAAAACTCCAGATCAATGTGTTAAATGCATCCTTCCATGCAAGCTTTTGGTAGACTAGAAATAGAGTTTCTCCAACCTTTTTTGGATTCCACTTCTTCCAAACAATAATGACCAGCAGAAACAGAACTCACACTGGAGTTTTACTCCTGTCCTACCATCTTTGTCCCCAAAAAAATTAAAATCTGTTCCCTGGACATTTCATAGTGGTTTAAAACACGCAGTGTCACAACAGTTGGAACTAGCCCATGTAGTTGTCTTTTGATGTTTGTCTGTCTGGGACATGTTAAGTTCCCTTATTTCTTTTTACTGAGATCTTTCAGGAATATACTAAGCAGCCGGTTCATTTTCCAAGTTTGACAATGAATCTGTGACTGTTGCTGCAGTTGCCATTATCAGTGCCCAGCTGGTAGTCTCCTGTCCAGCTGAGCTACCATTTCTTTAGGAATTGCCTGATGCCGACAGCTATCAGGCACTATGATTTGTAGTGATACTGTCTCATCAGAAAAAGGGGGTTAAAAGAATAACAGCAGATGCAAAGGCATTTATGAAGAATAAAAATAATGTTATATAGTGTTTTATTTGAATTTTATGATGCCACAGGAAAAATGTTTTGTGCTGTAAAAGCAAATATGACACAGATGGTGTATGCTGTAAGCAATGAAATAAGAGGCAGACACCAAGAACTATTAGTATAGGAGCATTAGTTTTATCTACTTGCCAAGTTTAAAACAAACTCAAAACATATGCAATGCCAACATTAATGCACCCTAAGCCTCAAAAAACACTTATAGTAGTTCTGCTGGAGCAGAAAATATACTTTGCCTTCTGGAAGTAGAAGCCACTGCCTCATCAATAGTGTTTTGTATGAGACATCAGAGAGCAGAGGGGAGACTGCTGAACCCACATCATCATCATGATGGAATAGGAGTACTACAGCTTTAGAGATAAGCTAAGAAGAAAGAGCTCTCAGCTGAGATGCCATCTATCTTTATATCTGTCCTCAGGCCACTTAAAGCTGAAAATATCTGGCATAATTCCAGCTATGGAGATTTGGAGATTGTTTGGAGGAAAAAAGAGCTACCTCAACCCAGCACCCTGCCCTGCAAAGCAGTATAACCAATTTTCAGAGCCCTACAGGGTCAACAATCCTGAGGATTATCAGCATCATGTTCTCTACGGCAGGGGTTTTCAACTGGGGGTACTTGCGCTGCCAGCAGTTCCACTGCCGTGCCGGTGGCATAGTCACTGAGCAGCTCCCTGGTCACCAATTGGCCACTGGGGGACCCCTTCCACCCATCGACTGGCTGCTGGGGGACCTCCCCCCCGCTCCTCTGGGGGACTCCTGCCTTCTCAACCAGCTGCCAGGAGTACACTGACCCAAGGAAGTTGAAAACCCCTGCTTTATGGTATATCTATAGTGCAACCATGTAGTTTTCTAAGCGCTTAGCCAATTTATGTATTAAACTGATTGTGGGATTAATGAATTCGGGCTGTTCTCTTCACAAAGGGGGGAGACGAATGCAGGAATCACAGAATCACAGAAAATTAGGTTTGGAAAGGACTTCAGGAGGTCATGTAGTCCAACCTCCTACTGAAAGCAAGATGAACCTCAACTATATCATCCAAGCCAAGACTTTGTCTAATTGGGTTTTAAAAACCTCCAAGGGTGGAGATCCCGCAACTTCTCTGGGTTACCTGTTCCAGTCCTTTACTACCCTCCTAGGGAGAAAGTTTTTCCTAATATCCAACCTAAAGTTCCCTTGCTGCAACTTGAAACCATTGTTCCCTCTTCTGTCACCTACCACAACCGAGAACAGTCAAGCTCCATCCTCTTTGGAACCACCGATCAAGCAGCTGAAGGCTGCTATTAAATCCTCTCTCAGGGCATGTCTATGCAAGACATTTACTGCAGAGTAGATTAATTAGCTCCGCAGTAAACATCTTGTATCTACACATGCAGCCCTATTAGGCTGCACGAAACTAATTAACTCCGCACCAGCACAGCACTTTTAAATACAAGTACTATCCTGCTGTGGAGTTTTTTACTTTGCAAAACTGCATGTGTAGACACTGACATGGCTAGCTGGGGCACAAGTGTTCTTCAGTGCAGGGGCTGTCTGCCGACTAGCTCCAAGCTGGAGCACCCTCATGCCTCAGCCAGCCCATCCACAGCATGTTGAGCTGGGTTGGAGCAGCCCCGGCCTGGCAGGCTGACCTCCCCAGCCCCCTGCCAGCTGGGGCTGCTCTGACTTGGCTTGTTGTGCTGTGGTCCTGGATGCATGTTCAAATGGCGCACTTGGGAGCAATAAACTCCAGCACAAGAAGTGCCATAGTTTATTGCTTGGAATTAACTGAATGCATAGATTTGCTCTCAGTCTTCTCTTCTCCAAACTAAATAAGCCCAGTTCCTTCAGCCTCTCCTCAGAAGTCAGTTTCGCCATCCTCCCTGACCAGTTCTGTTGCCCTCCGCTAGACACTCTCCGATCTGTCTACATCCTTCCTGTAGTGGGGGGGCCAAAACTGGACATAGTACTCCAGATGTGGCCTCACTAGTGCCAGATGGGGGGAGAAATCATTTCCCTCAATCTGCTGGCAATGCTCCTACTAATGCAGCCCAGGATGCCATTTGCTTTCTTCGCAACAAGGGCACACTGTTGGCTCATATTCAGTTTTTTGTTCATTGTAACCCCCAGGTCCTTTTCCGCAGAGCTGCTGCTCAGCCAGTCAGTCGCCAGCCTTTACAGTGTCTGGGATTGTTCTGCAGGACTTTGCAATTGTCCTTATAGATTCATAGATTGTAAGGGGCTGGAAGGGACCTCACAAGATCATCAGGTCCAGCTCCCTTGCACTAGGCAGGAAAGACAACTAGGGTCAGGTGACCCCAGTGAGGTGACCATCCAGTCTCCTCTTGAAGATTTCTAGGGGAGGTAATTGCACCACCTCTGAAGGGAGTTTATTTCACAGCCTGAACACCCTAACTGTGAAGAAGTTTCTTCCTTGTGTTAAGCCTGAGACTGTCTTCCAGGAGTTTGTGGCCATTACTCCTGGTTTACCCCAAGGGTGCCCTGGTGAACTGCTGTTTACCGAGCCCTTGATATATTCCCCTGATATAGGTGTAAGCTGCTACCAAGTCCTCTCTCAGTCTTCTTTTTTTTAGGCTGAAGAGACTCAAGTCTCTCAGCCTTTCTTTGTATGGCTTGCCTTGCAAGTCTCTGATTATACAGGTGGCTCTTCTTGTATGATTATTGAACCTCATGAGTTTTCTTCTGGTCCAATCCTCCAATTAGCCTAGGTCTCTGAATCCTAGCCCTACCCTCCAGCATATCTACTACTTCCCACAGCTTGGTGTCATCTGCAAACTTGCTGTGTGTACACTCTATACCATCTTCCAGGTCACTGATGAAGATATTGAACAAAACCAGCCCCAGGACCAACCTCTGGGGCACTTCACTTGATACCGGCTGCCAAGTAGACATTGAGCCATTGATTACTACCCTTTGAGCCCAACAATCCAGCCAGTTTTTTAACAGTCCATTCACCAAAGCCAGACATTTTTAGCTTGCTTGCCAAAATGTTGTCGGAGACGGTATCAAAAGCCTTGCTAAAGTCAAGGTTTATCATGCCCACTGCTTTTCATGCATCCAGAGCCAGTCATCTCATCATAAGGCAATCACATTGGTCAGGACCTTGGTGAATCTATGCTGAGTGTTCCTAATCACGTTCCCTTTCAAATACTTGGAAATGGATTTCTTGAGGACCTGCTCCATGATTTTTCTAGGGACAGAGTTGAGGCTGACCAGTCTGTAGTTCCCCTTCTTCCCTTTAAGATGTGTACTGTATCTGCTTGTCTCCACTTGTCTGGGACCTCCCCCAATTCCTCCCCCAATTGCCAGGAGTTTTCAAAGATAACAGCCAGTAGCTTTCCAATCACATTGGCTAGCTCTCTCAGCACCCTTGAGTGCATCACATCGGGCCCCATAGACTTGTACATGTCCAGCTTTTTTAAATAGTTTCTAACTTTTTCCTAATGTAATAAAGGAGAAGAATGAAGGAATGGCAAGCTCATCCATCCCTTCATCAGGAAAGAATCAATGGCTTTTATATAGGGTGAGCTTCAATATAAGCTCATCCTATATAAAAAAGTTACCTCATGGTGCCTGTTCTACCAAGTACACCTGTACTACCCTAGGGCATTTATATACGTACAGTCATCTGCTCCAACGCGCTGGAGATCCATATGAAGGCCCCCCTCTTTACTGTTATATTTAAACTTGAAACCAAATTGCACGGAATTTTGAGGTAAGCCACTTCCCCCCAGTGGCTCAAAAATCAGAAAGCAGACTGAAGATAACCATTATTTTCAAGCCAATCTTATGATTTTTTTGCCTATGGTGAGTGTGCATTTAAAATCAAGGTTCAGGTAACCAAAACATACAACTGATAAAGCCTCTATTGCATAACTGTTTCTATTTAGAACATTTATGTTCTTACTCCACGTTAAACTTTTCCAGACTTCCCTATTTCAAATGTATACAATTTAGACTTACTTGGACAGTGTTTATTTTTTCATCCCCCTGGACACCATGACATGTATAGCATCATTACCATGTTAATTGTAATATGCCACGTGTTCAACCCATTTATCATGTGACAAAAATGGCAAACTAGCCACAAAGATATTCCATATGTAATGAAGTAGACTTAATTTAATATTCCACATGAGATATTCTATTTTATGTGGAATAACTTTGTGACTGGTTTGCATTGCACTAATTCAAATGTATGATATGTTAGTTTAAAAGGCACCTAGGGAGTGTAGCCTGGGAGCTGCTTCTTGGTGCTGGGCTGCTTGCAAGTCCATTTAAATTTTCAGCATGCAGGGACCCAGCAAGGAGGAGTAGAGATCTCAGATGCCAGGATTCCAAGGTACTGGAAAGTTTCAAGGGACATTTGGGGAGCCAGGGATCAGTGAGTGACTCCCTCAAGTGCCAGCAAGTTGAAAGAATGTGCATGTGTGCAGCTGGGCTGCAAGCATGCCTTTTCAAAGTCGTGTCATATGGGAAGACAAGAAATGGGTAGTGACTCTCTGATTCTAGGCCTCCCATGCATGTGTGTTTGAAAGCTGGGCTGCATCTGTGTCTTTTAAAGGTCTCCAATCCCAAGCTCCCCATGCTAAAAGGGTGCACATTCAGCCCCACATCAGGGAGCAGGCTCCTCAGTGCCAGGTTCCCTGAGTTGTGGCAGACCTGTAATAGGATACGAGGAATTTTATTGCTGATCTCAAATATCATTTGTGCTGACATGCCAGACTTTTAATGTCTGGCATAGCAAGGCATGTGATTTTTCAGAATGCAGAATAAAAATTTCACAGATCCCATTGTGCAATTAAATAAAAATCTGCCAGGGATCTCCCTCTTGTCTGTCCCATGTCAGTCACCATATTAGTGGTATCCTAGTAGAGCCTAGGGGTATTTGTACATATGATTGCACTGTAGTGCCGGGTGCATTTAAAAGCACCTGGTGCTGCAGTGCATGCATATGTAATAAATGGTGAAATGTGCGTCAGCGCTGAGAAAATGGTGGTGGCACACTTTTGAATTAAAATGCATTGAAGAAGGTTCAAAAGCGCACCACTGCCATTTTCTCAGAGGTTATATGCATTTTGCCATTTATACAAATGCATGCGACACAGCGCCAGGCGCGTCAGTTCATGTATGGAGAAGTCGATTAATCAAGCCTTTGCTGATGCACTGGATCTCTGGCACGCTGGAGCATATGAATGTATGTGGATAAATGCACTAGAGTAGTAGAACAGGCACCATGAGGTAACTAAAATGAGCAGTAAATCTAAATACAAGTCTGTGTGTGCAGGTGCAAGAAAGAGATGCTAATCTGATAGCAGGGTAGCATACAAGCAATTTAAATGTCATTATTAGAAGTGCCAAGATTATACATACAATTATTCAATGTTCCCTTTTAAAAATTACTATAACTTTTAGTCAGTAATTCATTTCTTAATAAAAATGAATCCATTTCACCACAGTTCTTAAATATGTCTCCTGTAATACCCTAATGAATAAACTAAACAATTTATGCTTTCTGTTACTTTATGTATTAAGGGTTTCGTTAATCAATTTCCAAAGGCTAAAAAAGCAGAAGGGAATATATAAAACACAGCAGAGCAGGGACAGAAATAATGTGCACTAGTCTGAACTACTTTTAATCTGGTCCCTGAAGAAAAGTGATTACAACAGCAAATGCAAAATCATGAATAAGAGTTTACAGTTCTGCCACCCATCTGATAATATATTAGATTGTGTAAAAGAGAAAGCTATTAGAACAAAATTCCCTACTGTATCAACTTGTGTAATGCAGTAGGAGTACTATATTTACTATCAATGCAAGAATCACTCTCAGAAAGCAACAAAAACATCTTCCAAATAGAAAATTATAAGCAAAATGATCAGCTTCATTTTGACAAAATATATTAAAAGAAAGTTTATAATGGTTTATATAAGAATATAGGGTGTGTGTGTGTGTATGTAAAGGTTGAGTTACATTTGATATTAATTGATAATAATGGATAAATGGCAGTAGGATAGCTCTTGGCCACTATTGCCTGTGTATGCATTATGATGCATCATATTTCATGCTTTCCCCAGGGCCCCAAATTCAGTGTACTGGAATGACATTCAATATTCAGATACTATACTTATTATACATAATCTAAAATGTATTCTGAGGACAGAACTGTCATGGCTTTACTATGGTGCTCATCTAGTATATGAGCACCCAAATAACTTCATTAGCATTGGCAAATTGAATGGTTATTGTCGCCATTTTGCATATGCTGAACTGAGGAGCAGACAGAAATGCAAAGTGTCAAACTAATTTTGGATGGAGACACCTAAAATTTGGTTCTTTGGATGACTCAACTTTACAGAGTACATAACATGTTTAAAACAGAGCTCCTATTGACTGTAGCTGGGGCTGTGAACATTCTACAAATCAGACTACAGGGGCTTAAATAGAGCACCCAGGAACATGAGGCCACACAATCAGACCCACATCTATAAACGGTATCTCTATATAGTACAAGCAGGAGAAACTCTTCGCCAGCGCTTTACATGGTAGCTTTTGAAACAAACTATATGGCTATGGAGGCAACATGGATAGCATTCCCATCCAGCCCACGGCTTGGTGGTCAGAGCAGTCTTTTGGAAGGTGTAGATTTGAACACTTCTGCCTCCCCACCCAAGCTCAGCAGGGCCTAAAACTTAGGTCTCCCATCTCTTAATCAAATGCTGTGACCACCAGACTATTAGACAAAGTTAGGCAATGTCATCCACTCCTTATCCTCCAACCAGATCAGTGTTTAAGTCCAGAATGGGGGTGCCAACCTTAGGACTGCAGGTAGGCATCCAAGTACAGGAGATAACTGGAGTTTCAGACATATTGGCCAAGTACAGATATTCAATTTTTCCTGGGAAAATTGATGCTTTTCCAGGAGAGACCAAGCGTGTACAGATATTCAGGATTTTTCTCTAAGAGCAAAAATGGCAGCTTCAAGAAAAAGGTAACTCATGAAGAATGAGGGTTAAATCACTTCTAGGATAATTTTGCTAGGGAGAGGGAATATGTTCTCTTCTGAGAGAAGCCACAGAACAGTGCTTCAGGAGCCCAGGGTGCTCTGCTCTCCCCACAGGAGACTGTGTCACTGGCTGGACTCTTCTGCTCCAGCCTGTCAGGGAGCAGAACATTTCCCCTTCACAGTACAACACTGTGCACAGGGAGATAAGGGCAGATTGAGTAGTCTGGGGCAGCCAATAAAGGCTGCCCTGTGTATTGCTGCCATCTGTCTCTGGGCGACTGAGGGATTCTGCAGAGTATGCTGAGATGTATGTACAGGAGTCCCCTAGCTACACAGTGTCACCACTGCAAGCTCTCTGCTCTTCAGGGGCTCAACAGTCAAATGCCTGGTTCAGGCATCTCCAGGTAAGTTTTTCTACCAGAAAAAAACAACCTAGGAGAATTCTCTCAGATCATTTGAACATGTATATACAGCCACTGTTCTCTTCATTTTTTTCCTACTGAATGTCCTATAGATCCCTTTGTTCAGTGTGTTGGATATTATGAATTATATTCTTAGGCCCTTAAATCAGGTATACCACTAGGAATTCACAAAAGGTCTTTGATAGATATGGGCCTTTGTGACCAGTGAAAAGTTTGTTTGAAATGCCTTGCCTAGTATTATATAGAATCTCTTGCAGACAGGCAAGGATATAATTTAATTCTTCAATATAACATTAAATCACCATAACCCTAAGACTGTCCTTTCCCAACTCACTCACTCCACCCCTTCCAACTTCCATAGTAAATGAAGTAGAGGTGAAACAGACAATTGTCTCCTCTAGTCCACAACCCTGATTCATCCCAGAGTAGAGTAAATAAAAGTATGCAAACATGTAACTGAAGATTATCATGCATATAACACAATGACATTGAAATAAAGATTTACTGGCAACTAGATTTTTTGGAATATACTAAATTTTGAGTGCCTAACTTGCAGCTTTAATTATGTTCTTTTATTGAAGGTTTTTTCACGTAATATACTTAGTTTAGGACTCAAGTTGGGAAGCAACTCCTAGGCATTTTACCTGGCACGTTCTTGACAGAGAAAGAGTTCACTAATCATGTCATATTCAGCAATACCTGTAGTCATAAGACAAGGGGGCTTGCTCTTTGCCACCACCATAAAAAAATCCCTCTAATTAACTTCATAATGATTGCCAAGCAGCTCATTCCTGCACTGCTGCTGAGCCACCAGCAGAATCTCTCTTGACAACTGCTTTTCACAACAGAACACAGCAATCCTGCCCAGAGGGTACAGTGCTACCACTTAAAGAATTACACAGTAAAATGGTATGCCATTTTACTTATCTTCTGTAAAGTTTATGCAGAAGCATATGCAGTGATTTCCAAAGGAAAAAAAAGAGAATAAAAAAAATCTATACTGAAACTGTTTGAAGTCATTTTATCAATTAGCATAAGAATGCATCAACATAAAATTATTTTAACTGACCATGTGGTACAGAAGAAACCTACATAAATTCATATCAGTTATACTGCCTCATTTATTTTCACTTTCCCTGACTGCTAATGTTCATTATATTTTTCTTAATTACCTTCCCTTAAATTTAACTGAAAGGTTTTTGAGGCCAGGATAATGACTTCCTATATTTTGTACCTTTGACAATAGTAATTTAATCTTGATTTTTTTGTGTGGAATTTTTGACACTACTATTGATTTAAGCCAACAAGAGGCCAAGAAATGTTATTACACATAGTAAACAACATCCATCAGAACAAACTATTTTACCTTATGATTTTTAAATGTAACACATAGCTAAAGGAATATAAGAAGCATTCATATGTGCTTTATTTTTGCTAGTATTATTTGCTGCCTATAAGTCGACTGTAAAGATGACTGTGGACAGGGTTAGGGAGAACTCCGACTACTGTGAAAAAGAGTACGTTTCTCACTCTTCTCAGTTCATCTCAGAAGACCCAGATCTTCACCTCCACTATCACCTCATCAACTCATTTCAGGCCTCAAAGCTTAAGTACCTTAGGGTGCAGACAGAAGTGCAGCTCCCTGCTGTAACCAAGGAGGAAGGAAGTGTTCTGAGTTGCAATGATCCCCTGGAACAAACAGAAGTTCACTGTTGGTTCCAGGGTGGAGGGGAATCTAGCTGAGGTCCATTTCCCCTAGGAGTGGCCCCTCTTCCCTGTGAGGCTCCAAAGTTTTCAGAATGGGAGGGGGGAAAGAGAGAAGAGGGAATTCATTGGGGTTCCCCAGCCAGTGCTGGAGGGTAGGGTGAGTGAACTGGAGCCTCTCATCTTTGGTGGGGAAGGCTGCAATACACCTGCCCAACCTCCCCCTCATGTGGGGGCTAAAAACTAAACTCCCTCTGCTCTCTTTCCCCCCTCCCCTTCTGAAAACAGCTTGAGACAACGCAGACAGAAATTACAGAAGACACTCTGTTTTGAAATGTCTTCATCTGACCCCTCAATGCAATGAGGGTTCAGATTTTTACCCAATCAGCTATTTCTGAAGCTGTCTGCAGCCACGCACTTGTGTTTGGGCATGGCTATAAACTGTTTTTTGTGGCCATACCAGGCAACATTGTCATTTCTCTCTTTGCCCTTAAACTACTTAATGAAAGGGCATTACATTGCCTCTTTTGCTTCAGGTTCCAGAATAATGGTCTCTTCTAGTGCAGGTTAGTAACTATGCCTGAGACCAGGCTGGGTAATAATGTAGAAATACTGAAAAAGTGTTGCTTTCTTATTTAGAAGAAGCAGGGAGTCATTTTCTGAAAGTCACTATCAGTTCTCAAGATAAGATAAAATTTGAGGTTTTTCATCTTTCTAATTCCCTGGAGTCTCTAGCCCAACTCAAATTTATAGAGACTTTATGCTTCAAAGACCAGAATAACATAAACAATAAGGCAGCTTGCCAGTTTATCTGACCCTACCAAACCATCATCTTATCAGGTTTTATAGTCAAGTGAAGTTATTTACTTCTATATTACCTAACCCACATTTATTATTCTTTTATATTGCCATTTTAAATGGGCATTTTTCACTTCATCCTCTTTTGTGAACCCTTTCTACTATACCCAATAAAATATTTTAAGTGTATCCTTTTAACGGATTTTAATAGATCTTGAGACGTTACAAATTGATGCCTTAAAAATGGTCCAAATAAAATTAACATTTACTGTTCCTGGAATTGCACATAGCAAGATTAATTTTTTGTATTGGGAATTAAATCATTATTCTAACTGCACAGCTCCATTGTTAAAAATAAATGGCTGAGGCAAGTTGTTGAAAATATATTTTAAGACTTTGTGCATCAGCCACTCATATTACATTTTGCGTGTCACAGCCATTGGGAATGACAACCCATTTATTTATTTTTTAAACATAGTTATATCCATACTAGTTCAGATAATGGATCACTTGTCACAAGCCTAGCAGCTGTGCCACTTCTGCTAGGGCATTAACTCCATAGCTTATTCTCTCATATTGCATACACACATTTTAAAACATACTTATACATTCGTAACATGTTCAAGGGATAGCCTTTTACTGGTCTCCCTTTCTCACCTGAACCAGGCTTTGCAGCTTTAGCCCTTAACTAGTGTTTGGCTACAGCTGAGGATTGCAAGTGGGTAAACCAACTAAAGCTGAATCCAGACAAGACAGCGGTGACAGTGGCTGGAAGACTTCATGACCTGGGGGGGTAAGAGGGAGAAGGGCATGGGGGATAGAGACACCTATTATTGATGGGGTTCAACCTCCCTTTCTCATTCAGGTTTGCCTTTTTGTGGGTCCTAGATTCTTTACTGAACTTGGACTTTGAAGTTGCTGTGCTGGATAGGAGCACCTTTCACCACTACAATCTGGTGAGAAGGCTGCAGCACTTTCCTTCAGATATGGATCAATCATTCTTTTGTACTTTTGAGACTAGACTACTACAATGTGTTTTATGTGGGGCTGCCCTTGAGGACTGTCTGGAAGTTGCAGCTGGTGCAAAATGTGGTGGCTTGCCTTCTAAAGGGGATGGGTCACCAGGAGTATAGTTATTGTTCCAGAGTCTGTACTGGCTTCTGATAGCTTTCTGGGTACAATTCAAGGTACAGTTTTTAATCCCAGAGACCCAAAATGGTCTGGCCCCTACAGACTAAGGGTCTGCCTCCTCCCTTATATCCCACTGTAATCCTTAAGGTCAGCCAAGAGTAATCTCCTGCAAGTATCATCTGTGCACCAAGTTCATTTGGCAAAAATAAATGGAAGGTTCTGCTCCTCAGCTCGAGAATTCCTTCCCCTGGCAGTGTGTCAGAGTCCGAGCCTAGACAACTTCCAGAAGTATCATAAAATCTTCTTCTGCAGCAGGACTTGTGTAAAAGGGCCATATGACTGCTCAGAGCTCCAGTACGAGTTCAGGATCCTAAGTAGAGGAAGGATGGAGAGCAGCAGAGTAAAGACCCTGGACTTCAGAAAAGCAGACTTTGCTTTGCTCAGGGAACTCATGGTCAGGATCCCTTGGGAAGCCAGTCTGAAGGGGAGAGGAGTCCAGGAGAGTTGGCTGTACTTTGAAGAAGCCTTACTGAGAGTGCAGGAACAAACCATCCTGATGTGCAGGAAGACTAGAAAGTATGGAAAAAGACCAGCTTAGTTTAGCAGGGAATTCTTTAGTAAACTAAATCACCAAAAAGAAGCTGATAAAAAAGTGGAAACATGGACAAATAACTAGGGAAGAGTAGAAGAGCATTGCTCAGGCATGCAGGGATGAAGTCAGGAGTGCCAAAGTGCTACTGCAGTTGTTTCTAACAAGGGATGTGAAAGGTAACAAGAAGGGTTTCTACAAGTATGTTGGAAGCAAGAGGAGGATCAGGGACAGTGAGGGTCCCATACTGAATGGGGGAGGCAAACTTGTGACAGAAGATGCAGAAAAGGCTGGAGTACTTAATGCCTTCTTCACCTCAGTCTTCACAGGCAAGGTCAGCTCCCAGACTACTGCACCAAGCAGCACAGTTTGGGGAGGAGGGGAGCAGCCAACACTGGCGAAAGACCAGGCTAGGGGCTATCTAGAAAAGTTAGACATATACAGGTTACCTTCACCAACCACAGTTTTGCCAACCATGGTTTTGAGTATCCATGCTTAATATTTTATATACCATTTTGGCTACCACGGTATACAGTTTTGAGTAACCACGGTTTTCCATGGCTGTGCATGAGACCACCACCTGCCGTTTTTCCCACAAGCCTTTGGTCTCGCCAACCACAGTTTTGCCAACCACAGGAACTTTCAGGAACCTAACCCCAGTGGTTGGTGAGGGAAACCTGTACAAGTCCATGGGGCTGGACAGGATGCAGCTTAGTGCTGAGGGAGTTGGCGGATGAGATGGCAGACCCACTAGCCATGATCTTTGAAAACTGATGGCGATAAGGAGAGGCCCCAGATGACTGAAAAAGGGCAAACACAGAACCCATATTTAAGAAGGAAAAAGCAACATCCAGGGAACTACAGACCTGTCAGCTTCACCTCACTCTCTAGAAAAATCATGAAGCAGATCCTTAAGGAATCCATTTCTAAGCACTTGGAGGAGAAGAAGGTGATTAGGAACAGTCAGCATAGATTCACCAAGGGCAAGTCATGCCTGACCAACCTGACTGCCTTTTATGACAAGGTGACTGACTCTGTGGATGAGGGGGACCAGTGGGTGCAGTGTACCTTGATTTTCAGCAAAGCTTTGGATACAGTCTACCACAACTTTCTTGCAGGCAAGCTAAGGGAGTATGGGCTGGATGAATGGTGGATAGAAAAATGGCTGGATCATCGGGCTGAGAGGGTAATAATCAATGGCTCAATGTCTAGTTGGCAGTCAGTATCAAGCGGAGTGCCCCAGGTGTCAGTCCTGGCGTTGGTTTTGTTTCATGTCTTCATCAACAGCCTGGAAGATAGCATACAGTGCACCCTCAGCAAGTCTGCACATGACACCAAGCCGGGGGAAATAGTAGATGCACTGGAGGGTAGGGCTAGGATTCAGCGTCCTAGAAAAAATTGGAGGATTGAGCCAAAAGGAATCTCATGAGGTTCA
>NW_017729026.1:16808568-16812193 GCF_001723915.1 Gavialis gangeticus | reverse complement strand
ATGACAGAACAAAGAACAATGGTCTCAAGTTGCAGCAAGGGTACATATTAGGAAGAATTTTAGTAAAGCACTGAAACAGATTACCCAGAGAGGTTGTGAATTCTCCATCCTTGGAGGTTTTTAAGACCCCGCTAGACAAAACTTTAAGTTGGGGATGATCCTGCTTTGAGTAGGGAGTTGGACTAGAAGACCTCCTGAGGTCCCTTCCAAACCCACTTTTCTATAATTCTATGATGACTTAAGTAGGCAGAGTTATGTTTCAGGGCACTGTCTGGGAGGTTTGTTCTATTATCTATTACTTTATTTTAATATTTTTGCCTGTCTTTATAACCTATATGGCTTTACTGTAAACTGCCCTGATCCTCCTTTGAGGAGGGTGGTATATAAAATAAATAAATATTTCTAAGAGATTCTATGTTAGTTATAGTAGACTTCTAAATAGTATCATGTGTCATTAAAATGCATGACTTTATTAGATAAAAATTCACGGGTTCTTTATTCAGACTTTGTCAAATGATTTTAGTAAAAACAAAATAAATGGCCCTTTCTTTGTCTACCCAAGACTTCCCTTCCTCTCTCCCCATTTTCTACCTATACATACACATCTCTTCTTGGAGCAGGTGCTATATCACTTTTTTAGTACTACTCACTACAGGCTGGATCTTCACTCAAAGTCAACAGTATTATTTCCACTGTTTTCAACAGGGATTTAAAAAAATAAAAAAGACCCATGTAAAGCACCGCAAACTGCACGCACCACACATGCAGGCAGACACTGTGCAGGGGTGTTCCCCAGGGACAACTAGCAGTGACACAAATGTGCCACTGCTTCTTATGCCTGGGGAATGCACGTTCTCGCTTGTGGGGACGTGCCCTAGGAACCTTCACCTGGTGTGAAGAATTTTAACAAGGAAATACATGCATGGAAGTAGCTGAGGGAGGCATTCAATCTGCCTGAAAAAAAAGTACGGAAGTGGCTACAAGATGCAAAGAAATAACAATCAAGACTGACATAATGAAATGCGGAGGGGCCACATTAAAAGACCAGATTAGCTAAAATAGGAAGAGGAAGAATTAGAGTTATGCAGGCCCATTAATGGCAAAATGCAATAAGCTTCAAGTCAATACAGCAGAAAAGCAGGAAAACAGAAGGGGTTCAAATCTCCTTTCAGGCCAGTACTTGCATGTGGGCTTAAGAGCTTTGCTCACTTGAGGTCTGAAATATTAAAGAATAGAATATTTTTCTAGTTAATTAGAAGTAGAAAATGGAACACAGGCATCCCATTTTGCAAGTCTTGCTTTGCCAGTTCTGGCAAGTTGACTTAAATGTAGTTGTCACAGTATAAATATCTTGCATTAACACCACTTGGATTTGAGAAATGAGAATTGGCTCTCTTTTTATGGTAATCAATAATATACAGTAAAAACTGACTGACTGTTTTGGTTTCTCACCCCAGCACAGAATAAATTTATATATTCACAATTTTATCCTTCACTACACCCATGACTATTTGACAAACAAGACTAAAGTTAAACCCTGTAAAAAGTGCATATTTTCATACTGTTTACAGACTTTCTTTTTCCAGCCCCACTCATTTTTAGTAGAAGATTATTATCTAGTATGATCCAGTCAATTTGTTGATAAGAAGCTATTCTGAATCTTCCATGCTACATTTATACTAAATGTATTGCTTGTGATGGAAGATATCCACGTTATTTATAAGTTTCTGATTTTAATGCTCTGCTTGTGTCTCCTGATATCAAATGGTATGATCTAACAGAAGTTAATTCATAGCAGGAAATGAACAATTTCAATGGGCTGCAGGTTTAAAAATGAACATACTACACACTCAATAAAGAAGAAAAAGAGAAATTCAACAGAATGACTAAGCTATGATCGATATGATTAATTAGGGCTTGTGTAATTACACCTCACTAGAAAGAGAAAATAGGAGTACTTCTTTATTGTTGTCTAGGACCATGGATACGAAGTTGGTGTGTTTGAATGCTGTACTGCTCTTCTGATTTTCCTCCCTCGGGTTGTAGACATTGGTAGAGTGACCATATGAAGTGGTATAGTGACGATATACAGTGGAGTCACATCTTACACGAAGGTTAGGTTCTAAAGTCAGCGCGTAAGGTGAAAATCGTGTATAGTCAAAATTACGGAGAGTGAGTCATAGACAAAGTGGTTGGCTCTGGTTCAGCTCGAGAATATGATTGCATAGGTTCATCTGCTGCTGGTTGTTTTTTCTTGAAAAACATGGGGATCGGCAACTGTCACTGTTGTCTCTTGAGCTGCTCAAACATTTCTTGGTATGGTCTCAAATCGTCCGTAATACTACATGCGATTTTGAGGCTTCATTCCATAGAGGGATCGTATTCAGAAATTAAATCATTCAAGTGTTTCACTGCTTGGAACACTTCAGCAAATTTATGAAGATTCCAACTTGCTGGCTTTTCCTGTTCATCGTCATCATCTTTGTCTTCGGTAGACGATTTTATCAGTTCCTCTAACTCTTCGTTAGTCAGTGTTTCTCTATGGCATCCATAGCACTACGTATCCGTGAGAACGTAAGCCTCACGTACATGGCCTTGAAACAGCAAATCACGCCTTGGTCGAGAGGTTGGAGGATAGAACTGGTACTGAGGGGGACAAAGGTGACTTCAACATCGTTATGCACAAACTGGAGTGCCTCAGGGTGCCCAGGAGCATTGTCTGTGATCGGCAACACTTTAAAGTCAAGTCCTTTCTCTTTGAGGTACCGCTTGACCTCCGGAATGAAACACTTGTGGAACCAATCCAGAAATAATGCTGCCGTCAGACAGATGCCCATCCAACCTCCTGTTGAAGACCCCCAAGGTAGGGGAGAGCACCACCTCTCTTGGGAACCCATTCCAGATTTTGGCCACTCTAACTGTGAAGAAGTTCCTCTTAATATCCAGTCTAAATCTGCTCTCTGCTAACTTATGGCCATTATTTCTTGTGACCCCCAGGGGCACCTTGGTGAGTAGAACCTCACCAATTCCCTTCTGCGCCCCCATGATGAATTTATAGGCAGCCACAAGGTTACCTCTCAACTTTCTCTTGCGGAGGTTGAAGAGGTCCAGGTGCCCTAGTCTCTCCTCATAGGGCTTGGCCTGCAAGCCCTTAACCATACGCGTGGCCCTTTTCTGGACTCTCTCCAGGTTATCCACATCCCTCTTGAAGTGTGGCGCCCAAAACTGCATGCAGTATTCCAACTGCAGTCTGACCAGAGTCCGATAGAGGGGAAGTATCACCTCCTTGGTTCTGTTTGTCATGCATCTGCTGATGCATGATAAAGTGCAGTTAGTTTTCTGATGACTTTTGTCACACTGACAACTCATGTTCATCTTGGAGTCCACTAGGACGCCAAGATCCCTTTCTGCTTCCATGCTACCAAGCAGGTCATTTCCTAGGCAGTAGGTGTGCTGGACATTTTTCCTCCCTAGGTGCAGCACTTTGCGTTTCTCTTTTTTGCCTTTTAGGGCACGGGGATTTGCAGCCCTGTAAAGCAAGCCAAGCTTTATTAAATGCCCAGCCGCATTGCCACAAAACAACACAGTCACATGGTCTTTAGCTGCTTTGAAGCCAGGGACTTGC
>NW_017729026.1:16803218-16803568 GCF_001723915.1 Gavialis gangeticus | reverse complement strand
ACTGCTTGGAACACTTCAGCAAATTTATGAAGATTCCAACTTGCTGGCTTTTCCTGTTCATCGTCATCATCTTTGTCTTCGGTAGACGATTTTATCAGTTCCTCTAACTCTTCGTTAGTCAGTGTTTCTCTATGGCATCCATAGCACTACGTATCCGTGAGAACGTAAGCCTCACGTACATGGCCTTGAAACAGCAAATCACGCCTTGGTCGAGAGGTTGGAGGATAGAACTGGTACTGAGGGGGACAAAGGTGACTTCAACATCGTTATGCACAAACTGGAGTGCCTCAGGGTGCCCAGGAGCATTGTCTGTGATCGGCAACACTTTAAAGTCAAGTCCTTTCTCTTTG
>NW_017729026.1:16773138-16798218 GCF_001723915.1 Gavialis gangeticus | reverse complement strand
TCTTTAATTGTTTGGGGTAGGCTTTTGCTGCCTCTTCATCAGCAGATGCAGCTTTACCAGTAGCCTGCACGTTTTTGAGGTTGAAGCGGTTCCTAAAATTGTTAAGCCAACCTTGGCTAGCTTTGAATTCCTTCTCATCAGAAGGCTGTCCCTCTTTGGCGGGAGGTTTGAACAGCGTGTAGAGGCTAAGAGCCTTTTCTCACAACGTGTTGCCATTGATAGGCACATGTTTATTGTTCATATCTTCCAGCCATAAGTTTAATGCCTTTTCAGTCTTCACTAAAGTCTTATCACACACTTGGCTCGTCACCTTAGCAGTTATTGGAGCACTTGATGCCACGGCTTGACAAATTTCTCTCTCTCAAATCTTGATGGCACGGATGCTAGATTCGTTGCACCCATATTTACGCACCACGTTGGAGACCGACATACCATCTCTCAATAAGTCCAACACAGCCAGTTTTTCCTCCAGCGTTGGAACAGATCAGTTTCTTTGGCTGAGCACCAGACGAAGTAGTTAGTTTGTGTTTAGGGGCCATGTTGTATGAAAAATACGTATCTTTAAACACTAGAATCACACTCAGCATGGCGAGATGCTCACACCATGAGAGGCATGTGGGAACTGAGACCCACTGAGGGAACAGCAGATTCATGTCTCCCATCTCATGCTCACTCCAGGGCATATGCTCATTGAATGAAATGGTGGGAGGAATCGCCCACACTATTTAAATTGTTACTTTTTAATTTTTTTTTGCCGAGCACGTATAGTTGAATTCGCGTAAGTTAAATACGCGTATGATGCAACTCCACTGTAAAAGCCAATGTAGCCCTTCTACATGAGAAATGTATTGATTGTCCCAAATAGGAAGGATACAGCACATCATGGCTCATCAACATCTACCTGATATGATAAAAATTATAATTCTGGACTCTTCAGAAACCAGAAAATTGGTCTAAAACTATTTAAAAAACTTTTAAAAATTACTGCAGTCTAAAGACTACATTTATAATTCTTTTTATAAAATACATTCTATTAATAATTTAAAAAATTGTTTAGCAGTTAATCAATTTACAATTAAATTGGCCGCAGTAAAATTTTACTTCAATTTCCTCTTTTTGCAAGAACTTGAGTTGTAAATTATGACAATATCTGGAACAAGTGACAATCCTAAATAGAGTCCTTCCAGTAAACTCCTTAACTAACAAGCAATTTAGAAGCACTGAAAGTTAGAAATGTTATATACCCATGGCAGGATAGAAAATTAGACCATTTCTTGTAAAATTATCCACAAAAAAGTTATCCATGTAAATAAGCTTATACATGCACACAAGTGTGTGCATTGTACACTTACATTCAAGACATTTCATTGAGGCCTTTATAAAAAGACCATTAAATGATAGAAGTAGTTGCTACCAGGTACTATATTAAACTTGTTTTAATTAAAGGGATTGTAATCATACAATAGAATAAGAATTATACATAACAAAAGATAAAACAGAATTAATGTGAAAGCAGTACTATTTAGAGCTAATGAACAAGCAAAGTTTCAGGAAAACCTTATTCCTTGAATCTGACTAGACAACATATATAAGGACATGGCAGCACATCATTTCTAATCTACAACGTTGTAAAAATGTTTCTGACTATTAAATGATGAATATCTAAATCAGCAACAATTTTGCTCTTTTTCATTGTACATGGAATGAAGGGAAGATTTTTTTTTTAAGTGTATACCTGTAAGATTTTTTTGATCAACTATCACTAGAGAGTTGGGTGACAACGTATTTTAATTTGTTTCTGAAGTAAAACTGTACAGTGCTTACAGCTTCAAAACCATAATCCTAAAATGTTATTTTAAGTAGTTTGGAAACCTGTCTGCTCCCATTTTCCCAGCTAATATGAAATCTGTACAAAAGCAGCAGCTTCCTAACCCAAAATGCCATACTATTTCCACCCTAACTTGAAGAAAGAACCACAGGGACAAAAGGTTAATTCCACTGCTTTGCATTTAGCCTCACACTTTGGATAACTATGCTAACTATGAGGACTGCTTCAGTAATGTAGG
Source organism: Gavialis gangeticus (assembly GCF_001723915.1). Taxonomy (NCBI): domain Eukaryota; kingdom Metazoa; phylum Chordata; order Crocodylia; family Gavialidae; genus Gavialis; species Gavialis gangeticus. The sequence continues at coordinate 16,796,152 of NW_017729026.1, read as the reverse complement.
CAAGAGCTTATTGGGAACTAAAAAGATTATTCACTTGTTTCACAAGAGCTGAACAGCTATTAGCGATGCATGATGAATCAATCACTGAAAGGCTGCAAAATTTACAGTCTCAATCTCTTGAGCATCAAAACTTTGTATATGCATAGCAGTGGTTTTCAATCTTGTTGAACCCAGGAAACACCTTTGAAAATACCAGCTCTTAACTTTCACTCATTTTTTCTGAGTACACCTAAGTATCAGGCCAGGTAGGTTTAAGCACTCAGAGAAGCCAATGCACTTACATAACTGGTTAATAAGCAACCAGATCAGCTCAACAGGAGCTTCCCTAATTATTTTTTCATTCAAATTTAAGTTTTAAAGACATTCTTTTCCATTAAAATTCTATTCTATGAATATTTATGCCAAGTGTTTGGTCAGAAAACTGTTACAAAGTTCTAATAAATGCCATCACCTTGAAAATTAGAAGTTGCCTAAAATATTCTTGACATTTAAAAGCACATTTTAACTAAATGTAAGCAGTGAAGCTAATAGACCATTAAAGCATTGTATTTTCTGACATTTGGGCAAAGAAAATCTAAGTCATGATTAAACAGCAACCTTAACTTTAACAGGCCTGTGTGCATTTAACTGTTTGCATTATACTGCCCTTTCAGTACCTGTGGTCAATGCTCACAGGGAGCATGAGACTTCCATGTGGGGGATTGGGGAGTCAACCACTCTACTCTTTTGAACAAGGCTAAGGACAATTCAAAGTGATGTAGTTAAAGTAATGCAAGCTTCCTTGTGGAAAGGATCTCAGCCTGGAGAAGAACTTTGAGGTAGGAAGGGTGGGCATTGCAGGAAAAAAATAACTGGGAGACATTTGGAGCAAGAAGTGACACTGTAAGAATGCTGAAGGAGGGAACTGAAAGGAATGGGAGGACATTGTGATGTTGCTGCAGAAAATGGGATTTTACAGGGAAGCATATCCTAGAAAAACATAGGGGGACAATGGTTGGAAATGGAAAACAAAAAGTTAAGAAATTGTCCAAACAGACGAAAACACAAAGAAACAGAAAAAACAGGAAGAAGGAGAGGAGGAGACTGCTGCAAAAAGACTCCAAAGGATCTGGAGACAAAGGTGCTCCAGTCCAAAAAGGTTGGGTAACATTGCATTATAGTATAGCACAACTCATATGAAGGAATAAATATAAAATGGGTTTCTTTAATTTTTCTTCGTATTAAAGTGAATGGACATATATGAATTTGAATCCAAGTGCAAAAGGCTGACTCAGTTGCTTAAACAAGAAAAGCACTCTGACTCTTAAAACATTTACATCCAAATGGTTAGAGAAAATTTTTGAATAATCCAGAGCTGATGTTTGTTACAGAAAGTATCTCATAAAGCTAAAGCAAATGGATCTGGGAAAGGTGATTAAGAATTCCCAATGAAGGAGAATCTACTTGATAGGACTATGTGAGGTCAACACAGTACCACATGGTCTCAACTGCTGAGTTCTCTCCCAGATGCATATATATGTGGCAAAGTACTCAAAAGGAAACAGCTGGCTAGGCAGAAATATAGACACACTTTCAAGCTGCTAAAGCTTGTGGGGCACATGATGCGGACAACATAAAAATTTAGGATTCCACAGAGAAAAAAACAAAACAAAAAATCAGCTATGGCTCTTACAATGTATACTTATAAAGCAGGGGAGAGAAAAATATGGTCCGCCGGACCCCTAAAAAATTTAGAAAATATTTATCTACTCCTGGCTGCCTGTCAGAGATGACAATGTCTGTTACTATTTGTCATTTTTCTATAATCCATTTTTATTTTTTGATGCTTCTACTGCATATGTTAGTTTCTTGAACAGTTAATAAATACTGTAATTATATTTATTCATTTACATTTAACTTGCAAGGTTAAAAAATGGGCCTACACACCGTTTTCCCTTTCTGGTCCCAACTACAAGGGCTGCTCACTGGAAAACCGATTTTATCAGAAAAATCAAGGAAGTAAAAGCTGAGCAACTGAGAATAGTATCTGTAAAGTGACTAAACATATAAGTCTTTGTTAATATAACTGGAATGGCTACTTAAGTTGGAAAAAAATAAGCCCGTGTTAAAGACTTACCTTCTTCGAATTATCAAAATAGGGGTTGGAATTCAGAGTAAACATCTCAGATATTAAGACTTGAGAAGACCAAAACCTAGCATTTCTGACAACTTTAACATTTAAAAAATCATTAGGAAAGAGAAAAGTGCTAAAACACTCCAAACCAAATTTAAAAAAAATCCTCTGCTAATCACTTCTAAGGATATGAGTTGTCAAATCTTCTTTCTGACACTACTGTGAAGAATGAGTCTATTAGGCATAGAACAGTTAATACATCTTTCATTATACATCATTCTGCCCCAGAATTTTTCTCATTCAGAAGCAAGTCAGAGACTAGGCTGTCAAGTCAGGCATCATCATGTAATGGCCGAACACTAAAGACAGCTTCAAAACCACAACGAAATCCAGCTATAATATTTAAGACAAAGTTTTAAAAATAAAGCTATACACATCAACATATAATGCATAAGGTCATGCTGGAGGAAGTAGACAAAGAACTTTTTCTCTCCACCCTCATTTTTTTCAATCTTTGCTTCCTTAGCTTTATTTGTACATTAATATCGACATTCACTTACATATTGTCACTTATATTTCCATATTACAACCTCTCATGATACAGACAATAGCTTTGTATAAATAATTTATTATAAAAGGAGACCTACACTAACATGCTCCTTCCACTGTAGGAGAAAAGAATGAAGTTACGAAAAGGGATTCTTTTGTTCTTGCAGAACATAGCTCTATGAATTATTATAATTTTAATATATCATTACAAAATAGTAAATTTACCACAGTGAAAGGAAAATATGAGCTGGACCTAACTGTGTAACAGTGGATGTCTTTACATGTGCTGACTAAGAGCCAGTCTCAATAAGAGCCCCGCAGTGTCTCGTGTATTCAGCGTCCTGTACTTCAAAATGGCGGCAGAGGCACGTCCCGGGGAGTGGGGTGACACCGACTACTCACCCACAGCCCAGAACAACGCTCCCGGGGAATCCGCGTGGCCGGTGAGCTGTCTCTATGTGCAGCTGTGGCCGGCCGGTGATGTCAGCACCAGACGCCGGCCGGCAAAGATAAAAATGGTGGTGGCTGCGGCGGAGGGGGCAGATGGCCCTAGGGAGGAGCTGCTACAGGTGCTGTGGGAGAAGCAGGTCCCGGGGGAGCATCCTGAGGGGGATGGAGAGCTGGAGCGAGGAGCATTGGGGAGAAAAATACCCCGTAGGTATCCAGCATCGGACGCCGAGGAAGTGAGCGCATCCCTGGACAACAGAGAGCAGAGGCAGCCACGAGGACCTTGCAAGACCCAGGTGGAGGGTTGGACTGGTGGGGAGTGGAGGATGGCACGCTGGGAGGCAAGAGCTCGGAAGGACCCAGACGAAGAGCTGTGATCGGGGCCGGGTCGCTGCCCAAGTCCTGGAGGCTAAGCGGGAACGGGCTTGTGCTTAGGGGACTAGGTGAAGTAAGTTACACGGGGAGCGGGGAGTAGCACTGTTGTCGGGGCTGTAGGTGATTGTCCCTACCTTGGGGAAGTCTGGGGAAAGCACCCAGGGTACTAGGCATAGGGAAACCAGAGAACTGGTCCCGGAGATACCCCTTTGGGGAGCAGGGTTAGCAGTGAGCCTTGCCAGGAGTGTGCATGACCCGAGCCCACGAGGTGACAGTACGCAAGTGGGATAAACTGGATCTGCTAGGTAGACCTCAAGACATCGCTAAGGCGGCCTGACAAAGGTGGCGTGAGGCTGGGGTGCAGGGGTGGTGGAGCCCCGTGTACAACCGCTGGGTCGGACCCGGGCATTGAGGTACCCGCCAGGTGACCCCGCCCATTGCGGAACATCAAGAGGTGGCAGGCGAGAGCGGGATTGTCGACACGGAAGGGAGAGCTGCCTCAACGTTTCTAAAGGGCCTGGACGTGGAGTAACACCTGGCGGGAACATTGGAGTCGCATCCACATGGATAGAGAAAGCCTGGCGGGCACAGGGCACTTTAACTAAAGCTCATTCAATGAGCTTTAAAGTACCCTGCTGCTATTTTGAAGCATGGGGATGCTGAATATGCGAGATGAGGAGGCTGCTGGAGCATATTAATTAGCATGCTCCAGCAGACTCGATTAATTAAGTCTGCTTCAATGCACTGTAATTACAGCATGGCAGAGCAGTGTCCTTGCACGTTTATAGGCATCCAGCATCTCCGAAGGAGGATTCTTTATAAATAACACAGGGAAAGAAAAAAAATCAGCAAACTGGGTGTCCAATTCACGTGCCCTTTGGTTTTGTCATAGCCTTAGTCTTCTAGTCATTGAGGAATTGGGTTTTACCCTTCTGAAGCAGGTATGTCTTTACAGAGTAAGGCACTGTGAAGTGGAAAGCTTCAGTACTTACCAGAGTGCTTTGATCCACCTCCTCATAACTTGCTGCCATGAGCTAGCAATTAGAATTATGTCCTTTTGCAATAGTTAGCTTTTTAATTACCTCCAGTGTAGTTTAAGGTGGGGCTGCTTAAACAGTCTGGAAATTTGGCTGGTGGTGAGGGAGCGGTGTCAATTAATGCTGCAAACGCTTCCCTACTACCGAATTTGCAAGCCCTGTGGGCTAGATAACAGGTGCTGTGTGCATGGCAGGGCCAGCAAGCACAGGGCTGGGATAGTAGGCCTGATCCAGCATAAGCGGGGCCAGGGCAGTGGGCCTGATCCAGTGTGTGTGAGCTGGAGCATAGGGCCCAATCTGGTATTCACAGGGTCAGGGCTGCAGTCCAATTTGGGAGGCATGCTGGATACAGCCTGCAAGCCAACCCTGCACTATTTCTCCAGTCGACAGGGCCAAAAGTTTGGGCATGATTGGTTTAAGGCGTTTTATACGCTACTATAATCATGTTTGTTCCCTACACCTACTTGTTTTATTAAGGCTTATAGTTCATGTACTGAACTCCTCTCATGAAATTAGAGTAAACTATCCTCTATCCTGGTGTGCAACAGACCAAGTTGTAAGCAGTCTTTCAGTATGAATCTGCATTAGTGTTGCTATGCAACTGAAGGCTCAAGTGCCTTTAGGGGCAACATTCATCTTGCACGCACCAAATTTCACTGCATTCTTCAATAGCTCAGGATGAAGAGACAAGGCTGAGAGTAGGTTTGGTGTCTCCAGCCAGAGCATACTGACGTTAAGTGAAGAAATACTCCTGAGTACACACTTGCAGGCATCTTTTAGGATGCATAAGTTTGACTAATTTAAATAGGACTCTGGAACGCTACTGAAAAAGAGAGATACAGCTTGATTGAAAGAGCAAGGACAAATGTTTAATTAAGAACAAAGCATCAACAGCAAAATCTCAAGCATCTTTCACCACCAGCAGCTGACATTTTGCTCAGCTGTGGTGCATTTGGCCAGGACAGCTCACAGGAAAGTGACTCCTGGCATGAATTCATTAACACATTAACTTTAATTAAGCAAGCAATGTCATACCCCAGCAGTAACCGGGGCTTCCTCCCAAGATGAAACTAGACACGTTTAGCTGAAAGAATTGGAGATGCTGCCACAGCAGATTGACCAGCTGGCCATGGTTATGCTGATCTAGACTTGCAAATACGCTAAACAGGGCTGTGACCCCCAGCACATGTAAGCTAACTGATACAGAATATCATAGCATTACATGCACTGATTGTGGTTCCCACCGACTTCAGTATAAGCTACAGATTATGCCTCTCTTTAGTGTGTAGCGTACTCTTGCTAAAAGCACTAAATTTTTGTTTCGTAGATGTGTAAATCATGGATTGGCTTTACTAGCTTATTTTGCAGGTGATGAAATAAGGCGTGGATGAATTTTTGAAACAAACCAAACCTCAAGGTAAGAAATATTTGAGGGAAATACTGAGAAATACTGGTTAAAGAAATCTGCCAGAGAAGTCTGCAATCAAACCAATGTCTGTCTTTTGTCTGGCCTGCCCCTCTGGATGGATGAAAAAACTGTTGAGTTACAATGTTTGATCAGTTTATGGTTTAATCTTCCATAATCCAATGTTGAATCCAAGATCACTTATAACATCTGAAACAGCACACAGGATCACAATGCATGTGGTGTTGTAGATTAAAGGGTTCATGGTCAGACCACAGAGTCTAAAGGGTGTATTTAACTCATTCAGGAGTTTTGTACACAGTTTTAAAACATTGTTCACTAGTGAGAGCTGTTCTTTCTTGTCTGGCTTCCTCTCCATCCTTAGGCATAAGCTTATCTGCTCAGTGAGCAGGACTGAAGTATTACTGTATTTCTTGTTGGTTTCAGACCCCAGTGAAGCCAGGCGACGTAAAAAAAGGAGGAGGGCCGCTTCCCAGATAAGGAACTCCCAGTTGTAAGCAGCATTCAGGAATGTTTTGTGACCTTTTAGAAATTGTGCACAGCATATAAAAGCAATTGAAACAGCCAGTAAAAAAACAGATGATACAACTATGTCCACAGATCGTTGGAGCCCTTGCCTCCTAAGACAGGAGCGAAGGGACAACCAAATCTTAATATTTTTCACCTTCCTGAGCCTGAAGTGGGGGATTTTATATTTCCTGGCTTTCCGAGCTGATGTGGTGTGGCTAAAAAGCTTGGCAAACAAAAATTGCTGTTTGTAAGTTCTCTCAGCAACGCACATCATGAAGAAAAATATCCACGTTAGGCACAGACGCTCGAGGAAGTTAATCACAGACAAGACAATGACAGGGGTAATAATAGCTCCCCCACAGAAGAAATTCAACAGTTCCTCTGCAGAAACAGATTGCAGCTGCTCAAAGTTCTTTGTATGGAAGATTCGGTAGAGGGAAGGAAGAAATGCTAACCCTATTGTGATAATGTTTCCAAGAATCTGATAGCCCACTCCCTGTTGATAGGCATTAACCTTGCTCATGATTATGCCACTGATTTCCAACACAGACATATCCACCTTCTTGTATTCATTCCCTTCCCAGATTAGAGTGCTCACTTTTGCAGATACAGGGCTTGTATTCTGAAGCCAGAACAAATGGTTTTGTTGGAAAACATCATCTTTCAAGTCCCGTTTACTTCCTCTTGCGTTAGCTGCTTCACTGTCACTAGTGTAGGAGGAACGGCATTCTGAACCATGAAGTAGGTCATCCCAAAGCATGTCCTCCATCTCTGAATCATAGTGGGTGCTCTCCAAGTCCCTCTGGGACACACTGCAGCTCCGGGACCCAGAACTGAAACAAGATCTTGTCTCCTGATCTAAGCCTGTTGATTCTACTTCAGATTCTACCACACTGTTAGACCCTCTGGTATCTTTAATGGTTTGCTTAACTTGTGAGACTGGCTGATTTAGAGAAATAAGAGGCTTCCTGTTCTTATCTTCACTGTCACTGGACATACCTTCTATGCTTCTGAGTAACAAAGTTCTCTGTGCCACAGCTTCAGCATCTTCACCACTTGATAGCTCATCAGATATGCCACCCAGGTGCACACTGCCATCCCAATGTTTCTTTTCCTCATCTGAAAGTTTTTCTTTTTCTTCCAAGTGTTGTGGCCTATATTTGGATCCGGAATGCCTGTGTTTAATGTCACTATGCCCAGAACTTGCACTATTTTCTGTTTCAGTCCCATTTTCAGCTACCAGTTTCACCCTCCTGAAACTCCTTTGGAAGACCAGGCCAAACAAACTATTGATAAGGGATAGAAGTTCTGATTGCTCTTCTCCTTCAATGGCTTTATCAGAAGAGGAACTGCCAGAAACACCGTACCCATCCTCACTTGCCAATTTGTTTAATTTTCTCCTCCTGTTGCTGCTGGTGATTCTGTGGTTTCCGGAGGGCTTGTGTTTCTCGGTAGATGCTATCTGACAATGAATAGTTCCTGTCAGTAGCATAAGGCACACTGATCCAATGATTTCACTTGCACTCACAACAGGTTTCAGGAAATACAACACAACTGCAAGCACTTGCATAAGATAAAGCACCAGAAGCCACACAAAAATATGCTGGGATGTAACTTGTATCCACCAATGGCTGAAAAGTGGAAAAAACACAATCCGCACAATCCCTTTGCTAGTGCAGCCAGTTAGCGATGTCCATGGGCTTGCAGGTTTGTCTTTGGCAAACGTGGAACCTTTGATTAGGTCAACATCTATTAGGTCTGGTTGCCTGTAGCCTTTCTTTTTGGGTTTATTATTGAAGCCCTTGATCTTACTCTGCTCCAGTGACTTCTCCCAGATCTGCTGGTTGTAGGCCCCAATCTTGTTCTGGTACCATGAGATGGCATCCCTACTGCTGGTGGCCATTGGGCTGGACTGCAGGAGGCAGGTGCACTCTGCTGGGGCCAGCCACGATGCCCTGCTTGGGGTAAGCGGCTACCACACCACCCTGCCTGGCTGCTCTTACCCTGAACTCAGCCCCACTGTAGCCTGGGGCCACTTGCTGCTGCCCTGAATGCTCCCTCGGGGGTGTGCTGTAACCAGAGATGGCAGCCCATTTAGCAAGGGGTCTGCTTTCTTTCCTGTTTTGCGGAACACCAGAATGTGCTGTGTTGCTCCTTGACAGTGCATTCTAATATTTGCATGTATGTGGAAACAATCCAAGGTTCTAATGGTGTGTGCTCCTTATGGAATGTACTGTATGCATGCTCTGCCCCCCATGATGCTGCGCCCCCAAGAGAATGAAAAATTTTAAGCAGACATCCCAAAAGGCTGAGCTGAAAATCTGCCAATGATTTTTTTTTTTATTAGTGCCATTGATACAGATAAACACATCAAGATGCTCCACTGAACTGAAACCTTTGACTGGCATCAGTAGGCTTTTGACTGACTAATGATAAAAAAAAACAACCAACTTCCCACCCCCAAACACCACTGTAGCCCCTGCATTGACCTGAAATCTGTGACTGACATCAACAGGCTTCTGACTAATAAGAAAAATAAAAAACAACCCCCCCCACCCCCAAACAGCACTATAGCCCCTTCACAAGATTATCCCGCTGTACTGGGCCTTGGTGAGGCTGCAGCTGAAATACTGCATCCAATTCTGGGCTCTGCAATTCAAGAAGGATGTGGAGAAGCTTGAGTGAGTCCAGATAGCCACGTGCATGATCAGAGGGCAAGAGAACAGGCTTCATGATGAGAGGCTGAGAGCCATGAGACTCTTCAGCCTGGAATAGTGCAGGCTCAGGGGTTACCTGGTGGCAGCCTATAAGTATATAAGGGGTGTGCATCAGGACCTGGGGGAACGCTTGTTCACCAGAGCACCCCAAGGGATGACAAGGTCCAATGATCACAAACTCCTCCAAGACTGTTTTAGGCTGGACGTAAGGACAAACTACTTTACTGTCTGAGCCCCCAAGGGCTGCAAGAGATTCCCTCCGGAAGTGGTACAAGCACCTACTTTGGGCTCTTTTAAGAAACGTTTGGATACTTATCTTTCTGGGATCCTTTGATCCCAGCTGACTTCCTGCCCCTGGGGCAGGGGGTTGGACTTGATGATCTTCCAAGGTCCCTTCCAGCCCTAAAGTCTGAAATCTATGAAGATGCACAGTATACAACTACCATTAAAATCCAATTATAACAAACACTTGCCCATTTATTTTAAGCAGTGCTATAGATGAGCCTGCCCAATGGTCAGGGAGGAATAGTAATCTTTCATTTAAATTTGTTGGGATCATAACCCCAGGACTCCCCTCTCCTAGCTGAGACATGATTTAGACCAGGGATTAGTATTCTATTATGAGCCGTGGCAGGGCTGCCAATTCCCCTGAACATTGAAGACCCTCCCCTTGTATTGCCTAAGCCTTCTGATGCCTCCTTCACCACGTGTCACTGCTTCCGCCCTCTGTGCCACATGCAACCAATTCCCATCCCCACTGGCAGTTGGAAAACATAGATTCAGTTGCAAGATTAAGCAATGACTGCTGCGGGGGATGACAGAAAGCAGCTGGGAGGGTTGTGGTACTGGGGCACTGCAGAGGTCATTCGTGGCACAGAGCAGGGAGAAGGGCTGATTTATCCCCTATGCCATCGTGGCTGAATCAGGCCTTCACAGGCCAGATACCATTATCCTGCAGGCCACATACGGCCTGCAGGCAGTAGGTTGCTAACCTCTGATTTAGACGCATAGTTTTAAAATCACTCTTTCAGACCTAAATCATCTTGCAATTCGTTGTTGAACACTGGTACAACTTCAGAGAGAGGGCCTCCATCCAGATTCATTTATAGCTTGGTAGTTTGGGTTGCAATTTGACCACACCCTCTGCCGCTTCCCCTCTTGGACTGAGAAGACAACTTATCCTACCAGTTACAGCATTCATAGGGGACATGGGATATTTCATAAAAAAGTGGATACTGACACTGCTAGTGGCCATAACCTGAAAGAAAAGAGTGCAGGCACCGCCTCAGGAGAGAAGGTCAAGCTACAGATTCCAAGTGGACAGTGGCACCTCCATTCAGGTTCATACAGAGTGAAGCAACTAATTTCCAGAGAGCAGCAAGGAGTTCAGACAGATCCCCTCACTAGGCTTAGCATTTTCTACTGGCTAGTTCCAGGCAGCTCTGTATTCTACATTTAAGTTTTTTAATACAATGCAAAAAACAACAAACCAGTGAAATGGATTCACTTCATCCCCAAAGGTCAAGTTAATCTAACATGTATTTCAATTTATATTAGTTTTTCTGATTTTCCTTTTTGAAGGCTGCAATAAAAAAAAGCTTCTCCACATGATAACATTTCTTAGAAGTTGGTGAAGGCACCCGTTGGAATCGATTAAAAGCAGGGGTGCTCAGTCTCTGGCCCGTGGACCAAGTGCAGCCTGCAGAGCCTTGGAATCCAGCTCGGGGGGCTACTGACAGGTTGGGAAATTTGGAGATGGGGGAACAGTGGCAGTTAATACTGTCACCCCTCTCACTGCCAAAATCCCAAGCCCTGTGGGGTAAGTCGGCCAGACCAGAGCCAGGTCATGCCCCCTTCCCTCCATGTTGCTGGTTTGGAGCCGGGCTATGCTCCCTTCCTGTCATGGGGCTGGGCCATGTCTCATCCCCATGTGGCTAGTTTGCGGCCAGGCCATGCCCCCTCCTTTCCCACCTGCAGCTCATGGGGCTGGCCTATGTCCCCTTCCCTTCGCTTGGCCAGGTTGGAGCTGTGCCCCATCCCCATGGGCCCAATCCAACCCCTACTATGGCATAGCTCAATACAGCCCCGGGGGATCTGGTCTGTGGAGGAATCAGGTACTGCCCATCTGGTCTGCCAGCCATAAAGGTTGAGCACCACCGGCTTAAAAGCTTCCAGGGTTTCCAATCAGACATTTGGTGAACATTTTAGGTATGTAATAGTATGGCTGTGGTGGTATTTTTAAAATGCATTTTAACCCCATGGATTCCTGTTTTATTTTTGGTTTTGTTCTCTGAACATTGTCTTCAATGACTTCTGCCACCCTATCAGTCACCAGGCACTGATAGGCATCTCTTACCCATAGCTTTTCTGGAAATAGAAATCCTAAGTAGTTGAGTAAACAACTTATTGCATTTGAAAAAGTTGTGGTTCGTTCATACAGAACAAACTTCAGATGGTTTATCTATAAAGCCACAAAATCTTCATTTTTCCAGTCAGCAAGGCTTTCTATAGAATTGGAGATTTGAAAGAGACCTCAAGGGTCATTTAGTCCAGCTCCTTGAATGAATGCAGGATATGCTGTTCTCTAATTTTAATGATGAAATGTGTTGAGTGGGCTGAAATGGCCTACTGATCACAGAACGAACTGTATTCACTCATTGTTATGTCCCACTGCTCAGCAGGCATGGTATGATTTTCCCTCAGTAAATAAAGCAGGATTTTGGTAGAACATTTTCAGTGCAAATTGAAGTTAGATTCTCTGAAAAGTAGTCTGAGTTTTGTTTACTTACGTGCAAAGTTAATACACTTAAGTATTTTGTATTTTCTCTGTGTGTTGTAAAAAACGTATTTATAGATAAGGTATGAAAAATGCAAGCTGACAAAATCATTATAGTAATTGCATTGGCTGTGTTTATTAATTTGTCACAATTAAGTCGATAAGAGTTTTAGTAACATCGTTATATTGCTTGATTACTTTTGAAAGTGATTATCTTAAGAACTCTATTTAATTGGAAGCCTCTCAATTTACAAGGTACATTAAACTCTCTGTAGCATTTTAAGATTATTCAACATATGCAGGTCAATTACCAGTAATCACTGTTTTATACAAATGTTCCATAAAAGACTATAGTATGGAACTGACAAAGAGGAAGACTAAAAGTATTTTAAATAATACAACTGAATTTCAATGGACATTTTAAGAATGAAAGGATATCTTTAATACTGTACTTTTAACATAACGCTTTCCTGAAGTGTTTACAGTACTCAAATCTAAGTCAAGATAAAACAACAGTTCTCTAATTTAACACAGATGAAGAAATTTGTCATGACTACTAAATCACTGAATTGCACTAACTATACTCATGCCCAGTAGCACATTAATTTTCAGGCTAGAAAATTGCAATTAATTTTTTTAATATTATTATAGTACTTTTCATTTGCCAGTTAATAAAAATGGATTGCAATCAATCACTGTTAATCCCATTACTAGAACAGAACTGCTCTAAGCAATTTCCATATAAAGACGCGTGTATTCAAGGTGCTTTCTGTGTTACCTCCTCTCTGGGAGCTATGTTCTTTTTCTTTTTTTTAAGTATTTTAAAACGGTTGTTATAATAATGGAAATAAATGATAGTCAGATTATGCTGGGAGAAAAGTTACAGTAGACTTAATAATAAGGGACTCTTAAGAGTCTCATAGTGGTGAAAAAGAGCGACATACTATTTCAGCAATATTTCAACTGTATTTGGTATCTTTTTAATTTTAATTGTTTCGAATTATTAAAATTCACTTATAGGAATACATAAAATGACCTATCTATAGTTATAATCAGGAAACATTTTTCTTCTGCTAGTTATCATGTGCAGTGAGAAACAATTAAAATTATTCCACACCTGTCTGACCTTCACAGAGCATAAACCACAAGATTTACAGGAACAATTAACATGATATGGGTAGGAAATGTCTTTGTAGAGACTAATGGATTTTCAAACAGCGTTTTGGACATATTTTTTTAGAAAGATATTGAGGTGAACTGATAGTAACCACAAAAGGTTTACATAGGGCAGTCATTCTCAAGCAGTATGCTGTGTCCTACTCCTAGTGGAGGGGCTAGCAATCTTTTTCAAGCTGTGGGCCAGAACAATAGCCTCAGTCCAGTGTGGGCTGAGTGGCTTCAGCAGCACATTCAGTAGCAGGGTTTTCCTGCGCCTCCACTCGAGCCACGCAGTTGGGAGCTATGTTGGTACTGTTGTTGCTTCTCCTGGCAGCCTACTCCCCAGCTGTGGTGCAAGGGCAGCTTCCAACCAGAGGGAGCTGAGCAGGGTCTGAGCAGATGGATACTGCTTTCACGCTGCTGCTGTTATTCCTTGCCCCCAGCCTAACCCCTGCACAGCTCTGACTGGAACCTGCACTCACAGCATCGTTTTGGGGAGGAGCGTGGTAAAATGTAGCAGCAGCAGCAGCAGTGTAGGCACAGCTTCCAGCTCCCCAGCTACTCTGCCCCAGCCTAGGCATAGGCACAGGCAAAGCCCTGTGGTTCTCTGGGCCAAATGCAGTCCACAGGTTGACCCATGCTAGAGTATCTCTCATGTTACCAAGACAAAATTCCAGTAATGCTATATTAGGGAAACAAGTACATCAGATAATCCTATACTGGGGAGGCAGGAAAGGAAACTTAAAAGACTACCACATCAAGAGTAAAAAAGAAAAGAAAACCATTTATTTTTTCTTAAAGTCTTCCGTAGCTGAAGAGGGATTAACTGGGTGCCACTGGTAAGGAACACAAGCTGTTATGTGTACTTAGTCTTATGTAAATGATATACTTTCTAGAATATGCTTATAATTTGTTTATCTCAAATGCCAGAAGCTTGAAATACTACTTGACTGCTATATTCAGAACCTCAAAGGATCAGTTTAGCACATGATGACATATTAGGGAAATCAGAAACTGTTTTTTTAATAATGGTACTTCAACAATTAGAGGGCCAATTGTGTGCTTCATATTGAGAAAAACATATCCAAACAGAGATAGTAGAGAAGACAATCACACAAATGATATAAAGCATTGAAAACCTGACTTGTGATGAATAGCTATATTCATCCATAACAAAATATCACATTATATACTGGGAAAAACTTTTTAAACTATAAGGGTGGTGGAACACTAAACCACAGTACATAAGGGAGACTGTGGAATCCCCTTCTTGGAAGTTTTTAAAGTAGATTAAAGACATATTTGCCAGGTATAGCCTCGATTTGTGAGTTTTGCCAGAATGGACCAGCTGACCTCTTGTTATCTTGTCTGGTTTTTCTATAATCTCCTGACAAAGGAACATATGAAGGATCACAAATTTTTGTATTAAGAAAAAAGGGTATAGAAAAACTAGTCAGCCTAAAAGTATGAGATGTATGCTTGGAAATATCCTGATGTTGCCATTTTTACTTGCATACAACATGCATCTTTTTACTAGCTGCTGGGAATTGGGATGTGCATTTTAAGTTAGCAAATATGGCAGCTTCTGCTGCATGAACCTCTACCAGGAAAAAGAGAAAGTAAGGCTGTGTGTGCTGAACAGGGGCTCCATAGCTGATGGCTACAAACATTTTCCCTTTCTGAGGTTCATGCTGCAGAAGCCGATCAGGCACTGTTGGCTGTCCACCCAGCTTGTCTCAAGAAGAGAACAGGGGTCAGGCATTTTTGGCTGAGCCAGCAGCACCTGCAGTGTTCTGCAGCTAGAAGTTTAACCGACCAGCCACAAGATTTTGCTCCTTCCCAACTGCATATTCCGTAGGGAAAATATAGTTCTGACCTTATTTTCAAGGAAGCGTATATTTTTCTTCATTCTGCCTTTCAAAGACAAGTTATGTACCTAATCTGCAGGCATGATATATGCAAGATAATATGGTAATTTGCATAGGTCATAAAAGTTGCGGGCAGTCTGTAGTTTTTAATGGAACCATGGAAATTATGGGAGAAGCAGACCATGGAACTGGAAACCAAGATGTGCCCAGCTGTGCCCATTATACAGATACTTACATGAAGTGAGGGATGGGAAGAGACAATCTTTTACAAGTAGGAAGACATTTCTTCCTTCAGAGTTGGAATAGATGGCAAAGTTTCTTCAGCCAGAGTAAACATTAATTAGAATAGGTTAGAAACGAGCCAAAGAACAGCAGCCTTAGGGAAGTGTATATATTAGAAAAGTAACATGGGAACAAAAGACAAAGATGGACTGCATTTACTGGTCATATTCACATTATGAAAGATAAAACTAAGAGCCAATGGAAGATTACAGAAGCCCGTAATAAAAATATGGCATTAGCAATGCCAGCTTGAAACTTTAAAACTTTAATTAAGAAATTGACATAATCTTGGTTTAGGCAAAGGAGAAAGTCTGGACTTCAAACTCCCTGTTTTTATGCGAGAAGTAATGTATTTTTCCTATAAATATAAGGTAGGATAAGATGCAGGACCACAGCCAGTTATGCTATAATTAAAATAGAATGCTTATTACATCAATTAACGCACCTTTGACAGAAGAAGTGATATAATATGAAAATCTATAGGACAGCATTCAATAATGCAGACATTGATATCTTTATTAAATGAAAAGAATTAGTTCAGAGTTGTGGAAAACATGGTTGTTGACATGAGCACCTGGAAACAAACAATTCCCAGAATCTAAATGAATCGTCAAAAAGCTAATCATTTTAAAAGCAGAGTCCTTTGCTGAATTATTGAAGATTCTGATAAGAAAGGAAACATCATTAAGCCTAGTAATTACACATCTTATAAAAATTATAGATTCTGAAATCCAAACTTTGTGGCAACAGTGAGCTTAATATGCTGCTGTGATTAACTGATTGATTGCTAGGGAAAAAATAACCTATATTTTTACCTGTTTCTTAAGGAAAGCAAGTTGTAAAAATCAGAGCAAAGGCAATCCAAAAAGTTAAAACTGCAAAATGCTAAAACAGACTGCTTTTTTAATTTATTTTTTAAAAATTTTTTTAAGCAGACTTTTCACAAGTTTAAACAGAACAAAGAATTATCACCGCCAACTGTCCTGAAATTTATGGATGATCCATAAACAGCCTAAATATGCTTGTCTGTGAAGTCCATAAGAAAAATTAAGCCATTGGTAAAAAGCAGGAACGCTGAACTTGTTTCAAGACTGTGTTGGAATAAAGCTAAGTACAGGCATCTATGCTGGATAGGGACCCTATTGTGTCAGTATCGAAGAGAAATTATAAAAGTCTAGGCAGCAACAGGAGAATGTATTAAAGTTTAACATAGAAAGATATTATTTGGTTTCTTCACAGGATAACTGATGTGACGAATTTTCTGCCACTGAAGATGTAGTAAGACAGAAGCATGCACCCTCAGGTAAGATGCTGAAGAGTGGGCAGGTGGGTGGGAGGCGGCTGGTTAAATTGCCAGTCTGACTTGATTTTGGAGACTCCCACTGCTGCTGCACAGGCTTTCTGTGTGCCAGCAGCTGCTGCTATTGCATGGGCTCCTAGGTGCCACCATTGTGGCACATACTCTAAATCTACATTCATGAGTGGTATACTGCTTCCTCACCCTGCCCGTTACGCTGCTGTAGTAAGAATCCATTTTCTCAATTACATTGGAGAATTGCTTGTTTGTTAATGATAATTCATGTTCATTCACAGGTTTAAACAAAGTGTATACATTGCCATATTTACTCAAATTCAAGATGAGGCTTTTTCACTCATTTGATGGGGGGTGGGAAGCTTCACTTCTGAGTACTGCTCTGGGGCCAGAGCTGGGCTGAGGTAGTTTGTGCAGCAAGGAAGGAGGCAAGTGGCAGGGGAGAGTGTGGGAGAGACTGTGCAGGGAAGAGGGGGGAAGGAGGGGGACAGTGTAGTGCAAGGGAGGGTGGGGGAGAGATCATGTGGAGCCTGGGAAAATCATGTGGTGCATGGAGGGGAATGTTGGGGGAGACCACGTGGTGCAGGGGCAGGGGTGACTATGCAGAGATTGAAAAGTGGCAAGGGAGTTGCTGTGACTCCAGCTTTGGTCCAGGCCCAGGGATGGAGCTGCCACTACTGCTGCTGTCTGGCTGAAGCCAGAGCCACCACAGGCTACAGCCAGAACTACCACATAGGGTAAGCAGCATTTGTCGGGTGGGGAGGGAGGCAGATACAACAGGGGAACAGGCAGCAATGACTGCAAAGGGCCAGGGCAGCAGGTAGAGGGGGGAAAGAACTGAGGAAGGACAAGTGGTGGGGAGGGGTGGGGGAATGGGACAGGCAGCAAAGGGGCATGCCCTGGAGAGCACAGGTTTTCAGGAAAAAGCAGAGGTCAAGCTGCCTGCTTCACTGCTGCTACTTCCCCTGCCACAGTGGTGGTGTCCTTTTCTCCCCAGCACCACCTGGGGTGACAAGGAACAATGGTAATAAGCTGATGGAGAATGTGTTTAGGTTACAGATCAGAAGGCAATATTTTATGGTTAGGGTGGCCAATATCTGGTACCAACTTCCCAGGGAAGTGGTCCTTGCCTCTACCTTGGGCAAATTCAAGAGGAGGTTGGATGATCACCTGTCTGGGGTCTTGTGAACCTGGCATTCATTCCTGCCTGTGGCAGGGGGTCAGGCTAGATGATCTGTTCAGGTCCCTCCTGACCCTAGCTACTGTGAAACTATGCCAAGATACAGGAGATTAGTTGCTTTTCAGAGGGTCAGATTCTATTCCACCTAGTAGATGTCTGAGTGATATTTTGGCATGTAAGTACAAACCTATTCTAACCTGTTCAAGTCCCTGAAAACCCATTAATACAGAAGGTGGGTGGGATTCTTGTTGTTTTTTGTGCCTCAGTCTTAAGTTTAACATTATAAAAGTAGACACATTGATAGTTTTTCAAGGATTCAAGCAAGATGGAACAAGATTACACTTGGATACTTAATAGATGGAATGGCATCTGGTCCCCAAATCTAGTGTTGCATTGCATCAATTTTGTAATCCAGTCAAATGTAAGCTAGTCTTTCTGCTACAGCGGGATCCTCACAGCACCCACAGTTAAAGACATGTAGAGCATTTTTATTACTGCTCTTGCATCAGTGAAGCATTTATTATATCCCCTCCTCAAACACAAGAAAGCAAACAAGTAAACATTTTTCTCCTTGAAAACTGCAAACAAACCAGATTGAGAAGGTGCAATATAAACACAGGAACTTTCATATGATCAGCAATGACAAAGAGCAGAAAATGAGGAGGTTTGGTTCTCACCCCACTCTCCTATATATTAGTTCTATTTCCATTAGAGATGCTCTACAATCAATCCAAAGAATAATTTCCTTTAAAACCATAGCTACCAGTTTTATTTTGAAAGTTCTTCTAGATAACTAGAGTTAACACAGCTCAACCCTTGCAAACAATATTTGATTTATTTGATTCTAAACTGGATGGTGCTTCATCAGCAGAAAGTTCTAAATAAGTCATTCCGACTGAACCTCTGGAAGTTGTTTGTGATAAGCTGGCTGAGTCACAAGGACAAATTGAAAGCATGAAATCACTAAACAGAAGCACTGATAAAGAACAATGTAATGTTATCTAGAAAATGTGAGCCTTTGGAAATTTTTTCAAAACCATGCAATATTCATATTTTAGGCATTCCTGATAATGCAAAGGGAACTGAGCTGAAAGATAAGGTTTAATGAATAATTTACTCCAGTAGTTCCAAAAACCCTTAAAATTTCAGCACCCTTATCATCCATATTTTGCCTGGAAAGGCACAGGGTGTGGTGTGATGCAGTAATCCCTGGACCATCCTTGCAGGCCAGTGATATACAGAATATAGTAATTAATGAAAATCAAAACTATCCTGCTATAAAAACAGTAATTACTGATACAAAGATGTTGACATTGCATGAACTGCATAAAAAATTATATTTCTGTAACTCTCTTCCTAAAGTGATGCAAATGAGTTATGAGATTAACCAGTTTACTTGTAGATGGACAACCATTCTGTACCTCCTTTGCTCTTGCAGTTCATGGAATGCATTTTAGCCAGCATTAAAATGTAAGAAGTCAGACAATTCTCTACTGGGACCAGGCACCAGTCTCACAGCGTGTTCTCAAATAGGGACAACACCTTTGCTGGAGTAAAACTTACCACTTGTAGTAATTTGTTAATAAAAGTAAGTACTTACAACATTTGATAGAACCCCTCCCCACTGCCTCAGGCTTGTTTTTTCTGAAAACTCCTGTTTCAAAGTTGCTCACTAATATGTTGCATCATCTTCTTACAAAATGTACCACCCTCTTTCCTTACAACTCTGTTGGCAAATGATTCACTTGCAACACTGAGCCAACACAACAGATATTACAGTCCCTAACCAGACTGAAGCTTCCTAACAAGGTGGGTGTAAAAAAGTGAGTGGTGTCTGTCCAAAATACACTTCTAGGTTCTACTAATATGAATGATAGTATTTAGCTCATCTTTAACCTTCACCATATGCTTTGGGCTTAACTATTTTTATCCAGACTTTTAAGATGTATTTAACATATGACAATGCAATTCTTATATTTTATAAATGGATAAAAGCTATCCAGGACATAAAAAAGTCATTCTGAGAAGGAGTAACTCAGTGGATTAGCAGTAATTCTATAAACTAAGAGGCAGGAGTTCCATGCACATATAACTGTTTTCCTGGAACCCATAGAGGTGATGACAGTTGGGTACCTGGGGTTCTGGCAGAGGGGGCTCTCATGGCACCCCACTCATAGTCAGGCATCAGGGCCTCAATGAAGGGGCAGCTTTGCTCATACTGTATTGCAACTGGATAGTGGGAAAAAATGGTAGCAATGGTCAGGTCCTACCCACCCCCTCACCTCTAACCTGAGCTGAGTCATTTCAGCCACCTGATAGAAAACATTGCCAGCTGACCTACAAGATAAAGACAATACCTGAAGAAGGGCTATATAAAACAAAGTCTTGACAATGATTTCTTCAAATCCCAAAGAGCAGTCCATCATTCTACCACTTTGATTTGTTCATTAACAATATTTTGGGATATGATGAAGAAAGATTCAGCAGTAGCTATTCGATATTGGTACTAAAATAAGCAAACGAGTCAGAAGAGGAGTTTCAAACTTGTCAGCATAGTAGAAGTGAAAAACAGATGTCCAATTTGAACTCAAGATTGGGAACAACAAGGGTATCAGGTATAAGAAATATGACTGAGAAATTTCAAGAAAGAAAAAAGGAAGCCTAGCCCCAAATAACCAAAACACCTCAACTACTGAAATATACACCAGAAACAGAGAAGTTCAAGGCAAAAGCAAAAATAACCCAGAAACTGACTTACAGTTTGTCTGTCTTACTGCTTAAGGTAGATAGTAAAAATGTTCAAAAGGTCATTAAGATATCAGGGAAGAGAGGGAGTGAAGGCAAGACAGGGAGACAACATTATTTGTATAAGTAACAGATATAAGAGAAAGAGCACAGAACTTCTGGTAGATGAATTTTGATATCAAAATACATACCCCTCTGAAGCCAGAAAAAGAATAGGACTTTCTAAGAATACTGAAGCATTAGTACAAGAGAAGCAGAGAGCAAAGTGCTTTATTATTCAAATCACTACTAGAAAAAAAAAATCAGACAACTAGCTCATCTATCCATGAAAAAGTAATTCAGAAGAAAAGGATCAACTCTTACAAAGTAGTTTGAGTGCTTTTCCAGTTTAAAATAAATCCAAGTAATATCAGGAAAAATTCAGACATGCTAAATATGACATCACTGGTAAAATTCCATAAAAGCTTTACTGCAACGTATTTTAAGCAGAAGTAACAAGGTTTGTTTGTAAAACAGATCTGGTTCTTCCATAATAAGTCTATACACAGACACAGACACCTAGACATTCAGAAGAAACAATCATGACAGCCAGGTATTTTGTAGGAAGACAAAAAAAGTACAGTTTAAATTGGTAGAGTTCAAAGATGACTCCACTTAAACGTATAAAGATTTTACCACTACTAGTAGTTAGATTTATATCCTGCCCTATGTAAAAAGTCTCAGGATAGGCTTACAATAACAGACAAATAACCCCCAAGTTAAGAAATAACAAGCAAGATTAGAGGGAGCCAGAAAGTAGAAGATGAAGTGTCACAGTTTAGACTTGCCTGAAGACACTTCTCTACAAACAAAATATTTATCATGGATTACTTTTTTATTTTTTATTTTTTTTATTTATTTATTTATTTTTAATGCAACACATGTTTACAAGGGACTCTACAGTACCAATAAGAAGGTAAGTCTCCTCCCCTGGAGAATTTGCAGTGAAAGATCATGTTTCAAAACTGTCTGATCACACTCGCTGTTTGTATTTTTAATGTGACCATAGCATAGGAGGGTAAATACTTATGGCACATTTTAAGGAAGCTTGGTAGTCCTGGTTCTGAGCTTCACTGAGTCAGATCCTACAAGAATCAGATCCAGAGGCCAGAGCCCAGCTGTACATTAAGTAAAAGCTGAGAGGCGTAGGTCAGTCTGGATAGATAGCAAGCAGATCCTTACATTGATACTGGACTTATAGGCAGCCAGACTTAATCAAGTAGATTAGGAGTGTCAATCTTACCTGGGCCTGGGGATGGATCTAAACCATGGGGCTCCATGCAAGCCAGATCTGTGTAGCTGGCAGCTGCAGCATAACTGGCAATGGTGGTGGTATGACCAAATGGCAGTAAGCCAGGAAAGCAGGGCAGCCCTCACTTGCCTTCCTGCTACTGATGGCCATGTTCAGCAAGGCTCTACACCCATATTCTGTCACAGGCCCATGTCTCCCCTGACCATGACCTCAACTTCTGGTAGCTGGACAGGTCAGATGAGATGGCTCTGGAGACCATATTTAGTCTGTGGACTGTATCTTCGACACCCCTGAACTAGACCAAGCCCATTAGCTGGCATTTGAAGAAGCCCTCCTATCTGTAGGACAAACCCATAAATCCATGCTAGACACCCTAAAGCTGTGATATCAAACATATTGCCTCCAGGCGGGACCTGGCCTGCAAAGGTAGGTCATCTTGAATGCAGGGCCTATTTCCATGGCTGCTGAAGCCTCTGTGGCAGCAGTGTTAATCCCTGTGGCTGCCAAAACTGCTGTTTCGGCACATCTTCAGAACTTGAACTCAGGCAGTTGACATTGCTCACCTTTCCGCAACCCTTCTCCCCACTCCCAACTGAAACCAGGCATTTTGTCATCCCTGGTAACTGAAAGCAGCAGCAGGGGAAAGGGGTGGAGATAGGGCCAGAGAGTGGCAGCAGTGGGTTCTGGAGGCTTGCCAAAATAACAGCTCCAGCAGCAGTGGGGAGTAACACCACTGCTCACAGGCTGTCCAGCCCATAGGAACCCTGTGGCCAGGAGTCGGCCCATGGGGCCAAATTAGTTTGACACCCCATGCCCTAAAGTAATACTAAACCAAGCACTATGCCCAGCCCATGCCCTTTCTGGTCAGTAAATAACCATCATGTGCAAGCGGTACCACTTATGATCACTCATTTATGGAGAATCTTCCCTAATTCAAACACAATAGCAGCAGTGGACCCACTGCGCATACATCACTTCTGCCTAATTACCACCTACTGTTAAACCTTCTATTCTTGAAAAAGCTCAAAGAGACCTGGTAAAACCTGCTTAGACAGCAAGCCATCAATGTAGATAACACAATTTACCCTTCAGCACATGCAACCACAATCAGGTGGCCAAGTGCCACAGTGAAACTGAATCATGGATGAAGAACAACTCGGGCAGCTGGAGACCAGGGATGTCCCAGGGGCAGGAGGGAGGGTGTGAATTGAGGCTGCAGAGACCGTCA
>NW_017729026.1:16766138-16768138 GCF_001723915.1 Gavialis gangeticus | reverse complement strand
CCACAGTGAAACTGAATCATGGATGAAGAACAACTCGGGCAGCTGGAGACCAGGGATGTCCCAGGGGCAGGAGGGAGGGTGTGAATTGAGGCTGCAGAGACAGTCAGAGTGTGAATAAAGCGTAACGGACAGACAGACAGACTAAGGCTTTTATAATGTAATAGAATACTAGGGAGCAACAGTAAATATAACCGTATGATCCTAGGAAGTGAATCTAGCCCATGCCTGGGAGGAAGACAAAACCCCAAAACAGCCTTAGCCAATCTGACCTAGGGAAAAATATTTCTGGACTCCAAGTCTACCAAATATTTTGATCCTAAACACAAAAGTCAACCCTGAGAGCCAGGAAACTGAAAATCTTTAGTGTTACTAGTAACATCAGGTCACTGAATCCCATTCCCATCTCCAGTTGTGTCCAATACAGTTCTATGATAGTTGTGCAAGAGTACTGATGTGGGTAGCTGGCGAGGGGAACAATAACCAACAAGAAAAAGAAAGGTATGTTCCTGTGTGTTCATTCAAGTGTTTAAGTAGCATTCACATGAAGTTCTCCATTTAGGAGTTCTCAATTTTTATCTTATTAATGTCTCGGAAAATTAAAATTGCCTAGTAAATTGTAATTTGAGAATATTCAGTACGATTGGGTGGCTGTTTATTGGTGAGATGATTTGACACCAGACCAGCTCACAGGGAAGACAAAGGCTTGGCATCCTTGTTGGCTGTTTCTATTGAGAGTTAAAGGACTGAATGGAGTGGGGTGACTGAATTACCTTTTTTTTCTGAAATGTTCTCTTTAGAATAAAGTTTGGGAAACATTAGAGGGACAGTGAACCTGGAAAAACTTAGGACTGTGCCTATGTTTATACCCATTCTGTGAATAAAAACAGGACTTCAGCCTGAATGTATATAGATTCACTCCCTTTTTTACTATCATCACAAGAATTAATTATTTTACCTTTTAATATTAAGCAGTGCCCAAGGTATTCCAGTGGGAGTGTTAAATGCTGGAAGCAATTTCTCTCCAAGTTCCACTGCTTTTTTGCGAAATATCTGAAAAATAAAAACAAGCATAATGTTGGACAATATACAGTATCACTAAGAAATTAATCCTGCTGTTGATATTGCTGTTTGGTTGCATTTTACAAATCATTCAAGCATACTGTAGCATCCTGGGGTATGTGCAGATACCAAAGAAAAGGGGGAAAAAAGTACTGTATAGAACAAACCCAGTTTGCTTTTACACCGAGATATCCTGCTTTTATTTTGGTATAAAAGGCAAGCAGGCACATGATGTACCACCCTACATTGCTGCAAGTTAATCTTTTCTGTTAAAAGTTAACTTTCGGAAAGTCATGAGTAACTAGTTAGTTATGCATTCCATGCCGCCAGCCCTAATCTTTTTCATCCTGGAAGTAGTAGTTTGCTCAAGGCAAATAAGCTACTCCCAGTTCCAGCTGGAATAGCCTGTAATGTTGGCAGCTACCTTGGGAGAGCTGGTCATCCGTCTGTTTTGGCCCCTCGCGTAACTTACATTCGTGTACAAAAACAGATGCAAGTTACAATGATGTGAATGTGTTGTGTCTACATCTTCAGTTGCAAGGAAAGTACACCTAGCTTTCTACTGATAAGATGGAGAAGTCTGACCTTCATAAGTGGGAACGCAGGGCCTAGCATAAGGAACTTTTATGCTTACATTAAACATTTTAAGGATTTTATGCCTACATAAAAGGATCCAGGAAATATGGTTTGTTCTTTCCAATAGCCACTACTTAGCTGCAGTTGGACTAAACTACCTTTTCAAGATTTCCTTCCACTGTTTTATAACTCTTCAAAAACAGAGCATTTTAATTAATGGAAAACCATTCCAATTTAAATACAGAAACCTATTTAAGAATTACAGTATTGCTATGTGTAAGCTCTGAATCACACCAGAATCTGTATGATATATGGGAAGTTATTATCCCACATGTAGTAATATGAAATACACTTTGTCATTTTTT
>NW_017729026.1:16757918-16761138 GCF_001723915.1 Gavialis gangeticus | reverse complement strand
CATTAAACATTTTAAGGATTTTATGCCTACATAAAAGGATCCAGGAAATATGGTTTGTTCTTTCCAATAGCCACTACTTAGCTGCAGTTGGACTAAACTACCTTTTCAAGATTTCCTTCCACTGTTTTATAACTCTTCAAAAACAGAGCATTTTAATTAATGGAAAACCATTCCAATTTAAATACAGAAACCTATTTAAGAATTACAGTATTGCTATGTGTAAGCTCTGAATCACACCAGAATCTGTATGATATATGGGAAGTTATTATCCCACATGTAGTAATATGAAATACACTTTGTC
The DNA here is from genome assembly GCF_001723915.1 of Gavialis gangeticus. Classification (NCBI taxonomy): domain Eukaryota; kingdom Metazoa; phylum Chordata; order Crocodylia; family Gavialidae; genus Gavialis; species Gavialis gangeticus. The sequence goes on along the minus strand of NW_017729026.1, from coordinate 16,760,837 downwards.
ATTTTTTTTTCATATAACGGTGTCTCCTTGAAACTCAATTTCTCTCACAAATATATTTACAATGGAATTTTTTAGGCATCGGTACTAAGTTTGATATATATCACACAATATAAACATGCATTTTAGACCAAATTTTATTACACGCAGGCAACTTCTGTATATACTCATGAGTGAGCAAGCAACAATGTCCGCCAGAGAAGGGAGAAACAGGCTTACTGTATTTACTCAAATCTAAGATGAGGTGTCCCCCCCCCAGTAAACATGAGGGTGAAAAGCCCCTTGTCTTAGATTTGTGTACAAAATAGAGTGGGGGCAGGTAGCTGCCATATTTCTGACAGCCTCCTGCTTCTCCTCTGCAACTTTTGGGCTCCTACAGACATGTGGGGAGCCTGGTCCGATGCACTGGAAATCCAGTGTGTTGGAGCAGCTGGATTACAGAAATTGATGTGCTATGGCAGCTTTCCGAGTTAGGTTTATCAGTATCCCCATGCTGAAAAAATGGCGGTGGGGAGCTTTGAAATAAAACACATTTGATGAGCTTTAATTTCTGTTTATACCATTCTGTGAATAAAGACAGGACTTCAGCCTAAATGTAAATTAGAGGGACGTAGCCCCACTGCCATTTTTCCAGCATGGGGATGTGCGGGGACGCTGATACATGCGACGTGTGGGCACTTTTAATTAGCTCAGCTTGCTAATTAAAGCACCCAGCGCTGCGTCCCAGAGCATGTGTAAAAATGCCCTCCGTGTCTGTTCCCCTCCTCCCCGACCCTTTTCTGTCATAAGCAGCTTGCAGCCAGATCAGGTTCAATTTCATCCCAGGAACAGAATATATGGAAATCCGGTCTCCTGCCTGGTCAATGAGCAGCACGAAGACCGCTGCAAGGCTTGGCAAGAGCTGAGCTTCCACGTGCCGTGCAGGGAGGGAACAGAGCCTAAACAGAGCAGCGTCTGACAATAACAGGAAGGAAGGGGGTGGGAAACAGGCAGAGACTGTGGAAAGCAGGGGTAGAGGGAAGAGGCAGAGACTGTGGGGATAGTAGCAAGGCTGCTGGGGGAAAAAGTTGGGGAAAAAAAGAGCAAAGGGGCCACCTGATCCCCCAACTACTGCTTTCCCTGCTGTAGCAGTTGGAGAGGGACAAAATTAAGATAACCCTCCAATAATTAGATTCTATACCTGGAAAATTATAACAAAATTTATAAATTCTCCATATATGGAATCTTTTTATTGGGAGGTCTTCTTATATTCAGGGTCAACTTAGATTCTTTAAGTAAATTGAATTTATCTTTGCACAAATAAAAAGTACTTTGAAAACACTGTACTTCACAGAAGCAATTTTGAATAAACTCCTCCATTATTTGCATGCATTTAATCAGAGGACCTTAATATTCTGAGACTACAGGTCAGCAACCAAATTAGTCAGGTTCCTGCCATCACCCAAATCCTACACATTTTTGTGGCTGCAACAATGCTGGAACTGAAATCCAAAAGCAACATGCCTGATTTTGAAAGGGGTCTACTGGCTTGAGCCTTGTACTGGGGCAAGTTTATAGGTGTAACAGAAAAGTGTGAGCTGGCAGCTCCTTCCTCTCTAACTCATCATCTTACACTGGGTGATGGCTGAAGATATTGAGGAGTGATCTGAATAGGTGAGGGCTAGGATCAAATCAGATTTAACAGAGATTTAGCACCGGGAGAAAATAAATCAGGCTGTTTGCAGACATTAAGCGCCCCCCAACCCCCCAAAACAAAAACCTGATGCTTTACTTTAAACTCGGTGTGCTCCTGCGCCAAGCCCAGCGCATGCCCAGAAAAGGCAATGCATTATTTGGAATCGGCTCACCCGACGTCTGTATAGATTGGGTGCTTTAATGGGGCTTTTTGTTGCTTTTATCTAATAGGTATTTAAATCAGTTATTAGATAAAAGCGTCAAAGAGCCCCACTGAAGTGCCCAATCTATACAGATGCTGCAGAGCTGAGTTGAAGTAATGCATTTTTTTCTTTTTTTCCAGCTGCAATAGGGTTAACCCCGTAGCTGTAGAAGAACAAGGCTGATGAGGGGACACTTTCTACCACCCCTGCTCTTCCTGGGCAGAGTCTCCAGGCCCCTGCCAGGTACGCCTCTGTGCCATACTAGGAAAAACTCTGCTGGCCTCCCTCTATTCTTTTTTTATCCCCCTTCATTCTGACTTTCCAAAATAAGGCAAATGTCTTTTTTTGAGGCATGTGACACCACATACATACGGTATACTAACACTGTGATCACAGGACTAGCAGCTGTCCAAGTTGTGTGCCATTCCAGTTGTTTGTATTGTGTAGAGTATTGCCTAGTACTCCTTTTTACCCTTGCTACCTCCAGACGACCTCTTTGTCCAGGAACATCAGTTAGGCAGTTTGTGTGACCAGTCCCTATCTAAACACCTGTGGGCCAACAGTAGGGCATTTCATGGGGGACCCCACTGAATTTGAAATCTATGTTACCTGAAGATCCAACAGAGACCAAATCAGCTGCTTTTCAGCTGACTGTAAAGCTGCATCTTTCTATACACTTTTGGCTGTGGACAGAATTCAAGGTTGAAGATACTTTGACAAGAGCACGATGCAGAGATGTGCTTTGGGACAACAAAAGAGTTGAATTTCATAAAGACAAACTTATGTTCAACTGTGGTACAGAATACAGGACCAAGACCATAACTATAACTGCTGTAACATTATGGGGTTGTATTAATCTTTGATTATTAAACAGTTTACATGCAAACTAAGCAAGTGATATACGACACTAATTTATTTCTGGACAAAATATGGTCACTTTAACATCCTAATTCAAATATTTTAATGCAGCAAAGCTTTAACTTGAAATCACTCACAGCTCTTTTTTTTTTTTTTTAAATAATAAAACCTATGTTTTTTCCCCTTC
>NW_017729026.1:16754457-16757124 GCF_001723915.1 Gavialis gangeticus | reverse complement strand
AAAAAAAAAAAAAAAGAAACAGATACTTTTTAAAGACGCCCCTACCTCTGACTTACTGATCTGGATTTTAACCACTGTTTACCAAGTCCTTATCTCTGTTTCTCACAAAAAAGTTTATACTAGAATCTCCCACCAATTCCTTGTCCCCTCACTTAAAAAGCTTTACAAGAATATTTGTTGGCAAGTAAACATACGTTGTCCATAACACTCAGGCACGATGCATGTAATAAGAATAGATGTGGAACACCACAAAAGGATGTGGAACACCAAAATAAAAATGAAACTAAATCAAATTCAGAATTATGGAAGTACTGTTGCTTCACTAACTAAAACATAGCAAAAATTACATATGTCAAGGGAAAAAAAAAAGCTTAGAGCAAATTTTCTATTGTCGTGGTTAGAGAGAAGCTCGAAGAGCACTTTAAAGCTAGAAACATCAATTTTCCTGCCCCCAATTTCCTTCCTCTTTCCTCTCTTATTTCTCTGCCACCATCAACAACCCCACCATTCTCCCATTCAGGCTTGTAATCTAGATATACTTTGCAGCCTTGGCTCTAGAAGGATATCTTCAGGCTATGTCTATGACTTGCCCCTTATACCTAGGGTGACCATATGTCCCAGATTGGTTGGGACAATCCTGGATTTCACAGACTGAGCACCCTGGCCATTGGAGAAAACTGAAGCAAAAATCCTGAATTGGCAGGAACCTGCCTGCATGTGTCTAGCTACTGACTGACTAGTGGGCAAGTGACTCCCAGCTCACAGCCCAGTGAAGTCAGGACCAGGGAGCAGCTACTGCCACCACCTGAAGCCCAGCTGAGGACAGGGCTTACTGGGAAGGGGTGGGTGCAGCTTAGACCCCTGCCCTGAGAGAAGCAAGAGTCCTTCCCCACAACCTGGCTGCTAGGAACCTGCGTTTAGGGGGGCAACTCCAGGCTCTGCCCTGGCACTGTACCCTGTTCAGCTGCTGGAGGCAGGGGGAGATGCTATGTAGCCATGCAGCATGGGCTGGCAGAGCCCAGGAGGGCACTGTACAGGGGCTGCTCCCAGCTGGGTCCAGCCTCTACATGCAGAGGATGGAGTCCGGCTGGAGGCCTCTAATCTCTCAGCTTGCCCTGCCCTGAACCTGGGAGCTGTAGGGTCAGGGTACACATGTGTGCGCATGGGCACATGCGTAAAAGCCCCCTGGTGCACTCCATCCCAGATTTCCCTAAAACTATGGTCACCCTACTTATACTTCTATAACACTTCTGCTTTTCTGCCTGTCAACAGTCTAATAAAAGTCCTCATCTTCTCATATGTGAGTTATGATCAACTTTATGGCTTTGAGGCCAGATATCATGTAGTCCCAAATGCATTCAAAACACTACTTACTAGTATCATCCCCCTGACTTAGTTTTGTCCAACTCATCACTTTTTGCATCTCTCTGCTGACTCTCATTTGTTTAATGCATTAAACAACTCTTGGCTTTTAAAGATATGTCACTCTTCATTCTGCTCCATCTACTAGGTCTTCTAATTTTCTAAGCCGGGGTGGGCAAAATGGCAGATATGGCCAGCAGCTGGACTCTATTTCCCAGGAGCTTGTGCCCATGTCACTGCAGCTGGTTTCTGCGGAGACCCCAGGAGCAGTGGGGCCATGGGGGCCAGGGTTTCAATGGAGACCAGCCCTAGCAGCGCTGGCAGGGTGCATGCCTGGGCAGGGAGCCACTCTGAGGCTGGGATCTTGCAATGGTGACAGCGTGGTCCGGGGCTGGAGCAGAGCTGCAATCCATTGCCTGCACACCCCTGCCATCAAATAGGCAAAAAGTCTTGCTGAAGTGCCTGCTCTAGACAGATACTGTGGAGCTGGGCTTCACTCCCTGGTGCTGCCTCTTCCAGTAAAGCATGCTCCCCCCTCTCCCCCACAATCTGTCAGCAGCCACAGTGCCTCAAAATTTTAATTACATAAGAATATAAGACCATGGGTCCATCTTGCCTAGAACCCTGTGTCACATGGTGGAGGAGTGAGAGGATGCTGAAAGGGAGAATGAGGGCATGACCAGGTTTTTTCTACTGTTCCCCTCCCACTTGCAGCCTCCAGTGTTTAGGGTCTAGGAAATTCTGATTCAGAGGCTGTACCCCTAACTCCCATGCTCAAATCTGTTTCCTTCACTGTATGACGACTTGTTGAAACTACTACCAAAAAAAGATAAGGCAAATAACTATGTTTACATAGTTGGCATTCATACCATTAGTGTACAGTACTGCAATTTCTACAATAATTTGCCTATCCATTTCTCAAAACTGAAAATGCCTATTGATCATCAACTCAACGAGTCAGCCTGTAAACAGGCTACAAGTCAGCCTGTAAGCAGGCTACCTACCCTGCTTATTTCCATAGGAAGAGCAACTCAGCAAAGTCCTCTTAGGTAATAGTTTTAGGCAATGAACAAGCCAAAAAAGAAACTGCTGGCTCTGATTCATAGTACATCAACCTAGTTCTCCCCTTTTGTAGCATGCAGTTGTGTTCATAGCTTGCTTCCTCCTCTCCTGCTTACTCTTCTGGGAACTTTTTAAAGCTCCTAGTAGGACACTCTGCCTATCTCAATGCCATGCACCTAAGCTTTCTTAGCAGGGCTGACTGTTCCCTCTTAAAAGGATAGGCTACCCTGTCACACATCCCTG
>NW_017729026.1:16744925-16749457 GCF_001723915.1 Gavialis gangeticus | reverse complement strand
GCCTGTAAGCAGGCTACCTACCCTGCTTATTTCCATAGGAAGAGCAACTCAGCAAAGTCCTCTTAGGTAATAGTTTTAGGCAATGAACAAGCCAAAAAAGAAACTGCTGGCTCTGATTCATAGTACATCAACCTAGTTCTCCCCTTTTGTAGCATGCAGTTGTGTTCATAGCTTGCTTCCTCCTCTCCTGCTTACTCTTCTGGGAACTTTTTAAAGCTCCTAGTAGGACACTCTGCCTATCTCAATGCCATGCACCTAAGCTTTCTTAGCAGGGCTGACTGTTCCCTCTTAAAAGGATAGGCTACCCTGCCACACATCCCTGTTTATCAAAGCACTTCTACTTAAAGATGTAGTGTACTTAATGTGCTTTGATGAATCAGGGTCTTTGAAAACTTTGGACCAAAACCTATTGTCAATTTAAAGAAATTAGTTTTTATAATATTTGCCTAATTTAGAAATTAGTCACATTTGCTAAATAAACTTGAGGAAGGCAGAAACGGGCAGTAGACGCACATGAAGTCTTTCTTTTGCTTCATAGCCCCTTGTGGATTTGAATAAGGACACCACTTTAAAAACCAAGTTGATCATTCTGAACTGAACAGTCCACATTACCAGAGGCCCCAGATTCACACATGCAGACTTTCTTTCATGCCCAGAAAAAACCCTTTAACATGCACACAAGGTCTGCCTACCAGGTCTGACTCTCAGATTGAGATTACAGTTACCTACTGCAGCATGAGGGCATCTCACAAGAACTTGGAGTATAAAGTATTTCCTCCTCAATGAAACAAGCACATGTATTCGTTTGAAAGAAAAATAATCTTATCTGTCTAAAATGGCAAGTATCTATGGGAGTGTCAGACTAGACTAATAACTATTACTAATCAAATGATTAGGAATAATGGAAAATACAGGCCAAAAATAAATGATTATATGTGCTTTCTACAAATCTGAACCATAACAAACAGGATAACATGGCATATTAACTGAAAATTAAGGGACATTTCTAATTCCACCTTAAAACAATAAAATTCACCAGTCAAGATGGAGCAACTTTGTCTTATCCTTCGGCTCCAGATGGATCTATGCATTGCAGTATCTGACTTAAAAAATTTGAAAGAATTCCCTGAAGAATGATGTAACTGGAAGTTAAATTTTAATAACTAAATCAAAGGAAACATCATTCTAGAATTTTTTGAAAAATTTATTACAAAGACATTTTCTCCACATTTCTAATTCTGTCAAATAAAACATTTTTCACTTTTTGCATTACTCTTACAGATAGAAACAGACAAGGCACTAAATAAGATTTATTGCTTTCTGTGCAGTACCTGACTGCCTTTCCCAATAGGCTAGGGAAAGAGTATTTCAGTGCAAAAGCAGAAAACAAGGACAGGAGAAGGAACAAGGGCAGTCTGCTTTGCTTTTCTTCAGAGAACTTAATAGAAGTTGGTTTACTATAACAAACGATGATTTAACTTTAAAATGATCTGCTAACAATTGAGATTTCTTGACAAAGCCCATATTGATACTTGCTATGCTAAAAGGCTATCCACAGAAAACCTCCATATCTACATACATTTTTACAAAAAGGTTCAAACTCTACATAAAAAATATTCATTCTTCTCCTTCAAATACTGGAATTCTATTTCCAAAACATGTAACATCCTCCGATTCCACTCAGGAGACACTCTCCAATTCTCTCAGCCGGCAATCCTGTGTGCCACCGTTGTATCAGCATCTGACTCACGGGCGGGGGGTGAGGGGGGAAATCACTTGACAGATCCAGCAAAAAATGGAACAATGTCATATAAGCTGGAATAATTCTTGCTATGATCACTTGGCAAGTTAACCAAGTGCTGACATGAGTTCAACAGCAGGACCTGCCCTTCCATTAAGTTCTTTGCTTTATAATCACTGTGGTTATTGGGTCTGCTAGTAAGAGGTATTTTATGAATCTGTAATAAAAATCTGGGCACACAGCATGTCCTTAAAAAATGAAATGGACTAAACATAGCTCCTTCAGAATTTAAAAATAAATTACAAACGTGAATATTTTTGCAGATTTTTAAATTTCATTTTAAAAGCCATTGCATTTTTTTAAAACCCAAGGAATGGGGAAGCTCTCTATTCTCTTAGTAAACCAGCAGAGGGAGCACAAGCTTAAAAAAAAGTATTTGCCAGAAGCAGGTGACAAAGTCAACTGTTATAAAAACAAGACCAAAAGTTCAATTTGGTGTTATGAGACACAGAAATACATGGACAAATAAGACAAACATATGTACCATTAAGTGAGATCAGTATTCTTCCTTCTAATTAGAATCCTATGTAAAGGAATAGACAATTTTCTCCTTTTCATGTTACTAAATGATAGGGGTGTGTGAAATGGGCCATATTTGATTTGGATTCAGCCTAAATCGGGAACAGAGATTCAATTCGTTGATTCAGATCACTGTTCCTGATTCAATTCTGCTGAATCCAAATCTGAAGATTTGATGCCGATTCAGAGAATCAGTGATTTGGCCATAAACACAGCTTTAAATGTTTTTTCTAAATACCTCATGGTACCAGGCACAGCTCACGAACACTGTGATGGTGGGGCAGATGGAGCACGGGGAGGCTCCCCATGTGCTCGGCAGTGAACTTGGAAGTGGACTGGAAGTACTTTTGGTTCACTCCCAGTTCCACTGGGGAGCGCGCTGGGCACCCCCCCCCCCAGCAATTGGCTGTGGGGGGACCCTGGGTGCCCCCCCAGACCTAGAAGGCACGAGTCGTTGAGCTGTGCGGGTGTGGGAGGGTCCCCCTGCGTGCTCCCCAGCAGACCTGCAAGTGGACTGGAAGTGCTTTTGATCCACTTCCGGGTTTGCTGCTGAGCATGCTGGGAAGCCCCCCCATGCTCCTGTGGGACACTCCATCTGCCCCACCGCAGCATTCACGAGCCGCCTGCTACCTTGAGGTATGCAGAAAAAACATTTCAAGCTGTGTCTATGTCCGAATTGCCGAATTTTTCCAAATCTCTCCGAATCAATTTGCAGGGTTCTGATCCGATTCAGAGAGATTAAAGGGTCTCCTGATTTAATTCAGATTTGGAGATTTAGCCACCGAATCAGGCCGAATCTCTGCTGAATTAAATCAGGGACCAAAGCTTTGCACAGCTCTGCTAAATGACATTCTTGTATGTATGACTAACACTATTTCAATAATACATACATTGTAATAATAGATACATTCATCCATTGATCTCAAAGCAAAAATGTGTATATATAAAGCAAAACAGACTGTCATATCTTTAAACATGTATCTTCATAAAAGTAGTCACTTTTACAGTCTTCCTCTGTTATTACACCGGAGTGGCTGTAATGTGCTTGTGCTACAATACTGGAGGCACTGCCTGATGGCCAAGCCAACATGGAAACTGGTACAGTAATATGTTGTTAAATGAACTCGAAAACCACAGATCCCATAACAGAACATCCTTCAAGTTCATGCTATTAAAGAGGACACAGGACTTCAAAATTTAAATTTTTAAGGTGCCTTAGTACTTCAAGATCAGACCACTTATTTAGATGTTTCAGTGTAGATTTAGGAACTTACACTTCAGGTTCCAACTTTAAAAATGAAAGTGGTAAGATTTCTCATTTAGCATGCAGCCATATCAGAAACAGATGTCTTGCCTCAAGGGTGTAACCTACTCCACCCATTAGATACTAGTTAACAGACAGGTTCCCGAATCAGAGCGTCCTGCTGGGGCCTGGCCATGCTCCCCCTCCCGGGCCAGCTTAGCACTGTGGAAGGGAAGGGAGAACTTCTCTAGCACCCCTGGCTTCTAGCCTGAGCCACTGCAGGCATGTACCTGCATTTCTTCAGTCCAGAAGGAAGGTCTGTGTGGTTTCAAACCAGTTTAGCCTCGCCAGATTAGACTAACCTGCAAAGATTGAATCAATTCACGCTTAGGTTTTTTGAATGCCTGTCCCTTGCCTAAATGTCCTTAAGCTGAATGGAGTCTAGAAACACATCATGGAGATGTTTCTTTACCCTTAGGTTCTTGGAAAAAGATGCCTTTCCTAATCTGAGTAGCAAACAATTGTCATTTTTCCTCCATCTGCAGAATCAGGTACTTTGCAGGGTTTGTGAGATTTCAAAAACGGAATTGGATTTCAACAGAGATTTGATGGATATAAATGTCTAAGCATTTTTTTTTGTTCCTGCATGCAGTGGAATAGGATTGTGTTTAGTGACTTAGATATCTAAATGCACCACTCGGCTATCTTAGAGATGGAACAGATCAGGACCCTACTATGTGAAAGTACTGAAAAATTCTGATACATACAAAAAACAGTAGTCTACAGGACAATTCCACATACCATCTCTGGTGTATCTATACCCCAAGAGTACCATGCATGTTCCAGAAAGACTCAGGTGCAGTCAACTTGTTCATACTGGGAATGTATCTGGGGAAGTAGAGGTAGATTCTAAGTTTAAAAAAAATAGTTTAATAGTTTCTAGGGTCGGAAGGGACCTGAGAAGATCAT
>NW_017729026.1:16737849-16744914 GCF_001723915.1 Gavialis gangeticus | reverse complement strand
CAGGTCATCACCCGTGGCCAGCACGGTGTATGTGCTCCTGTTTTAAAATGCTCCTGTTTTAAAAGTTTCCTGGATTTGGTAGGTGAACATCAGATCACAGAGTTAAGAAAAGATCTCACCTATCAGCTGTTCAGTTACTGTGAATTTTAAACTTTGGCTAAGCCTGACCCATTTTGGATAAAGACACATTTATTGACTTAAACTACCATGTACTTAAGAAATTAGAAATACTAGATTCACACTGACAGTAATACTGCATACTTTACCATATGTACCATATTAGGAGAAAAAGTGCATGGAATGTTCAAAGGTTTAGCTACCTCATAAAAATAAATCACAATGCTATTGGTAACAAGCTGCTTATTGACAAGGTAACTTTCAGAACACTGCATTAATCTATTAGCCACAACAAAAAAAATCTGTCACTTAGTGTAACATTTAATTTTAAAAATAAAGAAAAAAAATCTCTCTGTTCCTTTCACTAGATTAGTTTTGGCTGCTTTATTGCCCAGTAATGGCAAGAAATTAAAATTATTTCTTTACCAACAGGAGTGATCATCATACCAAGGAAAAAAGTCAAACAAAGACACGGAGTTCCCCTTATTAGGAAAGTCTTTGAAACTTAAATGGATTGACATAATTGGATTAGTGAGACATTTCCACATTAATCCAAGTATATAAAACAGCAAACACTGAAAAACCCCTCAAATTATTTAATGGAAACAGCACCAAACAGTAAAAATATTTTAAAAATAGTTTTACATAACTGAAGTCTAGATACTTTATCTTGTGAAAACTTGATTAGAAAAGCCAGAAATAGAGTAAGAACCACTAAATAACTTGGAGAACTTGTGTCAGAAGAAAGGAAATTTGCCAGTATAATGTAGGTTTAGGCTTATGTTACCCCACACTTAGGCTCAAAACTGACAGTAAGGCAAGATATTGCTCAATAATGTCAAAAGGCAACAGAAATACATAAAGAAAGAAGGAAGGCATTGTTCTAGTTGTATTCAGCTGTTTTTTTTCTGGTTATGCTTCTGTCCATCCAGGAATTGCTTACGCAGTCTTAAAACAGGCAAAAAGCAGTTTAACAGCTTTTTAAGGAAGAGGTCTTTGTCGGAGGTAAGAGGCAGTAAAAACAGCTAACATGTTTGATATTCAAGGTAAGTGTTAAAAAGTTCCTTATGGTTTCTGTTTTTCTCTACAATTTACAGGTAAATCACAGTGGCAACAAATGCATACATTTCTAACATTTAACTTGTAGTCAGAAGTGGTGTTGGGAAAAACAATGCCTCAATTATCGTTAAATATGCTTCTGGGTGTTATGATTAGTTCTCAGATAACTGGTGGTAAACAAAATGGACCAAGAATGACCTAAGTTGCTTGCAATGAACAGCTTGGAAGCACCTGTAAGTGTAAAGACCTTTGGGAAACAGGAAATGCAGTCCCCATTCTATAATGTGTAAAATAGTTTCTTCAGTGTCAGTAAATCAGTGTCAAAATTCCGAGGCACTATTCTTGTATCTTGTCAGAGGCAGAAATGAACACTTGATATTCCTGGAAAACCTGGAGTCCCCCAAAACTATAGTCAAATAAAGTGTTATGTTTCTGTCAATGGCAGATGGCAAGATATCAGACATTTAAATTGTCAGTGGTCCATGGCTGAATACTGACTGTATACTTCAGACCAGTGTAAATTTTAAATTCCTGCTTTTACCTGATCTATATTTATGGTAAAAGAAGCATGGCATTTGCCCATTATTTACATTTACTACTGCAAAAGGCATCAAATGGGATTCAGGGTCTGTACAGACATATAATTATATGAGAGTCCCTGCCAAAAGGGCTCACAATCTACTTGTTTTGTAGTTTTTATTTTAATGAACTGCTTTTTTAATTCTGCTCAAAAGCATGGAATGTTGTTAGTCATAGATTAGCAGACAAAGAGTAAATAAGAAAGAAAAAAGTGCAAAACAGAAGTAATATCTCTCACAGCTCTTGTTTTCTCCAGGGTTTCTTATTTGGTACTCTATGATTCTGACAATATTCTGTATGTGACAATTGTTTTTTACTTACACATTCAAATAAACACAATATATTAATCAATAGAGACGCACAGTATGTTGTATTGTGAAACAATATAGTACACATCTGGATATCATCTTAAAAGTTTGTGAGTTTTTCCTGAATAAGGAAACATCTGTCTTAATAAAACTGCTTTATAACCACCAGTAATTATAAGCACTATTTCAGCACTATTCCTATGTTAATCCACAAACATCTGCTTGCTAATTTCCTTTTATTTAATTTTATCCTGTGTACCCCAATCTAGTTCTTCAACAACAAACATAAATAGTCCCTTTATTTTAAATCTTGGGGGTCACCATATCTTAAGTACAGGGTAGCAGTCTGCCTATAAACCCTCCTTGCAAAGAGGTGACTGAGGGTTGATTTGCAGCAATGCCTGCACATGTGGGGGAGGGAACTAATTGGTGCTGTGCTGTGCATCAGTAATTACATTCTCAATGCAGCATAAGACATATACAGAAGGTTTGCTGCCGGCCTCATAAATTTGGCTATATAGTTTAATTCTAAAAGATTAAGTGTTGCAACATAACAGTAAAATAATTTCCTAAACCACTACAGCAGGCACTGTAAGACTAAAATGGTGGTGACAGGTGCACACTTTGTGCAGGAAGTGGCTGTTCCTTTTACTTGTTAATGTCAACTGAAAAGCAAATGGAGAGTTGGTTGTTAAACTGAAGGTTCAACATCACATGACACTTAAAGATTGTTCTATTAATGGGAAATGAATGTCTTGAAAAGGTGCTTATTCATATTAAATATACAGGCATGACAAGGTAAATGGATGTAGTATTTTATTGAGAATTCCTATCAGTTAAATTTTGCTTCTAGTCTATATTATTAATTTCAGTCTTCATTGAATTATCTGAATTTCTTACTTGCATGTCAGAACAATAATTTAAATGAGCCCTTCAAATGCCAGGACTACAGCATTAATAATGAAGAGTAGTATCACACCCAGACACCCCTGTAGAGGAAAAATAAATTTAGACCAGGTGATTGATGACTGGCCCTGGGATACAAGTGGCCAAGCAATTTTTTCTTCTTATAATTTGTTATACTGATTCCACCTTTATAAATTCTGTTTTCTTTCTGTAATTAAGTGACGCTTCTGTATGAAGAATCTGTTTATTTATAAGTTGAATAACTGAGAGATTTACAACATTCCTTACAATAATCAATTAAAAAGAATAGCCTCCAAGTTATCAGAACAAAAATAGTCAGACCATCTCCTGACTACTATGTAAAAAGGTACAAGTCTCACAGAGCAGATATACTGGATTTGAAGTCCTGTACATACACAACATGTATATACATTCATTAATGCACCCTAGTTACTGCACATTAAGTTTAGTACTTGGTTAACCAAGTAGCACAGTAGCACCAGCATACCTTTTTTTGTCACTTACTGCACAGTAGCCTAATAACACTGCGTAGTAGTGTTAGTGCAGTTTCTGATCGGTACACTACTGTGCAGTGTTATTAGTCTACTGCACAGTAAGCATCTTTTGTAGATGCCCCCACACTGTATTTTAACGGTATCTTGATTGCTTACTAGTACAGAAGAGAATTGAACAATTGCTATAAAACTTGTGCTTATGTTGTAAGCGTTAGTTAAACTCAGAGGACTTTGTCACGGACAATAAATGCTCAACTTTGTTGGCTTCCATAGATGGGAGTAAATTCTTAGTTTGTCTGCTGCATGTGAGACCCTATTTTGCGTGTAGAGCAAATACTGTGTGCTTATGATATGGGAGTTCCCACCCAGGCTGCACTAAACTCAAGAGTTAATAAACAAATTCAACATAAGGGCTAGGACAGAAGTTACACATAAACTATTATAAGTGATCAGAAACCAGTTCAAATACGTAACACAACAGAAGTTCAGCACACAAACTGCTTTAAAAGTAGCCAAAACCGGTTTAAGATGAATGTGGATGGATGTAGTACAAGACTTAACTGACTTAGTTTAAATCGGTTAATTGATCTTCTGTCCCAGATCCCCTCCAGATTCAAGTTAACTTACACTCCCCCAGGATCCTTTGCATCTCCCCTTCAAACCTCCCCCTTGCAGGGGCGGGTGGCCTAGCCTTGGCCCAAGTGGTATGTTCCAGGCCATAAGGTAGGCATGCTCTAGCACCCCCAGGTTTCTGGCCAGAGCCACTGCATGCACGTGGCTGCATTTCTGGAATCAAATGAGAATGCCTGTTCACTTGCTTATTGGTTCAATTTACACAGCTCAGACTAACCTGCAAAAATTGAATCAATTCAGCCTCCGGATTTTTGACATATTCCCTTATAGAACAAACATCTTACTGTTTTTAAACAAATTTGCAGAAACTAATTTGTTTTATGTTTAAATATTTCTGAGAGCACGACAATTTCTCTCTCTCGCTTTTCTTTTTTTGGATGCTCACCTTAAGATAAACAAGATAAACAATAACACAGGATACCTTCAAGTATGCTACTCTTATACAGTGTCTACCACTTTGAAAGGCAGCTACTTTTTACTGAGCTCTCCCATTCATCTCTTGCTCCCTCCTACTACCAGAAAGGGAGACCACTAGTTGAAGCAGTTTCTAACTGGTATTCTTTGAATTTGGAACATTTTGTATTTGCGCACTCTAAATGTTAAGACCCGATACTTGTTATGTACAGTTACTATCATTTGGGATAAAAATGCTGCATGCAGACAATAAAACATTTTTAGATAATGCTCTTCACATTAAGGCTAACAATTACATTTTTTTAATGAGAGAAGTTAAGGTTGGGGGCGGGTTGGTTACCTTTGATGGCCCCCTTTTTCATATGAAGCAGCAAAACTAGAATCAGATCAGGAAACAAGACTGACAGGCTGCTTCAACTGAATTCAGTTTTAAGATAGGTTCTATTCTGAAAAGTGTCTTAATAATATTGCTAAACAGATCTGCTACATGAACCTACCAGAATCAACATTTTCACCCTTATTAACAGTGTAAAGACTAGTTCACCCCCACTCTGCTCTCCTCCTTTGTGGACTGATAAACTGTTTTGTTAATACAGTTGAAATGGGATTGCCCAGAAATCCCCAAGGACAAAATTCAGTGTATGGAAGCCTTTATTATTTGTGATGATTAGTGAGAATGAGCAAGCCTGGCATTACTCTGGGCCTAGAGTGCACTTGCTTGGTTGTCCGTTAAACATGTAGAAAACAATGAGGCACAGAACACAAAACTCCATAATGACAGTTTTAGAAAGTTACTTTTCAAGGAAAATCAGCATTTTCAAATTTATTATATTTCTTCTTTGTCTCTTTCCTTAAAATCTCTGGCTAGCACCTTCATGGAACACCATTTCAGGGAGAAATGAAACAAGCATACAACTTCTTTTACAAGGAAATAGTTGATTTCTTAATTACTTCTGAGGTTTCTTTTCAAATAACTAAAAGGACTATTGGTATATACAAAACCTGCTCTGTGTCAGATTAAAAAAAACACCCAGAAATGAAAACCTCTGATTAATGCTAAGTGCCCACTTATAAGAACTTTTGCAGTTTGTGTAAAACGTTAAATAAAAACAACATAAGGGAAGGGGTATTAATTTAAGTGACAGCAGTAAGAAATAAGGTTTCTAAGTTATAAGGAAAATTAGCTTATTTCCTTTTTTTAACAACATAAAAAACATTACTATTGAATACCAGTAATGGGACTTATTATCGGATAAATCACAAAACTAAGTGATACATACAAAAAAGCAAATAGGTCTTCCAAATTTTAATCTCAGTATGAAATGACTACACTGATTAAAGTGCAGTGCTGCCAACTGAAGTGGTATGTTTATGAGTAATTCTAACTGCTTTTCCAAATTTTCTGTGTAAAAACCCATACCCATTCTACATCCAAAACCTATGATCCATTTCTGTTAATAAAACCTTAACACTTCATCTCTACAGAAGCTGAAGAATGAGCATTACATTGTTTCTGAACAATCCTCATGTTGAAAAAAACTGAATGGAGATATCTATGAAAATGCAAAGCATACATGCAGACACTTGTAAGTTGCTTCATCTTCCCATCCCCCTTCCTCTGGTGCTCCTTCACTGCTACAGGTACACACTATGACTCACACCACCTACATGCTCTCTTTAGGTTAGCTGAAACAGCAGCAAGCCCTGTACATACTACAAAAATAGCACATTAAAGAATAAGGATTTCTTTGCGTGAGATCTTTTATTGGATTAACTGGATAGTTGAAATGTATTCAAAAGCTTGGGTAATTCTAAGACATGCAAGATACATTAAGAGTACTTATTCTTTATATTGAATAGAAGCAATGTAAAAATGCTATTCTGCATCATGATTTGACCCCGTGTCTATTTTATATTGCAAGGTATGTTTGTTAGCAAAAGGAGAGAAGAAATTTTAAAAAGTTATATCATTCAGGCAAAGAAGCTAATGGGGCAAAGAAAAAATGTTAGATATTTTTTAGGTTAGATTTTGGACAATAAGTCAGCATTACAACTAATCTTTCATATAACACTTCTTCATCATTGTCCTAGCAGATGCATATTATAATATTCTTAGCCTCATGCACAGAATATTTTCTTCAAGAACTTCATGTCATAGCACTCATATTTCATCCCATTATCTTACTGATTACTCTGTTTAAGTGGCCAGTCTTAGCCAGCATATTATATTACCGGCTTCTTATATTTGTCCCCTCATCTATCTTTCTGAGGAAAATAGGGTTTGCTCTAAATGCATTGGCATAAAATTAGCCCTAAGTAGCAAATTCTAACAGCAAGGTTATTCCATCATGTTGAAGTTAAAACCACAAAAAAAATCATGTCGATGCATATTTTAGCATCAGACTGGTTCAGTTCCCTTCATAGGTGGCCGAAGGGGATGCGGGGGGAACTGGGCTCAGCCCTCACAAACACAGATAGCAGGTAGGATCTCAGGGCAGCCCAGCTGCAGGCTGCTGCAGTGGGGGGGAAGGGGG
>NW_017729026.1:16719624-16737690 GCF_001723915.1 Gavialis gangeticus | reverse complement strand
GGGGGGGGGAGGGGGGGGAGGGGGGGCGGCTGGCGCGGGGCAATGACTCTGGGCATGGTGGAAGGGGCGCGAGGGAAGGGATGGGAGCAGCAGGGCCCAGACCTGATCCCAGACCTGGCTCTGCTCCAACCTATGCCTGGTCCCACCCCCATTTCCCTCCCACCCCCTTATGGCTCTTTCCCCTCCCCCTGCAGACTTTCCTATGGGGAGGGGGGTTGTACATGGATGTGTATGCACTCTCAGCCCCTCCAAATTTTTTTTTCTCCCTCTGCTTGTGGTTTCATTTTAAACTTCATTGCCATTGGCATGGTTTCTGCTAGCTTCCTGGGTACAGTCTTTTAAAGGAATATGCTTAGCAAGGAGCTTTCTTCGCTATCCCACAACCCATAGATTTTCAGGTCAGTTAGCCACCACAAAGCAAGCTGAAAACAATCTTCTACATAGTTCAGGAGAACAAGGAGAATATATTATCAAGGCCCACTTTAGTCTTGCTGGAATCCAGCTGCCCAGTGTACATCTTTCCTGTGACAGAGTGACAATGTTTTCTTTGAACATCTTAGCAGAGGTTGATCTTGTTGAGAAAATGGTGCCTGTTGACTTACAGGAAGATGACAGTTTGTTATTAAGGGAACTGATATCTAGGATGCAGGGGTAGTAATCAACTGGAAAGCCAGTGCTAATGACAATGCCACTGGGTTTAGATGTTACTGAAGGAAAAGGGGTGAGACAGTGCATGGATGGTGTTCTTAAAACACAATGGAACAACTACTAGTTCATTCACAACTGTTTCCAAAAATAAGCTGAATTCATCCCGTTGAAGTGGTCTGTTGAGGGAAAGATTCTTGAAAAAAATAACCTCAAGACAGAGTGGTTTGTGGTTTACTAAAGTCTTGAACTAAATACTCTTCAAGGCTCAAGGATCTGCAGAGGTGTCTAGTAGTACTTTGAGTATATTAGGATACTTTGTCCTTTGAGAGAAGGAATAAGTTTAAAGAGACTAACAAGAATGACCCCAAATCCTCAGTAAAACCTTCAGTTCTAGTGCTCTGCTTAGCCAACAAAAAGGAACTAACAGTCAGGGGGCTGAAGAAAAGACCACCTTTAAATTTCCCAGACTAAGTAGTCACAGAGAGATTCTGGGACTGTAGTGAATCTGAGTCATAGCATAAGACAAGTGATGGAATAGCCCCTGATGCCAGACGGAAGACTGTTTTTTGCTAAATGTAAGCTGACTCTACTCTAGAAATATAGCTGCCAAATCCTTATTAATTTTTAATCTTTCAAATGAAAAGCAACTGACCATGCTACAATTATAAACAAATGTGGACTTATTCTACATGTGCCAAAATAAATCAACCTCCATCCAGACATCTTTCAGCTGATACATTCTATAGAAAACATATGTAACCCCTTCAGCACTAGTTATTTGAAATAGCACCTAGGTCAGTGTAACACCCCCTCACACACACACTGGGTTGTGTAGTGTGTTGTGTGTGTTTTATGTGGGCAAGATAGCCCCTGTTGTTCTGGTCAGCGCACAGCAATCTGGGACCTGTATCAGGGCAAATTATGTAAAACGCTCTGGCTTCATTGGCCAGAGGAAGCAGAAGATTCTCCACACAGATGAGTAACAGAGGCTGGACTGTGGCAGTCTCTAATGGGACAAGGCTTGGGTGATATCACACCAGGTATATAAGAATAACTCAACTAAGGTTTCTAGCTTTTTCTCCTGGGGATGCGGAGAGCTGCACAGCTGTATTGTGAGCCAGAAAACCTGCTTCCTGTGTGGGGGTGGTCTCCTCCCCCCCCCCTTCACTGAAGAAGCGAGAAAAAGCTATGGGACAGGAAAGCCTCAGGTACAGGGAGAGAAAGTCTGTCTTGGAGTGTTAGACTCTTATTTCCTACCTCTTTCCCCTTCTTTCTTCTTAAATGGATTAATGCCATGGGGGGTATTAATCCCTGAAGCAAACCACCCAGGAATGGGTACTAGCAGTTCATGGCCCCAGTGTATACACTGTAGTGTCTCAGCACAGTGGTATAGCTGGGACTGGATGTCCAGGCTACAGCCATAGGCCTGGACCTTTTTTGCTGTTTCATACCTATTGCCTTTCAGACTGAGTGATTGAATCTCAGCCATGTTTGGCTGGCAGCTTTGGGCCAGGGTAAAGCCTGGCACCAGTACTGTAGCAAGGGCGTGGAAGAGTGGGGTGACTGGTCTGGCCGCTGAAGCGAAGGGGCACCAATAGGTGATGCTCAGCCAGGGTGGGATGCAGGACGGAGCCATGAGTGGCTTGTTTGGGGGGACATAGGGATGGGGGTAGGGCAGCTCCCACCGCTGTGTGTATTCCTGAGCAAGCATGGGGTGGAGCATGTGCACCCTGGGTCTGTGCACAGGGTGAGGGCAGGCTGCCACTGCAGGCTTTGCTCTGGGTGCCAAGCTTTGTTGCTATGGCACTGCCTGGCCTGGTTTCAGCCAGGGTGAGACCTGGCACTTGCTGATCCAGGCCTCAGTGTGATATAGGCCTGGCCAGCTTTTGCTGTCCAGCTCGGCCCAGCCAGATAGGCCTGGGCCTCCTTTTGTCCTTTTTGTAGTTCATGTCCCAACCAAGTGGAGTGGTTGAGCACTAGATGTAGCTAAGGCCAGAGTCAAGATAGGCCTGACCTTTCCTCTGAGGTCTTTTGCAGCTTTCTGCCCAGAAGAACTGGCACTGGGACTTGGAATTTTAGGGTACAGTATGCTGACGGAAGCTGCAGTTAACCCCTCAAAGCTGCCAGGCCAAAGTGGAGGTTGGTGCTGTACTGCTTCTCCCAGGAGCAATGGAGTCCCTTACAATGCAGAAGGACCTGTGCTCTCGAGCAGTTCCCTGCAGCGCAGTGAACCCAAGGAGCAGCACATGACTCTCCGGTGTGGCTTCCCCTCTCCAGCCCACTGCTGAAGGGCAGGTATAGGGGTGCAGACCCCTGGAACTATCTGTTGGGGAGCCCAAACTCCCAGTCTGCCTGGGTATGGGTGAAGCTTCCCCAAGAGGGTGACACCTATAGACTCTGCTCTGTAGTTAGTAGTGTTTTAAATTGTATTTGGTGTTTTTTCTATTTTTTGTAATAAATCTGATTTTTGTGTTTTCACTGCTTGTGAGGAGGGAGTTTTGTTTATGCAGGAAAGCCTGGTAATTAATTTAGTGTTTCCCAGGTGGTCTGAGTGGAAGCTTGAGCCAAGGTAATATTTTAGCCCCAAATTGAACCCGGCCCTTGTTGCTGCCGACTGGTGCCCAGCGGAAGGGTTACATTAGGTTAGGTAACCTACCCTTTGTATAAAGAGGGAGCCAAAAACTTCTACTTTTTCAAGTCAAGATTGCTGGCAGTTTTTCCTAGTGCCAAGAAGCCTGCTCTGGCAGTTGCACTGCCCTAAGGCTACTCATCACAGTGTTCTCAATACAGCAGTGACTGAGAAATTTCAATAGGCCAGGGAAATTGTGGGAAAAAATTCAAATTCCTGAATTATCCCAGGTAAAGTCTAAGTTCTCTTGTCCAGAAACTATTTCTTAGAACCTCTTTCAAAATTGAGGACAGGACTGAAAACATCCAGGGAAATGTCACAATCTTGTCTATTGACAATTCTGTCAATGGGTTCTAGTTTTGAATAGACGGATTCCAGGTGACAAGATCATGTCAGGTGCAGTTTGTTAACCCTGCACTAGACAGATGCCGCAGCAGTTTAGGAAAACCCTAAGAACAAACCCTAAAAACAACTAAGTAGGGGAAGAAAATTTAGGTTTAGTTTGGTTTTTTTGTTTCAACTGCTAATAGAATTTCTAGGAATAAGGATAAGTTTGGAGTAACTTGGAGCATAAATGGCAACACACTATAAATTCAGCCTATTTATGGAGCCATAAAATGACAAAGCAGCTACAAAGATGTTCCACATTAACACAGAACAACTTTCTGGCTGGTATATAAGGCACCTTCTATTGAATGTGTGGCACGTGTTCCAGACCCAGGGCTATACCAGATTATCAGCATCAGCACTAAGTCTCAAACTGGCCCAAGGCTGCTTCATGTAGGCACTGGAATGGTGCAGCCACGGGTCTTGAACTCGGCCTGGAACTGCCTGGTCTTAAAGTCAGCAATCGGCTGAAAGTTACTAAAAGGTCCCAAACTGATCTAGCAGGCTTGCAATCTTGCCCTGCAGGAGATATGAGGTTATTTAAAAGCATTGTAGCACAGGAAGCCAATGAGCTTGCCTGCACCCAGTATGTGGGGTGCAGGGCAAGGCTGCAAACATGCCAAATGTGGGAAGAGCCCTGCCCTCCTGCCTTTAGATTCAGGACACAGCCCCCCTATCTGATCCCTGAGCAACTGGGGACCCAAAGGTGGGACCCTTCCAACCAGGACCCATAGGTGCCCTGTGCTCAATCTTGAGGAGGGACTGGGCATGGAGTGGTTCCAGGTCTAAAAAAAGAGTGTGAAGCCCAGCTGTGCTTGCATGCATAATGTTCAGGAGCCTGAAATGGGGGGAGCCTGAGCCTGGAGATAGTATGCATGATTTTTAAGAATCCCAGACGTGGGGAGAAACTGCCTAGCTGGGCTGCATATGCAATGTTTAAAAGCTGGGGGCACCAGTGAGGCCCTCCCTGATTTCTGGTTCCCTATCCCAGGGCTTTAGTAAGTGCAGTGGGGTTTTTAGACCCAGGACTACTCTTTGCCTAAATCCTGTGTTGGGATAGAAACCAGAGCTTGCATGCATGTGTGGTATGACAGGATGTGATTTTTGGGATGGGACACAAAATTCCTCAGATCCCAATCACACTATTATTTTTAATCCTGCTAGGAACCAAAGTCTGAGCCTGAGAAGGAAAATCCTAAAGGTGGGAGTATTTGGTGTTGAAATTGACCGGAAGCTGCCGCTTGAGAGATGCTCAACAGGATCCAAAATGGTGATTTAAATATTCTTTTTAGATGTAGTCTCTCTCAGATGTGGCCATTTTCTAGAGGGCAATGACTTCAGACAACATTCTGGCACAACAAAAGCATTGGATCTCTTTACAAAATAATTTTGGAGTTCTCTGAACACATAAATTAAAACTTGTGAGTAAACATTCTTAAGACACTTTGGTTTCCAGACTGCAGTTTATCCTTTTGACCGGCACAAATGCTTTCTTATTAATTTTCTTTAGTAGTTGCATCTAGCTGTTATTCAAAATATTTGTAGCACCTAAAGGGTAAACTAAGGGTAAACTTTTGTTTACCACCAGAAATTCTAGGTAGGTATTAGTTTTAGCCATATTCCTTGTCACGCTCCAGCTGGACTCTGCCAGCTTTGCTTAGCAACAGATGCCGTCAAGCACTCTCCTCACAATATGGAAAGCCCCCATTTGGTTTGCTACATGGTGCCTGGCCATGTGCTGGGGAAACCCCGTCCCCTGTGGAAAACTACCAACCGGGGCTTGAAATGGGGTTTGTCATCTGGCCTATAAAAGCTAGGCTTCCCCCCCTCAGTGGGGGGGGGGGGCGGGAATTCACCGCGCAGTGGGGAGAAGCCAGAGCAGTCACCGCTCAGTGGGTACGCCTGGCCAGCCTCCCAAGGCCTCTCTTGCCTCCGGCATTCATGCATTCGTTCGTATCTTGTCACTAGTTCGTATCTCGCATATTGACCGTTCGTATCTTTTGTTACCATTTGTATCTTTTGTTCATCGTCGTTTTCGGTCTCGGATTTAGATCCAAGTGTAACCACCTGCGCAGCCACATCCACACCGGTGGTGAGTAAGTAAGAAATCAAATAAAATGTTCTGGAACTGTTACGAGTCTACATCTCCCTCTCACAAACTAACATCAGGGGACAGAACTCACCGGGGCTATAGCCACAACCTGGCTCGCACCCCAAACATTCCTCATTTGCATATGTTATTTTATGTGTAGCTCAAAGAAGATAAGCAGAAATCATCAAATTTTAGTTTATGGACTTATTGGGCAATTTCTCCACTATGTTCCCTCTTATACTATAACCAGAATTTAATACAGTTTCTAGATGTATATCACAATTGATCTTAACACCTGAGAAATGAGCAGTTATTACAAACTGCAGCCAAAATCATATACCTCTGTATTGGATTGGATTGATTTCTGTCAAAAGGATCCTATAAAGTGCATCAGATGGAAGATTATTGCCAACTATTGAATCTAGTCTGGAAGCACCCTCAAGTTTGCACAATGTAATGAGGCATTTTGCATAGTCTATGAAATGAACCAAGGAAAGAATGTTTAGAGTTTTAGAAAATCCTAATTTATGATGTAAAACTTTAGCTATCTACAGAACTGATGATAAAAACAAGAAAACTCTTCATCATTTCTAAAGTGATCTAAGATGTTTTGTATCCACCTTTCACACAAAACAGCAATATATAATACATTCTGTGACTAACTTCACTGCATTTAAATGCCAGTTGTCCAATGGCTTAAGAGATACCTCTTCTGAAATCATAATTTTGTACGCTGCCAAATTTTTTATAATCTAAATTTCACATAACTGTGGTTAAGGGGCATTTGACAAAATAAACCCTTATATCTGGTTCATTTTATGGGCAGATGCAGTATCACAAAAAAATATAAGTGTCTCCAGTCATCTTCATAGGCTGTTAACTTTGAAAATTCTTTAGGGCCAAGGGAATGCTAAGTGAACATGAAATTACTCTGGAAAGATTTATCTGTTAACGTGTGCTTTTTTGTCAAAGCAGGAACACTTTGTTGTAAGCCTGCTTTGGAGAAAAGCTTTAAAAAAGAGTCCCAACAAATGTCAAAACACTGTGGCCTGATATTTTGGAAGAAAATATTTTAAGATACCACTGTAAGATATATGTTGTACAAATACCAATGTTTATGCAAAGCACAAAAGTCCAATTCAAAAATAAATTTTTTCATAGGCCCAAATGAAACTGGTTTGGATTTGCCTTTGTGGAATACCTCGAAATTTACAATTTTTGCTGCCAAATCAAAATAAAGTAAAGTTTCAAAATCCCCAAATCTTTTGCAAAATGCACAGCTCTAATGCTAACATTTTTATTTCACCCCTGATTGCCCTACTCTCAGTATAGTTTACTAAATGTGCTTATGTGGCTTAATTTTTTTTTTTTTGCAGAGTTTAAAAATGCATGTTAATCTTCCCTAGTAAATGCAGATATAGACCAGCATTCAACTACATTTAAATAAAACGCACATAGAAATGAACATATGGTCCATTGTTCTTAGCAATGGCAAGTAAAGATATCCCTCTAGATAGTAAAGCAAATTTTGGAAAATACTATATTTACCTGAATATAACAGAAAGTCCCCTTTTGCCCCCACCCCCATTCAACATGGGGAAAAAGCCTGTCATCTTGAATTCAAGTGGAAGGTAGGAGGGTGGGGAGTGTGTGGGGAGGGGGCTGCTGTGGTTCCAACTCTGGCCGTGATCTGGGCTTGGGGCCAGAGTTGGAGCCACAACAGCTTTCTGCCCCTTGGACCCTTCCCCCCCCACCAATACCCTACCAACCCCCTTCAGACTCCATCTCCCTGGGTGCTGCAAGGCTGGGCTGCAGCTATTGTGCTCAGTGCCCCAGGCCAGAATGGGGCTTGAGCTATGCTTGACCATAAACAGCCTGGGGGCAAGGGGTGGGGAAGCAGAGGGAGCAGAAGCTATTTGGGGCTAGTGGTGAGGGCGCAGGAGGAAGCAGGGTGCAAGATCCATGGAGGGTAGGTGACAGGCATGGGTGGGAGGGCAACAGCAGGGACCAATGGTGGGGAGGTGAGAGGTAGCAGTCAGCTCACTTGCCCTACTCCCCCTCATCTCCACTGCTGCTTTTCCCACTGCAGCAGTTGGGCAAGGCAGGCGAATGGACAAATTTAAGAGAATGATCCTTCAATAATTAGTCTATACATTTAAAATTATAACCAATTTAAAAATGTTCCATGCATTAGAATCTAATTATTGGGGGGACTGTCTTAAATTCAAAGTCATCTTGGATTTGAGTAAATACAGTAAATATTGCCATTTTCTTCCCATCTCATTAGTCTTAATGTCACTGGCCCCTAAGTATTCACATGCAGAGAATGTCCCAAAACATGCTAAATTAGATGTTGCTCAGGAATTGTTTTGCCCTAATGCTGCCATAGTACTTCTCAAAACTTGGAGAAAGTAGAAAAATCAGTTTTGGCATGAAATGGATATTCTCCTCAAATGACAAACCCAGCAGTACAGCAGTTTCCCTATCACTTTTATTGTTTAAATATTTGACCATTCCAGAATGCAGTTACATTGACCTTCATCTAACATACTTACTTTTTAATACTTTTTAAATATAACTCCCATAACAGTCCTTAATGCAATGATTAATATACTTTTTGTGATAAGTCCCTGAAACACCAGGCTATTGCATTTAGTCACAGAGTGCTTGAATAATGTACAAATTATAAATTTTCTGCAACTCATTAGTACTTCCTGACAGCCATTACAGACTTGTAGTACTTCTGGCTATGGCATCAGTACACAGGCTTGGCTTTTATACTTTTTAAAAATTACCTAATCCTGCTTTCAGTCTTCCTAGAACTAAACTGAAGAAGCAAAGATAAATCTATCAAAAATACTGATGGTGCTTTCTAGACATTCTACAAAACTAGTGCCAACAAGAGAAACTGGAGGGGCGTAGTCTAGTGCCAGACCACCAGAAAAGACACAGAAGTTAAATTCCAGTCAGGCCACTTCAGTTTTACTTAACAATGCTGATTTTACGTTGTGTTAAACCACCACAAAATAGGATCTGTATTGATATTTTGGGGGGCAGGAGGATTCTCATTGTTACCCATTCTCCTTTCTTATGCATCTAGATACATTCTCAAGTTTATTATAATATCATAATCTTTAACATGCACTGGTATTTGTTTTAGATTTCACATAGCAGAGGTTTCAGCACTCTTGTAGCAAGGCATGCACATTTTTATGAAGCATAAATGAGAAGATATACATGCTACACTTACTCAGACTTGGGATCTGGGATGGAAAAATCATGAACTGCATTTTCCCCCATTTTTCTACGTTGTCATCAAGTATACCTAGATAGTGCCATTAGTTTTGTCCAACAAGAGAATAAAATGGTCAAGCTAGCACTAATTCCTTGCAACAGCTAAAACCCTGAAGATCTATAGCTTCACCACAGTTCCAATATTGGTCTTCTGCCTTAAAAATTATTTGCCCACCATACTAACATGCTAGAATACAACAAAGCTATTATTTCAAGTTTACTGACAAAAAGCTTAGCTTAATTTGTAGTACCTTTTTCATCTTCAGTTTAATGATGAACTACATTAAAATATGAGGAAGCAGAACGAAAGACATAATTATGAAAACAGTAGTTTAAATAGTAATTGCCTAATGCAATTGTTTTTATTCTCATGATAAATAGTTACCTCTGGCATATAAAGTTTCTGTGGCCATGACCTACTACAAATTCTGAAAAACTGGAAGGAATTAAAACAAACAAACAAACAAACAACCCCCCCCAACCAAATAAAAACTTCCCTTTTGTCCAGAGGCAAGTATATTGGCTATGTTCAAAAGAAAAATCTGAGGATTTAAGAAGAAAGTTT
This sequence comes from Gavialis gangeticus, assembly GCF_001723915.1. NCBI lineage: Eukaryota > Metazoa > Chordata > Crocodylia > Gavialidae > Gavialis > Gavialis gangeticus. The sequence goes on along the minus strand of NW_017729026.1, from coordinate 16,728,075 downwards.
CAAAATGCAAGTAAGAATACAAGCTATATTACTGGTAGTTCAGTGTCCTTAACTGATCATAACTAGACTTCATCAATATTTTTTCCAATACTGCTCATGCAGCTAAACACAGGCTTTCCTCATTTGAAGGACCAAAACCTTGTACAAGGTAATGTACACTTAACATTTCATGCATGATTTAGTCTGCAACCATTATTTAACTTTTATCCACATTTCAAGGATTCTGAACCTTTCCAGAATTTATGTTCTTTAAGGCTTGTTTTTTAATATATACATTTTCTTACTGTAGTAAGATCAAAACAGTTTTTAGTGTCCTTTAGTTGAATAAAAACTAGTCCCTTTAGACAAAACACTTATTACATACAAGGAAACCTAAAAAAGCCCACCATGTGTAGGGATGGGAAAAATCAGAACACACTCATAAGAAATAATCTTTTTAGTTCAAAATTAGTAACGCCTTCACAACACAGCAGATTTAAAAAATACATAAGGAATGTCTGCATCCCTTGTATAAAACTTCATTAATTACAAAAAAAGTGAAACCAAAGAGCTTTGAATTTATGAGAAAAGAAAAAAAATACAGACTGAAAAGCATCTGAGAGGTGGGGGAAAAGCATCCACCCCAGCCTCTTAATACTCTGAAATAGCTCAATAGAATAGCTATGCCATATAACTCTTTTGCCAACACTGATTCAGGAATGCGTTTTTGGAAAGTTATGTCAATCCAAAAGGAATTGTCCTAAGGGGAAAAAAGGTACTCTCCATGTGGCATCAGTATATACACATGAGGAGTTATGGCAGAATAATGATTATGCTCTTAATGCACATCCAGGCATGTCTCAATAACTTCTCCAGAACTTCCCTCTATAAACAAGCCATTAAACATACTATAATATTTCAGTCTCCTTTGATTGATACTAGTAATTTTTCAGAAAGTTTTTTTTGAATTTAGAAGTTTATCATGAAAAGCTCACTTTCCTTGGGAGAGGAAATGAATAAAGCTAGCTGAAAACAATCCCATCCACTTCTGGCACAGTGTGCAACTGAGTCAGCAGTACTTTGTGGTTAACCATTTCAAATAGCTGCTCCCAATCAGCAGAATCAGAATCATTATTTCAGTTCCGCCCATCACAAATGAAGCAACCATTCATCAATGCCATTGGGTCTAGAACTGCCATAACTAGGACTGCAGTCAGACTGGAAAAGGTCAAGGACATTAGAGGAAGTTGGATGTTGCTACAGCAAGTTATACTGTAAATATAGCTATTTCTACATAAACAATGGGTAATTTAGAATTAGATGTTGCTTTTGATGAATTTAATAAAAATAATGTTTTGCAACACACAGAATCTTTTGCCGTCATTGTAAGACTACACCCTTTTCAGGCAGCTCCCCAACAATCAGGATATGCTGCTGTCCCATTTTTCCAGTTTTACTGGGGAAATTTCACAAAGATAAATTCTGTCACTACTCTTGATGATCATCAGCATAACTACCAAAAATGCTTTAGTAAAAACACCCTGCTGGTTTTACAGCTTTTTCTTTTAACAGCTTTTCTTCTTTTACTAGAAAGAACTGCTTTAAGTCCAAGTGAAGGTGAGAATACAGGATTCAAAGGGAATAGATGTTTTGCACTGAACTTATTGAAGCGATGCTACTCAGAAGAGGCAAATACCTTTTAAAGGAACCAGGAACTTCCATCATCCAGACCTCAGTCAAATTTACGTAACTTCTGGGCTTTAAGAACCTCTGAACCACACTGGACTCATTCTGACACGAGTACCTAAATTAAGAATTGCCAATAAAAGCATCATTCATGTCCATCTACAACTACAAGTTGTGCTGCAAATGACCCATGAAAAGACTAGGCTATCAGAAAACCAAAGTAGCCAATTTGTCACATTTTAAAGGTCAGCAACATGAATGTTTTTGTTCATATGAGCTATTATGCAAGCAAGAGGTTTTAGAATCTGCTCAACATGTTATAACTACTTCTCTGAAATGGTTGACCACAAAGAAGTCACTCTGTGAGAAGTCACTGCTCACTGAAAGACTTTTTCAATAAAATATTCCTTGAATGAACAAAGAACACCCCTCCCACCACAAAACAATCAAAGCCACTCAAAAGAAATAGCCAATGGTAAAGAGGACATCCCAGGAACTCCCTTGTCTTTCCTCCCCTTCCTTTTTTTAAACCTAATTTATTAACAAATCTAACTTATCAGGTAACAAATTTAACATTTAAAGATGCATCCAATCATTAAAATATCTCCTTCCCCTTTCTAATATTAATAAGCAAGTTCCAGTGACAAGTATGCTGAGAGAGAAGACATCTTGCTTCCTTGAACTATTACTGCAGCTCGTCTATGCCTCCTTAAGATAGCAGTTCTACAGAAGTATGGTGTTAGTGTGGGCCCAGCAAGAGGGGAGAAAGGAGAGAAACTACATTAATTACTGAGAGTTCAGGAACAAAAGGAACAAACCATCCAGATGTGCAGGAAGACTAGCAAGTATGGCAGAAGACCAGCTTGGCTTAGCAGGGAACTCGTCAGTAAACTAAATCACAAAAAGGAAGTTTATAAGAAGTCGAAACTCGGACAAATAACTAGGGAAAAATATAAGAGCATTTCTCAGGCATGCAGGAATGAAATCAGGAAGGCCAAAGCACAATTGGAGTTGCAGCTAGCAAGGGAGGTGAATGGTAAGAGGAAGAGGAGGGAAAGTGTGGGTCCCTTACTGAATGGGGGAAGCAACCTTGTGACAGGATGCAGAAAAGGCTGAAGTGCTCAATGCTTTTTTTGCCTCAGTCTTCACAGGCAAGGTCAGCTCCCAGACTACTGCACCAGGCAGCACGGTTTGGGGAGGAGGAGAGCATCCAACAGTGGCAAAAGAACAGGTTAGGGACTATTTAGAAAAGCTAGACATATACAAGTCCATGGGGACAGACTGGATGCACCAGGAGGGTGCTGAGGGGGTTAGTCGATGTGCAGAGCCATTGACCCATCATCTTTGAAAATTGATGGTGATCCGGAGAGGTCCCAGATGAGAAGAAAAGGACAAACAGTGCCCATATTTAAGAAAGGGAAAAAGGAGGATCCAGGAACTACAGCCTACAGGAACTACAGGATTCACCAAGGCCAAGTCATACCTAACCAACCTGATTACCTTCTATGATGAGGTGCTTGGGCGTGTGGATGCTGGGAGGCCAGTGGATCTGGTGTACCTTGATGTCAGCAAGGGTTTTAAATACAGTCTCCAACAATATTTTCCCAGGCAAACTAGGGGAGTACGGGCTGGATGAATGGACTGTAAGGTGGATAGAACACTGGCTGGAGTTTCAGGCTCAGAGAGTAGCAATCAATGTCTCAATGTCTAGATTGCAGCTGGCATCAAGCCCCAGGAGTCAGTCTTGGGGATGGTTTTGTTCAATGTCCTCATCAGTGACCTAGAAGATGGCATACAGTGCACCCTCAGCAAGTTTGCAGATGACACCAAGCTGGGGGGAGTACTAGATATGCTGGGCAGTAGGGCTAGGATTCAGAGTGACGTAGAGAAATTGGAGGGTTGGACTAAAAGAAAAATCTCATGAGGTTCAACAAGGACAAGTACAAAGTCCTGCACTTAGGATGGAACAGTCCCATGCACCAGTACAGCCTGGGGGATGACTGGCTAGGCAGCAGCTCTGCAGAAAAAGACCTGGGGGTTACAGTGGACAATAAGCTGACAATGAGCCAACAGTGTGCACTTGCTGTGAAGAAGGTTAATGGCATACTGGGCTGCACTGGTAGGTGTGCTGCCAGTAGGTCAAGGGAAGTGATTATTCCTCCCTATTCAGCACTGGTGAGGACACATCTGGAGAACTGTGTCCAGTTCTGAGCCCCCCATTTCAAGAAAGATGTAGACAAAGTGGAGGGATTCCAGCAGAGGGCAGTGAAAATGATTGGGGGGCTGGGGCACATGACTTCTGAGGAGAGGCTGAGGGAACTGGGCTTATTTAGTCTAGAGAAGAAAAGACCGAGGGGATTTAATAGCAGCCTTCACCTACCCAAAGGGGGGTTCCAAAGAGGATGGAGCTGGACTTCTCAGTGGTGGGAGATGACAGAACAAGGAGTAATGGTCTTAAGTTGCAGTAAAGGAAGTTTAGGTAAGATATTAGGAAAAACTCTGTCACCAGGAGGGTAGTAAAGCCCTGGAACAGGTTACCCAGAGAGGTGGTGGAAGCTCCATCCTTGGAGGTTTTCAAAGCCTGGGTAGACAAAGTCTTAGCTGGGATGATCTAGTTGGGGGTGGTCCTGCTTTGAGCAGGGGGTTGGATGATCTCCTGAGGTCTTTTCCAACCCTAATTTTCTATAATTTTATGAATTAATAACCTTATTGCTCTATTAATAAATAATTCTATTGCGGGGTATTATTAGTCAACAGTGCTTGATAACCATCTCCTTCAAGAATTTTTGAAAAATGAAATTTTGTTATGACTAGTTATGCATTTGTGCATTCCCACTACCAGAAACCGTTGGGGGTGGTGGGAGAGAGGGTGGACAAAACAGGGACTGGTAAGGCCTCTTTCATGGGTGCAGAGAAGGCAGTACAGTTTGGCGGATGTCCCAGAACAAGTAAAGCTAGCCCACAGATGCAAATTAAACTGCTCTTACTACAAGCAAAACTGAAGATATTAGCTCCAAAATAAAAAACTTTGTTAATATACAGTACGTTTTTGCAGGATGAAGAATAAGGAAGCAGTAGCATATTATACCAGTTTGATGAACCCACAACAAAAAGGGAAAAGGTTAAAATCTAAGAACCACCTTCAAACTACATTTGCAAGTACCTGACATTTTGATGAAAACTCACCGTGTCTTGGTTAAGTTTGAAACTGCTTTTGAATTCTCTCTCCAATTCAAAACTAACATTTAAATCCAACTCCAAAATCAAACTTTTTTATTTTAAATCTGGTTCAATCTTAATGCTTTTTGTACTGTTCATAGAAGGCTTATTACATCCAGCAAGACAAATTTTTTCAATGAGTTTTAATGTAATTACAGTTACAAGATGTGCTGTAAATGAGCCACGAAAAGACTGGGCTATCAAACAACCAAAGTACTCAATTTGTCACATTTTAAAGATGAGCAACATGGGTGTTTTTGCTCATATGAACTATTATGCAAGCACGATGTTTTAGAATCTGCTCAACATGTTATAATGTTCTTTTTAATTATAATCAAGCTTATAAATATTTATGGGACATACAATGTGGTGCAGTTCTGGACCATTAGCCATGGAAATTTAATTTAAAAGCACCAACAATTATTGTTTCTATCAATTTATTTTACCTTACTAAAGTTTAAATCAGAGTACTAAAAGCTAAGCACACCACACAGTATATACACAATCAGATAAGGAGTAGGGAGAGATTTTTGCGAAGAAATGGCCTAAGACTTCACCCTTTACTGACAGAAGCTGTTTGGTCTACTTAGAAGGGCCTACTAACTGCATGCATAATGCCATCTGACTGGGCTCGTAGGCCCCTGGCAGACATTACATGTAGTGACATGTGCGAGAACTTTGGGGCTCATTCCCCTCACACCTTAAATTGCACTTGTGACCAGGCATCAGCTGACTGGGGCTCCCAGCCTTGGGAGCACATAGGAGCCTTGACTCCCATGCACCCTGGAGGCTGGGAGCACCCAATCAGCTGGCTGCTGCTCCCAACCTCAGAGGTGCACAGGAGTCAAGACCTCTGATGCGTTTCCAAAACTGGGAACCTCTAATCTGCTGCTGCTCCTAGCCACCAGAGCACAGTAGTCATGGCTTTGACTCTGATGTACCCATGGGGCTGTGAACAGCTGCTTGTTGCTCCCAGTCTCCTGGGTGCATAGAAGTCAAGGGCTTCAGTGCACCCCCAAGGCTGGGAGCAGCAGTCAAATGACCAGTGCTTCCAGCCTCAGGGCCACGGAGGCCTTTGACTCCGATGTGCTCCCAATGCTGGGAAAAGACGAAAGTAGCTGACTGGCTGGCTACTTGGTTTATTATAGATGTAGTTGGGGAGGCATCAGTATGTACCATTATTCAACCACCACAAATTTATTTTCTCCTGTTATTTAATTAATTTATTTGTAGAGAAAAATTAGCCATGTTAATCTGAAGGCAGAGCAGAGATGCACCTTTGAGGTTAAATAATTCAGAAATGCATAAAGTTTTATAAGCAACAGCTTTCTTGTTTAGATGCTAGAAAAGGACTTTCAGGGAGCAGGTGTTCAAATAGAAAAAGTGATGAGCTAGAAAAAGCAGGTTCACTTCTTTCTTCTTCTCTTCAACCCACCTTTGGCCTCTCTCAGCAGTCCTCCCTCTTTTTTCCTCACTTATTTCCCATCCTCCACATCTAATTACTAGGGGTCTACTGTGGTCGAGGTAGCTGCTGGGCAATTTCAGACCAGGAGACTGACAGCCATTTTCACAGGGAGAGCACAAGGCCCCCCCAATGGCTGAAGGGTCCTGCTCCTTGCTGCTGACTGGCTGTAAGGGCTGTCCATCATGTGGCCTCCACCCATCACTGCTGATTGGCGGTAAGGGGCAAGGACATATGATGGACAGCCCTTGAAACCAAATCAGGAGAGAGGGGGCGGGGCAGCAGCCATCTTGCCATGCCAGCAGCCCCCAGAGCGAGCCACCATTTGATTTTTGGTGAGGTTTGTATTTTTTTTTCCCCAGGGAGCCCACCAAAAGCATGAACCTCATGCTTTTTTGCAGGGCCTGTCTGAAATTGTGGTTTCTGCAAAAATCACAACACTGTGGTTTCAGTAGATCCCTACTAATCATTCTTTCTATTTAAATGCCTGCTCCCTGCAAATCCTTTCATAGCATGTGATGAACTGCGCTGTGGCTTAGGAAAGCTTATGCATGTCTTAATTAGTCCATAAGGTACCACTCTGCCCTGCCTTCTCCCTTATTTCTGCAGAAAAAGGTGTCCAGGCTTCTGGACAAGAACATCATCATCATAAGCATTTCTATTTTTATGTTACGAGACAATTTCTAGATTTAACTTGCTTTAAAAATGTGTTTATAAACATAGAAAAGCATAAACTATGTTTTGTATATATTTTGTATTTAAGAAAAACAAGACTGTTGATTTTCTGAAATAAATAATGGAACCAAAAAATCTAAAACTGTTCACTCCAAATTGAGGAGGGAAAAAACCACTAATGGCCCAGAGACTGTCACAGGAACAAATGGGACCCTCTTTCCATCTGCCTCCTAGCTTAGTCAGTTGTCTAAAGTTAACCTGAATTAACTTGGATACACATTCACTGATAGAAGAATTTGGGATAGCAATTGGAAAATAACTTAAACAGCCAACTCTGAAGGTGGCAATTATTTACATAAGATCAAAATGTTTCTAAATAACTTTGAAACAAATATAAACAGTTTTATTTCATTAGGCTACCAACAGAAAGTATTTTCTGAACATAATTAATTATGCTGAAAATTCATGTCTGAAATCCATCTATTCAAAATGACCTGAAAAAAGGATATCAAATGACCCACATGATGATGATATAAGAAAACATAACATAGGCAGCTTAAAGAACGGAGACTAGGTAAAAGAAATTGGTGGTTGACCTCGCCAATGCAGGCCTCCTGTCGCCGTCCCCACCTACTCACCAGAAGAAGAGAGGAGAATACCACTTGTGCCCCCGTCTCCTTAAGCTTGTTGCCCAGAGCCTTGAAATCCTTCATAATGCAGTCAGGGTCGCCTCTGGCCGTGTCATTTGTCCCCACGTGGATGACAACTATGCGGTACTGGTCTGCAGGTCAGATGTAGGCTGGGATCCTCTCTGTGATATCTCTAACCCAAGCCCCAGGCATGAAGCAGACCTGTCGCACCATACAGCTAGGACTTGCATCCAAAATCAAAGATAACAAAAAGTCCTTTTTCAAAGATATAGGGAGGATGAAGAAAGCACCGGGAAATGTGGGGCCCCCTGCAAGATCCTCTGGGCAATCTGGTGGTTGCGCCAGAGGAGAAAGCAGACCTCTTTAACCAATACTTCACCTCTGTTTTCTTGTGCAGGGACCAGGACTTCCCCACCGTGATGCAAGATGGACTCGAGGGGAACGCCTCCAGACCTCAGGTTGGGGAGGACCAGGTTACAGAGCTTCTGGAGGGGCTAGACATGTTCAAATCAGCGGGTCCAGATGCTCTCCACCCCAGGGTGTTGAGGAAGCTAGCAGGGGTTACTGCAGGGCCCTTGGGACGGCTTTATGAGCACTCGTGGTGCTCGGACCAGGTGCCGGATGATTGGAAGGTAGTCACGTGGTCCCCATCTTTAAAAAAGGGAGGAGGGAGGACCCAGGCAACTATAGGCCCATCAGTCTTGCCTCAATCCTAGGGAAACTCTTTGAGAAGATCATCATGCAGCACATCTGTGATGGGCCTGCCTCAGAGATGATGCT
>NW_017729026.1:16708996-16714624 GCF_001723915.1 Gavialis gangeticus | reverse complement strand
CAGGAGGGATGCGGACGACATTGAGAGGGTCCAGAGGAGGGCCACCCGAATGATCCGGGGACTACAGGGCAGACCCTACAATGAGAGACTGTGGAACCTGAACCTGTTCAGCCTTCACAAGAGAAGGCTGAGGGGGGAGCTGATGACCGTCTATAAACTCACTAGGGGGGACCAGAAGGGTTTAGGAGAGACCTTGTTTCCCCTAGTGCCCCCTGGCATAACAAGGAATAGCGGCCACAAGTTGTTGGAGAGGAGGTTTAAATTAGACATCCATAAGAACTACTTCACAGTTAGGGTGGCTAGGATCTGGAACCAACTTCCAAGAGAAGTGGTGCTGGCTCCTACCCTGGGGGTCTTTAAGAAGAGGCTTGATGCCTACCTAGCTGGGATCATTTGAGCCCAGTTTTTTTTCTCCTGCCCTGGCAGGGGGTCGGACTTGAAGATCTATAAGGTCCCTTCCGACCCTAGTTCTATAAAAATAGAATTAAAAAAGGATAAAGGATTGCCTAGATCGAGCGATAATATTGCAAGCCAACTGAAGAAATACTTTGGTAGTTATTTTAATAAGCACTGATGTTTTGAAACTAGTGGGATACGTATACATGACAACATATATATTTGTTATAATTCCAGTTTCTGTAATCCATTTTGAGGTGATTAAGGCACAAGCTCTATTATCTAGACTAGATAAAAATATCTGAGGACAACGCACAAGAATAAGCTACCATTTCACTTTGAATTGAAATGGATGACCCAAGAGAATTTTTTTCCCAGTAATCATCTAAAAGGAAAATTTTAACTATTTAGCCATTTAGATTTTGTAATTCATACAAGTAACCTATAATCTCTGGCTTTCCAATTGTAAAACTACTTGGTCAAGAAATACCATGTGATTACTGCTACAAAGCTGAAGGAATTCTGTATGCTTAGGCCTCTCAACTATCAGTAAATCTTTGATATTTAGATAAAAGCCAGTAAAAGAATAGGTTTGTGTGTCCCTGATGGAAAGGGATGTTGCGTGTTAACATGTACAAAGTAAATATGTTTATATTCTGATGGTTTACTATCCTAGTAAAGACCACCTTGTCAAACATCTTTTGGCAATCAATGACAACCTAATTTAAGGCACCTCAACATCCCTCAACTGGACACTAACTCATAAGAAATGCTCTCTATATCTGCCAGCTTAATTAACAGCTAATATGAACAAAAGCTCTCTGCAGTTCTTTAGTGGACAATAAGTTATCAATAGAATATAACTGTCTTATCGTAGAAGCATCTTTTGTAAAGATGCTGCATTCATTTGAGGGTCACTGAATTATCACTGGGTAACAACTGACTTCAAAAGCCACAGGTAAGACATTTCTATTAAAAATACAACATTTGTTCGGAGACACAAAGCTGACTAACTGTGCGATTATGAGATTTTCCATCAGCCTTTTCTGTGAATTTGTAACAAACGTATGTCCAAATGTTAACTGCTTCACGTGATGCTATTTAGTAGGGGGTCTGAATATAAGAAACTTTAAGCAAATAAGTTATTGGTGAGAATATCATGAGAAATGCTTGGTGAGGTATGATCAAGAGATAGAGACATTATAAACAAACAAGAATCCCTAAAATGTTTTCTCTAGCAACCATATATTTTAACATTTTCTACAGTTTTGTGGAATGAGATGAAAATTCAGATACTTAATAACAAGAACAAAATAATTTAGGATAACAATATAAACTGAACAATTCAAAATAGAGTTTTTCTTGATGCTTAGTTTAAATACTTCTGGTTGTCAAGAAAGCTCTTCATTTTACGTAGAAGTAGAGCTTAACGATAAAGTATCTTATATTCTTGGCCAAACTGTAAAATTCTCATATATAATATTTTAAGTTTTAAGAAGAGTGTACAACTCTCAATTCAATTACTCTTAGCCCTGGTCTTCAACTGTTAAATTTAAAGTGTTGCTTTATTTAAGGTTACAGTAGGCCTTTCATAGTTAAGTTAAAGACGAACCCTGCCAATTAATACTACTGAGGTGAAACATTAATAAAAATTAGTAAAATTTGGGAACTGCAAAAATGCCAAGCCAAAAATGTGGTGTCATGCTCTTCTGGGAGAACTAACTGCCATAGTCTCTCTTCCATGGTGGTAGCATTGCTAATAAGAGAAGGGATAAGAGAAGGAATTGAATGAAGCTTGGATATCAGGGCTTTGCTGCTGCGGATGACAAGAAAGTCAAAAAGGAATATCTAGTAGGTGCCTTGATGCTGTAACTTAGCTGCCATTATATTTTCCCATAGGAAACTGTTGCTAAAAGGGGCTCTGCCTTTGAGCTCCCTGACGTAGCCAGGCTAGCTATAGGAAACAAAACAAAGCATCTGTTTAAGATGAGAGGATAAGGGTTAGCTCTGCTTCTACTACCTACATATGATATACACATCTGAGAATCAGTTTGAAGTACAAAGCACAAAACCAGCGGACATGTTCATTCTCTCATTACATTTAAACTAGACCTCCATTTAGGGCTGCCCTCCAAAATGTCATAGCAACTCTAACACTCACAGATGATCAGAAAACAAGCCACAGTGGTTCTAGTAGTCTTTGCCTGAATCTCTACCACCAGTTATACATTCTTCCCTCCAATTCTCCCTGTCACATTTTCTTCTCTTCCTACATTCTCAGTTGCAATTTTATCCTTTCTGAGACTATGAATTAGCCGTGACAAAGCTTTAATTCACATTAGTGGATATCAGTACAAGTTAAAATTTCCCTGCAAGGATTATGCCATTTTCTGTAACAAATCTACCTCCAGCAGCATCAGAACTTCAGACTTCTGTTCCTCAGTTCAAAACCTCTAGATATGTATTGGGCATGGTTTTACAACTGAGAACACTTCTCCATTGGTGACTTTTATACAAAAACAACAGCCTAAGAAAAAGGAGAAAAATCTTTGGGCATCTTTACGTGTGCTGGGGGGGAGGGGGGGGCTTTAATTAGAGTGGCTCCAAGAGCTGCTCTAATTAAAGCACCCACAGTGTCTCGTGTACTCAGCATTAACAAATGCAGTTGTTCAACGAGCTTTACTTAAAGCACCCCCACCTCCATTCTGAAGCATGAGGATGCTGAATACACAAGATGAAGAGGCTGCTGAAGCATGCTGATTACCACGTTCCAACAGACTCGATTAATCAAGTCTGTTCCAATGCACTGCAATTACATCACGTCAGAGCAGCATCCCCACACATCTGAAGGCACATATAAATAGGTAGGCTTTCATCAAAGACACATCTGCCATTTTCACAAACATCCAAATTAATGTAAAAAAGTGTCTTATTAAACAGAAACACAAATGGAGAGGCGGCAAAGAAATCTGCATTAATTCTGGGTAAGTATTTCAGAATGATGATATGGAGAAATTATCTTACCTCTTCTCCTGAAAGATAGTATGCTGAAAGCAGTCCACCAACAAAACGAATATTCACTTCAAAAACTGAAATTTCAGCATTCTGGGGAAATAAGTAAGAGAATATAATTGGAACCAAATTTCAGTCTGTATGAAAATTTACAATGGCTACTTTGAAAAAAACAAAAGCACCGTGTTTCTGTGTGGGCATGCACTGACAACTTCAATTAGCAGACAAATACTGAGTTTACCACCTTCCACATTATTTCATGGGCCCAAGCTCCATGAGAACTGCATTCTGCTGTTTACAGGAGGAAGTATGAGACAGATAAACTGAATGAGAAGCATTTAAAATATATCCTTTTAAAAGTTATTTCTTCTTCCTCAGTTTAAAAACTCTGTACAGGTTTAGTTTTCCCTGACTATGAACATGGCTTGAGGCATGCTCAGGAATTCCACTGGGCATTACACCTTTCTCCTCCAAGGACAAGTTATGTTTCCTGGATGTCACAAACAACACTAATCAACTTTCCTACTTTCAGGTTCCTCCTCGGGAAACTAATTTGTATTGGTCTAACTTGATCACTCCTGTTTCCTCAAACTACCGTTGTTTTAAAGGGAAAGTACATGCTTTAATAGAATTAGTATCAGATTCATTATAAATAGTGTCTGGTTTAAATCATAAGATAGCATTTTTCATGAAAATCATGAAATTTTTTAGTGATTTTCATGAAAAATGCAATTTGCAAGGAAATACCATGTCCCGGGAGGCGAAGTAACGCAAAGCACTCACCAGCAGTTCGGGACGAGATGCATGTGGGCGGAAAGAGGAACCTGCGCAGCTCGTTAGCTGCCTCTTTGTACAATTATGGCCAGCCGGTGATGTCAGCGTCAGATGCTGGCTGGCGGAAATAAAAATGGCGGCCACAGCAGCGGAAGGGGCATATAGCTGGGAGAGAGCTACGGCTGACGCCAGCCGCAGGGAGGACTCCAAGTAAGGATCCCGAGCAGCCTGATGAGCAGGAGGCGACACAGGCCGGGGAGAGTGGAGCACCCCGACAAAGGCCACTGCCAGACAACGGAGGAGCGACAGGCTGGTCGAGTGCAGGGAGAGCTCAAGTGGCACCTGGAAGCGCAGCGGGACCCAGGTGGGAGTGCCGAGACAACGGGGCACAGAGGACAGCACGCCAGGGGGACGAAGACCTGGGGACAGCCCTGAAGGGGGTTGCGATCAGGGCGGGTATCACTGCTGGGACCTAGTATGTTGAGTGATGGATAGGAGCTAGTCTGGGAAGCGATGAGCGGAGAGGAGAGCTATCCCTCCCCGCAAGGTTTCGGAGGAGGGGAATAGGTCACGGGTTGGTTTTTGTTCACTTGTTTTGTCTTGTCACCCTGAGTGAAGGGGCATAGAAGACAGGGATAAGCATCCCCATGGCGGGGCTGCAGGGAAGCCTCGGCAGGGTACCCTAGTGGGGAAAGTACCCTTGAAGGAAGGGACCGAGGTGCGAAGGGCTGTAGGGGCAGGCCCATGAGGGCAAGCAGGGTCTCTAGCTACTGGCTCCGAGACGTGGCACGGAGAACGTGACCCATGGGAGAGGCCGCGAATAACGGCTGGGCAGCACACCGAAGGTAGCATAAGGCTGGGGTGTAGGGGTGTTGGAGCCCTGTGAGCAACCGCCAGGCAAAGCCCGGACCACCGAGGAACCCGTTAACTGACTCCACCTACTGAGGAACACCAAGTCGTGGCAGGAGAGAACAGGGTTGGCGATGCGGGGAGAAGAGAACTACTTTGGCAACGAACAGGCCCGGAAGGGGTGTGACATCTGCCAGTAGATCAAAAGCCGCCCAAGAGTGGCTAGTTGAAGCCCAGCAGTTACAGGGTGATACATTGGCCGGGAACCCCTTTAGGGGTCACTCGCCCGTCATGCAGCCAGGCGAGATGGGTCCCACAGATTTACTGGCACAGAACCTGCAAGCGTTGATGCAGATCGTGGGTTGACAGCAGCGGTTGTTCGTGCAACATAGTACGTTGGCTTTTGGAATACCCGAGATGACTGTGGAAGATGACCCACAGGCGTATATCGAGGCCTTCGAACGCCATGCCATTGTCACAGACCTTGACAAAAGGTACTGGGCCAGCCAGCTGGGAGCTTTGGTAGTAGGCAAGGCCCAGGCAGCTTATCAGGCCTTGACCCAAGAAGAAGCTCAAGACTACGGGGCAGTGAAAGCT
>NW_017729026.1:16695659-16703996 GCF_001723915.1 Gavialis gangeticus | reverse complement strand
GGTCACTCGCCCATCATGCAGCCAGGCGAGATGGGTCCCACAGATTTACTGGCACAGAACCTGCAAGCGTTGATGCAGATCGTGGGTTGACAGCAGCGGTTGTTCGTGCAACATAGTACGTTGGCTTTTGGAATACCCGAGATGACTGTGGAAGATGACCCACAGGCGTATATCGAGGCCTTCGAACGCCATGCCATTGTCACAGGCCTTGACAAAAGGTACTGGGCCAGCCAGCTGGGAGCTTTGGTAGTAGGCAAGGCCCAGGCAGCTTATCAGGCCTTGACCCAAGAAGAAGCTCAAGACTACGGGGCAGTGAAAGCTGCTATTCTGTACCACTTTGAGATTAGTCCAGAACACTACCGGCAGGTCTTCTGGGCCAAGAAGGGGGTGGAAGAGAGGCGACCGCGGGTATTACTCCAGTGGCTTTGGGACCTCTTCGGGAAATGAGTCAATCTGACGATGTGTACGATGGCGACCCTGGTGGACAAGATCATACTAGAACAATTTGTAAACGATCTGGAAGAAAGAACCCAGCGCTGGGTCCGTCAGCACGCCCCAGAGACCTGCGAGAAAGCACTGAAGTTAGCGGAGGCCTTTGCGGCTGCCGAGTGGCACTACCCACGGGAGAAGCGAGGGTCCCCATCTCCGGCTCCAGCAACAAGGGAGGTGGAGCAACGTAGGCCTGGGTACCAGGCCCAGGGAGGGGACATGGTATGTTACCACTGCAGTCGGATACGGCATTTTGCCCGGGAGTGTCCAGTGTGCACCACTGAGAGATGGCGGGCACCGAGTGCCCAAAGGGGGATGGTCGAATTCCCCAAAGAACCCATTCATGGGGAGCTGATGAACTGTAGTTTTGGGGCTGGGGGCAAGAGCCCAGTATGGGGGTGCCCTGTGGTGAGGGCCTGGGTAGAGGACTGCCCGGTCTGGGCGGTGTTAGATTCCAGGTGTGCTTGGTCATTAATTAGGGCTCACCTCTTGCTGGATGTCCCCGAGGGTCAAATAGAACCAGTGAGAGTAACATGTCTCCATGGAGAAACTCAGGCTATATGCCGAGTAAGGACCCGTCTCAGAGAGTTATGGAGCATCAGGGGGAGTTGTTGGTGGGCCTTGCACCCCGCCTGGCGTGTGATATGCTGTTGGGATGAGATTGGGCTCCCCTGTATGATGTGATGGATAGGGTGCAGGACGTCAAAGTCGCGCGCAAGACCTTAAAAATGAGGGACGGATGGCTTGGTGACGCCAAGGAGAGGGAACCGCGGGGAAGGAAGAGGATGCCATGACAGACCGGCGAAAGATCACCAGTGGCCAACAGTTCCGGCAGGCCCAAGAAGATGATCCTGAATTACAAGAGCTGTGGACCCAGGCAACGGACAAGGCTTGTCAGCCGGCATCAGTCTCCAACCTGGGGAGTCACTTCGAGATAAGACACCACCTCTTGTATAGGCTGCAACCAGGCAGGGAGGAGAAGGAAAGCAGGGTCCAACCGGTGGTGCCCTCCTGTTTTCAGAAGGCAGTGTGGCAATTGGCACATGCCAATCCCATGGGAGGCCACATGGGGAGGGACCGTACAATTGACAAGATATCCCAGTGGTTCTTTTGGCCAAAGTTGGGGGAAGATGTAGCTTGGTGATGTGATGAGTGTGTACACATCGTGTGTCAAAAGGCTAGGGAACACCGCCCCCCCCAAGCTCCAATGAGGCCAATGCCTATGATTGATCTACCCTTCTCCCAAATCGCCATGGATGTTGTTGGGCTCCTGCTGCGCAGCAGTAACGGACACCAGTACATCCTGGTGTTCATGGATTATGCAACTAGGTACCCCGATGCCATGCCTCTGAGGTCGGTAACGGCACCCTGGATTGCTGAAGAATTGGTAAAATGGATAGCCCGCATCGCCACAAGTTCCTGATGGACCGGGGCGAAACTTTATGTTGCAGGTCCTGCAAGGGGTGTGTCAAACCCTGTGAATTAAACACCTGAGGATGTCTGTCTACCACCTCCAAACCAATGGGTTGGTGGAGTGATTGAACAGAACCCTAAAAAAGGTATTGCGATGATGCCTACAAGGTGACCCCCGGCATTGGGAGCTAATGCTCCTGCTGGTCTTGTTTGTGCTCAGGGATGCCCCATCGGAATCTCTGAGGTATTCTCCCTTTGAGCTTGTGCTAGACCACCAGCCACAGGGTTTGTTATAGATCCTCCGGGAAGAGTGTGAACAGGGCCCTGCAGTCGTCTCCAACCCCTCGAAATACCAGCAAGCCTTTCACCGTCGAGTCCAGAGTGTCCGAGAGTTGGCAGCTGACAACTTGAGACAGGCTCAACAAAAACAAAAGGAAAAGGTATGACTTACATGAGAGGGAGCGGGAATTCCAACCAGGACAGAAGGTGCTGATCCTATTACCCACCTTGCATAGTAAGCTATTAACTCAATGGCAAGAACCATTCAAAATCCTATGATGAGTTGGCCCGGTTGACTATGAGGTATATCGCCCTGGTCAGCAAAAAAACAAAACAAATTTACCACGTCAACCTGTTACGAGAATGGTGACAACCTGAGGGATGGGGGGCATTCAGAGAGGAAGCGGCCGAGGACCCTTGGCCACGAGAACTCTGTTGAAACCCGGGGAAGATGGAACCCTTATTGGCTGTCTGAGTGAGCGGCGAGCTAACGACACCTCAGAAGAAGGAAGCGGGAAACCTCCTCAAGGAATTTAAGGGGGTCTTTTCAGAGGATCCTGGATGGGTAAGGGATACATACCATGCTATCCAGACACCCCCGGGTATGATTGTGCAAGATCGGTGGTGACCCATACCTCATCATTTAATGGAGGAGGTACGTAAGGAAGTGGAAAAAATGCAGGCACTTGGTGTCATCATGCCATCCCGAAGCCCTTGGCGAAGTTCCTTGGTACCAATACAAAAGCAGACGGAACCCTAAGACTCTGCGTAGACTATCAAAAGTTGAATAAAGTAGCCACGTTTGATGCCTTCCCCATGCCACGGGTGACAGAACTAGTGGAACGAATCGGGCCACCCAATTCATAACCACCCTGGATCTGGCCAAGGGGTATTGGCAGATCCCAGTGCAGCCGTGTGACCACCCCAAGACCACCTTTGGAACCCCTTGGGGCCTATATGAATTCGTAAAGATGCCGTTCAGCTTGCACGGGGCTGCAGCCATATTTCAGCTGCTAATGGAACACCTTCTGGCACCGCATGCAGAGTACGTGGCAGCGTACATCGATGACATTGCCGTATTCACCCAGTCATGGGATCAGCATCTATGTGCCCTTAGGGCAATACTGACCAAACTCAGGAAGGCGGGCCTAACTGCAAACCCCTGTAAGTGTGCGATCACGCACAAGCACATGAAATACCTAGGATTCCTAGTGGGCCAGGGGACCATCAGACCATTGGAAGACAAGGTCCAAACCATCTGCTCGTTTCAGGCCCCGCAAATGCTAAAACAGCTGCGGTCCTTCTTGGGCCTGGTAAATTACTATCGCAGATTTGTTCCCCAGTTCTCACAGCTAGCATCACCCCACTCAGAGGCCGTAAAGGGGCAATGTTACTCAGTTTTCAGGCCTTAAAAAGAGCCCTGTGTGAAGATGTACTTATACACACCCCTAATTTTGGGAAACTTTTTTCGTTGCAGACGGATGCCCCTGCAGTTACGATTGGGGCTGTATTGACACAACGAGACACCAATGTGGACCGGCCCGTGGCATATGTGAGTCGGAAGTTGCTACCAGCTGAGACCAGGTATGCAACAATCGAGCGGGAGTGTCTGGCAATCTGGTGGGCAGTGGAGCACTTCTGTTATTGCTTACTCAGAAGGGAATTTACACTCGTCATGGACCACACACCCCTGAAATGGCTTAGTACGGCCAAAACAGATAACGCGCGCATAATGCGGTGGGCATTGGTGCTACAACCCTTTAAGTTTCGTATCGTATACTGCCCTGGGAAAGACAACGTAAACACAGACTAGATGTAATGAAGGTGTAAACCGAGACATTGAGCGGCGAGGTTGTCGACCCCCGCAGCAAAGTGCAGATAACGGTGACGCACGACTCACAGAACCACCACAAGGCAACTGGCAGGGGAGGTTATGTGCCGGGAGGCGAAGTAACGCACGGCACTCACCGGCAGTTTGGGATGAGACACACGTGGGCTGGAAAGAGGAACCCACGCGGCTCATTAGCCGTCTCTTTATACAATTACGGCTGGCTGGTGACGTCAACATTAGATGTCAGCTGATGGAAATTAAAATGGCAGCTACTGCAGTGGAGGGGGCAGATAGCCGGGAGACGGAGCTACGGCTGACACCAGAGCAGGGAGGACTCCATGTGTGGATCCCAAGGAGCCTGATGAGCAGGAGGCGACACAGGCCGGGGAGAATGGAGCACCCTGACAAAGACTACTGCTGGACAATGGAGGAGGGACAGGCTGGCCGAGTGGAGGGAGAGCTCAAGTGGTACCTGGAAGCACAGCGGGACCCAGGTGGGAGTGCCGGGACGACGGGGCACAGAGGATGGCACGCCGGGGGGCAAAGACCCGGGGACAGCCCTGAAGGGGGTTGCGATCGGGGCGGGTATTGCCGCCGGGGCCCAGCATGTTGAGTGATGGATAGGAGCTAGTCTGGGAAGCGATGAGCGGAGAGGAGAGCTATCCCTCCCCGCAAGGTTTCGGAGGAGGGGAATAGGTCACGGGTTGGTTTTTGTTCACTTGTTTTGTTTTGTCACCCTGAGCGAAGGGGCACAGGAGACAGGGATAAGCATCCCCATGGCAGGGCTGCAGGGAAGCCTCAGCAGGGTACCCTAGTGGGGAAAGTACCCTTGAAGGAAGGGACCGAGGTGTGAAGGGCTGTAGGGGCAGGCCCACAAGGGCAAGCAGGGTCTCTAGCCACTGGCTCCGAGACATGGCACGGAGAACGTGACCCACGGGAGAGGCCACAAATAACGGCTGGGTGGCACACCAAAGGTGGTGTGAGGCCGGGGTGTAGGGGTGGTGGAGCCCCGTGAACAAGTGCCGGGCAAAGCCTGGGCCACCGAGGAATCCATTAACTGACTCCACCTACTGAGGAACACCAAGTTGTGGCAGGCGAGAACGGGGTTGGCAACGTGGGGAGGAGAGAACTACTTCGGCGACAAACAGGCCCGGAAGGGGCGTGACATCTGCCAGTAGATCAAAAGCCACCTGAGAGCGGGTAGTCAAAGCCTGGCAGTTACATACCACAATATGGCTGCTTGCCAAGGAGTTCCCTAGCAAGTGGCCATATTGTGTGGCATTTCCTTGCAAAAACATAGAGCTGTGGGGGCACCTTCACTTTTGTGCAGCACCCAGTCCCTGCTCATGCCTGCCTCAGTCAGCGCCAACAGTGGTAGTGAGTCACCAGGACAGGGTAAAGTGGGCAGTGGGAGGGAACTGCTCTGCGCTGCCCCAGTGGGGCTCCTGCATGCAGAGCAGAGTGGAGCTGGGGGTGGGGCGGGGACAACGGCAGGCGAGGCTAAGGGCCAGCAATGCGATCAATGTGAGAGTAATGCTACCTACATTCTGGCCTCCCCTGGCTGCCTCATAAACCTTTGCTGGTTGCAGGCATCACTGAGTCACTGCCACTGTGAAGCTGGGTGAGTTCAAGTGTGTTGAAGCCCCCTACGTGCCAGGCGAGGTGCCTGCGCTCCAGCTCCCTGAACCCATCTGGCTGGCACACAGTGGGGGGCCCAGCCTAGTTGAACTCACACAGCATCATAGTGGCTTGGTGGTGCATGCAGCCAACAAAGGGTAGTGAGGGGGAAAGAGAGCTAGAGTGTGGGTGGCATTGTTCACACATGGGGTCCCCAACCTGGCCAATCTTGCCCGGCATTATGAGTTTGTTGGCTGCAGGTAACAGCAGCCGCAATGCTAGGCAAGTTTGGTCAGGCTGGGGTCTGCCAGGTGAGTCTGCCTTCTTCCCTGATCACTAGTATTGTGGTCCAATTATGGGGAAGGTGCCACAATCTGTGCATGAAAATGGTGGCCCCCGCCATGACTGGACTGCAATACTAGTGAGCTCGGCCTGCAATTTGAATCAGGCTCTAATTATAAAAAGGTGCATTCATCAAGGGTACAGAACCTTTCACTTTTGTAATGTTCATGCTTCTACAGGTTCTCTCACCCTTTCCACATTTTTGGGGGTCATTCCTTGCAATCCTACATTCAGCTTAGGTCTCAATGCTACCAAGCTCTAGTTGGTCGTATGACTTCAGTGGGAATATAGGATGACAAGAGTGGGTTTCCAGGCATGTAAAGGGTATCAACTCATGAAGGGTTGCTTACAGATGTACACCAGGATTCTGCAAAGCATCATGAACGCTAAAAATCAGCATCTGATACAACCAACATTTTGCTTGCAGAGCCCTCTCAAGACTGAGAGGGTTACTGGAACAGAATATAAAATGAAGCTCTTCTGCTGGTTGTGTACTATCATCCAATTGACATAATCTGACTACAGCATTTAGTAATTTCTTATATGGTGCATCATTCTGGATTCCATTTTTACATATAAATATTTTGTAATGGCTTTAAAGGGGCATTAAGTACCTCAAAAAGTAGTAAAACCATAACAGAGTCCTTATACCTGCTCTTTGAAAATATCTGAAAACAGCAGGATAATGCAATATGACTTGGATACATATAGTTTCTGACAACTGAGAATTAAAATACCAGTCAAGACAGCTCTCAATATATTTGGTTCAACATCATCAGGCTTCAAATAAGTTAAAAAAACCCAAAACAAAATTTTTAAACCAATATAAATAGGAGCAGACATCACATAACCCATATGATGGCCCATTTTCATCTTCTGGAAGCAAGTTGCACATTGCAAACAGAAGATTACCCTCTCCCTGGGCACGTGATTGAGGCACTGTAGTAACAAATATGCTGAGCTGCTATCTTAGAATAGTTGCTTATCTGTCTCTTTAGACCCGAATATCATTTACACCAGTGTAAATATGTTGTTTATTGAGGCACCAGGTTACCATTCCTCCTTGGACATCCTAGGGACATTGCATAGATATTGACTTTTACCTCCAAGTCAAAGAGTCCCAGGTAAAGTCACCCCAGAATGCAGGTTATCCTACAGCGACATACAGCCATATATTACACATCTTCCTTATTATTCAAGGAAGCGTAGCAAGAAACTTAAAATGCAGTGAAGGTACATCTGATGGAGTCACTAATAAATCTGTGATAGAACTGCAGGTATGGCCTAGTTCAATGGTCTAGTTCAACTTTCTGTACAGATGCAGAATGTGCTATTCTTAACCAACCTGCATAGATTGCCTGTCAAAGCTCCTCCTGAAATCTTCCAATGAGGAAGACTTTATAATTTCCCTAATCCGTTTGATCCACTGTTTGACAAGTTAAAAATGTTTTTCCTGAGATACGATTTAAATATGCTTTGCTATAGTTTAAACCCATCACTTTGTGTCCTGCCCTTGTAGCAAGGGAGAATATTTTTCCCCTTCTTCATTGTTGTATGCTTTCAAATATTTGAAAGCCATTGCACCTTATGCTACTTTCCTCCTGACTAAACATGCTTAGTTTCTTCAAACTGATATATAGCTTCCATTCCACCTCTCTACTATCTTTGTAGCTGGTCTCTAGATCCTCTCCAGTTTCTCTTAAATCCTCCTTGAAATGGAAGTACTAAAACTGGATAAAGTAGTGCAGCTGAGGCCTAATCAGAACCAAGTAGAATTGATTCCGACTCATTCTGAGTTTGTGATTCACCACAACTCCTAGGTCTTCCTTGGTATGACTAAGAAGGGTTAATTGTGTATCTGTGCATTTATTTTTTTTTCCTTGTTTGCAGCATCCATCTTTATTGAATTCTATTTGTCATCTGTAGCCTTGTTTTTATATTCATTATGATCCGTCTAAATTTTCACTCTACCCTCCAAAATCTGACACATCCCCATCATGTTATCAGCTGAAAATCTGATCAATTGCACACTCTATCCTTACCTCCAGTCATTAAATAAAGATGAAGGCAAGGCAGGGTGGCACCTTATACAAGAATTGGGGGGCGGGTAGGGCAATTTTTTGGCAGGCACATCACAAATGAACTCCCACCCTGTCCCTGCCCCTCAGATCCCCTTCCCCTACCTGATCTGATGTTCTGCTTTCTGCTCCCTCCCCAATCTGCCAGTGTGCTGCTTGTCCCCTCCCCAATGTGTCACATGTCACTTTTGGCATACATACTCCAGATTGGCCACCCCACAAGCTATGCCTTCGTCCCATGCGCTCTGCTGCCCCAGCTGGGCAACACCTGCCCCGATCCCAACCCCT
>NW_017729026.1:16689365-16690659 GCF_001723915.1 Gavialis gangeticus | reverse complement strand
TCGGGCTTAAGCTCATGCTTCTGAATAAGTTAGTATCCAAGTTCCTACCTGGTCCTGTCTTCTGCTTAACTTCAGATTAACTAACTAATTAACTCTCATTAATAAAGGCATTAAACAGATTCCAGAACAAATCCCTGTAGAACCCCACTTCACACCATGTGACAGTGCCATTAATCCATTTATGGTTACAGTTTGTTTGTAACTATTCAGTCAATTAGATATCCATATCCACATATTGGTAATTCTAACCTACATTTATGCAGCCTACTTAAGAGAATGGTATCAGGGTCTCTTAAAAGCTGTTGACACAGAAGTCAGACCTCTTTCAGTTTCACAGTTTGTGGTCATGGAAACACAACGGTCTTTAGAAATACTTAGAGAAGCTGAGTGGTTGATCCCCAATTAAATTTAGTGCAGACTCCCTTGCTAGACAAGAAAAGCTGAAGTGTTAATTGTAGTCTGAAACAATGGTCAAGACTGTTTTGTAACTAATGCTAGGAGAAATGTTAAGCTTTTTATTTAAGTTTTGTTAAAAGCACATTTTTTCAAGTTTTCAGAAGAGAAACTAACATCTCTTAATGTTGTCATACACACTTTCTTTTCTTGGATTAAGAACTGAAATGCCTTGCTTGAAACTATTTGCCATATTTCTGCTTTAAAAAACATGCTTTGCTAAACCTTTGTAACATCTACACAGTAACAAACCTCATCCTTTCTGAGGAATCAAAATTTGTTTTTTATTCTTGAAAGTAATTTATAATTATTTAAGAGGATAAAAATAACCAGGATCCTTGACATCAATCACTGAAAACAAATTCCAGAAAAGAAAAAGTCTATGACCTATGGCAAACAATTGCATTGAATGCAGGATTGTTATTTTGAAAACATGCATTTTTTTACTTCAGTAGGTGTTGAAAAAAAAAAGAAGGATTTAAGGAGTTATTTTTGCTACTTTGTTATTCTATGGCAAATAATTCACAAAGTACTCTACTGTATTGTATTAGTTTTCATTTGTTTTTGCTTATTTAACAACATTTTGCCAGTCTATTATGAAGGCAATCATATCAGTGTTTGCAGCAAACTTCATTAACTAAGCCACACGTTACAGAAACAAATATTTGAAGAGACACAATAAAATGATCTAAGAATATATGTCTTCAAACATATACTGCCTTAATTACACAAACCCCACCAAGTTTGTACATTAACAGCAAAAACAGATCTCTTACTTTGTGAGTGGCTTACAGACTTAAATCACAGTCAAGAAAGTGGACTCTAATTACTTTTTTTTTTT
>NW_017729026.1:16676595-16689253 GCF_001723915.1 Gavialis gangeticus | reverse complement strand
GGAAGAAGGGGGATAGTCTCTCCTGACAAGAAGAAAAATATGATTTTAGAAGGGTCCAAACACATAATTTATAATTTCCTTCTCCTTGGCCCCTGGCAGACATTACACTGAAAACATTATTAACCAGTTAATTATGTCTTAAATAGTGACCTGGTCACACATTCATGCAATTAATGACCCAATAAAAGAAGGAATAAGTTACAAACATATTCCACAGAATGTGCAATAATTTTGTGGCCTGTTACCCTTATGCTTCAAATTGCACATGTGGTCAGTGCTATGGGACTGCCAATCAGCTTGAACTTGAAATCTTGAACCCACTCCAGCACAGTCCTAAGGCTGATGTCTCCCAGTCTCAGCTCCAAGACTGCACCAGAGTGTAGAATGTGATCTGGGGAGGTCCCAGAGCTAAGACTGGATGGTCTTAGACCTAGGACTACACTGAAGCCAGTTCAAGGCAGTTTTCAACTGGCTTTGGTGAAATCCTGGGTCTGAGATCAGCTGGTTGGCTGTCCCAGCCACAGGACCACACCAGAGTCTTGAACCAGCTCTAGTGTGGTCCCAGGGCTAATGCCACCCAGTATTAGCTCCTGGCTTACACTGGACCAAGTTCCACACTCCACTGTTGTCCCCAGACTACAAGCATATGTACAGTACTCAAACAGCTGGTTTTAGATCTATCAAACACAGTTTTTGTAGACATTCTGTAGTATGTCTTGAACAGCTAACTCAATGGAATCTTTCTGAAATGAGAAAAGGTGTCAGCATTATAGGTTAGGTAAGAGACAGCGAAACTTGTAACAACCTCTAAGTTTACACTTGTATTAGAAGGATTTGTTGTTTCAGAGAGAGAAACAAACAATGAGGTAAGCATCTTGTAAACTGATTCAGTATAATTAGAAAGCCACGATCAATAAGCTTACCCTAATATCAAAGGAAAAGAAGTTAAATTGTACAGTCCTTCCTATAGCAAAGATTAAGAAGTGATTGCAGGACAAAGTGCAAGATCTGATATACCTTGAAATCCATATTTAACTTGTGAATGTTAACCCACAAAGCATGTTGTACTTTAATGAATTTTGACTTTGCTCTTATTGAATGCACAGGCTGATAAGATATGAGAGATCTTTTGCATTATGCAGTTTTAATAGGCAGCATCTTTGCTATCAACTCTTCAGTGTTTTCATTCATCAGCATGGGAGATAAGCCATGTTTGATTAAGATTTTCAGCAGTCCTTGCTCATGGACATAGGCAGCACAGGATCAGATATCAATTGTCAATTGCAGACCTGGGAGCATGTGCTTTTCTGCTTTTATTATTAAAAAGAAATGAGGAAAATCATATTATGTTTGGTACAACAGCCTTATTTCCCTTATTATTGACCAAAACAATCCTCTTTGCCTCAATGCAAAAACACCACTCAGCCTGAGTATCATTTATTTGAAAAAAATGCCAATCTATCGAAATTCCCTTAAGCTTAGCCTTCAGGTTTAATACTCCTTTTATATGTGCATGGGTTGAAAAAGTTTGAGATTAGTTCCCTTGTCATCAGAGCACAGCTTTGGATTGTTACAGAAGAATAAGGCCAACATTTTAAAATACTGCTGCCTAAGAAGTTGGCAGTTATAGTGTTAGACACACATAAAAAAGTTATGCTTTTCAGGAGATGCACAGTTACTGCAATTTCTATTTACTTTCGAATTATTATTTTTGCCAATACTTGTTCTTCCACATCCAACACAATCAATGCATGGTTCTGCTGGCCTGATGTTTTTGGAGGATTTCAACACTTTTCTCACTTTCTGTCATTTTACTGCATTCATTTTTTATTTAAACATTCACCGGCCCTCCCTCCTCAGTGGATAAGGAGGGGAAGAGAAGTTATTATTAATTTACAGTGAACTTATTACTTCTATAATAACTACCTTGTCAGAGCACCAAATTATCTCCTATTATTAGAATGTTCATTCATGCATTCCTGTTTGATGGCCATTTTGATCATACAAGTGTGTATAGACTCCTTACAGAAGCTGGCTCTCAGTATTTTATCAGTTCAGAAGAGAAGGGAAGATTTTTAGAACTCTCTGTTGACTTCCACTTAGACTTTTACACTTAAATACCATAGGAGTTTTAAGGTCTTACCCCAATATTCAAAAGTAGGTATACATTGCACTACACTGATTGTTTGAACTGAGAAAGATCCTATTCTGCAGGGATAATACAATTTTACTCATGGCTATAAAAATCAGCTGGTTTGAGAGCTTGTATTGATCAGTACACAACTCTGAATAGTTATGCATCTGTTAAATACTGAAGATTAAGCTAGATGTCTAGAAAGCATGGTATATGAAAACATAGTGGAAGAATTGGGATTATTCAGTCTGGAATACAAGACTGAATGGTGATCTGGTAACATCATTTATTAAGAAAGAGATTGCTATAAACTGCTCCATTATTTTCTGTGATTACAGAGTAAACAAGCTATCTATCAACAGACTCCAATTTTAAAGGCCAAATACTAGTACTGAAGTAGGCAAAAAAGCATCCAAAGTTTGCTTGCTCAATTTCAAAGGGCATTTCTTACATGACTTGGCTCAATACCCATTTGCTCAACTTAAATGCAGGTCTGCTCTTAGTTCGGTAATCTGTAGGAAAAACCACAAAGAAGCCTGGTCCCCAATCCACTTTGAAAATTATGTTGTTTATAAGTATTTTCTCCCTTTTCTGTTGGATTCTGTGATCCTATGACCAAAGTAATCTAGAACCAGGTAAATTAATTTGGCCCTCCCTAGTGTTATTTTTATATTCTTCATTACACACTTGTCTGATGTCAGCTTGTGGGAAGCAGCAACCAGCCCTAGATTATACAGGAAAACCTGCTGGAAATTTGGGCTACCTACAGATACAGCAGCCTACCTGCTAAATGGAGTATATATTGAGGGAACACTTTTCATTGGCATGCAACTCATACCTAATTGCCAACCGGTTTCCATGTGAAGTTAAAACAAATGGTTTATCTTAAGGAGTGAAGGTTCTTGGTAAGGTCCAGGAGTAGCTGCTCATCCTTGTAGTACCTGTACAACTGCAGTAGCATACAGACTTATCTGCGGCTCATCAGTTTACAGGGGCATTTTCACTACAGATTTCCCTTGCTTTATGCGGGTTCTGTATATGTGAATTCACTCTTGTGATGACCATTTTTATACCAAAAATTTGTTATATGTGAGGGTTTTTGGTTGTAGCTGTGTTGGTCTAAGGACATAAATGGATCCAGATCATGCCATGACAAGAAATGCAAAGCCTGTCAACATATCTCCACCACCCCACTATAACTATACCCCAGAACAGAACCATCACCATTCCTGGATCTTCCAGCTACACCTTCAAAAGTGTTATACATCTCTCAGTTCTAATCCTCAAAGGGAACTTACAAAACACCTTCCCTAGACGAGCCTACAAACTTCACTTCAGAAACCTACTGGATACAAAAAATCATGAACTCAGTATAGACATTGGTTTTATGACATATTACAACCTGCCTGACATCTGATTCACCAGATACTTGCCTGACAGCCTCTTTTCTACCTTGTACTCTAATCACTGCACGGCCTCCCTTCCACCTTTTTTTCCCCTGCTCTCTTCTCCCTCCCCCTGCCCCCTCTGCCTCACCTTTTGTCTTTCTAATTCTGCCTATTTACATTTTCACTGATATCCAGCCACACTTTTAGCTTCTTTCATTTCTTGGAGTCTCAGAACAGCAGAGACTCCCCATGCCTGAAGAAGGGTGACTGTGCCCGAAATATTGCCAAGAATTTTTTCCAACTACTCAGTTGGTTTAATAAAAGATATCACATCTACTCAAAGAACCTTGCTTGCTTATATGTGAGGTAAATTCACTCTTATGCGATTGGTGTGGTAGAAACCCACAGTCAGCTGCTTTGTGCGGTGCATTGTGGGAGTGACGCACACCAAAATATAGTCTCCTGTGTGTATCTGTGCTCCTTGCTCGTTGTCTGCAACACATGTTTATGTAGTTGCCATACCCATTATGGAACATTCACCATCACCCTCTGCTTGTGTGTACTGTCTGCTGTTGATGAATACCCAAATTCTCTTGTAAAAGTAGCAGAAATGGGTCTGGGGGTCAGTACAGTCAAGGTCTTGGAACAAATCCCTATTTGTTACATTGTAAAGTGGGTTCCCTTTATACAAATTTGAGTTGAATGTCATTGTCCAGGAATGCATGTACAGCATAAAGCAGGGGAAACCTGTACTAATAAAGCATTTTATAAAGCCAGTCTTTTTTCAATAATAAAATCTCTCCATCCCACCTTCTATTTCAAAATGGTCCATATAGGCTGAGTAATAAGGAATGTCTCAAAGCCTCCTCTTGGATGTCTGGAAATAGTTATGAGGATCAATGATATTGGATTTCAGACAGAAAAAGGAATGCATTAAACTCTGATGCCCCAGTAAATTGCTAATTTTAATCTGAATTTTAAGAAATTCAACTTCTGGGAGAGCATTGAGTTCCAAACATATGATTTTACCAAAATAAAACAGCCATTTACCAGTTCTTACATTGAATGCATTTCCTCCAAAATCATTTCTGAAATTGTTTTCTCTCACTTGTTTAATACTGTCATTTAAAAATACAAATAATTTTATCTTTAAAATTAAAGTACAACTGCATTGGGAAAAAAAATTAAATATAGATACTAAATGTTTCTGGAATTGAGGAAGGGCAAAAGGAATACTATCTATAAATAGCAATGAGATAGTAAAATTTTTATTAAACTACTCAAATTGGCTGTATCACTTTGTTGAATATTTGCCTGAATTATGATTTTCCATCAATTATTGAAGCTGACAATTGCTTGAAGACTACCAGATTCCAAGACATTTGCTGTATTGTCCTCTTACAATCTACAACCATACACAATGAATATAAGGGCCAGATGCTTTATTGAGTGTGGAACTCTATATCTTTAATAGGATAGTTATTCTTAAACTCATTATGCCAAGCTAATATCACTCTCAAAGAGATGACAGTGGTTTGTAAAACAGCTAAAGAGGCTTTCTGATTTCACATTAAGGAATCTTCACCTGTAAAAGGCAGGGTCAAGTAAACCTGTCCCACAAGCAGCAGTACACATCAGCTTTAGGAATCAATCTAAAGCTATTTTCTTTGTGTACAGGCTATTTAGTCTTTTACCATTGTTTTTTTTCTCCTGCTAACCATGTATAGATGTTCAAAGGATCCTTGTAAGTGTCCTAATTCTGTATTTTTAACTTTTAAAAGATTGAAAGTCATTTTCATTTGGCTATCTGATCCAGCAGTAAATTAAGGCATCTATTGGCTGTCTGGTCCACTTGTAACTTAAGGGATTCATTATAAAAGAAAATTACAGAAGCCTGCCAAAGAATTCTAGGGCAAACCTTCAACCTGATTTTCTTACCAAGACTTTTCCTCATCAACTGAAAAAGGAAACAATTTTTGGTCTATGATTAACTTCTCAATTTTTTTCTAGAAAGCCCCAAGAGGGTAGCTCTTACTTTTGTTCCTCAGATCATGTCTCCTCTTCCTTCTTCTTTTAAAATTCCAATTTATCACTAAAAAGGCCGTCTGCAAAAAAAATGTTACATTCATTGTACTAGACCTTGTAGAACCCCTGAGGAGCTGTAACTGGATTTATTCTCATTTCTTTCCATAAGAAAAAAATGCCAAATAGTATTTCAGGAGAAACTGACAAACTTGACATTGCCTTTGTAAAACTATGTGAAGCAGACACTATGTTACTTTCATTGGCACAAATGGTAAGTACTGCTTCCGGCCCCATTTTTGTTGGACCATTATTTTAAAGTTCTCCAGTTCAACGAATACTGTACCAACACATTCCATGCTGGGTCTACTTGTTTCTGATCAAGCTGAGATTTTTCTAATGTTCAGGTTTCAAACCCAAGGTTTCTAAATTATCCCTTTCCTAAAAATGTTGTAGAAAAATATTATTTCCAGGTCTTTTGTTTTCAATTAAAGATAGCACTTCTCTGAAATTCAGGCAATATTTTATTCAGTTCCTCTCCCTTACACTTCGTGATTGAAAAATACAAAACCAATTAGAAGATTTTTTTCCCCAGCAAAACTTGAAAAAATAACAAACCGCTTAAAATTTTCTGTTTTCTTGGGCAGGTGTCTTGAAAGATTTTCCTAAAAATGTTAGCCAACTAATTTATTAATACCATAGAAAGTTAGGGTTGGAAGGGACCTCAGGAGGTCATCTAGTCCAACCCCCCTGCTCAAAGCAGGACCAGCCCCAGCTAGATCATCCCAGCCAAGGCTTTGTCTAGCCAGGTCTAAAAAACCTCCAAGGATGGAGACTCCACAACCTCTCTGGGTTACCTGTTCCAGTGCTTTACCACCCTCCTGGTGAGAAGGTTTTTCCTAATATCTAACTTAAAACTCCCCTTGCTGTAACTTGAAACCATTGCTCCTTGTCCTGTCATCTGCCACCATTGAGAACAGCCTAGCTCCAGCCTCTTTTGAACCCCACTTCAGGTAGTTGAAGGCTGCTATTAAAACCCCTCTGAGTCTCTTCTTCCCTAGACAAAATAAGCCTAGTTCCCTCAGCCTCTCCTCAGAAGTCATGAGCCCAAGCCCCATCACAATTTTTCTTGCCCTCTGCTGGACTCTCTCCAATTTGTCCATATCCTTTCTGTAGTTGGGGGGGTCCCAAAACTGACCATAGTACTCCAGATGTGGCATCACCGGTGCCAAACAGAGGGGAAGAATCACTTCACTCAATCTGCTTGCAACGCTCCTACCAAAGCAGCCCAGTATGCTGTTAGCCTTCTTTGCAACAGGAGTACACTGTGACACAAGGCTCATATTCAGTTCACTGTCCAATGTAGCCTCCAGGTCATTTTCTGCAGAGCTGCTGCTTAATCAGTTGGTCTCCAGGCAGTACCAGTCCATGGGATTGTTCCATCCTAAGTGCAAGACTTTGCACTTCTCTTTACTGAACCTCAAGAGATTTCTTGTGGTCAAATACTCCAATTTGTCTAAGTCTCTCCGAATCCTAGCCCTACCATCCAGCATATCTACTATTCCCCCTCTTCCCCCAGCTTGGTGTCATCGGCAAACTTGCTGAGTGTGCATTCTATCCCATCTTCTAGGTCACTGATGAAAATACTGAACAAAACCAGCCCTGGGACAGACCCCTGGGGCACTCCATTTGATACCAACTGCCAACTAGACATCAAGTCATTGATTACTACCCTCTGAGCTTGATGATTCAGCCAGTTTTCTATCCACCTTACAGTCCATTCATCCAATTCATACTTCCTTAGCTTGCTTGCGAGAATGTTGTGGGAGACCACATCAAAAGCCTTGCTAAATTACATCTACTGGCCTCCCTGCATCCATGGGGCCAGTCATCTCATCATAGAAGGCAATCAGGTTGGTCAAAAATGACTTGCCCTTGATGAATCCATGCTGATTGTTCCTAATCACCCTAATCATCTTCTTTCCTTCCAAGTGCTTAGAAACAGATTCCTTGAGGACCTGCTCCACACTTTTTACAGGGACTGAGGTGAGGCTGATCAATCTGTAGTTCCCTGGATCCTCCTTTTTCTCTTTCTTAAAGATGAGCACTGTATTTGCCCTTTTCCAATCATATGGGAGTTCTCCTGATCACCATGAGTTTTTAAAGATGATGGCCAATAGCAACGCAATCACATCAGCTAACTCCCTCAGTACCAGCAGGTGTATCCCATCCAGCCCCATGGACTTGCACACATCCAGCTTTTCTCCATTGTTGGCTGCTCACCTTCTTCCCAAACCATGCTGCCAGGTGCAGTAGTCTGTGAAGACTGTGATGAAAAAGGCATCGAGTACTTCAGCCTTTTCTGCATCCTCTGTCACAAGGTTGCCTACCCCATTTAGTAAAGGACCAAAATTTTCCGTGATCCTCCTCTTGTTGCTGACATACTTGTAGAAACCTTTCTTGTTGCCCTTCATGTCCCCTGCAATCTGAAACTCCAATTGCACTTTGGCCTTCCTGACTTTGTCCCTGAATGCCCAAGCAATACTTTTATACTCCTCCCTAGTTGTTTGTCCATGTTTTCACTTCTTATATGCTTCCTTTTTTTGTTTTAGATTCCTAAAGAGTTCTTTGCTAAGCCAAGCTGGTCTTCTGCCATACTTGCATGTCTTCCTGTACATCGCGAAGGTTTGATTCTGCACCCCCAGTAATGTTTCTTTAAAGTACAGCCAGCTCTCCTGAACTCCTCTCCCCCACAGACTGGTCTCCTGCCCATGAGTTCCCCAAATGAGTAATAGTCTGCTTTTCTGAAGTCCAAGTTCTTTACTCTTCTGCTTTTCTTCCTTCTTTTCCTCAAGATCCTGAATTCAATCATCTCATGGTCACTGCTGCCCAGGTTGCCTTCCGCTACTACATTCCTCACCAATTCTTCCCTGTTTGTGAGCAGCAGGTCAAGAAGAGAATGGACCCTAGTTGGCCACTCCAACACTTGCACCAGGAAGTTGTCCCCAACACTCTCTATAAATGTCCTGGATTGTCTGTGCACTGCTGTATTTCCCTCTCAGCAGATGTCAGGATGATTGAAGTCCCCAATGAGAACCAGAGCCTGTAATCAGGTCTAACTTACATTAGTTGTTTGAAGAAAACCTCATCCACCACATGCATCTGGTCTGATGGTCTACAGCAGACCCCTTACCACAGCACCACCCATGTTGCTCCTCCCCTCTGACCCTAACTCAGAAACTTTCAACAGGCCCATCTCCAGTTTTATACTGGAGCTGAGCAATCATACAGCAGTTTTACATAAAGTTCAACTCCTCCTCCTATTGTCGCCTTCCTGTACTTCCTGAACAGTTTATACCCATTCACGATAGTACCCCAGTTGTGGAAGCTGTCCCACCAAGTCTCTGTTATCAGGTCATGTCATTTGAGCCTTGTCCATGGTTGTGCTGCCCAGCAACAAATAATCCAGAAAAGCCCATATAATTAGAGAGGCATCACATATGTTTATAAATTCAAATTCTGCAGGACTGTCAAGGCAAAGTTCAATTAACCAGTGGCATGAGATACAGCTTAATTAATGTATTTATTTAGAGGCCTCTTCTTTATTCCCCCCCAGTCCGTTTACACACATTCATAGGATTAAAAAAAAAAAAAAGAAAATGAAAGTTTGCTTGTTAGCTACTATACAGTACAAATGTATACATGAAGCTCTCTTTCTGAAGAAACTAAGTAGGTATTCCTCCTCCACTATATTTACAGAAGCAGAAATGGCAAGCAGTATCTGCAACATTCTTTGGAATTACTACAGTGAGGTAATGACTACTTAGTGAAAGACACCTAAAATTCTATCTTCAGAAGAAAATGGCATAATTTCATTCACCAGAAGGCAGCATACTTTGCATGGCTGGTTAAAGATTATACGAATACAAAATGTGCAAAACCACATGGTGGAGACTTTTGCTTATTTTACAGACTATCAAATATGGACAAGGATGCTGCCATGTTGCAAAACGTGTTATCATAAAAATAAACATTCTCTATACTCAACAGTAACAGACTAACGTACACAAAGTTTAGTTCCTTCTTGCACTGAAGAAAACCTTTGTAACAGCTTAAATGGAGTGTTTTATTATTTACTCATAATGCTCCATTTAATACTAGGATTATTTTTTTTTTTATTTATAGATGGATACAAATTTCGATAAAGGCATCTATAAATAATGGTTCATGAAAATAAAATAAGGACTCATCAATAAGTCGCATAAAAGCATTAACTCTTTCTAATGGATCAATCATATACAGAAGGAAACAAAACATATGGGATGTTTATCAAATAACTACAAAAGAATCCTTTACCCATTAGCTTGTGGAAAAGGGACAGAAGTCCTATATTTATAGGTGACAACGTAAAACTTAACCCTGCCCTTTCTATATCTATCCCAGGTATTGAATAAGTAACGGCTCTTTAGGGAATAAAAAACAAAAAAACATGATTGTGCAATTATAGGACTATCTATTTGCCAAAAAGATCCATTAAAACAAAGTTAAAGTAGCTCCATAGCATATGTGCCACATGAAAATCCTCCCTATTCCCTGAATATTTCAACATCTTTTTTAAAGACATGCACACCAGAACCATATGTAATATTAGTCACAAAAACACAAAGATTTAAGCAAACTCCAACATGAAAACCACATCTCCATAGTTTCATAGTTGATAGGGTCAGAAGGGACCTGAGCAGATCATCAAGTCCGACCCCCTGCCATGGCAGGAAAGAGTACTAGGGTCAGACAACCCCAGCAAGGTGTTCATCTAGCTTCCTCTTAAAGACCCCCAGGGTAGGAGCCAGCACCACTTCTCTTGGAAGTTGGTTCCAGATCCTAGCCGCCCTGACAGCGAAGTAGCGCCTCCTGATGTTTAGTCTAAATCTACCCTCTGCCAGCCTGTGACCATTATTTCTAGTCACTCCTGGTAGTGCTTGGGGTAACAGGGACTCCCCCAATGCCTGCTGGTCCCCTCTGACTAGTTTGTAAATGGGTCACCCTTTTCATAGATAAGGATTTAATTTAGCTCTTTTTTTTATGTGGACACATGGGAAGGAAACTCTAAAGCAGTGGTGCTCAGCCTTTTTGTCCTGTGGGCCAGATGGGCAGTGCCTGGTTCGTCCGTGGACTGATCTGGCAGGTGGGCCCAATCTGATGAGCAGGGCAAGCAAGGCAAGGCTTGATCTGCCTGCAGAAGGGGGACAGTGGGTGTGACCCAGCACAGGGAAACAGATGTGTGGCCCAGCCTCCACCTGCCCCCATGGGGTTGGAAATTGTACAGTGAGGGAGAGGCAGCAGTAATTAACTGCCAACTCTCCCCTGCTGCAAAATTTCCCAACCTCTGGGGAGTCCTGAAGGTTGGATGCAATGCATGGCCAGATTTGGCTTGTGGGCCAGGGGTTGAGAACCTCTGCTCTAAAAAAAAAAATTCACCAAGATTAACAATTTCCAGTCCTCCATCAAACTAACTCTAGACTACTCCACTCAGCAGTTTCATTTTCTAGACACTACAGTGAAGGCTTGCCATGGCCAAATCACCATCACATTGTATTGGAAACCAATTCAATGTCAGGCTGTGGCTTTGAACATGGGGCCTGGATCTGCTCGGAGCAGATGCTCCTCTCAACCTACCACTTCCTCAGCTGCGCTTTGAGGAAGTCAGGTGGTCAGACCCTACTATTTGGGCCTACCAACCCACCCACTCTCAGCAACCAGAGTGGCCAGCCAGGGTCAGCTGACCCTTTACCCTTTCCTATATAAAACCCTGATTTAGAAGAGGAAGTGTCTGAGCAACAGGCTTCAACCTTGCACCCAGGCCACCTCACCATTGGCTTGTGCCTTCTACTAGCTGTCTGACTGATTCTCTGGCTACCCAACTGCACTTGCCCACAGACCCTGAGTCTGGCATGGTCCTTTGGCTCCCTAACCCAACTCTGGTTTAATTTCTCAGATGCCCAACTTGACTGGCCTCCTGACCTTGTGCTCTGCCCAACCCTCTGGATCTCTGACTCTGCTCCTTAAACAGATCTCTTGGCTTCTGGCTTCCCTACACTTGGCCTCTGAACACTGCTGTGGGATTTGTTGCTCCTTCAGACCCTGAGTGACCCCCAAACATGATTGGTCACAACCCAGCATGAGACCGACTAGAGTTACTGTCACATCACCATTTTTCAAACTAAGCACACCACTAGATCCACTGTCTACAGTCAAGCTCTACGATACAACCATATCTGTTCTAATCCCACTGACCAGGTTGTACACATTAAGGATCTGAAGCAAGGATTCCTACAATTACAACAGAACCCCAAAACAGCAGCAATTCAAATCAATGAAGCTGGACCTGGACAAGAAATGAGCCACACAGTGGATTGTGGTACATATGGTTTAAGCAGGGACTATGGATTTTTATCCCATTACCTGGATTGGCTTTTGTGAATCCCTAGCTTCTCTAGGTTCTTTGCTTTTATGCCTTCCCCTTCTTCTCCCTCCTCTTCTCTTACCTTTTTATTCAAATAACTCATTCCACTATAAACTCTGCTATATGCTGTCTTTTCATAATAGCTGATGACATGAACTTGAATTAACAAAAGTTTGTACTCTAAATATAATCTTATTTAGTTAGTCTATAAGGTGCATATCCACCCTGCAATTAGCTCCTTTTACCACAGTAGTATACTGTAGCCAAACCCCCAGTTTTTCTTGTTTTTCTTTTAAAATGCATTCCCTCCCCTTCCCCAACCATTTCTGACTTTTTCTTTCCCTCTCTATTCCCTATAGATAAGTATAAGTGAGCTAAGACGTAGCATAAGCTTTGCTAGCAAGTTGTATTTGTTTTTTTCTCCTTTATATTGTATAATTATTATGTTTATATTGATTTTTACTGTTCTATATTATGGTTTTACTAGTACTATATGATTTAGGCCTACATATGTAAGTTAGCATAAGTCATGTCAAGTTCCAATTTTGTTTGTTAAGTCTGCATCCTGTCCCCAGGCCCGGTTGTGTAACCCATGACTCACACCTACCCCTCCTATGTAACTTGGTTATGAATGAATGGGGATGAATGATG
>NW_017729026.1:16660239-16671595 GCF_001723915.1 Gavialis gangeticus | reverse complement strand
AGTCTCTGCTCCTCACCCCTCTAACTTCTGTCTCATTTCTCCCTCTCTTGCTTTTGGTTCACTGCCACCTCCAACACCTGTTCTAAGCTCCTCTCTGCCTCCAAACCCCCTGTTTCTTTGCCACTGTCTTATCCCCACTGCCTTTTCCTTTTCCCCTGAGCAACCAGGTTTTTGCCTCAGTTTCTTTCCTGGCTGTTTCCTCCTTGCCACCACTTATCTGCCCTCCCCCCAGCCAAGTATCTCAGCTGTCTGCCTGAGTTTCCAGCCCCAGTCTACCTTAAGTAACCCCAAGCCTCAGTTCCTCAGCCAGCTTCTCTGTAGTCTTCCGGTTCTAATCCTGGTTCTGGCAACTTTCACTCCCTACACTTTAACTCTCTCTCTCTCACCTTCACCTTCCCCCAAGTATCCCAGGTACCCTAAGCACAAACATACACACTGTACATTCCAAGTTAGGAGCTTACCTGTGTGTATGTGTAGGTGGGTTATATGTGTGATATAGATATCTATATATGTCATTGTGTGCATGATATGAGAATTAGTGATCTGTGTCTAACCTTTGGGGTGTATAGTGTATGTGCTTGAATTGGTGCTAGGCATGCATGTGCCTAAGCTGGTTTGGTTGTGTATGTGCCTAAGTTGGTAGTGTGCATGTGTGTATGCACCCAATTGATTTGTGCGTTTGTGTATGTGCAATTGTGTCACACCCTCCTGTCTAACCATGCAATATTGAGATCTTTAGAGTTGGCCTGACCCCACAGGGCAACAATACTGCAAGTTTACTTTTCATTTCTACTGTGACCCCTTCCATTTTTTAAATAATTGATGCTTTCCAGAATACAGTCCCTTCATTCTGTAAGTATGGTCTCCAACCTGTGTTCCTAGGTGTATCAGAAATTATACTATATAAACACAAGAGTCTGGTATGAAATCCTTTCTTAACCAGAATTGTTGAAGTTTTGCTCAGACAACTTTCATGTTACTATAATATTTTATTTTCATCTTGCTTTCCTTTTTATAAAAACTCTAATGGGAGATTTACATTGAGTAAGTTTACCCACAACTTGTATTCATAATAAATACAGGGCAAAAGAAAAATCACTTTTAAGTCTGGCATTGAAAGTGTACCAACTTGAGTCCATTTGGGCTATCTCCTAAACAAATAATCAAAAGTTAAAGACTCATTCTCAGCTGCTGGCTTTTGAAAATAATTTTTTTTTTGCACAAACTTCATCCTTAATTTAAATTCTCTCTTGTTTTTTTTTTTTGTTTTTTTTTTTTTAAAAAGGTCTTTATTGCAGAATGTCACATTACTGGGACAACCAGAAGATATAGCCAAAAATATATTCAAAGGAGGAAATGGCAAAATATGTCTTTCTATAACCCTTAACAACTAATAAAGTTGCTGTATTCAAATCACAATACTTACTGTATAGTTTCAATATAGGTCCCAAATTTGATCTGAAAGTTGTTTTCATCTGGTAGGAAGAATTCCCTGAACCTTAAAAGTCTTTTAAAAATTATTTATCAGACATAATACTGAAAGGCTAGTCCTGATAGCAACCAGTACCCAGGTATCTGGTATTCATACTTGAACTAAACTATGCTTGTACAGGATGATTCAGTGAAATCATTCATTTTCTCCAAGACATTATTATAATTTTATAAATTATTAGTTATCAATTTATACATTTATAGAAACCAAACCTGTGTTCAACTTTTTGAAGAGACAAATGGATAGAGATCCAATGATATAAATCCATTTGTCCTAGATTTCTCTCTCCCCATCTCTTCTGGTTTTTTCCCCTGTACAGGCTCACAAAGTAGAGTACACAATATGTAACATTTTCAGTTCTACACAAAGCTATGTTAAAAATTAGAGGTTGCAAATTATGTACTCAGAGTGCTAGGAAATCCTAGATCCAGGTTACCCAGACAACCTTAATTCAGCTCTATTGTGCATATGCATTATGATGCGATCTTTAATTACCTAATCACATGCCATTTTTTAATAGGATAGCTGCTTCATTCAATGCACTGGATAGAGTGTGTTAATTTAATACCTACTCATAAGTAGCAGTTCAATATTTTGTTTTATCCTCATTATTCTCTGTGTAGTTCTAGGTCTTATTATTGCATACTGCTGACACACTACTCTGAAGAAAAATTACCAGTTTCCTCATATGCTTTTCCAGCATTCAGCTCCAGTGTCAGAGTGTTTCATACACTTCATTATCATAACACTCCTGTGTAATGGAAATACAACTACCTCTACAGTTTACAAAACGGGGAGGGGAACTGAAACACATTGTCTACTACTTTTAGGTGCCCAGTTGGAGAAAACTGGGGCTTGATTTTTCATAATACTTAGAATTATCTAGCATGATAAAAATTTCCAGTTGCACAAATTAAGGTAACAACAACAGTTAACAAGCAGAATTGCAACCTTTAGATATACTGCACAGACCTAAGCCAACTAAACTGAGTCATTTCAGACAGCCATCCTTTGGCCAGCAGAAAGATGGGAATGAGAAACATCAGTGGATTTCAGTCTGCATAGGTAACTATGCACAGTGAAGGAAGGGTGAAACTCAGGAGTCTAGTTCTATTCAAATCTTGGGGAAGGAGAGTTTTCTAGATGAGTATAGAACTTTCTGCCTATTTCATAATGCTATACTTGATGCCTTCTACCCTACACTCTCCAACCTGCTCCTGATCTAATTCAGTCTCTTCCATCCTTTAGCTTCTCATTAAAGCCCCAAACTCTATGCTCATTCAGTTCTAATTCATATCCCCCCTACCCCATTTCCTGCTCCCCACCAATACATTAACAGCCCCAGCCCCAGGACTGCACTGGAGCATCCCAGCTTTCTTTGCTTCCAGAGCCATGCCCCTGAGACATCTGGGCTGCAACTCTGGAAACAGGGAAAGTTGGGGTTCCCTGCTTCTAGAGATGTGCTCCCCTCAGCAATCTCTGGGAACACTGGAGATTGCAGAGGGCACATCTCTGGAAGCAGGGAACACATTGCCCATTGTCCTGCAAAATCAGTGGGAGGGATAACAGATGATGTGTTTCACCCAATGAAGTGGATCAGCTGTTCCAGGACACAGCTGATTCACTTCATTTTGCAACAGTATTTCTAGCCTAATTTTCCTCACCTTTATCAACTCCAACCTCCTAACCCCTAATCCTTTCCATGCCTTATTAGGCTCTGTGTCCTAAATTTCATCTTCTGCACCTTTGTGTTAGTCTGGTGACTTCTTCCTTCAAACTGCCTGGATGCTATGAATCAGATTGTCTTGCACTGTAGAGTAAAACCTCAAGGAAGGGTAGAGACTCCATAAAACCTATGTGTTTCCTGTGAGGCACTGCATGCTGAATAAAAGCAAAACAAAGGAACATACAGAGCACTACAAAATTACAGGCAACACCTGGGAAATACTGATCGAGCTTGAAACCAGCTTTGCTTGCCAGAAGATATTAAACATATCACAGGACAGGAAAAACAGGCTTCTGACTCTCAGGCCATTGTCCGTGGCCTGAAGCAGGTTGGAAAAACAACCCAAGGCAGGGTCATGCTCATTTGCTAGGTGGGGGTGATGTACTGACTGGAATGCCCAGGTAAGGCATGGAGAAGTAATCTGTGTACACAGTAAAGATGAACTGACTACCCAGATTTTGTTTGTGAATTTTTTTTTTAAATCCCAGAGCATGACTAAATTGGGACTTTATAAAAGACTTATAACTTTGGGCCTAATTTGGGTGGATTCTCTTGGGGAAAGCAAAACACAACTTCAGTGACACAATGATCACCCTCCTTCCACAGATAGAGTTTAATCTCTGAACTATAGGGATGAAATTCTCAAAAGGAGGTCAGAATTAAACAAAGAAAGAAAATATTTTCCCTCTAGTTTTGTTCTTAGCAATGGCTGCTTTGTTTTGGGCTGAAACTTCCAAAATAAATAAATAAAATTTTTGCCCAAGAAAGTTGTAGACCACGAAAAATGTCAAGCTAAATGATTTGATAAAATTACAAACAAATGAAGACTACCATCTCATATTTACCAGACCCCACCTACAATAAAAGATTCACACTTGTCTGACAAGTATGCAAACAAGTGCGATTTCCAGTAGATAATATTTAAAAAAAATGTAAGGGTTTCCAGGCAATGATGCTGTCACTCAAGCTATAAAAGGATGTCAAAAAAAAATCAGTACTTGTCATAGGGGAATGACAGTGTCTAAAAAGAAAAAAATGGTTTGCCTCTTCAGAACCTTGAGAATTGTAAGCAATAAAAAGTAATCTATTTGAAGACTAGTTCATTACATTTTAGTTGTTCAGTTCAGCATTTATAGCTCTACTAATCTGATAAAAAAAATTCACTCTGGTTTGTTCCATAAACTCATATTTGGATGGCTCCTTGAGCAAGTACATATCTGTTAACATAAATATCCAGCTTTGGAGAACGATTTAATTCTAACCAAATAATTTGAGATGGAACAAATGTTGAAAACCCCTTGCTTTATAATTTTTTTTTTTTTAGAGAAGATGGTAGGGACTAGAAATATTAGAAAAATGGTTTTGCCCCAGAAATCCATGCTCTAGGTATAAGAACCATATTTCTTAGCTTGACACGTTTACTATCTTATATAACAATACTAGCAAATTGCCTGTCAAGAATGACGGGGGGAGGAGGGTGGCAGGGGTGGAGCCCTGTATCCACCCCCTCTTGTCCAAGCCCTTCCCCCACCTCTGCCCTGCCACTTGGGGTTTGGCCCTGTTCCCCGCCCCACTGCATCAGGGCTGGACCCGCTCCTCTCATCACCTCCCCCCTCACCATGTTGGGCTGAGGGCCCTTCCCTCCTTCCCCCGACCCCGCTTGGGGTCCAGGTTCACTCCACCCGCTGCCGCCACCACCAGGGAGCAGGGCTGGGGGGAGGGTAGAGGCCAGTGGTGCTCTGTCATTGCCTCCTGTCCGGAATGCTCTTGGAGCACTTTGATTGGTTGTTTCAGACAACCAATCAGAGTGCGAATAAAGCATTATGGACAGATAGATTAAGGCTTTTATAATATCAGAATAATACTTCAACTACATTTTCTTAAAAAGCTACCCTGATTGTACACACTGTGAAGAAATGAAATGAACATATCAAGAAAAGATGAGTTTCATGTGAACAACAGCTTGTGTCATGGGCAATTTTTAGACACAGCCTCTGCAATTCAATTAAGTAAAAAAAATAATCCCTTTTGTACATTTAGCAGGTTGCACAAACATAAAAAATTCAGTGTATACAGAGTTATGCAAAAGGTATATGACATTAGATATTTCAGGAATTTATGAGCAAATGAAAACCGATGAAGCCTGCTCTGCTTTGGATCACTTCAGGTTTTGAACCTGAAGAGGTAAACTACAAATACCAAATCTGGATAGAATACCAGCATTTTTAACTAAAACAGAGTTTAATTTGAAAAACTAGTCAAGCCAACATTGTTTGAAACCGACTCAAATTGCATGCAACTCAGCTGCTTTGTAAAAGCTTACAGGTTAAAAATGATCCAGCTATTAATTGCCTGGTAGTTTCCTTGCATGCGTAGTGGGGAAGTGAACAGAAAAAACTGAATTATTACTTGGCACCTGTGTCCTTCTTGATTAAATGGAAATATAAAGGCTACTGGGGTACTATGTATAACATTAATGCAATTAACTATGTAAAGTACCACCCCTTAAAATGTTCCTTTAAACAGCAAAGGGTTCCACAAGGAACACATGAAGGCTTCACTGCTAGGTAATAGTTTATCATCATAGAGAAGTAAGGATGGAATCAACCTCAAGATATCATCTTCTAGTGCAACCCAACATCAAATCTGCAACGTTGGAGTTATTAGCAGCACACTCTATCTACAGCTCTGATGCTATTGTATCAAGAAGTTCTCCCAAAACGGGATTTCATGTGCTCAAAAAGCTTCTCTTACAACATCTAGAAATATTTAATTAGGTAACTTCTTTTCTTAATGGATCTAGTCAGGGAGCTAAAGTCCAAAGGAACACTACATTCTGTTTTAAATGGTGACTGAGGCACAGAAATAGGGAAAGAAGAGCATTAGTTATATGGAATGATCCCAAGAACAGCTGTACAACCTCCTACTTTGTTGTTTTCAGATGTACACGCAGCACTGAAGTCATTTTTACAAGGCTTTTTTTCTTTCCAGAAGACAGAAAACATGCAAGACTGAATGATATTTACTTACTTTTGCCAGAATGTTCATTAGTCAGTTAATGGTAAGTGAACTGTTAATCATTATGCATCATATTACTAAGTTAAACTGTGAAAAACTTGTGAGAAAAAGGTAGTAAGGTCCAGCTAAATAGTTTATAGCACATACGATATATAAAACACACATATGGGTCAGTTATCCCAGTGATATCAATGTAAATTACGAAGCTTTATTATGCTAATCCAAATTAAATTGAGTCTTTATTTAGAGTAGTATGTATAAATTATATAACGTTTTGTTGTTGCACATATTTTTATAATAAATGCAACACTGAGGTTTAGCTACTGATAACACAGGAAATTGAGTATTCTAGAGGTCTCCACATAAAAATCTTTAAGAAGGGACAGAATCAGTGCATGACCATACCACATATTTCTTCCCCTTCAGGCACAGAGGTCAATACTTTCTAATACAAATCTTGCATGCATCACATACACAGCATCACAACTGTTGCTCATACAAATTGTTGCATGTTCATCATGCAATGCAAGACCTATATTATTGGTTTAAACATAAGGAGGAAGAGAAAAGTGACACGCAAACTCAAAAGTTGTTACATTAGATCATTTAAGAAGTTCTAAAAATAAAGCAGATTTTAAAGTGCCTCTAACTGCTGCATTCCTGAAGTCAACAGCATAATGAAAAGGGTCATGCAAAAACCTTGCTCAAATCAACTTCATGGAATTCAGCTCCACTTCTGTTATCAGAATGCACAGTGGTCCAAAGTGGGATTTGTGGTACATTAAATTATTATTAGAGAAAGATAAGTTAATTTCATTTGTAGACTGTGTTTCCTGTATAGAAACAGGACATTTTCAAAAGTGTGCATACCTAAAATTAACACCCACACCAGCAGCCTGTATTTTCTCCAAACGACTTAACGTGTTTG
The DNA here is from genome assembly GCF_001723915.1 of Gavialis gangeticus. Taxonomy (NCBI): domain Eukaryota; kingdom Metazoa; phylum Chordata; order Crocodylia; family Gavialidae; genus Gavialis; species Gavialis gangeticus. The sequence continues at coordinate 16,664,431 of NW_017729026.1, read as the reverse complement.
CAGTTCATGATAAGTAAAAGCCAAGTCCAGTCTTCCCTATTTTGTCTGTCATAGATCAACACCACTTGTAGGGAAGTTGTACTTTAAGACTCCCCAAGAAGCAGGTTTATTTTGCCTCCCTCCTTCAAGATCCCTCTGAAGCCAGCTCTGGCACAGATTCTCAAGTAACAAGTCTCTAGCTCAAACCTAGGCTCTTTGTCCCTAACTGTAGCCCTGCCAGAGAGCTCCTCGTTTTTGGTCAATTCCTTTTGGGGGTGGGGGGTAATCTTCAAAGGGCAGATGGTGTCAGAGTACTGACACCCAAACAGCACAGCTTACCTTGCTTCAAAAACAGGTCTTTGTTGTGACATAGCAGTTCCCTCTGGTCTTCCTAGGACTCTATCTTTCTCTCTCTGGGTCTTCCCTAGCACTTTCTCCTCACTTCCCCTTTAGACTATCCCTTCCTTTCCATTCAGCTCTCACAGCCTCACTTTCTCCTCAGACACAATAAGCCACCCTTCCAACAAAATGGTTACAAAACTATAGTATTACCCTCAGAACAACACTGCAAAATGAAATAAGTAATGAAGAAACAGAGAGCAGTCTCTGGCCTGCTGTCAGGCCATCTGCCACTGGGGTGAAAAGGGCATAAAGGTGTCCTGTATCTGAAATTTTTTACAGGGCCTTCTTACAGCAAAGTACTTACGCTGATCCTGCCGCCAAAGTGGTCCCAGCAGAACTGCAGGCTAGAACTCAGCCCACTTAACCTCTTTCATCACACCATCCAGTTAGCTATTGCCCTCCTAACAATCATAACAGGAATCATATCCTCAAAATGCGATACTTGCATGGAATTTACCAGTCACTGCCTCCTTTGTGCTGTATTCCTGTCTTGTCTATTTATATTGTAAGCTCGGCAGGACAGAGCATATTAGTTTGTACAGTGCCTATCCCAATACAAACTTGTCCTTTGTTGGTCCGTGGGTAAGTCCAGAAAAAAAACTGTACAACTATACAGTACTTACCACATTGAAATCTAAGTTTTTTTCCACCCATTCTTTGGCTTCTTTGAATTCATCTTTCATTTCCATGATATAGAGCGTATCCAAGGCATCTACTATTGTTGCTCCTTGAATGTTACCTGAAAATACATAGAGATAAGTATTTATCCTAATCAAACTCTTCAGAGAAATCTGATCAAAAGTTTACATACAAGTGGATTCACATAGCTTATCAAGAGACTACAATGCTTATGGCAATTACAACAAAATGATTATGTTGTGCGTGTTTGTTTTTCCACCAAGTTTTGGAAGAATTATTTTTAATTTTGTACTTTACAAAACAATAAAAAAATATGGGGCTTTTGAAATCTGACTGACCCAAACCTGAGTATTTAAAATTTCAGCAGCACCTTTGTATTGATAAGCTCCTATAAAACTACTAAACAACTGTAACTGCAAGCTTAGTAATACATTGATAAAAATGTATTTCAGAGGGGTTTTTTGTTTAACCTTAAATCATGCTGTGTCTTGTTCACTCCATGCTTAAGAGCATGTAGAGAGGATTTTGAAACATTGACAATGAATTAAGGATGACAACAAAAAGAGAAGGGAAGTTTTATTCACAGAGGAGACTTTGGCAGAACCAGGAATTCAACTTCCAACTTTTTACCTAACAGTTCATACTCTTCCAAAGACAATCCTGGTAGGTCCTGAAGGCTGCATTTTTCTATCTGGATGGGGCTAATTAACTAAAAGCTGATAACTAAGTTAAAGTATTTAACAAGCTTTGCTGCAAACCCCCGTCAACCCCCTTCTTTAATGTCTTCACTCTGTCATGTTTTTTTCCCCTCCGACTATTCATGATTGATGCAAGAGGCAAGGATTATTGTGGATGACATCTTTTATTGGATAGCATGCAGTTGGTGCAATAAAAAATATCACCCACAAAAATCCTTTCCTCTCGCATATAGGTTTTCCTTGCCAATTGCTGGGGTTAGGTTCCTGAAAGTTTCTGTGGTTGGCAAAACTGTGGTTGGCAAGACAAAAGGCTTATGGGAAAAATGGCAGGTGGTGGGGCTGATACGCAGCCATGGAAAACCATGGTTACTCAAAATTGTATACCATGGTAGCTAAAATGGTATATAGAATATTAAGCATGGATACTCGAAACTGTGGTTGGCGAGGGAAATCCGTATATCCTGAACCATCATGACTCTGAGGGAGAGTTACTCTCCCTTTGCCTGAAGAAAAGTGTTTGTACCCAAAAGCTTGCAAAGTACATTTTTTCCAAATATTTAGTTGTCTAATAAAAGATATCACATTTACCCAAAGAACCTTGTCTGCCTAACCACACTTTGAGTAGCTCATATTTAAAATTTACATTTATGTACACGACCCATTTCTGCAGAAGGCAAAAACAACCATTTCAAATTCGATTAGTTGCCTGCAAATTCACCTCACTGAGTCAACAGTACATGTAAGTATATTTACTTAGTTGCTTACATCCTTATACTGTCAACACTGCCTTTGAATGTTTACCAACACACAAATAAATTAACTGTGGATTTTTGCTACTTACAGCATATTTTTCCTTACTGAACTGCAGTAATAACTGTTTTCTTGTTTGAATTAAATGACTATCTCCATGTTTTATTAGAATTTATGTGTTTTAGTTTCCTGCCTTATGAACTGTAGAAGCAATATGAAAAAATCTCACTTGTAACTAAACAGTTTCAAGTGACAAGCAACATCTAATTACTGTAAACGGTTAAACATAAAAAAATATTTTTCCTTTATTTACATTGTTCATTGAACAGAACTGGAAGTAGGTAGATGCTCAATCACTCATCCCATCTCATCATGTTACTACCCTTACTTCAACCTTTATGATTTAGTTCCAAGTGTGTGCTACCATAGGCAATACTAAAGAAAGTTTACCAATAACACTGCAGCAGAACTGCTGTTCTTTAGAAGTGAAAGGGTCTCCCCCCACCACGTACAATGAGAGTTGATACAAATTCAGTATTTATTACAACTAATAAATAATGGTGAATTTAGAGACGCACAAAAACCCTTACAATACAAAACATGATGCAAAGAGACACTGTAAAATTTCCATATTTTCCTTGCATATAAAATGCACTTCCCCACAAAAAACAGCTTCCTCAAATTGGAGTGTATGTATTAATCAAGCTGGGCTTTTGGTTGTAGCCGTGTTGCTCTAAGGACATAGGCAGGCAAGGTTCTTAAAGTAGATTGATATCTTTTATTAGACCAGCTGGTCCGGGGGGGTCAGCCCCAGGCTCCGGGTGGCAGGGGAGAGGCTGGCTGAGGCACAAGGGTGCTAAAGTACAGATAGGCAATTGGCAGCCTCCGCACTTTAGCACCTTCATCCCCCAGCCCGCCCGTCACAGTCTACATGTGCTTTTCAATGCACATAATTACTTTGTCATAGGACAGTACTGTCCCTGACAGCACTATGCTATCTGCTACGTGGAGCTCCACTGGGCTCTTGTTAGTTGCTACTGCTCAGTAATGGTTGCACAGTATCTCTATGTCAGAGCTGTCTAGCTTCTAGATGGAGGAGGTCCTCAGGTAACGTGCACAGTGCAAGCAGTGTTACCTCCTTGCCAGCCGCATGCAGAATGTGGGCAACCTTGCCCCTTTTTTGCCATCTCCCCTATTTCCAAGAGTGCAGGGTCCTTTTGCTGCCTGCTCCTAGAGATAGGACAGTAGAAGCCGGAGTAGAGAGGGGAAACCTAGAGACCACAGCCACTGCAGTAGCAGAAGCCATGGGGGAGTCAGTGGTTGGGCAGGAGCCACAAGACCTTACACTGCAAGCCAAACAAATATTAACAGGCTTAGTGGTGTTTGTCTGAGTGGAACAGTCACACAGTAAGGTGAAAAACATGCTTTGACTGTCTTCCCCTCCTCCCCCCCACCACAAAGCTGTGACTTGCCACTAGGGGTTTGATAAGCAGGGGCAGGACTAGGAGTTATGGCAGTGGTGGGCAAAATATGGTCTGCAGGCTGTATCTGGCCCAACACTTGATCGTATACAGCCGCCAGCTGCCACTAGGAGCCTGAGGAGGGAAGGCTGAGCCCCACATTGCTCCACTCTTCCGCAGCCAGGGCTGCACGTGGCTGCATAGCGTGCAGACTCCTCTGCTCCCTCACACCCATTCCTCTGCCCACCTGGCTTCCAGTTGGTG
>NW_017729026.1:16645830-16655239 GCF_001723915.1 Gavialis gangeticus | reverse complement strand
ATAAGCAGGGGCAGGACTAGGAGTTATGGCAGTGGTGGGCAAAATATGGTCTGCAGGCTGTATCTGGCCCAACACTTGATCGTATACAGCCGCCAGCTGCCACTAGGAGCCTGAGGAGGGAAGGCTGAGCCCCACATTGCTCCACTCTTCCGCAGCCAGGGCTGCACGTGGCTGCATAGCGTGCAGACTCCTCTGCTCCCTCACATCCATCCCTCTGCCCACCTGGCTTCCAGTTGGTGCTCTGAAATTCTAACACTGCAGCTGCCATCAGCCAGGCCTGCACAGGACAGGGCATGATGCAGTACACTGAACAGCCATCCTGCCTGCCTGCTACAATAAGCCACTGCTGGTGCGCCACACCAAGGAAGTCAGGTTGGCGGCGGGGGAGGGCGGGGCTGCCCTGGGCCAAGCCCTTCCATGGACTTACCTTCTAGAGGAGCCACCATGGTAGGAGCTTACCACAGCAGGCAGGCAGGAAGGTGAGGGGCAGTCAGAGCAGGTCTTTCACCTTACCATGAGACTACTCCACTAAGCCAAACAACAATAAGTTGATTAACATCTGTTTAGCTTAGCATAAGATCTGACAAGGCTCTGAGCTAAATGGCTGTTGAAAGAGATAAGTGTTTGTAAAAGTATCAGGTTGCTGATCTGAATGCTGTCTACAGCATCTGCGAGGCCAATACTAAAATGTGTGTTCAGATCTGGAACCCATATTTAAAATGCTGTTGAAAAACTGATGGAGAAGGAGTCCCAAAATGATGGGAGGGCTGCAGAAAATGCCTTATAGTGAGTGACTAAAGCCATGTCCAGAGTAGCACAACCATTAGTTATGTGGTGCCTCAGACATGTCTGTGGCACCACATACTGCACATTCAGTTGTTCTCTCAAGGGAGCAGCATAGGGAGCAATTTTGACCCCTGCATCTCCATCCCCCCACCCACCTGGCTTGCAGAATAGATTGCTACTACTTTCGATAACGTGGGGGAAAAAAAGCAGAGTGGCGAACATGGGGGAACATGCACTGATCAAAACTGGAACCTGGCTGGCTGGAGCTGCACTGCAGATGCTGGCCAGGCGCCACACGGCAGGATCACCACTGCTGCAGCCCCAGGAAACCCCCAGGACCCCAGGTAAGGCTGCTAGGCCAGCCCAGTGCTGGCCCCAGCATCCCCTACCCCACCCAATGTGACCTGCCACACACCAGAGCACATGTGGTACAGGTGTTCCCCAGGGACAACTAGAATTGGCACAAGATGCGCCACTGCTAGCTGTCCCTGGGAACCCAAAGTCCATGCCCGAGTGAATGCAGTCCAAGAGCTCTATCAAAAATGAGATTGAAAGAAAAAAAAAAAAAAAACCCACAGGATGCTACAGGCTCTTTAGGGAAAAAAATAAAAATAAAAATGAATAGGTGGAAATGAAACCAAGTAAATCCAAATTAGAGATTAGGTGCAGTAAGGATAACTAGCCTTTGAAACAAATTATCATGGAATGTAATGGATGCCTCACCTCCGAATGCTTTGTTGAAAGAAAGGCTTTAGTCTAACAATTTTAGAGGCTCAGTTTAAGATAACCGTAAAATTTAATGGCCTGCAATATTTAGGAGATCAGAATAGATTACTACTACTTTTGACCATGGGTCATTATGGCATTATTTAATATGGGTCATTATTTTTATGGCTGTGGCTCCCACCATGGGTTGGGATCAGCTCTTCAGTTAACATTCTCCACTTGTTACAATCTGCTGCATCCTCTGGTTAGACGCTCATTTCTACAATCTTTCCCAAACTTGTCTTTTCATGTCTATCCTTGGGTCATCCTCTCAGAGTACTGCTAGATTACCTCATAGATCATTTGCACAAATAGGCTTTCTGTTTTGCCCATTTTAAGGCCAAACCTTTGCAACCTTACAAGGTCATAAGACTTAGCTCTTCTGATCTTCTTAATGATTTATCATACTGCCAAATGTGTCTTGTTACTGTCATTTTTCACTATGTTCTTATGGCCGACTCCCACAAACCTTCTCAACATTCTCATTTCCACTCTTTCTAGTATCTTCTCTTAGCCCAGGATTCCTCCCCACATATCATACTTGCTCTTATTTTATACAGCTAATATTTAAGTCCGATTGGCATCCAATTGCACAAGACCCCACATATTTGTCTCTACCTTTTCCATGCCACACTTACTCATTCTCTGATGGCTTCTTCATTATTTGTGTTGGTGCTCAGGTATTTGTATTATTCTACCTACATACTGCGCTAGTCCTTGCCCTTTGTTATTGCTACACTCTCCTTTCAATTTCCATATATTTAAGAGTAGTAGCTTATTCTTCTACAAAGTAACATACTTTACTGGAAAACCTTTAGGCAGGTAAATTAGCACTATAATACTATGCCCCAGATCTATTAGCATGCTTTCCTCCTACCAAATCTGTTGTTTTATGTTCTAGGTCCAGTCTATTCCCTCTTTGGGAAAGTACTTTGATAAGATCTACTGTTGTTCCTATAGGTCCACTGGCTCTGCTTACTTTAGTATTCCTTATCCTTTCCAACACCATGGAGCTTTGAGGCTTTTAAATCTGAGATACATTTTTTTAAGTGATTTCTTAAGGAACCTTGAAGGTACCTAGATCTGTTAAAAGTACTGGCAACCTGAATTGAAATTTGCCATTTTTTTAAAAACATCCAAGTTTCTCATCAGACTCCAAATGTGGTTTACTTCTCAAACCAGCAGGCTAAAGGCCTAAAACACTCTTGCCAGAACACAGGTTGCTCTAAAAGTTAACATGAAAGTAAAATGCAGCCAAGTTGTTGTAACAACTTTGTTGTTTTTGGTTGTAGTAATATATATCATAAAAAGAATATAAAAATAGGCTTTTCTCCCAAATCACCACTATACCACTACTTATGTTTATTACTCCGATACTCATCTAAAGAAAAGAAAGACTACACGTAGCAAGGTTTATTACCTCATAACATAGAACGTTTATACCAGTCATGCATACATACCTTCTGTATTATCTTATATTCTGAGAAACAATTTTTGAGGCATTACAGGTGAAGTAAAAGTGAGGGAAAAGTTGCTTCCCCCTTACTCTGCTGTTGTGCAGAAATTCCAGTGAAGCACTTTTTACTCTTTTGCCACCATATCCTGCTTGATTAGAAGGAAACAAGCCAACAGAACAGAGAAAAGTGGAAAGAAAGGACTGAGATGCACTATGCAGATCCTTCAGTCATCTTTCCACAGTAGCTCACTCTTAGTGCTCCTATCTACAACCCCTCTCCCCGAACTTCAATAGCCAAAACTAGGCACAACTGTGCATTGAGACAAATCCCATAATCCTTCATGGACATACAAGAATGTAGGAGTAAAATAGTTATGATAAAATGTGAAACTTCTGTACAGATACAAATACATAACTCTGTATGCATGTTAATATGTTTTGAAATGAGAGTGGATAGACATCTGGCATATGAAACAGTTGACTCTTCAATTTCCTGTATAATGCTGAGAATTTGCTTCTTACTCTAAGGCTTGTTACATAATACTTTGTAGTTATGCAAAAACTGTTTTCCAAGAACAGACTATCAAGTTGCACCAAGGAAAAACATAACTAATTTTATGCTGTATTTTGAATTAGTCCTTGTTACTAAGAACAATATAAATCTTTTGCCATTTTCCCAGCTAATTCAAGTTACCTAAAAATGGAAGAGGCTCAGCTAGAGGATAGTATATACTCTAATAAAACCACAAATATATTTTACAAAACCGTACACTAAAGCTCATCCACCACCCAGCCAGAAGAAACGTGGCTCAGTTTCTCATTTTAGTCATCCAGATGGTTTTAAAAAAAAATTCTTTCGTAGCAAAAAAAAGGAACTAAATTATGTACTATACTAGATTTCTGAGCTAACAGAACAGGAAGTAACTCACACAGTTAATATCTTAGGATATTTAACAAAACAGGAAGCACCTGTAGGTTTTCTCTCTATTTATATACTACAGTCTTAAAAAAAACAACTCTGGACACACTTTGTAGAAGTAATCCTCATGCAGTATATAAATATAGAAAAGTCTTCAACTTAAAGCTAACATTTTAATTAACTATTTAATTAGCTGTAAGTTTATGTGAAGTCTGATTCAGGTTTTAAAAATGCCAGTTTCCAAAAATGTAAAGGTTGGTAATAGGATTTTTTTTCTTTGGCAATATTCCCTTATATAGTTTAATTGCCAAGTCATTAATTATTAAAGCACACCAAGCCAAAGCATGCAGAACTATAGGCAACCCTGGCAGTGCTGTATTTTTTTTTTTTAAATTCAAAACCATTAAGACTACATTTTCAAACCAATCAGTTGGCAAAAGTGGAAAATGCAAAACACTTACAAACCAAAGTCAGCATCAGTTTTCCTATCATCCTTTCAATGAACAGTAGTTGCTAGTGGGCGTGCCTACACGTGAGCTTTAATGCGCAGTGGATTATTTTACTGCACATTAAAGCATCAGGTAAAAAAACATAACATTACATTAATGCGCAGTAAAATAGTCTAAAAAGTGTGCAAATGCAGTACTGCGCATTAGCTCAACCTTAAGAGCATGCATTTAGTACCTCACATTGGAGGTACTAAATTTAATGTGCATTAGAAATGATGTATTAATGCACATGTAGACATGCCCAGTATCCCTTTTAATAGTTTGGGAGTCCTTTAGGAAAGTGTCTGCAATATTTGGCCCACTGGCTGGATCACAGAACCAGAAGTGGGGAGGGAAGTAGTTAATCAGTGGTCCAGGGCTTCACCTGTGCTGCAGCTGAGAGATGAGAAGTAGCAGCAGTCGTCACATTGGAACAATAGTCTGCCTCACACCTGAACCAGGTGGCTCTGGCCCAACGCTCTGAAAAAGTTGCCAACCACCGCTCTAGGAGGTTTCCCTGAGGCAAACACCAGAATCCCACATAACAGTAAATAATATGTACATGTATATTATTGGCACATATATGAAATGTACACACATATGCACAAACCTGTTGTGTGCTTGCTGTTATCATATGTGTTTTTTTGGAATCCTTCCATGCCTTTAGGATTTCCCTCATTCTTAATATTGTGTAAAGAGCAAAGACAATAGGAAATAGGGAACCTACATGAATTTGAAAATGTTACCTGTAGCATTTAAAAGCATATAGTATAAGCTCTCGTGGGCAACCATTCAATAAACCAGCAAAAACCCCACAAAACAAGACCACCTTATGACAGACTATTTTATAAAACTGAAGTAGAATTTTACTTAATGTTTTGGGATAATTTCTAAGACAGGGAGCATATACATGATAGAAATAGTACATATTTCTACCACCTCCCCCACGAACCTCCCCCTTGCAAGGTGGGTTGGATAGCTTGGGCCCAAGCTGTCTGCTCCAGCTGAGCGGGGAAGTGCGCTCTATGGCACCCCAGCTTCTGGCTTCGGCCACTGCAGGCATGTGGCTGCATTTCCAGAATCAAAAGTAAATGTCTGTTCACTTGCTTAGCAGTTCAATCCATGCAATTTAGAAGACTGAACTGATTCAGCCTTGGGCTTTTTAACTGTCTGTACTTAGCCTTTTTGCCTATGCTGTTCAGGAGAAGAAATACCAACACTCTTGTACCTTAATTTAAAACTGAAAAGCCCTTCTGCTGCAAGTCTGCAGAAATAGTTACCATTATATAGGACTAGCATTTGCACAGTGAGCTCCCAAGTTAGATCTCCTTAATTTGCAAATAATGCTTCTTGTGTTCCCTTCCCTGCACATCTGTAAACCCAACCATAATTAAATAAAATCAAGATGGGTACTTTTAGGCTCAAATATGATTACACAATTTGAATTTAGTTTTTATGTTCTCCTATAGCTCAGTTGCCTCTTGAGTGCTAAGAGAAGTGAAGTTAGAAAAGAAGTGAAGTTTGCTTTGTTGCCTCTTGATTGTGAAGAGAAGCAGTTAGCCAGTAAAGTTGGAAATGACAACGAACATGGAAATTGATATCCAAGAGAAATCAAGATCCAAGGAACTAAATCTAGTTTCCTCTAGCACCATCAGGTATCTTTCCCCATAAGGTATTTGTGTACTTGTGTGAACCCAGAGACACTCCAACTCACCTTCTGTTTGGGTTCCATTATGTATTATTTAAAAAAACCTGTTGCTCTGGAAGTGATTTTAAATGACACATCCTAGTTTTACAATCTACTACTTCATAAAACCATTTCATCAAGTACTTAACTTTTCAGCATGCAAGCTGACATTTTATACATACTGTTACATGAGTTAACTTGATCAGCAATGGCTGTCAATGAAAAATAAGATATCTATAAAAAGTAACAATGCAAATAAAATACTTCTATGATACTGTTGTAGTTTCTGTAATAAGATAAATGACACTAGCCTGCCATCTGCACACATACCCCTTGCCCATATTCATTCTTTGCAAACTTACTGAATAACCTCAGAGGGCTGTTATCAAGCTTAATTCACTGATGTTTTGTAACATTTTATCTTTAGCTGTAGTATAAGAAGATATTATTTATGCACATTAAGAACATTACACACTATACAGTAGCAGCAAAAGACACAATCCTCTTGGAGAATGAGTTGATAAGGGAAAAGGAATAAAAAGACTTTCAGCTTGATATCACTCTACACATGGACACACTTTGAGGATTTAGAGAGCTTTTACACTTTAGCTTAAACCACTCTCAGCGGGGAAAACCAAATAAAAAAAAAAGGTCCTCTAAATCTCAAGCATCCACATAGAAAAAGTTATCTCAGCATAGCTGGAGAAGCATAGTTATCTACTGCTATTATCTATGATGGTAAGTTTTCCTGGGTAGAGAAGCCATACTATTTTTCTCTTTTGCCTCTCCTATATCCAGAAGCAAAGAAAGTTAGTGCTGTACTGTTCTTATCTACAGTCCTTTCCTCATGGCTCATGGAGAGACATGGAATGGAACAGATGAGGGTTTATACTGCCTATAGATATCCAGTTTATCTGTATTACAAGCATCTGAGCTGTGCCTTAACAACAGATGCTTAACATCTCCATGGCTGATATAATCAACATGCCCCACAACAAATCCATTAGAACCTATGAATCCTACACATGCCTTTCCCAAAATGCGGTATCTCTAATTCAATGTATCAAATGTCCTCATGATAACAATGCAGGTGAAATTAAGCAGCAGCTACACATCAGAATGAACTCTTACCGAAAAAAAAAATAAAGGAGACAGTAATACGCATACAACAGTAGAAACACATTTTTCACATAACAACCACTCCCATTTTTACTTTATCCTTGTGCTCAAGGCAAACCTATGAAACACCTTTAAAAGGTGAGCATGGAAACAAAAATTCATGAGCTGGGGGGACACTAGGAACTAAGGACTGAACATTGATACTGATTTTATAACAGCGTAATTTACCTGGTTCCTGAGACTTCCTACACACTACAGGTAATGATGAAACTCCTCCCATTTGACAGATGTTGATCTCCCAGTAATCAAGCTTCTTTTCTTCTTTTTATTGTGCATCTACAACCTCTGGGAATTTCTCCCCAATAAAATCCTATAGCTCTACCCACTGTTCTTAAAAATTGCAGTGATTGCTTTTTTCCGTAGACCTAGAAAAAAATGCTTTGCATTCAAAAGCTTATCAGACTTGATTCCAAAGTATACCATTGGTCCAAAAGATATCACCCCAAGGAATGCTTGCTTCTCATAACCATCACTATTATAACATCACCCCAACACTATCAAAATCCCAAACAAGAGCAGGGTTCCATTATGCTTTGCCCATTACAAATGCAGAGAAAATCCCTCCACTACAGCAACACAAGTTTACCCCACTAATGACAATTTCACGAAAATGCACTAAAATGATCTGGGGTTTGTTCCTCTGCCTCCTGTCCTGCTGGGCTAAAGGCAGGAAGCAGACTGGGAAGCAGAGGCTTTGGTGCTTCAGCTCTGTGACGACTGGGAGTAGAGCCAGTCCTGCTCTGCTGCAGCAGACAGCGCAGCCCTGGGCTGCAAAGCATCCTGGAATGCTGGGGGGCCATGAGTTAACTTGAAGCTGGAGGGGATCTGGTACAGAAGTTCAATAAACCGGTTTAACCTAAATTAGTTAAGTCTGATACTACACTCATCCAGATTTATTTTAAACTGGTTTTGGCCATTTTGAAAGTAGTTTATATGCACTGAACTTCTGGGGCATGTCCAGATGAGCATGGACATTTAGTTCCCCAGGGACAAGTAGTGGTGGTGCACCTTGCATTGCAGCTACTTGTGCCAGGAGGAACACCCACGCCACACACACTTTGGTGCACAGCAAGTTACCCTGGGGCTAGTAGACAAGGCTGGGGCCAGCACTGGGCTGGTCCCAGCAGCCTTACTTGGGGTCCTGGGGGCCTCCCAGGGCCGCAGCAGCAGCGATTCTGTTGTACAGAGCCTGGCTGGCAGCCAGAGCATGTGTTCCCCACCCCTGGGCCTACCACCTTTCGGAAGTGGACAGCTGGGGAAAGGATGGAGCTAGGGTGATCTCAACCTGGCTCCAAGCTGGGGGGAATGTGAAAAGACCCTCAGTGGGGGCTTTCCCTGACACCCCATAGACCCTTGCTGTCAATCAGGCCTGGGTGGCCCTGAGCTGGGTTCAGCAGCCTTAGGCAGCCTGGCCACAAGAGGTATTGCATGTTAGTGCCCCTAGGTTCCTGGCCTGGGCCAGTACAGGCTTTTGCCTGTCTTAGCTACCCAAATATTAAATGTCAGTTCAGTTTGTTATTGGCTCAATTTACGCAGCTTAGACAAAACTGTGAAGTTTGAATCAATTTTGCCTCAAGTTTTGTGAACCGCTGTACATAAGCAGGGGCCTGTCCAGAGCCTGGGCTAGATGCGGCAGGCAGCCAGGAAGCTGCAAGCAGCTCTACTGGGGTCCACGGACCCAAAACCTGGCTTGCTGCTGGTAGCAGGTGCAAGTTCACTTGGGGTGGACAGTGGAGCAGCTGCGAGGGGCCTGATCCTTGTTGTGGCATCATAGCCACAGCTCCTTTCCCAATGTCCACCCCAAGGCGCACCCACCACCAGTGAGAAGCTAGGCCAGGGCTCCACGAACCCCTGGTGCAGCTGCTTGCAGCCTCCTGGCTGCCTACGACAGCTGGCCTCAAGCTTTGGGCAGGCCCCTGCGATCCACCATGGAACCCGCCCAGGCTGTTCGCAGGGAGGCTGCAAGCAGCTGTACCAGGGTATGGAGCCCCAGCCTGGCTCGTTGATGGAAGTGGGTGCACGTGTGCCTTAAGGTAGCCAGCCAGAAAGGGGCTGGGGCTGTGTTGCCACAACAACGATCAGGCCCCTTGCAGCTCCCCTACCATCTGCCCCTAGCATGCCAAAGTCTT
>NW_017729026.1:16639255-16640830 GCF_001723915.1 Gavialis gangeticus | reverse complement strand
GGGCAGGCCCCTGCCATCCACCATGGAACCCGCCCAGGCTGTTCGCAGGGAGGCTGCAAGCAGCTGTACCAGGGTATGGAGCCCCAGCCTGGCTCGTTGATGGAAGTGGGTGCACGTGTGCCTTAAGGTAGCCAGCCAGAAAGGGGCTGGGGCTGTGTTGCCACAACAACGATCAGGCCCCTTGCAGCTCCCCTACCATCTGCCCCTAGCATGCCAAAGTCTTACAAGTAAAGGTTGTGAGTGTTTTTAGCACTCTGCCTGAAAAAGTTGCTGATCCCTAATTTATACTAACTCTACACTGTCAAATTCAGAGCATCTCAGAATTCCTAGACTTGGAAGCAAATTGCAGTATCAGCCTAACATGGGAACAATAGATTCAGATTAAAAAAAATACACTGGTGAGTCTGTATAGAGCTTGAGAGGATATTAAAGTACCTCAACACATTCTATAGGCAAGAAGAATATGTTTAGTATATCAGAAAATTGCCATCTTACCAACAGACAGATTTTCAATAGGATATCTTCTAGTTAAAAGTTTGTTTTTTTAAAGCAAATTTCTATACTCAGGCAAGCATTACTGTAAGTGCAGGCATACCCAAATAAAGCACTTTTACTGGGAGAGGCTGCATCTACCCTAAGTATAAGTATACTGGAAATCTTTTCTAATGTAGACAACTTTGTTACTAAACATTATTGGCATTTTCTAACACTAAGGAGTTCTATAAAAATGGACTGTTAGTACTGTACCCTCAGATAAGGTAGAAGCAAAAAGCTTGTACATATTTATACAGAAACTTGGCATATTGTACAGCAGAAAGCACCTAGAAAGGGATAAGGTACCTCACTAGCCTGTTTTTCAGATTAAAATGTGTTGTATACACAGGAAGATTTAATTACTCCCATTTAGCTAAATTAGGCTATAAACATCTTAATTACTAGCTACAGCAGTGCACACATCAGAATTGTTGAATTTCAACAGCTAAGAACATTACAGAGATCATGACTAAAATCTTTTAACAATTTTGCCTGTGCAAGTAGGTAATATTACAATGGGATCCTTTGTAGTTATTGTAATGAGCACAAACCTACTCTCCATTATCTACATGGGCTTCTCACAAAGCACAAAATCTAGTTCAATATCTCTGTCCTTATCTTTAAGGTATTTAATGGTCTGGACCCACAATGCATAAAAAGCCACTCCGCCCCTCAGATTCAGTGCAGCTTTTTAGCATAAGGAAAGGGTTTAGCTGTGCAAGTGACAGCTTTCTTGGGGGCCACTGACAAGAATTACACATAAGAACCATTACAAGACTTAAAACACGTGGTTTCAAGAGCAAGTTGGCAAAGCACTTGTTTGACCTTGTCTTTTCTAATAAGCATGCAGGAACAAAGTCTCATTAATGAAAGTTTACCAGGTGCTCATAAAGACATTTTCCTTATGGGACAAAGGGAAATTAGAAAAATCACGGTCTTCTTTGAAATGGCAACAGGTTTGTTATTGGTTTAATATGATTTGGGAGTGTAGCTGAGCTCAATTGCACAATCCTTCCTGTGAACAACAGGAGACCATTTTCT
>NW_017729026.1:16622794-16634255 GCF_001723915.1 Gavialis gangeticus | reverse complement strand
GCATGCAGGAACATATTGAGAGCATAAATAAAAGTGAGACTCCCATCCCTACCAACACAGCATATTCTACACAAAACCTTTGTAGCTTCCCTTCCCCAAATTTCTTAATGTAATACTGGAAGATGCTTGCATACTAGTGACAATGGTTATATACAAACAGAATAAAGTAACAGATAAGCTACAGAAGAGAGAAGTATTTAATTGAGAAGTATTTGGCAAAAATATTATAGAGCAGGCATACAGGCTAACTTGGCTGCAATTACAAAACCAGTAGAAGTCCTCTTCCCCTCCCCGCCCCCATAATAGGGGGAAAGGTAACAATTTAAGTTACAGTATTTATCAACACAGTACTACAAGATGCCCATTGCGTCCAAATTTGAGGCAGCAGAGACCTAGCATTTGCTTATGGTCCTTGTTATATCATTTTTGTTAGTTACCATCCCCATGAATTTATCATTGGATAAGAACAGCCAAAAATAAAAATCTGGTTAAAATAATAAAGTATATACTTCCTAATATGAGAAATATTATTTGTTCATATTATTCTGGTTCCATTTACTCTTTGCTTTCTTTCTGGCCATCCTCTCACATTACAGTAAAAGCCTTGCCATGACTACAATTCTTTAACATTTTGGTGACTAAAGCTTAGCCTGAGTTGTGAAGTGAGAGGATTATCCAAATAGGTCTTATATGAAATGGCCCCATGACAGCAACACCCATGTTCAATTCCACTTAAGTGCCTTTTCTTTTCACCCCTCACAGATTTCAAGATGTGGGTAGGTGACATTCTGAATGCATACTGACAGTATGCCAAACACTGCAGCATTCCTAAATCAGATTTTGTAGATCCAAAATTAAGTTTAAAAGAAG
Source organism: Gavialis gangeticus (assembly GCF_001723915.1). NCBI lineage: Eukaryota > Metazoa > Chordata > Crocodylia > Gavialidae > Gavialis > Gavialis gangeticus. Next base: position 16,633,385 of record NW_017729026.1, on the reverse strand, counting down.
GAATATCAATTGCAAATGCCTTTCCTTATAGCTTCTATTAGTCTGGATGGGTGTACTGTCTGCCCCCTGTACAATGTTCAGCACCAGTGAATCACAGCTCTGGAACTTGGCACTCTACAATTACCTGCTTAAAGTCCCCTCTGCCCCACAGCAGAGACACTTTCACTGCATTCAGAATGAAAAATAATTGAAACAATCAACTGGGGGAGGGAAAGCATTCCAAATTAAACAGCTGGCTAATGAACGTGTTGTACCTTACTGCCACTAAGACAATTATCTTTCAGAAAACTGGAGCTGCAGAAATCAAAGTGAAGACTATTGAAAACAGAAGGTACTTATGATGACAGGAGATTGAATTTACAATAGCCCTCCTTGCTCTCTGAATGCTAGCTGTAAAGTTCACAGGGCTTATTTCCAGAGGGTACAGTCTTGGCCAGTTCCATTCTGAATTATTTTACAGCAGTCATTTAGTTGGTATATGTTGAGTTCAATGTCCCTTTTATTTAAGGAAAAAAACAGAAGGATGAACATGTTTGTTTTAGCACTGCAATTTTGTGTAGTACGATAGCAAGGAGCGGAAGAAGGAGCATATACCTTTTGTGATAAAGGCAAAAATATTTTATTAGGCTTCCTGTCGTCCAAAAATTACTTGGAAAGAAGAATTAAAAGGAGGAGCTTATGTTGAAATCTATAACAGATCTAGTTATCAAATTCAAGTTCACTGTTAGAAATAGTTCTATAATATCTACTTTACAGATACACAAGCTATCAAGAAAAGAATAAACTGTGATAAAAAAACCCAAGAGAGAATTAATATTTAACTCTCTTTCCCTTGCTGATGAGCAAAGAATGAATGAGAAATATATAAAGCACTTTCATCGGGAATAGTACCAAGATACCCTGTTGGTAGAATTCAATGTTATACAGCTACTCCTCGCTTAACATCATAGTTACATTCTTGAGGAGTACCTGTAATAGAAAAGGAAGTGCTGGGTGAGGGGAGGCAAAGCAACTTCTGGATTAGATCTAGGAAGGTCTCAAAAACAATCCCTCTAACAGCCCAGACAACAACATAATTTAAGACTAACATCTAAGCTTCAGAGTTCTACAGATGTAAGTTTGTGAGGAGTCATCTTTTCAGCAGTGCTCAAGCCTCGAGTATATAGCTCAAATAGCTTACACCTCTTAAGGTGCCCAAGCCTGCTAGTACTTTACAAGGGACACCTTTTCTAAATTTTGTTTTTCCCTCTCAGATAGCTCTCAAGTGTTTTCTAAACTGAACCAAATATCCACAACTTATTTCATAAGCAGCTTACTTTTAAAGGATCTTCTAAAAACTCATTTTACCCAGTGGCTTCATGGGACAAGGTTGCTTTATTTTCATGACAGATGAGACTAATATCAAGTAGTTGGCCTTCAAAAGTCCTAGTAAGTAGTCTGCTTCATAACTTCTTCAGTACTTTTATATTGCTCAAAAACCTTCTTTAAATTCTCTAAACATAAAGCATGATGTAACTCTGTTAGTACAAAGAAAAGCCCTCATCCATCTTATCAAAGGACACATTGGCCAAAAGGACACCATTTCATAATTTGGTTAATTGATTTCCAGAACTGTGTGCTGTGGCATCTGTTTTACAATGATTAGGTTAAGTAATTTTCTTCTTCCTTACTGTCTTAGAGTGGTTTGGACCAACTGCTCAGTAGGCCTGCGCAAGTTGGCAGCGATCCGATCCGGCTTCAGATCCGGCCACTTCAGATAGCCACGATCTGATCCGGAGCTCCCCACCAGGTTTCTGCCTTGATCCAGTCGAAGCGGCTCTGAAGCTTCGGAGCCACCTCGGAGATCCGGCCATAGGATACAATGAATTGATGAAATATCTATAACTTTGTTTTTTGTCTGATTTGGACAAAACTTGCAGGGATGGTAGCCTCTGCTGAGAGCATGAAACCTGCCAAGTTTCAAGAAGATCGGTGCAGGGGTTTAGGGGAAAACTACCCCAAATTCTTGAAAGCCAAACTCATGTCACAGCTGTGTGTTACAACACAGGGGGGTCAAAACTGCAGGGGTGGTAGCTCCTTCTGAGGCCACAAAGCCCGCCAAGTTTCAAAAAGATAGGTGCAGGGGTTTGGGGGGGAACTGCACCTCAAGCTGTGGACAAGCAAAACTCGTGACATGGGTATGTTAAAGTGCAGCAGGGTGACAGTTGCAGGGATGGTGGCCCCTGCTGAGGCCACGACACCTGCCAGCTGTCAAGGAGAACGGTGCAGGGGGTTCTGGGTCCCTGCACCCCTAGCTGCTGACAGGCAAAACTCATGCCAAAACTGTCTCCATCTTGGGGCAACTGATTGTATTGATTCTTTCCTCTCTTTAGCCTGGTTTTGTGGGTGCTAATTGATACGCGTTAAGTCGTTATGTAGTAGCTAGGTCCTATGCATTGAGCTGGTTCCTGAGTCCCTGGTACCTGAGTGAATCATGATTAATTGGTAACTGGTAATATAGTAGCTTAGCAGCCAGGCCTGCAGTAGTGTCTCCCCTCCCTGCCCCAAGACAGAGACAGTCAGTCCCACAACCACCCATGGCACGAGTTTTGCTTGTTCACAGCTTGAGGGGCAGTTCCCCCCAAACCCCTGCACCAATCTTTTTGAAACTTGGTAGGATTCATCCTCTCTGCAGAGTATACCATCCCTGAAAATTTCATCCAAATCAGACGAAAAAACAACAAAGTTATAGATATTTTATTGTTTCCCCATTATACCCTATGGCCGGATCCCTGAGGCGGCTCCAAAGCTCTTCGGAAGCTCCGAACTGCTTTGGGAAGCCTAATGAGGCCAGCACTTCCACCCGGATGTGCTGCTTCGGACCCCGAAGCTTCTCCGGATCCGAAACTCTGTCCAAAGCCTCGCACAGCCCTACTGCTCAGCTCTATACCTGGCATTACCACATCAGTAGCTACATCACCACATGCAATTAATGTGAAGCAATGAACTCTAGAGCACAGAAATATTTCACTGGGCAGTAAGTCTTCAGCAACCTTCCTTCATGTCCACTAGCCATCCATCATAAATGATTCTGACTTTCACTTAGGCAAGTCTTGTTTGCATTATTTTATAGCTATTTAATTAAAGTACTAGTCTCTGGTTTTCAGGTGACAATTTAGATTGTAAAAGCACTGAAAAAGTTACATTATATACAAAATGACAACAGTATTGATATGCTTTTACCAAAAAGAAACCACCTTAAATATATTTTCATTTCAATTGTCACCTTCAGGAAAGACAACCATGCATAATTTGACTATCTAACATTTTAAAAGATTACTGAACTATTTTAATGAAATCAACTATTAAAGCCTTTCAATCGGCAATTATCCAAAATTAGAAAAGCAATTTAGACTCAAATAATATTTCCACACTTTGAAAGCTGACCACCTAACAACTGAAATCAACAGAACAGTTCATAGCTGATCTCTTACTCTAGGCTCTATTCAAACTCAGAGCTTTTCTATATAACCAATCTATGCAGACAGAGGAATTACAAGCAATTTTTGTACCATGAGCAGTAATGGTAGTTGAAATCATGGTAACAGCTGCCATTCTTGCACCCCCTCAAAAATCAATGCCTAGGACTGATGTCCTGGTCACACACTGGTTATACTGTTGCAAGTGGGAGGTTAGCCCAAAATAACTAGGGTGTGAGTTCAAGTTGCCATAGTTAATGTTAAAATTACTTTTTGGGGGTTTTCCCTTGTTCAGGCAAGCCATTTTCTATACTTTTGAATCTGGGGTCATGTCTGCAAGTTGCTCGTTGCAATCATAGCTAAACAACAATGGCTTTCAAAGTAAAAGTCAAGACCACAGAACAACTAAAAGGCTGGGTTTTTTGCCAGAATTTGGGAACGTGGGGCCAGTACACATGGTGGCAGCTTGCGCTGCCTGAAACTGGAGTCTGGCCAGCCAGAGCCATACTCTGACTGCCAACCAGGCTCTGTGTGACCACACCACTGCTGCTGGAACCCGAGGAGGCCCCACAAAAAGGGCTGCTGGGGCCAGCCCAGGTGCTGGCCCCAGACTCCCCTGGGCCATCTTGCCACATATTCCCCAGAGACAACCAGCTGTTCCCAGAGAACACACATTCCTGCTCGTGGGGACATGCCCTCTGTGGCCTTTATGGAGGTCTATTCACTTTCATTATTTCCAGCAATATTTTTTTTAAAGACTGACAAGGATTTCTATATTTTTAATAGTTTTTGGATATCTGTGTTTTCTGTGCAAGACATGAATCATTGGATGATGGACATTAATCTTTAAGGCACTGCATATGTATGCTTAAACTCTCATTTAACAGCTGCTCCTCCACTAAGCTCTGCACCATTTTGAGACAAGATTTTTTTTTCTTAAGCCCAATTACTTCAGGATTTCTATCCAGACTTTACTTCCACTAACTTATTCAGCCTCAAATTAACTTGAAGCCATGTTGGATGGGACCAAATTAAATACTGCTAGCAATATACTGTTAGAGGTGCAATTAATGGCCATCTCACAAATGAGGAAGTCAGCTGAAGGTAAGTATAATTTCAAGTCAATTAAACACGTTACTTCTCATGCAATGGAACATACTTGTGACATCTTAAAGTACATTTGTGTCTATATGGAACAAACAATTGCAATTATATCCCGTAAGTTTTTAATTGCTTATGGAATGGTTTGCCAGTGAGCTTCCACTTCAACCAAGTAATTTTATGGAATGATGCCGCAATAAAATTATTCATATGTAGCACATATGAATGCTATGTTTTTTATCATTCAGAGGACAGTTGATATAGAAAACTGTTTTCTACTCTACTCTGTTTTCTATACACAATATGGTAAACCTAGAAACGTCACACCAATGTCACAATTAAGAACATGTGTCACTCAACTGTAATCTCTTCAGATGACTTACTGTTCTAAGTTAATATCATTAAGTACAAAAGTACATGCTACTCACCAAATAAATTGCTTGAATGTCCTTGTTTAGATATGGGTTTCAGTTCATTTAATCCCCACGCATAACGCTTATAATTATCCCAGGCATGTTTCATCATCTGGAGGGAAATGAAAGCAGGATTATAATGTTGATTTAAAAAGAAACCACCAAAACTGATTGAGAATAAACTATATATTAAATATATATTTATTCTGTGCTTTATTAAATTAATGTTGTATGCATTAGAAGTATAAAATATTTTAAATACAATTAACATTACACTGGAAAAACAGTATTACTGTTATTGTTGAATTAAGTGTTCCATTCCAATTAAACCCACCTCCTATTATTATTTCACATAATTATAATTATGGCCAATTAATTTTCAGAGATTAAATTTGTGATAGAAGTATATTAACCCAATTAGATTTTCCTCAAAGAAGATAATCAGACAAACCAGCAGTGTCAAAAAATACTTTGAAAAATTAGATTTTTATATTTCAGGAGCAAGACAGACCAAGATAAATTTATGAGGTCAAAAGTAGCAGCAGTTTAAAATAAGTTATAGTACCTGGCAAAGAGATCATATTTTGGATACAAGCTAGCTAAGTTCAGACTAATCTAGGTAACAACACCACAATAGAATTGGGGAGGACAGGAAAAGTCTGTGGGAGAAAAATGAGGACACTGTCCACCATTTTGGTTGAAAGGATACAACTTAATTTCAAAATTAGCAAAAATTCGCAATTGTAAGCAGAATATCTTCTCACTAACTCCCTGCTCTTCCTCCCCTTCTTTAAGCAGGCTTGAAAGTGAGCAAAGACCTGGGATTCGAACAAGGACCTCCATCAGTCTAACCAAGCAATGATAAGATAATGGCAGCAAAAACTGCTCATCCCAATACAAGCCAAGGGCTTCCACAAAAGCAAGGAGTTTCAAAGTTCACCACTGATGTGAAAGAGTGGCAGCAATTTAAGAAACATGACGTGAAAGCAGACATCATTAAACATACAATCCAATACAATCTACTTTCTTCCCTTCCCTGGATATAGTTCCTTGAAGTAAATACATAAATTTAAAATCGTCATTAATACAGCATTATGAGACTGTAAAAGATGCACTCAGTTATGCTTGTGCCATCTCCAGAGTCTAAAAATGACATAATAAGAACCAACATGAATGACGTGTGCCCCTGGCGGCTGCAGGGGCATGGCTACGCTGGCAGTGGTGGGAGCTCGGCAGCAGTAAGCTGGGACCCACTGAAGATGCTGCCGGCAGTGTTGTCAGCAGGGGGGTGGGGGGGGGAGAGGGGGGGAAGCACCAACCAGGGGTCAGCAACCACCCTCAGGCACCGCCAGTGGCAGCAGCCAGGGGGTCGCCCTTTTGCAGGAAGTGTACCGCCGCGCTCAGAGGGTGTACGTGCATCTGCGTGCACCCCCTATATGTCACCCCGACATTTCATCAGTTACACTCCCTAGCATTTTACCTTATGCACCATGCTGGGAATCCTACGGACGAGCTAATACGTGTTAACCAGAAGTAAGCTTTCAGCAGCCTAAATTCTTTCTTTTTCTACCCCTGCACAAAGGCCCAGTTTTGGCAATAGAATTGAAATTCACTGTACTATACAATTTTGCTTATTCTGTTCTGGCCACAATATAATACAGATAGATTACTTTGTATAGCATCTCTTACAACTTACAGTGTTTATTGTAGGCTGTTATTTCTACATTACTGTTTTTCAGAGTAGAAACACACTAATTTCTTAATATTACCATCATATCTAAGAAAAAAATATTAAGACTGTTTACATGACACATGATTTTTCTAACATACTTAATTCAACTGTATTCCAGGCTGCTACTGACTCAAGGGGAGCCCATTTAACATGCTACACAAAATAACTTCACCTCAGTCCCATTACTAGCAAACATAAGATTTCCACTGAAAAATGGCATCTTAAGTGGCACTCTTGACACAATTTTAGAAGGTAAATAAGTCAACAACCCTCTTACTCTGAAAGATTTTTCTGCGCTCTAGAAGAGAAAAATCCTACAGCGTAAGAACACTTCTCCAGTGCCCTAGCAAACTGACTGCACTAGAAACCCAAATGAGTATATTTGCTTTGAGACACCCCTGCCCACCCATAATATCAAGGGGTATATGTATTAACAATATTATACTACATATGAAGAGATAGCAATTTTTAATTTAAATTTGTTTGAAAAGCTTAGAGAGTTTCTCTTTTGGAAAATAAATATAAATTTCAAAACCTGCTTTCACTTCAGTTCAGGATGAAAACAATTAAACTGTAGTTTTACAGAAAATCCAAGATTTTCACTTAACATTTTTATATTAAAATATAGGGGTTTTATTCTTTTTATATTTTATATATATTCTTATTATATATACCAAGAAATATAATGATATGACATAACACAATATAGTCAATATACCATGTTTTCCTAGACTAGGTTTTTTCCCCATTCAACATGAGCAATTTCCCTCCACCATGCTGGATTCAAGTACAAAGTGGGGCAGCAGGTAGCTTCTGCAGCTCCAGCTCTGACCCTAACACAGACTCAGACTCGGGGTGCATGTTCACCACCAGTCGCTATCCGCAGGCAACCCATAGAGACTGGCGGTCTACACCACAACATTGTGAGGAGATCAAATAGTCCCATCGCCTGTCTGCTGCAGTCTTTGTTCCCTCTCCCCATTCCTGCTTGCAACCCACAGCTGCTTACCTTCCATCATGGCTCTGGCCCTGCTCTGATTAGGGGTACAGAGCACATTGTGGCTTTAGTTTCTGCCCAGGCAGGCAGCAGCAGCATCTCCAGCCCTGACTGGATGCTGGGGCAGGGGCCTCTGCTGCTGGCAGGGGTGCAAGAGGGAAAGGGAGTCAGTGGTCAAGCAGGCTCTCCTGCTACCTGGTCCCCCAATGCCTGCCCCCTGCTTTCCCCCCGCATAACAGTTGCAGGAATGAATGTCAGATGACTCCCCACAATAGTTATATTCAGAAATTTATAAATTTCCCAGGTTTATAATATAATTTTTTTTGGGGGGGGGGGGCGGGACAGGGGGGCATCTTAAAAATTCAAAGTTGTCTTGGACTTGAGTAAATGCAGTATTTAAAAAAAATTAAAACAAAGGTATCAGTGTCAAACTACTTCATTACAGTACACAACATTTGCTCAATTACTTGCAGACTTAACTTTTTTACACTAATCACCTATACTAACAATGCCATTTCTTACTTCACTCAGAAACAGCTCTGAACATCTCAATGCCATTCTGCACCCAAAGTAAATAGGAAGTCAGGCACAGCAACAGTTCTCTTAGAGAACAGTGCCCCTTTTACACTGCCAAAATACACCTCAATTTTATTTGTACAAAAGATAGAGCAGCTGCTTTCTTTCAAGTCATCATTTCACTAACACACATGCTCTCAGGCACTCTTTATCTTAAACTTCTATTTCATTCTTCCAAAACAGAAGCAGGCTGTAAATACTTTCCTCATGCTTGAGGCAAGGTCAAGCCTCAGCCAATACGTGTACAAAACAATAATGTGTACATAAAACCACCCACTTTCTTCTTCCCCACATCAATTGAAAAAAAATAGGAAAATGTAGATTTTTCAGCTTTTAAACCAAGGTTGCTTAGATCCAACAGTCTGACTCTGTGTCATAGGAAGCTTGACTCCAGAACTACAACTCAACTTTGGCCTTTTATTAAGGGCTTGTTTTTAAGTCTATAAATAGTTTTCATTTCCTTTTTTTATAGTGGTGCATTTAATTCTCTGGGTCCCTTCCTTGTTGATTTGATTTTCCTATGGGATTTTGTAAGGGCAATAGTAGTTCAAGGGCTTAATCTGTAGTTACTGACTTGCATGTATGGGGTAAAAAACCTGTTTTTCCTTTTAAAAAATTGGGGTACAAATAGGAACAACAACATGGCACTTACAAGTAGAAAATATTTTGTTTTAATATAAAATAGAAAAGGTGGCCATTGGCAGTTGAGTGTCCTGAGACAACACTGGCTTCAACTCGAAAACTTAGAGTTAACACATTCCCCTCAAGTCATCTACTGCAACCAGGGTACTCTCACCATCTGCCAAATACATACTTGAATCTTTATTCGAAAAATAAAATGCAAATCAAAGATAATAAGGACTTCTTCAAGAGCCCTTGTTAACCATCGAAATATCTGTCTAATACAAGTACACTAGCAACAGTGAACAACTGTAAGAGACTCAAATTCTGTTACTATCTACAACTCTCACTAGCTTCAACTGGAATTGTGTACTTCTATCAAAGACTGACATCTGACTCTTGGGCTTGTTGAAATTTACTGTTGCCAAATTCGGAAACAAACGGCACCAGAAGTCCTACTCTGCTACAGTGCAGCTTGTCTACATTCAAGCTGCATTTGTAGGAAGAGCACTTCATCGTTATCCTTCCATCAGCCAGTATCAGCAAAACACTTTTACTGTAGAGGTAGCTCTTTTGGCAAAGCCACATTTTATACTGGTAGAATAAAACCATTCTCTCCCCACCTACATACAACAGAAATGTTACTAAAGCTTAGTTTTGCTGACATATTTGCACCTACTCTGGGTGCTAGCCAGGGATTTTTATACCCCTAACTGGCAGGGCAATGACAGAAGGCTCTAGCATAGACATGGCGTAAGGCAGTAAGGGCCAACCTTTTTGGCAGGTGTGCCACAAATTTGCCCCACACCTGCCCTGAGTGCCACTCAAATTCCCTTCCCCTGCCTGATCTGTTCTTTCTGCTCCCAGACGTGAGCTTCCAGCCTGCTCTGCTTTCTACTAACTGCCCAATCTGCTACTTTGCTTTCTGCTCCCTGCTCTATCTGCAACTGTGCTTGTAGCTCCCTCCCCAATCTGCCATATGCTACACAGATGCTGCCTGTGCCACTTGCAGCATCCATGCTACAGGTCGGCCAACCTGGCTTTAGAGTTTACTCTGATGTGGAATTCCTCAATTTTCTATGGCTCTCTACACTTCAGTATTTAACTGCTTCACAAGCAATAATAAATTTAAACATGCCTTTGTCCCATTTCTTTTTTAAAAATCACTGCTTCTTAGACCACCTCTTAGAGTTGTACAGAATATATTCTTTCTCCCTCCATTCTTTCGGGGCTCAGCCCCTAGTAATGAGAACATGTATGGTAAGTAATATGACCAAAACAAGAAACAAAAGGAACAGAACTATGGCGAAACTGTTGGTCAAGCCATTTATAAAGAGGCTGTGTTTCTTCAGTAGACCATTAAATTAAGCCTCTAATCAAAGAATGTTTTTTGGGGCAAGGCAACATAACTGGTACCTCAAAACAGCAAAAAGGAACAGGATTGAGATTTCTTTCTTTTTCCTGAAAAGAAAGAAGTAGACTTGTCCCAACTGGCAGTTACCTAGAACTTCACAACTGTTTTACCTTTATTATGTTCTGCAAAGACCATGACAAATTGCTTGCGTGTTGCAGCAAGTGTTATTTTCAAATCTGATTATTCTTTAAAAAATGAGTTACTTCATCTGATGTTCAAAAGGGTTTTAGCAATACCAAGGCAATTTACTATACTGTATATGACCATTACATTTGATTC
>NW_017729026.1:16622469-16622672 GCF_001723915.1 Gavialis gangeticus | reverse complement strand
TCTACAGAGATATATCCATAATAAAACAAATGAAAATCCAAACACCGTATCTTTTTGTGTACAAATGCCTCCAAGTAAAACATGCCCCTTATTTTTTTGAAGGTGAGTTAGTTTGCTGGGGAGGGGGTTGTTTTTTTGGGAGTAGAAGGGTTGGTGGGCTAAAAATAGCACCGGGGGGACGCCCCCCATCCCACCCACCCCCC
>NW_017729026.1:16620497-16621580 GCF_001723915.1 Gavialis gangeticus | reverse complement strand
ACCCCCACATGAGCCACCAGCCCCTCCCCCTGACCCTGACTTACTTCAGTCAGGTTCCCCAGACCACTGAACACCAGTAAAACCAGTGCCAGGAGCAGTTTGCAAGATTGGGGATGGTTTGGTGGCATTGAAGTGGCATTGGCAGAGCCTGGGGGACTCCAGGGGTGTTTGTCATGACTGGGGAGACTCTTCAATCCCACTACCCTAATCCCCCCAATTCCCCTGCAGACCCTGCTAGTCCCCCACCCTCAATCCCAGCCTCCCCATGGATACTGCTAGTCCCCATGATCCTCCCAAGCCTCCCTATGGATCCCACTAGACTCCCAGTCTATGTCATAAGATTAGGCCTCAGACCCTGGCAAAGGGCAGTAATAAGGTTGTTACTTCTTTACTGTGTTTCTTATAGTAGTTCCTGTACATAAAGTGTTGTTTCCACATCTCCAGTCTTACCAAGATACTACCAATAGCTCACTTCCTGCTTCAAGTGAAAGCTACAGTGCTCAGACAATAGCTATGGCTGTAAGGAAGTTAACATACGACTTTACCTTCTGAGTTTGCTGAGCAGACACAAACAACAGCTCTTTTGGTAGCTGCATGCCATGCAGGAACGCTCCTTTTTCTAGCAAAGAAAACAGCTTCCCCACTTAAACAATGAACCCCAATTTTGGGGTGCTGATTTTTAGAAAAGGGTGCATGGTTTAGATGAGAAAATACTGTACCTAAACACGTCCAAGATTAACAGAATTTTTTCTGATATGAAATCCTTCAAGAGAGAAATCCTTCACGGAGGCGGAAAAGCATCTTGGAGTCATCATTGACTCCAAGATGAACATGGGCCGGCAGTGTGGGGAGGCAGTTAGGAAGGCCAACCGCACCTTGTCATGCATCCACAGATGCATCTCAAGCAGGTCAAAAGAAGTGATCCTCCCCCTCTATGCGGCACTGGTTAGGCCGCAGTTGGAGTACTGCATCCAGTTCTGGGCGCCGCACTTCAAGAGGGATGCGGACAGCATCGAGAGGGTCCAGAGGGGGGCCACTCGCATGATCAGGGGACAGCAGGGCAGGCCCTATGAGGAGAGGCTA
>NW_017729026.1:16608625-16615497 GCF_001723915.1 Gavialis gangeticus | reverse complement strand
CTGGAACCAACTTCCAAGACAGGTGATGCAGGCTCCTACCCTGGGGGTTTTTAAGAGGAGGTTAGATGAACACCTTGCTGGGGTCGTTTGACCCCAGTACTCTTTCCTGCCATGGCAGTGGGTCAGACTAGATGATCTGCTCAGGTCCCTTCCCACCCTAGAAACTATGAAACTATAAGAACAAATTTCTGTTACAAGATCAAGCAGTAACCCCTAAAGTTCTTCAGTTGATTTGCCAATACAAGCAAATAAGTGAATAGAGCTATAGAATAACAAGGAAGGCAATGTTAAAAAAAATGCATACTATGCTCAAAAGGCACAGCATAGTCTGATAAATGAAGTGGACCCAGCAGCTAAATTGCTGCCCAACAGAGCTTAGAGAGTCAAACAGAATTAGTCAATATAACAGAAAAGAGTATATAGTATGCTCTTCGTAGCCAAAATGTGAAATTTAAAAGGGAATCTATCTTTATTTTTATTGAAGAAAAGATAGATATAACATTAAGTGGGAGATTAAACTAAGCATTAGGAATGGTATATTTATGCCTCACTGGTAATTCAGGAAGAATTGTGCAAAATCTCTGTAAGCATTCTATGGCAAGTAATTTGACAAACAAGATTTTTTTTGGAACAGTTACATGTATTACATCCTTATCCAGCATTCAGCCTGATCTCTAAAGATCAATTTAGAAAACTTGGTGAAAAGTTATCTTTTAATATCATTTGCAAAAGCACTTTTCTGCAATATAATCAAGCCAAGTAATTAGTTCAGCAGCCAAAGTAGTCAAATTGCTTGGAAGTCAGAATCTAACTCAAAATTAAACAAATGTCAGCAGGATTCAGAAGTAAGTTTCACATCCAGTGAGCCACTCTGATTCACATGTAATTTAAAAGCATATTTAAATGTTACTGAGATTTGAGTTCAGTTCACCATTAGGCAAGCAGAATATTAATCTGAAGTTATCATTCAGTTTTTCATGCTTAGTCTAGTGTCAAACTCAAATAGCTTTTCAGATTCAAAACTGACAAAAGGCCAATGATTGTTTGTCATTTGTGAAATATATAACATGGTGGGATAAGCTTTTGTACAGTATTTGAAAATTTAGTCCTGGGTGAATTGAAGTATTCTAAAAATTGGATGAATAAGGTGCAATATATTTTAAAGGGGAAAAAAACCTATATGGCTAAATGATGTTGCTTCCTGCTTTATTAATTTGCATCTGTTCATTTATTCCTTTTTCTTTATTCCCATCCCCTCAGTGAGGGGAACAGGCAGTGTGTGCATAAGCTTAGACAATGTTCTCTAGAAAAGCACTTACCTCAGACACCCAAAGCATATTCATACCTTGAGAAGGGGATTCATGCAGCAATATTAGAAAAGTAAACATTTCTTTCTACCAAAGAAACTAGCGTTTATCAAATTACTTTTGTCAACTGATCATACAGAATCAACCCCCTCAGTAGGCTCAGCAGGTGACTGAAAAAAACAACTAGCTATTCCATTACCATGCATGTTGATAATATTCTCCCCTACCAGTTTGGGTTATAATACAGCAATGCTTTCAGCATTTTGGCTTGAGAAGTGGTTGAATTACTAGTTTTAGCCACCTATTCCTTAATATTCTATTCTTCTGCAAACAATCAACTTCTGGGTATCTAGAATTCTGCAAAAGGTGGTGGTGGGGGAAGAGACCCAAAACATCCTTTTTGGCCTCTTAATGAATCCATGCTTAGCTTTCACAGAAAGCAAAAAATTTCCACGTGCCTTTAGGGAGATCACACTCAACAAAAATTTAAAAAATTAAGGAAATGAAAACATTCTACCATTACAGTTAAATAATACACTAAAAAAAAAAAAAAAAAAAAAAAGGTTAAAAAAAATTTTGGGTGGAAAAAAAAAAAATTTTCCAATAAAATTAAAAAAAACAAAAAAAAAAAAAAAAACAGGTTACAAGAACATTTAGGTTGCAAAAAATAAAATTCAGGAGTTAGGGAATGTTGTTACTGTTGGCTACCTTACTTTTGAGCCACTGATGCACCCAAGGGCCAGTGGCTACTACAGAAAAATAGAATGAGATCATATAATTGAGAACTGTATCATAATGAGACTCAACTCAAGGTTACACAAGCTATTATAAATGTAACACTACCTAAATTTCAAGTGCTGGCGTGCAATTTTAGCATTGTTTTCAGATTTCATGTGCAATTTTGTAGGTCTGTGGTTTAATGAAGAAACTCAATAACTCAGTTATGGACAAATGTAAAAATCTTCCCCTCCTGAGTCAATCAGGTTTGCATCTGGCATTTTAGCCACAGAGCTGAGAAGCTAGGGACAAACATTACACATAAACTGGTTTAAGTGATCAGAAACTGGTTTAAACCTGTAACAGAACATTTTTCTGTTATGTGGTATATATGGACTGTTGGGATATTCTTTCCAATTAGTAATAAAAGGTTTTTGCTATATCATTAAACTCTCTCTAAAAGAAATGTTAAATTCTTTGGATTCACAATGCAGTTAATTAATTCTCAGATAAACACAACTTTAAATTTTTGGTCACGGAGTGCATACACACATCTAACGCGACTCAAAGGTAACTTAAGTTAAGCTACAATGTGTGAAGTAACACACTGCTGCTTCTGAGCATGTGCAGGGCTCAGCATGGGAATATGCCAAGCTTAAAGTAATGCACCTTTTTTTTTTTTTTTTTAGTCTGCAAGACGTTTGATTTCAGACAAAACTGCATCTAATAAACAGACTTTCTTTAGCTGACCCAGATTTGAAAAAAAAAAAAATTATGTAGGTTTTTAGATGTCTCTTTCTGTGGTGTTCATTAACTTGCTTCTAGATGGAAAATTTAGGTATAACATCCAATGTGCCACTGTAGTTTCTACAATGGTTAGCTAGTAATTATGTTCAACTATTTGAACATACATGCAGATAAGACCAAGGAACAAGACACTGTTTTAACAAAACTTTGGACCAGGGTGTAGCCACAGGGACGTGGTGGTAGTTACACTCCCCTTCAATTCCTCCTTCAATTGTGCTGTCCACAAGAAATGAGAGTTCAGTCATGCCGAAGCAGAGCTTCTTGGCCTCTCTGCCAGAGCCAAGCAGGCAGCCAGCAGCACACACTAAGCCAGCTGAGCGCCCAGTCCCGCTGAAGACAAGTTGAGATGCCTGGCTCCTTATCCTGAGCAAGTGGGCAACCAGCAGCACCTGAGTAATTAGCTGAGGGACTGGTCCTAAAGTAGAGCTGCCTGGCCCCTCTTCCCAAGATGGGCTGGTAGCCAGCAGCAACTACCACATTCTGCCAGCCTCAGAGGCCAAGGCTTGATTCAGAGCCCATCACCCTTTTCAAAATGCTAGCTCTGATGTGTCTTTGGACCTAAACCAAAACAATTGCCTATATGTTCTTGTAAATAATGCCAGACTTTTACGTTCTGTACATTGTGAACAATGTACAATAAAAGCGTAACTTGTGCCATCCTGGCTAACTATCAAGAAACAGGAACCGCTAAGATACAAGATTTAAAAAGTGTCAGTTTAAAAAAAAAGACATATTTAAATAAAATGCTACCATATTTTACTTTGAAATTAAGCAACTCTTTTAATCAAGTGACTATTGCTTCACTGCCACCTTGTTTATTTAAATAAGGTAGTGCTTTGTAATTTAAAAATATATTTAACATCTTATGGTAATTATTTCCATTTTCATTAAAATCCAACTTGCACATTTCAATTGCATTTATATAATTCTATTTCTCTATCATTTCATTTCTCCATAAAAAAATTTTTTTTCTAGATATTAACAAATTCTCTGATCACCATCTTACTTTCTATACAGAACTTTTGATATGTCAATGTGGCAATTACTGTAAAGCAGAAGCTGAAGCAATTCCCAGAGTTAATTGCTTCATTTCCTAATGGCATCATACTGAGAAAAAGAGTACATACATATTGGCTTGTTTGTTTGATACTGCCAGTCAAAATGTCAATGTCTCTAATTCAGTGGAAGGATGTCAAATATGTTTGAAAGCACATTCAGGTTAAAGTTCTAGTTACTAATCTCTGTGACAAATTTGAATTCCACTAAAATAAACTAAAGGAACTTATCTGAATAAATAAATTAAGAAAATAATTCTCATTCAAGCTATATACCAATCACTGGTTAAAGTTCTGAAGTAGTTCAGTGGCTTGAGTATTTAATTGTAATTTAAGAGTTTCATAGCAATTTTAGCTCCTTGGAGCTCAAGTCTTACAAGCAGATTTGAAAGTTGTACCTAAAGTTCCCAATATGCACAATGGAAAAAGTTTTCTAGAACTACTTTAAACCTCAACTATTCTGGGTTTTTCAAACTATAGTTTCCAAAAAAACACCCACACCCACTCATAAAATATGTAGAATAATATTACAATATTATATTCAATACTGAATAACACTGAAAAAAATGTAAGTCAGTATTGAATTTAACTCTGTGTTAACCGCAAGAGTACCCAGCTTGCTTTCATGCTTCAGTATCTTGGGAATCCTTCAAAGGATTGATATCTGGCCTGCAAAAATATTGAGTTCTATAGATCACAGAGAAATGATGTTTTTATTTTCTCTGCTTAAGAGTTGCAAATATTAATTCATAAATGTTGCAAAGCACTTAAAACCCTCAAATGGAAGTCACTAAAGAAGAGTTAATATTATTCCCACATAAGTGTGATGAATTACAGAAAATGTCTTATTTCATACAGATTGCTATTATATTCCTTATCATGTTAAGCATCTTCAGTAGTGCATTAAATGACCTGACTAACATTACACTATTTTCCCCCTCATTCTCCACAGGATGATGCAAAGTAGCTGTGTCTCAAAATTCCAAATCCGTATTGGCAAAAGTTCAAGTAAAGGAGAACATTCATAAAATAACCTTAACTGTTTAGTTCCACTCTTATGGTGCTTAGGGTTTTTTTTTTTTTAATTATGATGTTCATAAAATTTGTAGCAGTGTAAAAAGAATCACGTCCTGAAAAACAGTCACTTTGAAACATAGCTGACCTTAATCAATTAACTCTGATTATCAAACTTTTTATACCTCCAATTCTTTTAATGAACAAATGAATCCACTTTCTACATTAGTAGAAAAGGCAGTATGGGTATGGTTTGAAAATACAGAACTCTGTAGAATTGGGCATTTCCCCACATTAGGCTTACTAGATTCCCACCCAATGCCTGTGTTGCTTTTATGAGTCTTCCAAATAAAAGCCAGTTAGAGTCAAAATGTTAAACTAACAACGAAACAGGTAAAGTAAGGTGCATAGAGATGCCACAGGCAAGTATCTAAAATACTTATATTTTTGTTACCATTGTAACTTGGAAAATTAGGTTTATTAAGATTAAAAAACTATTCTGCCAAGCAAGAACATATGGATCATGCAAAGACATCAACAAGTTTAAAATTCAAACCGAGTCAGTCCATCGGTAATTTACCTCAAACTTTTCTAAACATCTTAATCACTTCTTTATTCAGCAAGTCACAAAAAGGCTGTGTATTCCTCAATTATTGATATATACCACCACATTGTCAAAGACATAGATTCAAAGACCTCTTCAAGTTAGGCTTGCTCCGCTAGTCACCTGGCACATATGCTTTACTGGTTCACTGCTGTTACGATTCTCTAATGTAAAATTTAAAATCACTAAAGAAAAAAAGTGGCATAATGCTATATAGCCATAAATCCAACTTATCCGCAGAACTAACTGTGCTTGAAAGTGTGTTGGTCAGAAAATAAATCTCTGGGCAGAGACTGCACACCTACACTTGACAGTTTCCACATCAATTCAGTTTTTGGTACAAATGGGGCCTGGTGTCCAGCACTACCACCACCACTGCTATCATCCAGACACTGGATCACAGCCAGCTCTTCATGGCTAGGTACAGAAGTTACACAAACAAGTATAAATGATTGGAAACTGGTTCAAATCTATAATGTAACAAAAGTTCAGTGCTCATAAACCACTTTCAAAATGGCCAAAACTGGTTTAAGATAAATCAGGATGCAGTATCAGACTTAAGTGATTTAGGTTGAACGTCTATCCCCCTTCAGATTCAAGTTTAATCAGTCCTCCAGTATCCAAGAATGCTTTGCACCTCCCCTGCAAACCTCCTCCCACAGGGTGGGCAGACTATTCTTGGTCCAAGCTGTCTGCTCCAGCTGAACAGGAAGGCATGCTCTAGTGCCTACTTGGCTACTGACCAGGGCCACTGAAGGCATGTGGCTACATTTTTTGAATCAAAAGTAAATGTCTCTATTCACTTGCTTGTTGCTTCAATCTAGGGTTACCAAACATCCACGTTTTCCCAGAAATATCCTTTTTATTTGGAACCCTGTGCTCGGCTGGGACGGATTTTTAAAATAAGAGCAAACTTCCAGGTTTTCTGTTCTCCCAAGCTGGCTGCTTCAGGCTGGGAGCAGTGGGCAAGGTGATTGGCTCTCAGGGGTCACATGCTCCCCACATGGTTTCTGGCAAGCCAGGTAAAGAGAGACAGCGAGCAAGAATGTGCGAGAGCATGTGCAAGGGAACCTATGTGAGAGAGTGGGCACATGCGCAATGTGGAAGCTGCTTGGGCAGCAGGACTCAGGGGGCAAGGGGCAAAGGTCAGGAGCGAGGGGCACTAGCAGGGCTGGTGCCCTTTTTTGGACCTGGAAATATGGTAACCCTAGTTCAATCTACACAGCTTAAACTAACCTGCAAAGATTTAACTGATTCAGCCTCAGGCTTTTTGACTGTCTGTACTTAGCCCATGTGTGTGAATGAACAGTAAGCATGCTTAAAAAAAACAACGAACAGTATACACCTTGATCTCCCATAATAGGCTTT
>NW_017729026.1:16601429-16603625 GCF_001723915.1 Gavialis gangeticus | reverse complement strand
TGTGTGTGAATGAACAGTAAGCATGCTTAAAAAAAACAACGAACAGTATACACCTTGATCTCCCATAATAGGCTTTTCTTCTGCTAACTGTTTGTCTGTTACCTCTGAGAATTTCTCTTCCCTGCCCCACCCCCACAACTGGTTTTACTATCCTGTGCTGTCTTTTATTCCTCAGACCTAAAGAAAATGTCTTCAAAAGCTGGTGTCTATCTCAGCTATGCAGTTGGTCCAATAAGAGATATGACCCTAAGCAATCCTTGCCTCTCACTTGATTCCTGGACCATCACAGCTACATCATTCTAACTCTACTTCAAAACAAAGAAACCAGTTGAAAAATATAGTGTTTATAGCACATTTCATTTTCTGGTAAAATAGTTCATAACTAGGAATCGAGTTGACAGAAAGGATTTATCATCCTCTTGTATTATTTTTTCCCCACTGACAGCTATCATGACCACCTCTCCTATGCCTGGCACTTAACATTTACAGGGAGCACAGGCAACATGAACATCTACTTTTACCTGAACAGGCCAACTGGCTCATTTTCAAAAGAAAGGGAAGCACACCTGACTGCATAGGTGACACGTAGAGGGGTGACGGGGGGACATGTTCCCCCTGAAATAGGCCCTCGCTGGCTAGGGAGTAGGGAGTGCTGGCTGGTGCCCCCCCAAGAAGCATTGGCGGCACTACTGGTTTGCCACCAGCACTTCTGGGGTTGGCAACTGGCCACCGGGGAGGCCCCCGTCAGTGATCAGCTGCTGATGTCCCCCCCAGAGCCAGGAGGCACCATGCCTTACTGGTTAAGCTCCAAGAAAAGCACGTTCATTTTGTTTTCAGTTTAAAATTTGTTCACCTGAGAACTATCAAGAAAGCAAAGAATAAATGCTGCATTCCCTCAACTACAGTGGCTCACTAGCACTTCAAAGAGGACAGGACTGTTTAAAAAGTTCAGCCTTTTCAGTACAAGCTAGAAGCGACACATTTCTTCATGGCTCACAATTCAGCTTCTATTAACAATGAAAGTCTTAGAATAATTCAAATACCTACGAAACAGCAGCTGTTTAGCCATGCGGGGTTGATGACAAAGATAAAAAGGAAAGTAAGGCTTTGTAACTAGAACTGGTAGTATTTACTGCACAGCATGCAACTGTGAAGAAGATAGTTGTCATTACCTCTTCCTTCTTTAGTTTTTGTTTACAGATACCAGTTAAAGATCTGCCACAAATCTCCCTGGAGAATGTGAAGTATGCTACCCATGCAGATTTTAAAGACTGTTTCTATACCACTTCTCCAGTTGCATTGGGTTCCTTTATTTTCTCAAAATGTTTTCTTGCTTTCAGGGAAGATCTACTGTCAAACACACCAAATATGTAAATGTTATAAATAAATAAAAATTTGGGATAAACTTCATTGTAAATCCCATGTTTAGCATTAAGCTAGTCTGAAAAAAAAAGTTTGAGATTCTTCTACATTTCCTACTACCCTGGTTTGTCCAGTGCTACAGAGGAAGCCATGGGACCTCTCATAATTAGTTTAAGCCCTTCTGAGTTGTCTCTGTAGAAAGAAAAGCATCTCCCTGGAGACCTCTCAAGCTACAACTCTTCTAATAGAATCATATAAGGATGTGGAAGCTCATTGTAGCAACAAGATCCTGGGCAAGTTTCTACTCTATCCTGACCCCAAGGTCTAAAGAATAAATAAATTTGGCAGCTGGTCACAGACAAGTTAACAGTATCTCCTGATATGCACCCCCTTTACAGCAGAGTCTGGAGACTCTAGCACACATCTGTGAAGTGGCACCAGGATGCAAATCCAGTTCTGTAGGATGAAACTCTCACTGTACACCCCCTGCCCTCAGTTTTTCTACATCTTGATTTAATGCACGAAGTTACAGAAGATCCCATTTAATTTCTTTCTGGGATGGCTAAACAGAGGATCTACATCAATAGAGGTCTGACTGCATATGTGGTCTATGATTATGAAACTTACAGCTAAACCCTTGTTTCATCACATTCCCGATAAGAAAGTCTCTAACTGGCATCTGTTATTGTCAGGGACCCTCAGCTTGGTGCCCCGCTCTAGGGCACCAGCTTTAGTTCTCTGAAGTCACTCCTGTCCTTTATATTTCATTAGCTGCCCCATGAGATCAGTTGGACTGGGTGCTGCACTTGGGCAGTAGGAACCAGCAGCACACTT
>NW_017729026.1:16600986-16601418 GCF_001723915.1 Gavialis gangeticus | reverse complement strand
CCTTCTGACCCTAAATCTATGAAACTATGAAACTATGACTCTAGCCTGTGACCTAACAGAACAGGCCTAGCCTGACCCAAACTCAGGCTTCTAACATGTACACTTGCAATATCCAAGGGCTCCAGTATGAGCACAACAGGTCTTTTCTCTTGCTCTCAGAAATCTCCCTCTGGAGAAAAGCTGTTCATCTTCAGGTTACAAGGAGGTTCTGGCACACCCATCTTGCTAACTAGGTATGTTACAAATGCTGAGGGGCAGATTTCATTGTATAAACCCTAGATGGATAACCCACTTTAGTGTGCAGATGAAACGTTTCTTCTGGAGTTTAATCCTGGTTGGTATGATAAATCAGAGGCCTCCTGGACTACAGTCAGAGGAACTAGTTATAGCCCTTGGTGCTCTACCTCAGAGCATGAGATAGTCTACCATCCC
>NW_017729026.1:16591184-16595986 GCF_001723915.1 Gavialis gangeticus | reverse complement strand
GGTATGATAAATCAGAGGCCTCCTGGACTACAGTCAGAGGAACTAGTTATAGCCCTTGGTGCTCTACCTCAGAGCATGAGATAGTCTACCATCCCCCACTGACCATATGCTCCTGGAGCTCATGACTGCTTTGTCATCACATCACTCCCATATCTTGAAGAAGTTCTGCAAGAAGGAACTTCCCGCCCCTTATATTCCAGATGTCTGGAGTCCAGGTGTCTAAATGTTAGAAGCTTAAGGGAAAAAGGGCAGTCTGTATAGGCCCTGTATAAATGCCCTTCACCTTAGCATCCATTCTGTGCTCCTGTGAGCCACATAATACTGGGTTAAATGGACCTTTAGTTTGATCCAGTATGGCATTTCATATGGAGCTAGACATCAAGCTACTGTAGCCTTCTCCAAGGGGCCACCACAGGTGGTGGCATTACATTCACCTGTCCACCTCCAAACTGTGCGGCATAAACATCTGTAAACATGTATATTCCACATCATCCCACTTCTTTGTCATCGAGTCCCATCTCCTTTCAGCCTCTCCTACACACAGGTTCTATGGCCTGGTAAAGGCATGCATTGTTGACTTGTACACAGAGCAGTGTTGATGACATGATTCACTCAGTCTTCTGACACTTGACACTTTTGTGGCAAGAGGAAGGTCTTGATGCACATTTATTTGGAATGTGCAAGGTGAAGCCTTATGGCCAGCAGCAACTACCTGTAACTTGAACTCGTTTGAGGAGAGGTGATGCCAAGTTTATCTGCTCAGCATCCTGCTCTGGATTCCTCATTTTGAGTCTGTCTTCATTCTTTTGCCTGCTTATTTTGTTATTTGTCCAGTGATTTCAGAGGGATCTGGTTTTGTGTTGTCCTTCCCAGGCTAGGGATTTGAAACTATTTTTGGGTAGACTCAAGCCAACACATCAGGTGTTCCCAAATAGTAGGTTTTCCACCTTTTGGACTCAGTGAGACAGAGCTTTGACACCAACTCATTCATTACATAAGTCTATTTCATTCCTGAAGCACAAACTATGAGACTGGGGTCCTGTGGAAAAAGCTATGATGTGATTCTATGGAACGCCCCCCAACAGTATCATAATGCATAAGAGGTTCAATTCAGATTGCACAGTAACCTAATTCTGAGAATTTGTGAAAGTGGTAAAGGTAGTCTTAACATTCTTCACTGATGTGTTATGAATTTGTAAAAATTTCCTGACTTTTCAAAAAAAAGGGTCTTAAATTTCATTGAGTAGATAACAAATTGGACTATATGCAAGTCATCAGTCCAACAGCTTAAAACGGGAGCAAGAACTGGGCTCTTTCCAAACTGGATACTACTTACATTAGAGCCTGAAAGGAAATACAGTAATCCTCCACCACTAAATTATAGTAAAAAATCCCACATATTTACTCAGAACTTTGCAGGCAACATAAATTTAACAGAGAAGTAATTTAGATTCTTCTTCCCAAACAGCATCAGTTACAAGTTTATATTTTAGGACAATTCAGCTCTAATATTTTAAGCATTCTGACACATTTCGAGACGTATTTATGTTCTATAATCCCTTTTAGGTACACAGAACACTGTAGATCCACTTCTGACATTTCCGGACAGTTCAGCAGCTTTTTACTTGATTTGTCTTTCTTCATTTCACTTCCTACTAAACCAGAAGGTTATATCAATTCCAATGACTTGTACATTGATTTAACATGCACACAATTGTGATACACTGTCAAATAAATCTGTGGTTTCTATTTACTGTAGTCAGCACACTGTTAGTTACGCATTTGTACTGTTAGTGGTCCCAACCATTCCTGTACATCACTGCATATAACCCAAGTTTAAAGAAAGCATTCTACCTCCACAGCCTTAAAAAAAGAAAAATCTCTAAAACATGCAAAAAAAATGGATCAAGATTCACAAGTAAAAAGTTGTTATTTGAAATTAGACATTATCCCCTCTGTGCACCTGGTTTATAACTAGAGTTTCAAAGATGCTGAAATGACAGTTTGCTTTAATTGTGTGTTCTTTTAGTAAAATTGCTTGCAAAAATCATGAAGATCTTTAAATGGAGTCTGTTAATTTGTTTCATATGTCAACTACCTTAGTCATTTTAAAAAAGCTATATGAAAAATTAGCTGTACTCTGGTAAGCTGTTATTTTGATCTTGGAGAACAATGTCCATTGTTCACACCTTTAACCAGGATGCTGACTCCTAAGGGTTTCATACTGAAGAGCCTCAAGAAGGGAGTTAAGAAATTGAGGAAGGGTGAGGGGGGAGGTCCATTATGTTACAGGTTTTTGTTTGTTTAACAAAACAGCCAGAATTGGTCTTACTAATAATGCACATTAATTTCCAAGAAAGGAGCAGGAGATGCAATTCAATCTCTTTAATTCTGTCCAGAGTTAAGTAGGACAGTTGTGTGTTGAAACTTTCATTATATGAAGTGTATACATGTATCACATCCTGTTGGGTGACACTGCATCCCTTGAATAATGAGTAAATAGCATCTGTTCAGGTGCCATTATAGCATATGAATACTTTACACATACTGAACAAAGTATGCAACCGTTCCCTCAATAAGGAGTTTAATATCTCAGCACTGGACTTGGAAAGTAGGTCCTAGTTAAATTACTGTTTCTGCAGGGGGAAGATGAAATTAAAGAAATTAGACACATAAATGGGGTTTCATTTTGACTCAATTTATTGACTAGGCAAAAAAAATCAGAGAAGACAAAAATTTTTAGACAGACCAAAATCAAATGGGTGTGCCCTGCACTGTATCTGAAAGCATGTCTAAGTATAATCCAGGCAGAAAGCAGAATAGATCCACAATTTATAGATTTAACTGATTCAGAGATGCAGAAGCTTTGATAAGCAGCAGCTTTTTTCATCAGATGCTACAAAGGAACTTCTTCCTGCTATCCAACTATTTCAACTTGCTAGAACTGACATGTCCCACATAAGATACTGCAGCCTGCCATTTTACTCTACATTATGCAAATGGAAACCAGCAAAGATGAGTCTGATATAACACAAAAGGAAACAGGAGAACTGTCATTGTGACTGTTCAAAAAATAACATCCATAGCTATCTATGGTGTTTAAATGTCCCGAATAAACTTGGTGAGAGCTGGTCAGGAATTTTCTTTTGAAAAATCCAGCTGTCCACCTGCTAGCAGGCTCTTGTCAGGTTCACTCAGTTTCAAGACAATCCCAGACAGGCTGACAGTAGCATTGAGGGGAAACAGGAAAGCTGAGCTCCCCCAGCTGCAGCTCCCCAGCAACCTACTTAGTGAGCTTGTCAATTTTGCTCTGTGCCTCTGAGCAGAAAGCAAAACTGATGTGAACCTTTCTAGCAGGCAGCTAGGCACCAACAATTTCTGTTTTGTTTCTCTAAAACTTTGTTTTTCTTTTTGGATTTTAAACATCTTAGCTTTTCATAGAGCAACTGTAAAGTCCCACTTTCTCCCCTGCAAAAATTCAAAGTCTTGTACGATATGCCAGTTGTTCATCTGAGGGCTGCAGACATGACATTAGAAAGCAAGAGCGGATTGATACTGATGATTATTGATTCCTATTTATGTCTACTTACACTGCAGAGCTGTGCAAATGCTCTTCAGCTACTGGAAAATGGTATTTGATAATGAGTTCTTTGATACAAGCCATTAGGAACTTGTAGTAAATTTTAATCTTTTCTGAGCATTAAAAGTTGATGTCTACAAGAAACCGAGTATCATCATGTTGTCTCATAAAGAGCCAGAGATGATTAATCCAATTAATTAAAAATGGAAAATATATAACCTTTTCTAGTTTGTCCACTTGTTACTTAATTGTTGGCCAGTGACAAACACATTTCTGACTGGTTCAAATACAACCTATGTTTCCCCTACCAGAGATATTTCCAGAACCCACCTTTACAAACTGAAAGGCACCAGCTTCTGAAATGCATAGGGTTTTCTGTGCATGGGAAAAATCAAATTACTCATCTCTAAATTTTCTTTCAAGTCTTCCAATTCCCTGGAATATCCTAAAATGTATTAGATACCTGAAGAACTGAAATACTCATTCTTAGGTTGGGAAGACTCTTTGCCAGAGAGCCATGAAATCTGTCTTCCTAAACACCTATTACTTGCATTCTTCACCTTCTGTTTCTCTGAAAAGACAGGCAATGATACCAGTCTACCTCATAATGCTTCCAAGTCTACTGATGAAAACTTCTGTGCAAGAGCTAGGTTGCATGGCAGCCAACTTCCCACGATATTTATTGTAAATGCCTTTGGGTTATACTGATGTTAGTAAACTGCCTAAAACAAACAAAAACAAAAAACCAAAACAAATCCTCACTGCGTTCAGAGTCATTTAGCTCAAAAGTAAAAAATTACAGAAATGTAAAGTTTTATTTTTGAATTCTTGCAAAATTAAATGTTTAATTCAAACTAGGAAAGGGCAAACAAAAAACCCCACAAACAGGCAAAAGCCAACCTAACTTGTGTGGATTCTTCCTTTGGAATAACATTTGAATGGAACGAAGGGGTCATCACTAAGGAGAACTATTCTACAGTTGCTCGGGGATGTAGGGGGTTGGTTAGGAAGGCCAAGGCAGAGATGGAACAGGGGCTGGCTTCCCGGATTAAGGACAACAAGAAGTCCTTTTTTAAATACATAGGGAGTAGAAAGAAGGCCCCAGGAAATGTGGGGCCCTTGCAGGACAAGATGGGGAATCTGGTTGTCACGCCAGACGACAAAGCCAACATATTTAATAACTTCTTTGCCTCTGTCTTCCTCAGTAAGGACCAGAACTGCC
>NW_017729026.1:16586076-16590438 GCF_001723915.1 Gavialis gangeticus | reverse complement strand
CCCCAGTGCTCTTCCTGCCATGGCAGGGGGTCGGACTAGATGATCTGCTCAGGTCCCTTCCGACCCTAGAAACTATGAAACAATTTTTTAGAAGAGGGAGATATAGTAAATTCATTTACAATTTCTGTTCTATCCACAAACATATCATTTCTGATAAGGAACTTTGTATCAGAAACTTGACTATAAAACAAGTTTATTTTAATTTCCTCTATGTATCAGTTTAATTCAAGGGTCAGCAACCTATGGCCCACAGAGCCTGTGGACACAAGCTTTGGCAGCATGGGGTTTTTGCAGCAGTTGCCTTTCCCCTACGGCCGCAGAGAACAGTACCAGTGACAGCTGGGTCCCAGTGCCCACCCACCCATTTTTGATCTAAACTAGGTTGATCAAGTCTGTAGCCTTTAAATGTTAGCAAACGCTGATTTAGACCGTTTCATCCCAAATTTGCCATATGTTTTATCATCATCCTTCCATTTCCAAGGCTTCTCTCTTTCATTAAAAAAAGAAGGGGTTAGAAATAAGAGGTCAGTATTCCTGGGTGTAGCAGATGAGGGGTTTCTTATGTACAATCTTCATCTCCTCTTCCAATGGACAAGAGGTTTTGAAATACACATTTCTTCCAAACATTTCCATGCTGCCTTAATTGTTGGTGGCTGAAGTCTCCCTCAATGCAAAACATCAGCCTCTAATCCACAAAAAATCAATTATTCAGATAAATGTTATTAAATGAGAAAGATAAGCTTGAAGGGACAGAGAAAGCCTGTCTTTGTCTATTTGCTCTCACACGAGACACTGAAGCTCTTTTCTCCACATCCATACAAGGGGACTGGCCAGGAATACAGCAGAGGACTTCACCTGCACACTACCCTTAAACCCACAAAGCAATGCTGATTGTTCCAAAAGATAAGGGAAGACCCAGTGAAATATAAAACTGCCTGTGGGATTATAAATCAAGACACACTGCTAGATTTTTTTTCTTAAGCATAGCAAGAGGCCTTCCTAACCCTTCTGCACAATAATTTATTTGCTTAGCACACCTGCTAACAGCAAAACTTTTAAAACCCTTTTACCCCTTTTGCCATTATAAGGTTGATTTGCAACACTGGAGTCTTGTGCCATATGACATCTGGGTTTTCAATTTATAATGAAGCAGTTCAGCTGAACAGTCTAAAGTTTTATAAACATCACAGAGCATTGACATAAAATGAAGAGCAATCTAACAGAATTATCTGTACAGCCACTGGTACAAGACAAAGGCAAAACATATATTTCTTTAAAAGGTAAGTGGCAATAATCTAGACTGCTATCTAAAATTCACTATAAAAAGAGTCAAAATTAGAAGACTGAAAAGACACTTGATTTTACCTTCTACCTCTCTCCCACAAAATCTGTAAAATTGTTTTAGAAAAAGTACATCCTAAACATTTAATCTGAAACAGTACAATCTTTCAATGCCTATATCATACCTATACACACTACCAAGATCTAGGAGAAATAAAGCACATCAAATATCATCACTGCACTGATGGTGGAGGGAGGTGGTGAAGAAAGGGGGAGAAGGAAGGGGGACAGGGAAAGAACGCCAAGAAAAAAATTAGAAAATCAGACTCTATGTTGTTTTATAACCAAGATCAGAAAGGCATCTAATCCATTTGTAATAATCCTTTTAACTTCAGCTACAATTCCAAGAAGATCATTCAATGAAAGTACAGTTCATGATGGGAACAAAAACTTCTTCCATTACAGTCATGCTGTTAGTTTCTTTCTAACAGAAGTCACCTTCTCTAAAGGTAGCCAAAACCTCAGCATGTTTCCTTGCCATGAAGAGGTTTAAGCTAAATAAAACCAAGTTTGTCATTTTGTTTATGCATTTATACAGAAAATCATTTGTTTTTAAGCTGTTCAGTGCTATAAGAACTGCAATTATTTTCATTCACGATAACTATGAGGAAGAGACTGGATTAGTAATAAACTGTGAATTCTCTGGCTGACCTTCAAAATCTCTGAACATCTCATTTTTTTTTAATGTATACTTAGTGTAAGAGGGCTAGAACAGATGACAATAAAAAGGCTGCTGTTAGCTTTTCAGTCTTGTAAATCAGCAGTTTTCTCAATGCAAACAAGACAGGTATCTATGGTAATAGGTTATTGGAAACATTTTTCAAAGATGCTTTTACACAGACCCCCTAACTGACCAAATATGGATTTAGAGACTTAAGTTAAAGGCAAAAGATTTCTAACATGTTTATGTAATCTCTTAGGCTAGGGACAGAAGTTACACATAAACCAGTTTAAGTGATTAGAAACCAGTTTAAACCTGGAACAGAACAGAAGTTCAGTGCACATAAACCAGTTTCAAAATGGCCAAAACTGGCTTAAGATAAACCTTGTTGTATGTAGTATCAGACTTAACTGATTTAGGTCAAACCAGTTTATGGAACTTCTGTTCCAGACCCCTTCCTGGTTCAAGTTAAGTCACAGTCACCCAGGATGCCAGGATGATTTGCAGTCCTGGGCTCGGCTGTGCTGTGCTGTCTGATCCAGCAAATCAAGGTTGGCCCTGCCCCTCTACTCCCTACCTGAAGCACTATAACTGTTCCAGCTGGCTGAGAAGGGGTTTAGGGTGGGAAACCCAGCTCTGGACCATAGCCAGGGTCTGCCTGGCAGGGGCAGAGCAACCTCTCACAGGCTTTTTTTCCCCACCTCACTCGCTGCTAAAGTAGAGCGGGGCCAGGACCAGGTCCTGGGCCTGGCTGGCAGAACGAGGTGGCGGGGAGGGGGCTTTAAGCTCCCTCCTCCATCCGCATGGGACCCCTGCTGGGTGGAACAGCCCCTGCCTGGCCTTCTCCCGCTCATGCGGAGGGGGTGTAGCTAGATGCCGGCCCTGAGCTGGCACACTGAGGTGGAGGGAAGGAAGGCCCAGGACCCCAGTCAGGGTTTGCCTGAACGGGCAGCTCTTGCCAGGCTTTTGCCCTCCCTGCCCCCCTGCACTCAAGCTCAGAGATGGCAGGCTGAGGTGGGGAAGAGGAGTTTGACCATCCTCCCTGGCTGCATGGGATCCTAGCCAGGGTCGGGGGTGGGGGAAGCCCCTGCCAGGCCCCGCCCACCCCCGAGTGGAGAGCAGGAGGGTTGACCACGCCACAGCCCAGGGCTTACATGCTTCACCCCAAACCCCAGCTGGAATTTGCCCGAGGGGAAGCCCCTGCCAGGTTTTTACCACCCCCCTCATTCAAGCACAGGAGGCGTGGCCACAGCCCAGCTCCGCCAGCAGGCTAAGGTGGAGCGGGAAGGGGGTTTAAACCCCCTCCATGGCCACACAGGACCCCAACTGGGGTCTACACGGGACAGTGAGGTGCAACACTTCTGCTCCACCCAGCTCCCTGATCATGTGAGGGGCAGAGGGCAGCCCCCACCAAGGGTTTATCCCTTTCTCCTCACTCGAGCAGAGTGTGAGGCATGGTTACACCCTGGCCCAGGGCTCTCATGCTGAGGCAGGGAGGGAGGTGGGCTTCAAGCCCTTCCCTGGCCCACAAGGGACCCCAGCCAGGGTCTGATGTGGGGGAAGACGACAGCCCCTGCCAGGCTTCTGCCCTTCCCCTGCTCAAGGGGGTTGGAGTGCAGCCCCTGCCAGGTTTTTGCCCCATAGCCACTCAAGTACATAGTGGGGGGGAGGGTGTGGCCACACCCCAACCCCAGGCCAGTACACTGGTGGGGGGGGAGTAGGGGAAAGGGGGTTTTAAATCTTCCACCATGCCCAAACGGGACCCCAGTACAGTCTTCCTGGGTGAAGGAAGGATGGCAAAACCCTGGCAGGAGCTGCCCTCCCCCTACCTTAAGCAGGGAGCAGGGGAAGGGCAGAAGCCTGGTAGGAGCTGTCCCCACTCAGGCAAATCTGGCTGGGGTCCCGTGCAGGAATGGTGGGGGGTTTACACCCCCCGTTCCCCCCATTCTCCCAGTATGCCAGCCCAGGGTTGGGCATGACCATGCCCTCTACTCTCCACTTGAGTAGAGAAGGGGCAGAAGGCTGGCAGGGGCTGCCCCCCCAGGCAAACTCCGACTAGGAACTGGGGACAAAATGGGAATTTAAAACCTCCCTCTCAGCCTGCCTCAGCATGCGAGCCCCTGGCCAGGGCATGGCCATGCTCCCTGCTGCAGCAGGGAGTGGTGAGGTGGGGGCCTGGCAAAGGCTCCCTCTGCCAGACCCAAGCTAGGGTCCCGTGCTGTTGGGGGGGAGGGGGTTAAATCTTCCCCTCCATCCCATAGCTTGCCAGCCCCAGGTGAAGCATGGCTACAGAACAAGCTCTTGTCTCAAGCGGGGGGGGGGGGCAGGGAAAACAAAACCTTGGGAGGAGATGCCTTCTC
>NW_017729026.1:16583410-16585916 GCF_001723915.1 Gavialis gangeticus | reverse complement strand
GGGGGGGGGGGGGGGCAGGGAAAACAAAACCTTGGGAGGAGATGCCTTCTCACCCTTGGCTGGGGCTGCCCCCCCCCAGGAAGACCTGGGCTGGGTTCCACATGGCCATAGAGGGGGTTTAAACCCCCCCTCAGCCTGCCAGTGCCAGGGCATGGCCACACTCCCCACCCTCTGCTCAAGTGGAGAGGGGCAGCCCCCCACCCCAAGCAGGGATGCAAAAGCCTGGCAAGGGCTGTTCAACCCCCCCACCACAACAGGCAGACTGCCGCTGGGGTCCCTTGAAGGCCAGGGATAAAATTTAAAACTCTCTTCCCTCAGCATGGTAGCCCAGGCTGGGAATAGATGAGTGGGGCAAAATAACCCTGGCAGGGGCATCCCCCCTGCCTGCCACCAGCCCTGGGCTGGGGTCACATGAGGGCCACGGCAGGGGGGGGAGTTAGGAGGGTTAAAGCTCTCCTCCCCTTTGCTACAGCTGGGGCCCGGCCACACCCCCTCCGCTCGAGCAGGGAGGGGAGAAAAAGCCTTGGAGCTTCCATTCATTCCCTTTGGCAGTGGTTGGCAGACCTTGGAAGGTGTGCTGTAGCACCTCCCAGCTTCTGGCCTGAGCCACTGCAGGCATGTGGATGCATTTCTGGAATTGAAAGTGAATGTGTGGTTCATTTGTTTTTCAGTTCAACTTATGCAGTTTAGACCAACTTGCAAGGATTGAATCAATTCACCCTCTGGCTTTTTGACTGTCTGTACTTAGCCCTAATCACCCTAAAAAGAGGAATCAAGTCCAGCTTCTAACAATACCAACTAAGATGCAAGAAGTTGGCATGCCAACTAAAAAATTGCATGTAATTCTAAGCATAGGTCACCCTCAGAAATATTCATTTCTGTTGCTTTCTGGTAATTTCTCATCTTCTCTCAACCTCCTCCTCCATATATGTTTTTTCCCTTTCACCTTTCACTCCCCCACCCCCACAGCTATATTCCGCCTATATCATAAAGATTGCTGTGCCAAACACCTGCTTCCTCTGCTCATAATACAAAACGTCTCTGGTAAAAATCATGTGACCATATTGATTACCCCTCCCCCTACAGATTTATATTTTCCTAACTAAAGAACTTAGTTAGGAAACTAAGGGGAGGCGGGGAGGAGAGGGAAGATAACTGTCTTTAATTTCAAGACAATTCCCTGTAATCCCAAACACCATGACTCACTCCTCAAAGTCTCCTTTCCCTGTCTCCATCCACCCTGACCTGACACAGAGCCTAGGTTAATTACAATCTAAGACCATCCAGTCCAGTCTGGTGCGTGGTTAGGGATGTACCATTTATTTAGATCCGAGAAGGTAAATCTAGTATGTATATATGTATATGTGTGTATATTTCATATTGATTCATTACTATCTTTGTTGATGCATTCTCAGAATTTGGCTGTGGACACCTTTATATTAGGGAGGGATGCTAAGAAAAATAAGATAAAACCTACAGCGAGGAAAACGAAATGGAATACATCTAAATTAATACACAAATCAGTAGTGTGCCTTAAGGTAGGGTGCCCAGGGCAGTAGGCCCAGGTACCAACTTGAATGGGAGTGAGGGGACATAAAAGTAACTACTGCAGCTGCAGGCAGGCCACAGCTAAGTGCCAGGGCATGGAACTGTCCTGTTACACCTCTGACAGAAGTCATTCGCAGAAGTACTCAGTAGCACATCATTTAAACCACGAGGAGTAGAACATTAAGCAAAACATCTTCACACAAAGCCAAGTTGCTTAAGTGTTTTGAAAAACTTTCTGTTGATATATAATTATATCAGTCCTTCCTAAGATTACAAGTCTGGAGAGCCAAAGGAACTCATTTAGTCTATTCCTTGCACTTACTGAAGCAATTAGAGACAAGAAAAAAAACATTTCAAGATTAATGCAATACCAATTAGCTGCTCCTATATCAATACCACCTACTCCAGTGATTTTCAACTAGGGTGCTGGGATATCGGGGGGTGCCACCAGATCCTTTGAAGGATACCTTAAGGTATGAGGACATAAGCTAAGCAGATAAACCCAGGTTCAGGCTTGTTCCAGCCTGAGCGATCTTCTACCCCCACTGCCCAGCCCTCTCCAAGGAGGTAAGCACTGTAATATATAAGTTAGTTTTTGGAATTGGGTGCCATTCAATTCACAAATGTTATGAACCTTGAATACAAGAAGGTTGGGAACTACTGCTCTACACCAATACCCCAAAAGTCACTTTCACTTGTTTTACAGCAACCCCAGATCTATAAACTCAAAAGCACTTTTCCACTCAGCTGTCCACACATGGTTGCTCATGATGCTGGGCAGGCAGAGTGGATGGAAGGCAGCCAGGAGCTGGAGCCCTACACGCTGGGGCAGGAGCCACCCAATTGCAGCCCCCCTTCTAGCTGGATGTGTGGTGCCCAGCATTTGCCCCCATGACCACCACCTTTCCCCACGCTACCTGCTGCCTGGAGTGGTACAGCAGGGGCAGGAAGAAGAGGA
>NW_017729026.1:16574031-16578410 GCF_001723915.1 Gavialis gangeticus | reverse complement strand
CTCACATACAGTAGCCACAGGCAGGTGAGCTGGAGCTATAAAATGGCAGAGGAGGGTTATTATGTATCCCCAGAGGAGTTGGTAGAGGAGGCAGGAGCCAAGCAGTACAGGGGCAGCTACACCTGCACCAGGTGCAGCCCTGCCAAGAAGCTCTGCATGCTGGCTGAGGCCATTGACAGAAGAGGACAAAAGCAGGCAGGGCTTGGCCCCACACAGAGCACTGCAGGGGCAGCCACAGGCCAGACAGAATAAATTGGTAGGCACCCACCTACAAGCTGGATACAATTAGTTGGCAGGTTGATCCAGTCTGTGGGGAGTATTTTGCCCACCCCTGTGCTAGATTAACCTGATTTCTCTCTGATAACATCCATCTTATTCCCACCCACCCCCTTCCCCCAGTACAGGGGAATACCTCTGGACTTCTGTAACAAATGATATGATACCACATAGTAAATTAGCTGAACTAGAGAAAATTGTACTTCGCACAAGCACTACAAAAACAGTAAATAGCAATGGCTGAGAGACAAGTGAAGAAGAAGATACTTATGAAGGTTTTGTATGAGTTTCTTTAGTACAGTACTACCTGTTAGGTATAAAACATTTTACTTAAATAAGATGCATAGGGAATGACTGTATTTTGAAGGCTTAAATCACCACTACAGTTCATTGTATACTTTATTGTCGTAAGTACTAAATATGTCTAGTAAATATTAAGACAGACTTCAGAGCAGGTATGTAAATGAGGCTATCAATGAATGATCCCTGCTACTGCTCAAACTGTTGAATATTCTCTTATTACCCATCTCCTAAAATGAGGTCTATTTCTATGTCTTCCATCTTACTCGAGCCCTTCCCCAGTCCCCCTCTTCCCGTAACAGTGCTAGAGTATTGACTGGAAGCTGGAGGTGGCAAAGAAGACCAAAAGGCCAGGAGAGAATATGGCAAGAGGGAGAGACGTACATAATATGGCTTCCTCAATAGTTTGAGGTCACTTTCTCAAAAAAGTAGAGCAGTGGGAAGGGCTGGATAAAAAAAAAAAATAAAAATCAGAAGATCATGATGTATATAAGGACACATCTTTTTATCTTTCTAGGATATACGATCTTCCGATTCATCCATCAGACTTAGGCTTTTGAAGCTTCTGAACAGCCCTCTTAACATAGTTTGTTTTGGTATGAGGACTGGCTGTTCAAACCATATACAAAATATACCACACTTTCCCCTCTTTTTCCAATTATTAAAGTGAAAAACTAAAAAGTACTCCCAAAAATTACTTCCAGTTCGATCTTGTAGACAGAATTATTTTAAAGTTTAATTCCACACCCCTTCCCCTTTTTCTGCCCCCGAAAGGATTCAGGAAAGAAAAAAAAAATAAACAAGTTTTTAAATTTTAGTTTTTAAAGAAAGGTTAAAAAAAAAACTGAGGTAGGGGAACCACAATATTTTTTTTTAGGAAAACAAAAGATATTGCAATTTTATTTAACAGAGGCTTATTAAACAAGCTTTTAAAGCCATATGCAGCGTATACAGCCTGTAAATCATGTTAGGCTAATGCTCTCCATGCCATCCAAGGGCTTTTCTGAAGACAGCATGTTTGAAACAGAATGGTGCCTTGGAGCAATGCACCCTTGTCCACAAAGAGTAATCAATAAAATGTTTTCCTTCTTACTACATCTGCAGGTGGTAAACTGAAAAGAATGTGAATGAAAAATTCTGCAGATTGCATTGGGTTGGTGTCAGTATGAGGCTGGCAGAGACTACAAGAATCATTAATATTGCTGCCAGCTGCAGTATAATAGTGGCAAGAGACAAAGCTCTTAAGTAAATGTTTCTCTTTTTGTGGGTGCAGAAGACTGGCCTGTGAAAAACTCTAGAAACATTTGATATGAAGACACATATCCCCTTGTCTGTTTAGCACTGAATTGGTCAAACTAAGAGGCTTTTTAACGCACTTTGAGACCTTCTCATACACTGTATGGTCTTGATCCTTTCTAAAAGCAGGGGAAAGAAGAATGAGGCTTGTTAACATATGCCTTTTCCAGCAGGTGTCAAGTAGTAAGTAGAAGAGACCCTCCACACCAAATTAAAAACAAGGCAGGCAATCACAAGAATATTGTGTTCAAGTGGAAAAGGACAGACTCAACAATATGGAAGAGGTACTTTCTATTAGCAACATAAGGAAGTAGTCAGGAAAAGAAATTTTGTACTCACTGAACATAGGAATGAGGCTTTCTTTTTTCTGGAAGGTAACAGTGCAGAAACCCTCCTGATCAACAATGACACCATAATTTGAAACCACTTTAGACTATAAGCAAATATATTTGTTAACCTGGGAGTAAAATAAATTTGTTTTAAAAGTATTTGAAGAAGGACATGGTAGTTATTCTCAAGTGTCCTCAGTTTTTAGGTCAACTGTGTGATGCCTAGCTCCCTATGGACTTAATACAAAACAAAGATAGTGTTTTTTCAGCGTTCCATGCAAGAGTCAATAGACAGCACATTTAAGCCTTTTCTTTTGGTGTGTGGTACCAGTTATGTTTGGACTTGCAGCAAAAGGTTCTGCATGCTGCCTTGTGTAAGAAAGTATATAATTCTCTGTGCTCATCTATCTGAAGTCATAATCTGCCAATTTAACAGCCTTTGAACTGACTGATTACAATGCAAAATATTGGAAGAAAAGAAAAGAAGTCAGACTCAGGATACATGCTTTTGTATAAAAGAATATCTACCTAAAAGGCATACATACCACAAAAACAATTTACAAGGCAGAAATACCAGCTCAGGATTTAAATTAGCTGGATCCCTTACACAACTTTCCTCACCTTAACCTGACTCATCATGAGTCATGGTCATTGGTTTTGTTGCTGCTGGAAAAGTATTAATAAATAAAGGTGGTAAGATAAATTATGGGTGCTCACCTTGTATTCCTTTTTAACCCTTGCTACCTGTACATGGTAAAAGGTTAGGGCAGTAGTCTGCATACGAGAGTGACTACAATCAATGTATGTTACAAGAAAAATTTAGTTCTCACCTGTATCACAAAGTTGGTAAGTTGTCACATCAAACTGAAAAACAGCTATTACATTACCTCTTCTGTAGAGGAATGGAAGCCAAATTTTTCAGAAGGAAGTACTGATTTTAGGAGGTCAGCTTTCAAAATGGATTTATTTTCAAGAGTTAGGCTCCCTTCAGGTGTTTAGACATCCAAAAAACATCATTATCCACTAATGACAATTTGGACCAAGATAAGTACGTGTACTCTAGCACAAGCATAAAATATTTTTGTCCACAATTCACCCAGTGACCCATACTCTCCAAACAGGAGATTTACCAGAAACGGAAGTTATTAAAATAGTTGTATAGGTTTGTCAGTTTTATTGGTTATTCAATTAAAGGAACTGGTAACAAGTTTATAAAAAAGCAACACAACAGAACTGCATTCTAAATGCATTTCAGTGCAATCAAGGTAAAGTGTTATCACTAAAACAAAGTTTGATTTTAGAGAAGCTCACTTTCTGTATTCTTATTCTGCTTGCAACCTGACATTACATTATTCAGAGGCAAATTAATTATGGCTTTCTTTGTTTTATAAAAAATCACAGCCATTCCAAGAAGTCTTTAGATGAGTAGACTCTATAAGGCTTACTACTGTCCATGCCTCTCAGCCTATACCCAAATATTCATTTTATACATATAGCCAAAGAGTGATGTGGAGTTTGTGAGTGAAGTTTTATTTCCCTACAGCAGTTGGTCAAAAGATTGATCGGCATTTATTTGAGCTTACTAGAAAAACAAGAAAACTAACAGTTGATTCTAGAGTTTGAGAAAATAGTATAGAAGTCAGTTGCAGTCTTCTTGTAGGCTTGCAACATAATAAAGATACTCATATTCATATTTACACAGAAATCACTAAGCAATATAAAAGGGGTTACAGGTTACTGTCTAAGATTTTTCCTTCCCAGTCAGTCCCATAGGTTCAATCTTCAAACACCATCTCAGCTTCAGACCATTTGAGCTGTATATATGGGTACTTTGCGTCAGTCTTTCATCAGTCCCATGGGACGCCCATGCCTGCTACGGGACAGGGAGGTCCAGGTGGGGGAGATCCCCTGCCCTCCATAAATGCTGACCTCGTGAAAGAACATCTTGAGAAGCTGGATACCTTCAAGTCAGCCGGCCCTGACAATCTACACCCCAGGGTACTCAAGGAGCGTCATAGCCCAGACCCTGGCACGGATCTTTGAAAACTCCTGGAGCTTTGGTATAGTGCCTGAAGACTGGAAGAAGGCCAATGTGGTGCCTATCTTCAAGAAAGGGAGGAAAGTGGATCCAGCTAACTATAGGCCCATTAGCCTGACTTCTATCCTGGGGAAGATCTT
>NW_017729026.1:16558562-16573448 GCF_001723915.1 Gavialis gangeticus | reverse complement strand
AGATGATCTTCCAAGGTCCCTTCCAGCCATAATGTCTATGAAATCTATGAAATCTACAAAATATCAGGGATATCAAACTGACCATCAGGTCAGGTCTGGACCAAGGGGTTTTGTAGGTTGGATCCAGCCTAGGGCATTCAGTGGTAGCAGCTCTGGCCTGGGACATGTGACAGCTCCAGCTCCAGCTCCTGATGGTTCCTGTGCCTCAATGGCAACTTTAGTACTGGCACAGGGCTAGCACCACACAGCAGCAGCCCCAGTATAAGGGCAATGATAGGAGCTGGTAGCCAAGGACCTGGGGCTATTTGAGCAGCAACAGGTCAAGCAGCCAGGGGACGACCAGAGCTGTATCAACCCTCACTTATCCTCCTGGTGCCACTTGTCCCCCTGCTCCAAGGGCCCAGTCTCTACAGCAGGCCATGCTCCACCTAGCCATGCCACCCATCTTCCTGTGGCACACTGCAAGTCCACCCTGCTATTCCTCCCTCCATCATACTCACATAACCAAAACTGAAATAGTTAAAAAAATATATATGTAGTACAGGTATTCTTCATTTAACATTGTCCTGGTTAACGTTTTGTTATTACGTCACTGATCTATTAGAGAACGTACTTGTTTAAAGTCACACAATATTTGGTTATAACATTGTTTGGCCGCTGCCTGCTAGTAGGTAACTACTGTGATATAATTGGATTTGCTTAACATCGTTTTGCTTAGTCGCATTTTTTCAAGAACATAACTACAACGTTAAGTGAGGAGTAGGTGTACGTCATTTGAAGACGTACTATATTTTGCAGCAGTTCAGCTACTTTTGGAATGTTATAAAAGGGCAGAAATGTTTGTACAGCTAGCCTTTGAAATGTTTCAGTTTTTACATTTGCCCACATCCTAAGAGATTTTGACAGAAGGGAGGACAGAGTAGCACCTTAGAGACTAAGTGGTTCAGAGAAGCATAAGCTTCTGACAAAATGCACTGCTGCTGATATGAAAGCTTATGCTTCTGAACTACTTAGTCTCTAAGGGTGTAATTACCACACTCCAGCAGGCTCCAGCATCTCTTGTATCAGTATCCCTGCTGCCATTTTTTAGGCGTGGAAATGCTGATACACAAGACAGCCTGGGCACTTAAATCAGAGCAGCTCTTGGAGCCACTCTAATTAAAGTCCACCCTCTTCCCCCCACTCCTAGACCACATGTATAAACACCCAATAATACACAAACTCCAGAGCAGTTTGTGCCAGAGTAAACTGCTCCTGAGTACAGCATCTACATATGTGCCCAGGACAGCCATTTGAGCTGGGGCAAAGGAAGTCCTCAGCTGGCTGGGCTGACCAGGCACAATTTATGCCCTGGGACACCGTCTACATGTGATTTCAGTGCAGTAAAGTACTCCGCCATAAGATAGCACTGTCCCCAACAGTACTAGCCTCCGGCAGAGTTAATTAGGTTACTGCACCCTAATACTAGCACATGTATAGATTGTGATGCTTTACTGTGGAGCCAGTTAGTCTACTCCACAGTTAAGTACACATGTAGATGTATCCTAAAGGTGTTTCCCTGTCCTGCCTTCAGACTAATGTGACCAACTAACTCTCTCTACTCTAAAAGATGCAGAGCACTTCTTTCAGGTTAAGCCATTTCCTTCCTTAAAAGGAAAAAGAAAGAAAAAAAAAGAAATAGCCTCTGTGAAGCTTTGCTTTCAAAAGTACTAAAATATTTGCATGGGGACTAGAGACTAAGTAGTTAAGAATCTCTGAGACGGTTAACTTTTTTAAAATGTGTTCTGTTCGGTCTGTAGTCACTTCATGCCCCGAATTCTGGGTATGGCTTCACTAATCTTGCTACTTTATGCAAATATCAGTTGGCTTGCTGCTTATATCAAACGACCATACTTCTCAGGCAGCTTTTTTGACAAGCTCTTAACAGCAAAGAGGTACATTACTCTTAAGTGTTTTCACATTCTAGTACATCAGAACTACATTTCCACTGCATAGTGAACAGCAGATGAGTTTGTTACATGACCATGAAGCTCCTAAAACCATTATGTTGTTTACATCAACATCTACTCCTCTTCTTTTAGTTTAAGATAACTAACATAAAGCTACTTGGACCTAAACACAAAATTTGAAGTGCAGTTCTCAGAATCACAGATGGGTGGAGAACTGTAACCACTGTAAAAAGCAGGTTTCCCCTCAGAAGAACTGGGAAAGCTGTATTTCAGGAAACTATTCACAATTACTGATATTGGTACTGAAAAACAAAGCCAGAAAATAGAGAGTAGAATAAGGAAGAAAAAGCTGCACATGTATGTGCATTTTAAGTAATTTTACAATTGACATCTCTTTAAACAGCACATTTTCCAACACATTATTATGTTTCTTTGTGCCTTTTAAATTCCTGCATTCTTTTCACAGACTACTTCTAATTTCTTTGAAAGAAAGCAGCCCCAAAAGGAGGAAGTTCAAAAGACACAGGGGGTCCTTATATTATGTAGTTCACTAAGTGAAGGGAAAGCCTACAACTACCTATTTTTCCTTTTGAAGTGAAAATTTAACACCCACAGACTAATTCAAGGAAGAAATTATACCTGTCTAATGTAAGCAATTTTCTTGCTGTTTTAAACAATGCTTTAATCAAAGTCTATAGAGGTTTGAGATCGGGCAAGTTTCATTTACTAAGCAATAAAAAAGCATCCCTCAATACGTAAATTACATAAAGCATATTAAAAAAATAGAGAAAAAGATGAGTACCAGGTATATCATCTTCTATGCAACTTTTTCTCTTTCTGCTTTAATTTTGTAAACAGATAAAAGTTAATGTGCCTACCATACACGCAAACAGAAGATATGCCTTTGAGCAATTCAACTGTGAAAAAACTTGCTCTTACTTAATTGTAACTTTTGTTTCCATCCAACTTCAGAGGATGGTTGATTCTTCTGAAGGAATTTTTGAAAAGCATGTAGAAGCCTTCTTATGGCCAAGAGACATTCTAAGTCATTATCTCAATCCTGCTGTAGCATCTCTCTGACCCTCCCCTTAACATTTTCTTGCATCTTTTATACCCTGACTCTTGATTCTTCTGCCATTTCTTATTAGATTTCTGTGTTGAGAGAATTAAGACTTTTTCAAGTCAGACTTTCATTTGCTACACATTTTAGAAATTATTTATATCTTGGCTTTAAGGGAGAGTGAGAAGAGAAACAAAAGTAAAAATGTGTAACTACCTTTGTATAAGAAGCTACCTATCAGCATTCCCACAAGTGCTACAAATACTTAACACAAACAGTTAAAAAGAATGTCACAGCTAGTTATGTGCTGGTCCAATATACTTGCAAAAGCATCTGAATAAGCAGTCTCCTACCTTTATAAATACCAGCTATAAAATGTACTAAAATTTGCTGGAAAAGTATTATATCAATTTCTTGTACAAACCAACTTGATCTTTGGTTACAGCAAAGCTTGATTGGATAACAAGGGGGTGAGAATAGGAAAGAGTATATGGTACTACATTCCCCTAATTAGACCACTGGACTCCAGAGTTCTTTTAAGGCTAATTTAAATATTTGACAAAACCATTAATCCCCCTCCCCCCAAATCTCAGGTTTATGCCCCGTTGTAGCAAGAAGCTGTGTTCAACACTTTAAATGCTGCAATTACAGATTCCAATGTATCCACTGACGGACTACAACCCTAATTTACAATTATCTCAATTAAACAATTTCCCACATAAAAGGTATATACTAATGAAAGTTATAGAAAAACCTCAGGCCATGTCTAGATGAGCATGGACGCATAGTATGTGGCATCACAGACACGTCTGCAGTGCCATACACCACATACGCAGCTGTTTCCCACACTGCTGCCTCAGCCCGAGTAAAAAAAACCCAGGACCTTAAAAAAGCAGGGCAGCACACATGGTGGCAGCACATGCCACCCGAAACCAGAGCCTTGCCTACCAGAGCCAAGCTCCAGCTGCTGGCCAGACTCCCAGCTGCAGGCGTACCACAGCTGCAGCTCCCTGGGGCCCCCAGGACCCTAGGTAAGGCTGCTGGAGCCAGTACAGTTGCACAGCTTCCTCTACCCCACCCAGGGTAACATGCTTCACCCAGAGGACGTGTGGCATGGGCGTCCCCCAGGGACAAGAAGCAGTGGCACAAGGTGAGCTGCTGCTTCTTGCCCCCAGAGAAACAAAAGTTTGTGCTTGTGTGGACATGGCTTCAGAGGCAGATTCACAAAGGATTTTAAGTGTGGCAGTATTTGGTAGTTCCAGGAGCCGGACTCATGAACCCAAAGTAGGGAACTCAGGTGCCAGTACTATAAACAGAAT
The DNA here is from genome assembly GCF_001723915.1 of Gavialis gangeticus. Taxonomy (NCBI): domain Eukaryota; kingdom Metazoa; phylum Chordata; order Crocodylia; family Gavialidae; genus Gavialis; species Gavialis gangeticus. The sequence continues at coordinate 16,569,120 of NW_017729026.1, read as the reverse complement.
TAAGTGCCTAGGAGTGGGATTCATATTCCCTGAGCTCAGTAAGCTGGGTATGACTAAACCAGTTAACATGAAATTCCACCTCTCCTCTAGAGTTAGGTGCTTCTGTACAGCCTACATGCAGCTCCAAATTAGGCATCAATGTGACACTGGAATCAATCATCCCAAACCCTTAAAGTCACCCCTTCCTGTACAGGCAAGCAAACCACTTCTGCTGTAGAGTGGTGGTGGCCACTTTTTATGTCACTGTGTAGGTGTTAGAAAATTTACCCAGGATGCAGATGATCTTTTTTCTAGTTTCTCCTGAGTCTGAAGAAAAAAAAAAATCAGAAGCACATATCTCCTACCTACCAGGAGAGTATCCTAACTACCTGGCTGGAGGCACTGCACAGAAGTTGGCTGAACTCCATGCTGTTGGTCAACTATGCTGAGAGCACTCCACCTGCTTTAGCCCTCCTCCAGTAACTGAGGCATTCAAGTAAGTAGCTTGTAAATTCTAAGTGGTCTTAGGCAAGAGATAAGCTCCACCACTAGGCACGCACAAGAGCTGATCTTTAGGCAACCAAGAAGGTTTTCCTGACAAAAAACTAGAAGTTCCAAGTACCTCAACAGAGTTAGGTGGCTTTCTGTGAATTGCTGTCTAGCCTAAATTACATGCTTGCTCCGTTTTGGTTCCTAGGCTTTCAGCATTCTCATCTTTAATGCTCAGTGACTGCAGATGGGTTAGTGCAGGACATCTGACTAGTTCTATTTTCAGCTCTGCCACGGACACACTGCATGATCTTGGACAAGTCACCCGACTGGTTTCATTTCTGGCGACATACAACAGCTCTCTACCTCATATTTCTAGAATGGTTTGAGTTTTATGGATGAAACAATGAAGTATTTTATAGCAATAATCATTCAATAATTCCATAAAACATTTCAATTTTCTTGTTTCTGTAAACAGACATTTGTGCATAGCCAAACATCATTTTTCAAATGTTTTGCAAAGCTGGATTAAGAACACCAAAGGAAGAAAAAGAAATCAAAACACTGTTTTGAAAGTGAACTCATCTTGTTGGATAAAGAAAGTATATATGAAGGATTCAACATGTTGAAAAACTTGTACATAATTTCTGTTCACAAGTTTCAGACATGACATCCCCACAAGTTGGAAATTGATGACTAATTACCAGAAAAAGAAAAAAGAATCAGAACCAACAAAATGGCCCAATTTTCCTAAGCTGTATTCTTTTTTACAGGGCTGTCCCTGTATTAGTAAGCATTTTTTAAAACTAACTTAAATGGATTTTTCTTAAAATTACTATCAAGATATTTGCCTACAATTTCTTGTCAAAGTAACATATAATGTACTTCAACATAGATAGCCACTACTGTGTGCCATAACAAAAAAACAGTTTGCCAATTTATATCTGGTACACTATTAGAAAGAAACCAAGCTTCTAAGATTCAGAAACCCCACATACTGATGAAGGGGAATACATTAGTTTTCTTAAACTAAAATATACATAAACAAACTAATAAATAAATCCTGACTACTAAGAGTTCTATTAGAATTTTACACTTAAAACGAGGTTACCAGGTCAAATGCATCGCAGTTCTTCCTCAAACTGGAGGAAACAAAAATCAAACCACTTAAGAGCACAATGTACCACATTGCATGGCAGTATTTTTCAAGGTTTTCTAGAAACAGCATGCCTATCAATCACAGAGTGCAAGTGGCTGTAATGAAGTTAAATTTCTTCCACAAGGAGGTCTGTCAAAAATGTTGACTGATCTGCCTTTCACAGTAGGTGCTATACCCTTATATTTAACATCTATTCAAACTCTCCCTGACAATTTCTCCCATGCCAATTTTTCTGCCCTAGCAGTGGATTTCAAAGTAAAGGGTTGAGTAAAGTTTGAGTTCTGCCTCTCTACCCTTCAATTTACACACAGCACAGAATTACAGCCTACAGTCAATGCACTCTCCAACACTATGATTTACTCCTCTCCTTCATGATAAGTGAATCTTAAATACAAAGCCATGAGATCATAATCTCTGCCAAGATGCCAGAGACATTCCCTTTTAAGCCTTACCTCCCCTCGCCTTGTTACTTTCACTGAAAATGCTCTTTTGCTTGGAATTTTTGTTTTGCTTCCACCTGTGAATTTACAAAGTTTTTTAAACAATTCAACCGAGCCATTGTTGCTTTGCAACAAGCATTTTTCAAAGATTTAGACCCTTTTACTCTCACAACTCTCAGGAGCTTGTTATTTGAATGGCTAAGCTAGTCTTGAATTAAACTCTCAACAACGAACCTAACTTGTTAGAAAGCATTCAAATGAGGAGTGGCATAACAAAATTAGTTTGCACATAGAGATGTTATACCAACAAATGTGATCTATATCAAGGCATGGGGCTATTTTTTAGTTTTGATATAGCTTCTGGCTTTGTATTCAAGAAGAGAAAGGGTTGAGGAGGAAGTTTTTAAAGTGTCAGTTCTCCATACAAAGTACATATTTGTCTAAGATTTTTATACCCAAGACCTCAGAATATAAGTTACTTTCATTTTTAGTATGCTAAGTATACTATGATTAGGTTAAAGCTACCATTCAAGAGCTAATAGACATATGAAGGATTTTGACACACCAGACTAAATAAACCTCATACATTTAGAGCTAAAACCAAAGGTGGTTTGGACATGGTTGATACTCAAACAGGTATGACTTCTAAACATCCTGCTTTAGCTGATGGCCTAAGCTGGTAGAAAGCACTGAATTAGGTTTCCTGAAATGAGAACTGGAGATGAATCGAAAAACTCCAGGAGAATGGGACTATGAGTTAAACAGCTTAGAATATAGTTGTAAGAAGACACCAAGATAAACAGTGTTGCCCAACTGTGAGGATAGGTGGCAGTGGAACCCTAAGATACACATATTACAGAGGAAAAGTTCTAATAACATAAAAGCAACGTAGGAGGCATTTAAAAAAAACAGACTAGTCCATAAGAACTCGCCTCAGCTTTGACTCCTGTGAAAAACTGGATGGCATTAACAGAATACGGAGTACCACATATTTCTGAGGTATCTTAAGACAGTCTATACATCTTTTTAAACTACTGCATAAGAAACATACTGCCAGTAGCCACCATCTGACTGCTTTGTGATATTCATGCCCTCTACTTCTCTGCATTAGAAGTCTTTTCAAAATGCAAGCCCTTCTAAAATGCATGCAAGAACCATGCTTGTGTGTTTGGCTGAAATCAACTCCACATTAATTAAATGCTGTCGGATACAAACAGCATTTTCACAGAAAGCCACTGCACAACACTTTGGAGAGACAGAAAAGCAAGGAATGGACTAGAGATGTTTGCAAATGGATTACAACGGATAACTTCCCTGAGGTCCAGTCTTCACTAAGGCAGTCAGGAATTCTCTTTTAAGCATTATTTTTCTCTATGCTCATAAGCACACACTTCTCTTTCTGCTGGTTATTTTGAGTCTGTGCTAACTTATTGAGTCCTACTGACACATGCTCTCTTGATTTCAATTAAATTGCATAAGACTATCCTAATGGAAAAGAACAAGGTTGAAACCCCGACATGTTTGAAAGCTCGGAAATTCCTGAATGGAGACTGTATATTTCAGCCTTTTTTTGGCCCCTTTTAATTATGTATTATGATAAATGTGGGTGTGTGCTCAATTGTGCAATCCTACGCTGTTTCCCAGCTATAAGACTCCTGTCTCATTTAATGCAAAGACTGAGTGTTAAGGGAATGAATTTGCTCTCTGCACAATCTAACTAGGTATGAAAACTAAGACACACTGAATGAGGCAAAGTTGCAGGTAAAGAATGCAGTTTAGACGCAGCTGAATACTGCTATATAACTTAACAGGATTCTGAGCAAGTCACCTAAACCAGTTTTCACCAGTGCCCTCCCCTGCCCCCCAATTCCTTTTTTCTGGGTGTCCAACTTAAGACAGTTGGTTCTGACTGGCAAACAGTTGCAACTCTGTGTCCACAGAAATCAATGGGAGGTGCACACTGAACCCTTAAAACAAAGAGACAAGAGGCGTTCAACTCTGGCATCTTATGCTGGGCACCTAAAATTACCAGCTACCTTTGAGAATCTTAAATCAATGATGTGGGAATAATACCATCTCACTTTGCAAGCATTTTGTGAAAACATATTTTCAATTATTTGTGAAGCCCTTGGATACTACAGTGAATATTCTAAAAGTCCTTAAGAAACATACTAATTCAACATTAAATCTCAAGATTTAAAGACAGTAAGCACATCTCCACAAGACATTTACTGTGCAGTTGACTAATTACCTGTGCAATAAACATCTCGGCACCCCTAGCAGACCGGAGTAAACATGCACGCCTATCAGGCTGGAGTAAACTAATTCCACAGCAAGACAGTACTTGTAAATACAAGTACTACCCTGCTGTCGAGTAAAAAATTCTACAGCAGCACACGTGTAGACGCTGGAGAGGCTGGGTGGAACACAACGGTGCTTCAGGGCAGAGGCTGCCTGCAAGCTTCCTCCGCACTTGTGTCCCTGCACACTTGTGTCCCAGCCAGCTCGTCCACAGCATGTTGAGCAGGAGGGAAAAGCCCCAGGCTGGCAGGGACTGCTCCAGCCTGGCTCAGCCTGCTGTAATCCTGGGCACACGTGCAGATGTGCACCCAGCAGCAATAAGCTTTGGAGCAATAAGCCCTGGAGTTTATTGCTGCCCATTAATAGGTATGTGTAGATGCACCAAGCATGCAGTAACTACAGTGCCACATATCAAACAGAAAATGTGAAGCAGGTACCTATTCAGAGAATGCTGTTCTATCAGTGCTTTCAAAAAGGCAAGTGTCCTCTGGGGAAAAACAAAATGGTCTGAGAGCACACAGGTAGAATCTGTTATACAAAACAAATGTACTCTGGGGACAAATTAAAGTTACAGGGCACTGATAACTAACTGTACCCCTGCTTAACTTCAACATTACTAAGCATTTGAGGACATTTTGTACCTTTTTTCCTTCTTAAAGAAGCTGAAAAGTATGGGACAATACTGAGGGCCAACAGATTAGCAGAAGGGCTAGAACAAGAGTTGGTTGAAGACTGTAATTTGCAAATAATTAACTTTTCTCATTTTCCTTAAAAATCTCACAGGCCTAATTTTGTTTCAGTTCAATAATGAGATGTGTTTAGGTTTCCTGTGATCTTATTTTGGTGGTGGAAAATAACAGGTACTGTATCTTTTTTTCTCCTAAAAAGGAAAAGGAAAGAGACTTGGAATAAGAGAGGGAGAGTAGAATCTCTCCTACCAAAATAGTAAAAACAAAACAAAAACAAAACCTGTCAAGTTGTTGTTTAAAATACATCAAAGAGTTTTAGAGAAATCAGAGTACTTTCATGAACACTCATGTCAAAACAGTACCTGGTCAGATAATTTCAGTCACCACAGCCTTTAGATCTATAGCACTGACCTCCATCACTTGAGCTGATAAAATATCTGAGTGACAACAGGTTCTCCTTTAGGGAGAAGGAAACACCACGAGAAACTTCTGTCTGCAACCCATTGGTAGAGAAATATTGGGAACTGCTGGGGTCCTTTCTGTGTTCTGGAGGGAGTTTGTCACTACTTAACGAAAGGCCAGAATGGTTTCTTGGGGTGTTATCTTTTACTGGACTAACCATACAGTTGTGAGTTAAGTCTGATAAGTCCTTGACCATGCACTACCCCTCCTCCAGGTGCACCCAAAAGCTTGTCAAATTTCTCTCCCAACTACAGGGTTGGTCCAACAAAAGATAACATACAAAAGAAAAGGCTTTCCTCCTCTTGTACATTTCCTGGACCATCACAGGCACAACACTCCCACCTTTCTGTCTACGGACCCTTCTCCTACCTCTGCCCTGTAGCATGGCTCTTCCAATCTGTCCCCAAGCCTTACTCCTCCTTTTCTATGTTCTTTCTCTGTTTTGCCTGGAAAGGAGATTGAGAGTAAAGACTGTTTCCTGGTTTTAAATCTGCTGCCCAGCTTACAGAAGCACTCAGCAGCCAAGACCAATCACTACACAGATCATTCCACTCAAACTCAGATGGAAGCATGTTCATTGTCATTGTTCCCATTTTTACCTGGGCAAGCAACAGAGCAGTAATAGAACTGAGGCCTAAGTCCCAGTTCACCAGATACTAGACCACAATGGAGTTAGGTACATTATCTAACAGACCTCTAGGCATGTGCAAATAACAATCTTCAGAAACAATTCTTACAAATTTGGAGGAGGCTTTTCCTGGTGACAGAAGAATTATCTGACCCTATCACTGCCAGACTTCAAGTCCCTGCTCCAAAGCATAGAAGCACTAAACCTTCTCAATAAAGCTGCTGTCGCTGATTAAAAAAAACAAAAGCAACAAACAAACAAAAAACCCTTTTACAAGTTGTATTTCTCCTCTGCTTTCATTCCCACAGGGAGCAGGTCATTTTTTGCTCAAACTTTCTCCAAAGCATTCAGTTGGAGGTAGATACCTGGACCACAAATACCAACGCAACCAGTTAAAATTCAATAAGTAATGTGATTAAAGATAGTTTTATAATAGGAAGCACTGGGCATATTTAAATATAAGTAGTGCTTCCACCTCCACTAAAAATGCTAATCTGTAATCCATCATCTGAATATAAAGAGTAAGACCACAGTAATATATTAGTATTTGGCCTTTGAGTTTGTACTTCCGATTTACAACTAGAGAATTCTTGCATGCTAAGGGCGTGGGATTCAAAACATCGAGAAATTTTTATTATGCAAACAAACCAGCTTAAAGTGATTGTAATATAAGCAATACATGTACATCTTTTGTACAGCCTACTAGCCTATTTCAACTGTGACCCAATGTTCTCACGTCTCTACTTTTTCATGTATTTTTATATATCGTAGGTTTAGAGGCTAGATCAAGCTCAAGATTAGTTCTGAAATTGAGGGTAAGGGTCTGTTTGTTAACTTCTGTCACATTTCCTTCTGCAAAGAAAGGATGTGATAGAAAGAACTGAAGTTTTTAAAACTGAAAAGATTCTTTCAGTTATAGCTCCATACTGCTTGATATGGCAGAGAGAGAGAGAAAAAATGTTTCCTTAAACAAACAATGTCACTTACTTAGCATCATGTAATCAAAAACTATACTAGTGCATAATCAGAAAGTTTTATAAGTTTCAGAGGTTCAGTGTAAACTCTGTCAATATTGCAAAACTGGAAGCATGTACAAGGATACTTGCTGAAAGGAGGGTTTTTACCCTTCGAGAGCAGCTCACTCTAGTGGAAATGTTAGTCTGACTCCTTGGTACACCTCAAGTTCTCAAGAAACAGCTCCACAATAACCATGGTAGAAGTGCTTGCTTGAGGGTAAAGCTGTGGCACTTTAATTGAGATTTTCTTCAGTTTGTGCTTAAGAGAAACTATGCATTACATTTCTTTTCACTTTTTTCCAAGTTGTGTTTCAAAACTAGGTTTCAAAGTCCCCTGCATGTTATCTTGTAGGCATATTAAGATACCACAAATTTAAAAAATAATACACATAAGGAGACTGGAAGAAGAAGAGAGAAAAAAAGTAAAAAATGAAAAACAAGATATGAAATGGGTGACTAAGGGAAAAAAAGAAAAAATGGAATGAGTATTTTTCAGGGGAGCATGTTATCTTTGCAGCCTGAATTCCAGGTGAAGTCAACAGAAAATTAAGTTCAGATAACCAATTCAGAGTTACTAAAACTATGTTTTAGGACATTTACAATTTTGGGATCTAAAGATTAGAAATATGGCCAGGAAATCAAGAGAAACTGAACCTGGAAATAATATTCTAAGCCTCTGTCATTTCCTTTGTCCACTCTGATAAAAAAGCCTAATCAGGAAACAGCCTAAGGCAGAAGGGATATGAACACAGAAACATGCAGAAATCTGTACATTTTAGCATACATTAAAGAAGTGTACTGTTAAAGAATTTAGAATAGCCTAGTTTTGCACATTACGAGGCTAAAAACAAGACTGCAAAGTTATACCTTCTTCCCTCTATGTTCCTACTTCATTTGCATGTACTTGTTGAGCATCCCAATTTCATTACAGAAGAGGCAGTGCTTCCTACCAAGAACGTAACAAAACAGATCTCTGTGCCTAACTGGGGTGTTTTGACGTTACCACAAATTTTAAATAATTTTTTAAATGGATAAATCAAATCTCTTTATTAAATACAGCTTTTGCTACCATTTCTTTGCCCAGTGATTACTGCAGTTGGTGCAGGGATGCTTCATGATTACCAATGGAAAAGATAGATAGTCCCTTGCATTCATTCCCTATTAAGATGTGGTCCACATTATGAAAGAGCAAGAGAATTCATCCCTGAAGTCTCAGTGCATTGCCAGTGATTACTTATAACTGCACAATCTGCTTACAGAAGTTAAATTGATAGAGGACTCCATAGTACAGATCACAGTTTAAAAGATCTGCAAGAGCTTATCATCATCTGGGGTTCTACAACCTGCCAGCATTCATTTTTCCTACTGTTATGCATTATAACATGCATTTTTCCTACTGCTGTGCATTATAAAGATAAAAAAATCCATTCTAACAGCATAGAGGATTTTTCATTAATGTATGAACATTCAGGGTTAAAGCTATAATTACCACCTTATCTCCATCAGTACAAAAAACTGTACACAAACTAAATGTGTCATGAACTCAACCTCTAAAACTACCAGCTTTATATGTTTATTTGACCATTTTAATAACAGTACCAGTACCAGCAACTTCTAATAGGGCAAAATACAAATTAAAAGGGGCCTGTCAAGTGATGCTCATGACAATCTTCAGTTGAACAGCATAAACTTCTCAGGCTAAAAGCTTTTAATTGTTTCTGAACCAATATAGACCAGTCTGACTAATATATTTTGGCAACTTCCTAGGAGATTGTCTTTGCAGATTTCACCACTCCATGCTATAAATGTCAACTTTTTTCCAAATGCTCTCACGCTTTAGAAGAGAACATTATATTTGTACAGCTTGGCCAATACTGCAATAATCACTCAAATATCTAAGTATGCTGTACCCTGTCTGAAATGTTGTGGAAGAGATCGAGAAGCTCAGGCATCTGTCATACCTCCCACTTAATACAGTTTTTTATACTAGATGCAGCAATTGGCACAGGACAGAACAGAATAAACTCCCTCCCCAAATATTCAGGCAGGGAGAGAAGGAAAAAAACCCACCCTCCTAAATGCAAAGACATAGCATGAACGGGAAGTACTGTGCTCACCGCCCAGCCCGTGGCTCTGAAACAACTGCTACCACCCAGACCCAGCCTAGATGAGGTAGCATTTCCACCCATCTCCACCCCCTTCCTCCTTTCAAGAGGAATTCCCTGCTCAGGAAGGATCAGGTGCCTACAGCAGCAGCAGAGAAGACAGGAGTGTGGCAGGGGGAGTCTAAATTCATTTTGAAGAGCTTTCACTTTAGGACTGGAAGCTGTTTCATTTCCCCCTGTACCCCAGAAGCTCCTTCCTCCAGGGTCCCCCACAGCCTAATTCTGCTAACATCTTGCTACTATCAGCAAGGTGGCTGTGAAGATGAATCCCTTCCGGTCCTCTTATCTGTTCAGTGCAGCCTCTTAAACACCCTCCGTTGGACAAGCTATAATAGGACAAGGCACAGGGTTTTTCTGATCCATAAGCACAGAACTTCTGTGCTTATGGATGAGGCAGATATGGTTGGAAAGCACAAAACTTGTTGGCATGGGGTGATCCTTGGCCTAGAGCAGGGCAGTGAGCTCAGTGCCTTTCCTGAGTGCCCTCAGAATGAAGGTGGGCACAGAAAGCTGGAATGAGGGCAAAGGGAAGAGAAGCAGAAGGGGTCTAGTGGGTAAGACAGGAAGGGAAGTGAGGAAGGGAAACAGAGTGGATGGCCACACACTAAACAGACTTCCCAGCCCACAGAAGGGACTGAGGGAATGAGGCCATGGGAGGGGGGGGAAATAAGCCACCCAGGCAATTCATGAGCAAAACATTGCCTTTCCACTCCAGTGCCTGGTTCCCTTGCATGAAATCCCACTCCAGCCTCCACCCCCAGGGGGCTTACCTAGACCTCTTCCCAGGCAGCCCACCCTGCAGGCCAGGGGGCTCTGCCTGGGCTAAATGCGCAGGGCAGGACAGCTGCGGAGCGCCTGGCAGCTCCTCGCCACAGCAAGTTTCCAGGAAGGGGTGGGGAAGGGAAGGGCAGGGAAACCACATGTAGGCATGTGGGGAAGGATGTAAGGGTATGGGGGTACGTGTGCAAGGGGGTGCAGAGGTATATGAGGGGTGTAGGGGTGTATGTGCACAAGGATGTGCATCTGTGTGTGTGTGCACGCGTGTGCATGGGGCTCTACTCAGTGTGTGTGTGCGCGTGCATGTGTGTGGTGGGATGCATGGGGGTGTCTGTGCATGGAGGGGTATGCATGGCAGGGTGTGTGTGTGTGTGTGTGTGTGTGTGTGTGTGTGTGTGTGTGTGTGTGTGTGTGTGTGTTGGAGAAGAGATAGTAGAGAGCCAGAGAGAGAGA
>NW_017729026.1:16543080-16558106 GCF_001723915.1 Gavialis gangeticus | reverse complement strand
GGCGGGGAAGCACCGGGCGGGACTCGTGGCAGGGCGCTCCCTCTCGAGCCCGGGCCCCGCGGCGCTTTGTGACGTCTGCGCCGCTGCTGGCCCGCTCCCGCCGGCCCCTCTCCTCCGCCGGCCCCTTCCCACACCCCTGTCCCTCCCCTCGCCCCCTCTTGCCCTGCTGCTCACACCCCTGCCCTCTCCCGACACCCTCTTAACACTCCTGCCCTGCTCCTCACGCCCTTGCCCCACTCCTCACACTTCCCTCACACCCCTGCCTCTCTCCTCACACCTTCTTAATATCCCTGCCCTGCTCCTCACACCCTTGCCCCACTCCTCACACTCCCCTTACACCCCTGGCCCACTCCTCACATCCCCTTGCACTCCAAGGTGAAAGGACCCCCGTCCACCCTCCTTTGCCTCTTAGAAAGAGTTGGAAGGGATCTCAGGAGGTCGCACCTAGTCCACCTCCCTGCTCAAAGCAGGACCAGCCCCAACTAAATCATCCCAGCCAGGGCTTTGTTAAACTGGGCCTTAAAAACCCTCCAAGGACAACTCTTCAGCAACGCTCTTAGAAAAGTTACCGCACAGCCCACCCCAGCTGGAGTTCATTCAGTTGGTCGCTGAACAAGACCTGAGGGCTCTATAAGCATCAGTGGTCTTATAAAGCCCCTCGCAGAGCTGTGTCTGAGTAGGGGCCTTGTAAGGGCAAGAGACCACCTTGGGGGGGTGGTCTGGCGTATCCTCCCTTTTGTATGGTGTCAGGTACCAACTTCCAAACCTATGAGCCACTGTCTGGTGTTATTGCTCACCCTGCTGCCCCATTTGGAAAGATTGCATCTTCTGATGAGATGCTGCACTGTTTGCTGGACACCCTGTTCACACCAGGGTCTGTCCATGATGTTCATCTTACAAAGTATTGTTCTGAAGCACCTGTATCCAGATCTGTCTGTTCAGCTTGACCCACGCTTCTCTGGCAAGGTCACACCTGTTGGGGGACTCATTTGGTGTTGGTATAAAGCACTGTAGGAAAAGATCTGACCTTTTCCCAGAGTGGGTGATGTGTTGCCTTCCATGAATAGCTGTAGGAAAACTGAAAGTCACTATCAAGGCAATCAGGCTTTTGATTTTTCTGGCTTGCACATGCCCCCTAAGCTCCCCTGTGGGGAAACTTGACCCACCTCCTTTTTACTTTCTTTCCTCTATCTTCCCCACCTTCAGGGGAAAGCCTAGATTTGTCTTGAGGGGGTGAAATAATTTCTAAGAACACACACAACTTATAAGGCTTTGCCGTTCATGCCAAAGCACAAATTAGGAAATAACCGAGGCTGACTCAGAGACATGCAGCATATAAAGATTTGATCCCATATCTGTGCAAAAAAATTCTACCTAACACGTTAAGTTTAAAATGGATTGTCTTGCCTTCAGCTTTCAAACCCAAAGCCTAGGAAAGGACAGTGGTGTGTGATCAGCAGGAAGACCAACAGAAAGGCTACAAAATGTTTGGAGGCCACAACCCCTTTCCTGGAGAAGAGGTTAGCCTGTGCTTCCTATGGAAAAGTGATCCGTGGCCCACACCTGTTAAAAGCAGCTGTGAACTCATTTTAGTATCCCAGCCAAAAGCTGAACGCCCATAATCCACAAGAAAAACAAAGTGATGGTCTCTTCCCAGTACCCAGGAGGTTGGGGGGCGGGGGAGGGGGACAGCAGACTTTAGTTTGCAATAAAAAGTGGAAAAGAGCGTGTACTTTAACAAAGCCAACTTGTATTACACTTCAAGGGCCAGTTTTTTTCAGCATTTGCTTAACTCTGTTTTCAATGAAATTAGGTGTTTTACCATTGTGCCTAACAGCAGCAGAGGAGGAGCAAGGCTGAGTGGTTTTGAAAACCACTTTGAAAACCATTCATTCTTAAACCATTAGAATAGGTCATGGATTGACTTGGAACAGAAAGTTATGCACAAATACTGGAGTTGGTCACACAGCCATGATCTGACAGGGGCACCAATAAATGATTGCATAAAGTTGCAGGATCATACCTTAGGAATTATGCACCCACACCACCACCCGGTGATCATTTATTTGTTATTTTAAATTATAGCTTTATAAGTGTAAAAACAATACCATTAAAAACTAATCCTTATACTGGATATTGAACCCCACTAAATAACTGCTATTTATGTCTCAGATCAAATCCTGACCATTACACCAAGAATAAACTGGTTAGGACAGGAGAATCTAGCTTGCTTTATAAGGGAGTTATAATTCATATTTAAAAAACAGAAACAAATATTTTATATAGAAGCTGAGAGGTAGTTGATTTGTAATGAAGCTTCCTGAAGTGTTAGCAAACACACCCAGTGTTTCCATCACTGTGCACGTGGACTTTGCACAGGTTGCCTTCAATACCCATCGTGACTTCTGTGATAATGCATGAAGGCAGAAGTTATTGCTGGAACAGTTATCGTACTATTATAATCTGATGTAATTCCTTCGGCTGTTTTATTTTTTATAGCATTTGTATTAGGCCCGAATCCTGCAAACATGTACTTGTGTAAGTAACTTTCACGTACTTCAGTGGGACTACTCTCCTGATGGTAAATTACTCACATGCATAATTGTTCACAGGGCCAAGCCTTCAGAGATTAAAATGATCAAAGGATGTTTCACAGTAGTACTGGAAATAGTTCTTGACCCAAACACAAGTTCTGGTGATTTCCTTAAATATGTAGTATTAGGCACAATACAGAGCCTTATTTATAACGCATCTCAAAGAGCAGTTAGATGCAAGGAGTGGGTGAGAGGGGACCTCTGAAATACAGGCCTTGGAATGAGAAGCATATGCTTAGTGTCAGTTTCCAGGTGTTTCAAGTGGGAATCGCAAAACTCCAGTTACCACTTACAAAAATGTAGGGCCAAATCATCAGGACAAAGCATGCTCAGTTAAAGTATGATGTTTCTCATGTGAAATGCAATGAAATCATAACTTCACCCATGAATACTTTCCTTGCATAGTCAGACTTCAGAATTTTTATTTTAATTTAGGGCATTTGTTTTCTTTACTGGGTCCAGTCCCGCAACTGGGGGTTTGTCTACACTAGAAAAGCTGTCATTTTAAATAAAGCATAGGTATACCAACATAGCCCCCTAGTGGAGCGTGCTGACAGGAATTTTGCTAGGGAGAAACAGCCAACATAGCTTAGGCTTTCCTCATCATAGCACTTTTGTTTTCAGAATATCTATTTTGGCTAGGGGTGTATTTTTTTTTTCCATTTTGTTTTTCACACCCCTACATACCTATACTACCAAAGCATCATAGGGCAGATCTGGTCCAACTCTGGGCAGCCAAATGCCACTGCCTTTGTGGAGTCAATAACAGAATCAGGGCCTAGGAATCCAGATTGCCCATTTTGAGTCTTCCCTCAGGGATCAGATATTTAAAAATGAAATGAGGTGGTGCTGCAGCCCAGAGGCTGGCTCTCCAGGGAAGCGCAGGGGCTGCAGCAGGCCCAAGGCATTGTCGGATCAGACTTTGTCTGGTGGCCCAGCAGTCCGGCTTTGTGCACGGCCACATCTGGTTCTGTGTGTTTGTCTGCTTCTGTCTGGTTCTGTGTGTCTGTGTGCGCAAATAATAGGCAATGTGAGGGAAAGGAAGTCACCATCAGTGAAGAGGATGATCTTCTATATTCAATTTAAAAATGTACTGAATTAAAGGTTTGGAAAAAATCTCTATAGAATTAATTATAAAGCTATTAATTTTACTTTTGAATTTCCTCTACCAACTACTTCACATCTGGGGATGTTCTAGCCTTGGATTTTGAAATCATTTTTATTTCTATAAATTTGTCTAGTGACAGTCTGAATTTAGGTAACTAGGACAATTATGAGATACAGTATAAAGCAGGTATCAACAGTGACCCTCAGTGCCTGTTATCTTCTCTGTCTGAGTCACAGATTGTTATTTTTCCACACCGATAAGGAACTTGTAGCAGCTCTTCATGCCTTTATCACCTCCATGTTGGATTGCTCTAATAAGTTCCAGTTAAGGGTGCTTTTGAAGACTGCTTTGCAGTTTCAGCTAAAGCAAAATACAGCTATTCGATCCTAGATTTACAATGGGATTTAGGTTTGGCAATGCTAAACCTAACTTTGTGGCTCAGACATTAAAGACAGAGATCACTGGGCACTGGAGTGGAACTTAGTTAGGTTTTTTGGAATGAGATTCACACTAGACAGCATGCTAAATGCCTAAACCAGCCAAAGGAAATCTTGTGTGAAATCTTGTCCCCTCCGCCCCCACCGGCAACACTACCACAGCCGCCTGTGGGAGCTCCTCGCTCACTGCTGTCGTGCCCCCACTGCTGCCACCGTTGCTGCCACCTGCGGGAACTCACCATGCCCACCCCAGCCTCGGGAGGCATGCAACGTTCATGGTGGTGGGGACAGATGCAACTGTCCTCTATTCTTGAGGTACCTCGATGGCCACCCTAGTTCACCACCTATGCATAACTTGAAATTTGCAGCCTGAAGATTATTCATGTAATTAGGCACTTAATATGTCTCTTTGGATATAGGAAACTGGCTCAGTTTTTGAAACCACATCCAAAGGAGAAGGAAAAGGACAGACCCACTTCCTTTTTATATAATAGGCCAGGGGTTGGCAACCCTGGGATGCATACTGAGTGCGGTGGGTTCACAGCTTTTTCCCAGCAAACCCAGCTGGGAGAAAGACACTTCAGATTGGTGGAACATTTCCACCAATCAGGTAACAGCTGGGAGGGGCTTGCCCTGCCCCTGCTGGGGCAGGGGGGGCAAGGAGCCTCTGGACCTGATTGAAGACTGCATTTTGCAGGTCCAGCAGACTTCAGGGGCGGGGCCTCCGGTATAAGCCCAGCGTGCTGAGCATGCTGGGCAGAGGTGGTGAGGGACATTGGAGAGGGAAGAGCCTCCACCAGGATCCCTTCTTTGCCCCAGCTATGTGCAGATCGGCTCACAGGGCTCAGGCTCTGGGAGTCACGTCAAGGCAGCTTGAGCCTGCATCCCCAGCAGGAGGCTGGCTGGAGCAGTGTGCAGATCGGCACATGGAGAGCCGGCCCTGGGAGCAGCTCGAGGCTGCTCAGGCCCCACACGGTGTGCAGGCCAGCACACGGAGAGCCAGTTCTGGGAGCAGGTTGAAGCTGCTCAGGCCCCATATGGTGTGCAGGCTGGCACATGGAGTCAGGCTTGGCACATGGCCCTGCTCAGGTCAGCCCTGGCATAAGCTGGATAGCTGAGCCCCACAGTGTGGCCTGGCCAAAGAACTAAAGGAGCCCTGGAGCCTAGATTAGGGCCTGGGAGAGGGAAGGCCCAACCATAAGGCTGGGTAAAACTCAGACAGCAGTGGCTGGATTCCCCCCCCAAGAACTGGAAGAACCCTCGGTATCCAAAGCAGGGCACAGGGCCAAGAGGGGAAGTTTCAGCATGAAGCAGACAGCGCTGGGGCTAACCTGACTGAGTGGAAGACCCTGAGGCCCCGGGTCGACAGCTCCTCAGAGAG
This sequence comes from Gavialis gangeticus, assembly GCF_001723915.1. Taxonomy (NCBI): domain Eukaryota; kingdom Metazoa; phylum Chordata; order Crocodylia; family Gavialidae; genus Gavialis; species Gavialis gangeticus. The sequence goes on along the minus strand of NW_017729026.1, from coordinate 16,552,586 downwards.
AACTCCGAGTTGCTGGCAGAGTTGAGTCCCCAGGGGAGGCATTCCTGAAATAAGGTCCCCCACCAGATGGAAGCCCTGGGTGAAACGTTCCCTCCCAGCTAGCCCCATAGGAGGGGAGGACCCCTTGATAATGTGCACCTATTATTGTGTAAAGTTGTGCCTTATATTTTGTCAGATTGTTATCATAATTATGGATATGTTGTACAATATGTGATGGGATTGGTTTAGTTTTGTATAACTGGTTCCTCATCAGTGTGCTGCCTGTTCACACCATTCCCCCCCCACCCCCCTGCACCTTCCTTTTCAACCTGGTTGTACTCTGTCAATGGTAATGGTCCCTCTGGGTTCCCTGCAAACTACCCGTTGACCCCAACTTACCTGGCTCACTCATCTGGGTATCCACCCCTCCCCCTCTCATGTGCATCCTAAGGACTCACCAGTTGCACTGGGCCTCTGTAGGGCACAGGGTTGAGAAAGCCATCCCCAAGGAGGGTTGCTCGTTGGGACAAGCAGTACCAGGAGGTGGTTCCTGGCTTACCGTATTGTAAATATTTATCTGTATACACTTGGTGTTGTGGAATGATATCATTGGGGATGCTTATGGGAAGTTTTTCTTTGATATTTATTGAAATATTTACCTATATATGTATATTGGATAAGAATAATATGTATATTATAATTTGATAAACTGTAAATAGTTAACAGCATTGGTGTGGAGTTGACTCTATAGAGGAGAGAGGGACCTGAGCTCAAATCACCGGTGTCCCTCTCACAGCACTGTTGCCTGCCTCATCTATCCCTTCCAGTTCAGGATGGGCACACCCTGGGGTGTTCCCAGGTTACATGAGCATGGCACGTGAGGCCATTTTGCTTGGCACACCACTGTTAGCCCGGGCTCTAGGCAGCTGCTGCCAGCCACGGAGTCTGGGCTGCTTCTAAGTAGGTGGCTGGGAGGCTGCAAGCCCTGCTGCAAGCAGCCCAGGCTCCATGGCTGGCAGCAGCTACCCAGAGCCTGCGCCTGCTGCAGCCAGGTGGCTGCAAACAGCTGCTCTGGGGTCCAGAGCCCCGGCATCAGCTCCGTACCACTGGCAGGTGCATGTGCACCTCAGACCAGACAGTGGGGATAGGGCCCAAGGCAGTGCAACCCTCCCCCACTGTCCACTCTGAAATGTGTGTGCAGTGACTGCCAGCATGGAGCTGATGCCGGGGCTCTGGAGCTTGGTGCAGCTGTTTGCAGTCTGCCCACTGCCTGCTGCAGCTGCTCAGAGCCCAGGCTGGCTACAAACAGAGCCCAGGCTGGCTCTGGAGCCCTGTCATCAGCTCTGTGCTGGCCGCGATTGCACACGTGCCTCAGAGCGGACAGTGGAGGAGAGGCCAGGGTTGCATTGCCTTACATCCCTCTCCCACTGTTTGCTCTGAGGCACATATGCATCTGCTGGTGTGGAGCTGATGTTGGTGCTCCAGAGCAAGGGCGGCGCCAGCTGCCTCCCAGTGGTGGGGCCGGGCCAGGAGGCTACACCCCTCCCAGAGCTGCCGCTGCTGCCTGCCCGCCCCGCACAGATGAGCCTGCCCAACTCCCACCTGCTCCAAGCCAAGCCCCGGCCCAACCCCCTGCACTGGGATGAGGCTGGCACTGCCCCTGCCAGGAGCGCTGCACCTTTGTGGGCTTAGCTGTGTGGAGTAGGTGGTGGTGGTGCTGGGAAGTGGGGCTACAGGAGGGCTAAGGCGAATTTTGGAGTGGCTATAGCCTCCTCAAAGCCCCCCTTACTGTTGCCCCTGCAGCTGGCTGATAGGTGGACTCCAGGCCAGGGCCTTGGTGGGCCGTGCTGCAGCTCAGGGGCTGGCTCTCCAGGGAAGCACAAGGGCTTCAGCAGGCCCAGGGCATTGTCGGGTCAGACTTTGTCTGGTGGCCCAGCAGTCCGGCTCTGTGCGTGGCCGCATCTGGTTCTCTGTGTTTGTCTGCCTCTGTCTGGTTCTGTGTGTCTGTGTGTGCACACATGTCTGGTTCTGGGTGTGTGCGTGCATGTGTCTGATTCTTTGTGTGCATGTGTATGTGTCTGATTCTCTCTCTTCTCTCCTTTTTTCTCTCTCTCTCCTCTTTTTTCTTTCTCTTTCTCTCACTCCCCTTTTTTCTCCTTTTTCTCTCTTTTTTTTCTCTCTTTCATTGCAACATGCTTAACAAAAAAGGAATACTTAACAACAAAAGTAGTATATGAAGTTTTAAAGTTTAAAATTTTTAGAAAACCTGGTATTTACTGTAAAAAAAAATTCAAAAGGGCAACTTTTATGATTATTAACTATATTAATATGCAGCACATCCTGCCATGTACCCCCTGCCCCAGTTTTGGGGTTTTTTGGCATGCTGTCACCCTGGCACCTTACAAGGTAGACACCGTGGCTTTTTCAGCACTCTGGCCAAAAACGTTGCCTACCCCTGTAATAGGAAAAAGAGTATTTGCCCAAGAAGTGGGAAACCTCAATACAGTACCTTCCTTAGTTAGGGTTGTTACACTCATACTCTGACCGCCAAGCTAGAGACAAGATGGAGGTGGAGATACCCTCCCTAGCTTCGAGGGATGGGATGAGATGGGATTGGAGCACTGTCCATCCTGAAGCAGAAATAATGTCCAAAAAGGAACACAAGGTTCAGATGCAGCAAAAGGCAGAAGACTCTGACCCAATGAAAAGGGCTCTCCCCTGAGAGGAAGGACTCCTGGATTCCTTATCTTGCATCAGGAAATGCATGTGCATTTTGGGCAAAATGTACCATTGATGTAGTTTCACTGTGCTACATGCTTCTTTTTGCATTCATACTTTAGCCCTGTGAATTCTGAGTATCCTTGAACTCAGTGGCACAACTTCCAAAGAGGGAGTGGAAAATGCCTCCACCCAAAATAATTTATAGCTGTAATTTTGGATGAACACAATTTTGAATAAAGTGCTTTATACTAAACTTGGTGCTGTCAGGATTTGTTATGCATGCGCTAAACCTACTAGATTAAGTTCCTTGGAAGATTTAGGAGTGGAGATTTCTAGACTGTGAAATGCAAATGTGTTTAGGTGGGTGATAGGGGCTAAGACACTCAACCCAGCCAAGATGGTAGCATGTTTGGGTATGTGCGGTAGCAGAACTTTAGGCACCTAAATAACTTGAGTGATGACCTTAGATGCATATGACCTATCAGGAGACTGTGTGTTTATGTAGCAGTTTTATGGATTGTACTCTTGGATGTCAAAGCTCAAATTCTACCTAAGATGCATGCTAGGCACATAAATGCCTGCTTCTGCTCCCATGTTACCCGTGATTGCAATATAAAGTGGTGGCTAAAGGTTAACGTCTATAAAACCTAGTAGCCTAGACATAGGGCACTCTGTACTCCATTGGAAGAGTTATGATAGACTAGAATGCTTGCTCTCTTTCTGTCTTTAGGGTGATTTCCTGAGGGCATTCTTCATTAGGGGCATTCCTCTGAACTCTGAAACTTACTTCCTTTGATAGTCTAGTCTTTCTAATGTCTCCCCACCTTTAGTACATCATTTTATATAGCTTTTTCTTAATTTAAGAGCTTGCAGTGAGGTGGAAAGGCACAGTTTTCTACTTCAGTTTACTATTTGCTTTAGGGTAATGGGAAAACTTTCAGGAGGAAGTTCTAGAGAAAGAAAATCTCTGAGACTTCTACTGCACAACACACTCCTTTGCATGGAGATCAACACTAGATAGTTCTACATGCCAAACTCTGCATATGTTAAGGCTGACTAGAAGCACAGAAAACCTACATGTAAGTTACCCTTTGGGCTGCCCTTCCTTGATATACCCAATGAAGTCATGCAATTAGAGCTTCTGCTCTTTGCTTTGTTTTTGTAATCTCCCTTCCCCAGTCTTCAGCCTCCCCTTTCCTCCCTCCCCTGCCCACTCTCTACTACTTTTAAAAGAGTGAGTTCTCAGCCTAAAATGTCCCTCCAAGCAGTAATGTATCCTTACTTTGCATTACCACAGATAACCAGATATGCATCACTCCACCTTGCTCTGCTTCTCCTGTCTTCTTCCCAAGGTTTTGGGATGTTACATAGAATGTAATTTGAAGGCTGCCAGTTAAGGAGAAATGGTGCCACAGATGCATCTCGGACATTCTTTTGGAGTTGTAGGGAAAATCCACGCAACTGAGCACAGCGTTAGTATAGGTTATAGTCACCAATCTCTGTAATTTTGGCCAGATATAATTGTCAGAGGTGCCTATACAATACTTGTAATAAATAAATAAAGAGATAATTCATAGAAGAAAAGAGAAGGGGGAGTCTGTTTGCCCAAGAAGACATTTCATATCTCTGCTGATCTCAGTGCTGATTACTTTCCCCAATATGATTAATCCAGAGGCACACTAAATGCACAGACAGAAATGCAGCTCGCTGGTGTAACCCCTAGTGCTTCACAGGAAGTGCTATGAGTTACAGCAATCCCCTGGACCCAACAGACTTTGCTATTGGGTCCTGGGAGTTGGGGGATTCAGCTACAACTTGGAACAGCTGTGAGTCTGCAGCCACTTTCCCCAAGACTCATTTCTTCCCCCTCCCAGCCTCAGCTCTGTCTTCAGAATGGGAGGGTGGGAATGAGGTTGGTCTGGGGATTTTTCAGTTGGTACTGAAAGGTGGGACAGGTGGACTGGAATCTGAGGTGGGAGACTGTCACAAATTCAGACCCTTTTAAAATGGTCTGCAGCTGTGCTTGGTCATGGGCCAGATTGGGTGAAAATTGTCACTTCTATCTGTCCTCTAAATTAGTTAGTCTGACATCAGGAATTATCTGCATTAGCTCAGGTCTATCTACAACATTTGAAATTCATGCAAGTCTGAGCCCAAGATGTGAACTCTGATCCCTTGCAATGCAGAGAACTGTAACTGTAACTGAGCCACTGTGCTCAGCCCAAACAATACCTTTGATGTATCTTACTCAAATTACTTCTTTTTTCAGAACCTTGTTTTTCATTACTGCACTCTGTACTCTTTCATTATACATATGAATGGGTGGTAGGGGTACAAGAGAAAGGAAATGAGTGACTTTTTTTGTTTTAGTCCTCTTCCTCTGGTTAGCACTGATATGCAAATAGATTTTATTTTTGAATCTCTTCATCTTCCCCCCAAAAGAGGTAAACACTCTAAAGTCCTTTAAAATTTTTTTTGTTATTTAACTTAGGATTTAATTTAATATTTTTAAAGGTATTTAGACATCTAAAGACACCTAGTGAGATTTTCAGAAATAACTTTCTATCTAAATCTTACAGGACAAGGGTTCCAGCCCACAATATCATATCATCTGGTCCATGGGGCTCTGTACAGATCAGTAGGGAGGCCCACAGCCCATGGGCTTGCATTCTACTTTGGACATACAGGGCAGAGTGGGGCCTGTTCTCACTGTACTAGGCCCGATCCCACCCATAGACTGGCCTTGTGCTATTTATCTTGCCCATGGGGCCAAAACCATAAGCACCACTATTATAGGAAGATCTAACTTAGTAGGAGCAATTTGAGAAGACCTCTTTATCTATGTGTATTAGAGTCCTAGCCATATTTGTTTGAAGTAGCTTAAATTTGGAGAACCTTAGGACCACTCAACCTTGTTAGTTCTTCCCCAAAGGATACCCAGACCTCCTGGACACATGAGCAGAGGCAGCAGCCCCACTGGTAAAAACTCTACACATTCTCTTGTGGTCAGTTTGGCTTGTATGCTTAGCTCAGGGGTGGGCAATTATTTCGGGTGGAGCAGAGGGCCGCTTACTGAATTTTGGAAAGCTGTCAAGGGCTGCATCGGTAGCCCCACCCCTTGACAGGTGTCTCGCCCCCTGGTCGACATCTTGGGGCTGGACATCCTGCCCCTAACCTCTGACCTTTGCCACTGGTAAGTCCTTCCCCTTGCCCCTAGCAGTACTTCTTTGGGGAAGAGAGTTTGCCATCTCAGGGGGAAAGAACAAATTATATACTAAAAATCAAACACCCATAATAATATATTTTAATTTAATTTTAAAAATATATTTGTGTCCTGATTTGTGTGTGTTTGTGCTGTATATGTAGAAGTGATTACATTATAGCTCAAAATGCAGTCTGACTTGTATATTATGTGGGGTGTGCAGGGGTGTTGGGGGTATGGGTGGAGTGGTGTAGGGTTTGTGGGAAGTTGTGGGTGGGTGGGTATGAGGGTTTGTGTGGATGTGTGTGTATGGGTATGGTATTGTGGGTATGGCTGTAGGTATGGGAGCCATGTGGTGTAGAGTGGCCGGCAGGCAGGCAAGAAAGTGGGGAAAGCAGCAGTAGGGGTTGGGGGGGGAGTGGAAGTGAGCAGGTGTGTGGAGTGTGGGGCCTGCAGCGATGTCCTGGGGCTAGCACCAGCAGGGTCTATGGCAGGGGTTCCCAACCTTTTTATACTGTGGACCTGCAAACTATCTAATTTACATGTAATTTAGATGTTTAAATTTAATTTTTACAGTGGGGTTGGGGTTGCAAGGATCAGACCAGGTTGGGGCACTGGGGGACCCTGCAGGGGAGGGGACTGGGAAGGCAGTGGCCCAGGGGCACCCAGCTGGGGCTGCCTGGGAAGAAGGGGCTCTGCTGCCTGCTGCTCAGCTTGGGTCCCATGTCAGCTCTGGGCTTGCTCATCGGGGCTGAGTGGCAGCAGCTGGGCACAAACTGCTGCTTCAGGTGGAGGAAAGTGTCCTCCCCCTTTGGTGCCATCAGGCAGTGTCTGCTGCGGCCGCCCAGAGCCTGCAATGCTCTAGGCTGTGGTGCGGCTCCCTCACCACCAGTTCTGTGCTGTCCAATGCAGCAGTGGCCGTGTGGAGCAGCCACAGGGGCAGCTCACAAGTGGTAGTGAAGGAGCTGTACCACAGCCTAGCATGGCACAGGCTCCATGTGGCCACAGCAAACACTGCCCAGCAGTGAGGGGGAAAAAGAAAAGCGGCCCCTCCCACTCCCACTCCCACTCTCGGCGCTCCCTGTTGCAGCCATTCAGAGCCCACTCAGGGCTGCCTGTGCCTACTCTCCATTGCCACCACTGGCCCATGGGATGGCACTGATGTGGCGTAGAGGCAGAACAGCCCTGCGTGAGCTCTGGGTGGCTGCAGCAGGAAGCACCAGCTGTGGGGAGAGGAAGGGGCTGCCTTTGACCTGCACTGAGCAGCAGTTTGTTGGGCACCACCACTGCTCAGCCCAGATGGGGGAGCACGGTGTGCATGTGGTTGGAGCTCCTTGTGATCATCCCTGCCTGTACCGCGGTGCTGGGGTAGTGGGGGGCGTGGGAGTGAGTGGGTGCGTGGGAGCCAGTGGCAGCTGGATGGGAGCACAGGGCCCATGCCAGTGTCCTGGGGTCAGAGCCAGAGTCCTGGGGCCAGTGCCGGCGGGGCCCAGAGTGGGGCAGCTGGAGCGTGGGGTCCCGGCCAGCAGGTGCTCAATGAAGCTGGATCAGCTTCCCATTCTCCCTGCTGTTGCAGCCCAGCCCAACTCCATAGACCCTTGTCAACTGGCACCCGGCACTCCTGCTGCCCCACTGTGGGCCCCGCTGGCACTGCGACACCGGCACAGGCCCCATGCTTCTGGATGCTGTTCACTTCCAGTCTCCCCCACCACCGCTTCCCTACTTTCCTCCCGACTGCCAGCTGCTCCGCACCATGTGGCTCCCAGCTGCATGGCTGGACCACGGGACTCAGCACGGGGCCCCGAGGATTGGGACGATCCCTGCAGTCCTCCCCTGCCTCCCCCCTCCTCCCCTGACTTCTTACTTGAATTTCCCGCTCCAGTACAGGAAGGCACAAACAGCCCCACAGTCCCAGGTCAGAAGTCCCTGCTATGCAGGGGCTTCTGGCCGGGAGCCAGGGTGGGGCAGGGTGCGCCTTGTTATTGCAGGAGGCTGTCATGGCTTCCCCTGAATCCTACTGCCCCTGGCTCCTGTTCTCTTTGACAGGCAGCCAGGGGCAGATAAATATTAATTTTCTAAATTTTTTAGGGGCCCTGTGGGCTGGATAAAATGGCCTGGAGGGCTGTATTTTGCTCACCCCTGGCTTAGCTGGAGCTTCAGGTTGCAATAGATACAATGTAAATAGTTATCTCCCTAGGGTGCTCTTTAGCCTTTATTCAAACTCTGACTATACCAATCCCTTCCACTTTCTCAGCAACAACATAAAAACCTCTGGTAACTAATTAACCAGACATCCTACATCTTCTTTCTCTGAAGGAGGCTTTGACATGTTGCAGTTCTTTAAACCAGTGTTTCCCAAAGTTTTGATACCCAGGGCACACCTTTTTCTGGATTAAAATTGGTGGCACATTTTGCTTACTAGGCCACATGGCTGGAGCCTGATCCCAGCACACAGTGCTGGCCCAGCTGGGGCCCAATCCCGTATGTAGTGCAGGCCTGCCAATATCCACTCCAGCTGCATGGGGCTGGTTCAGCCAGAGCCCCATCCACTCTGGTGGGGGCCCAATCTAGCTGCACAGAGCTGGCATGGCCAGGGCTCCATCCAGCCCAGTTTTTGCAGTACATTAATCTACTGCCACAGCATACCCTTTGCAAATCACTGCTTTAAATCAGTTCCTAACTTTACCTAGGCCTCTTCTACAAACCATGCTGAAAATCTCCCTACCTTCCCAAACAACTGCTAAGTGAGCTGGACTCTCAACCCCTCCCCTTGCCACCAAATACCCAGTGCAAAAATTTGTGACACACTTTGCTCACTGGGCTACATGGCCGGCATGGCTGGAACCTGATCCCAGTGTACAATACTGACAGGTACAGCCAGATGGTGCTGATTGAGTCAAACCAGATCGTGAATCCTTTCCTGGCTACTGAAGGGTTTGTATATCCTATAGCAGAGCAGGGGTGTCAAACTTCCTTGGGTCCCTGGGCTGGATCCGGACTGTAGGGAGCCTCATGGATCAGATCTGGACCTAACTCTGGCAGTTGGAAGAGCAGAGTCAGGAAGCTTTGGAGGTGAACACACCTCTGTCTCACTGCTTTGCCACTGACATGCATCTCCAGTTGGACTCCATATGCCAGAATTCAGTGTTGTGTCCTGCCCCTGCTCACCCCACACCTGAATTCCTAGACCCCTGCAGGCCAGATGATACAGTTCTGCGGGCAAGATCCAGCCCATGAGCCAAGTCACCACTTCTATAGAGGAATGAAAGGTTGGATTTATACCAGCTTCTACTCCAAACAAGATGTGAGGTAGATTTGAAAACGGTCATCATTTCTTCTTCAAAATGGCTGCATTATACCATGCCATTGCAACTTAGGACCTGAGAAACATTGGTTGGGATGGGGTCATAGACAGGGGATGTGGGTTGCATTCAATAACCTTTGCTAGTGGGCTGCCTGGGTATTATTAGGTGTAAACTAAACTGGGCCATCCCCAGCAAATAGTACTAAGGTAAGGTTGTCCTTCCTTTAGGGTGAATGCCTCTTGAGATGGATAGTGTTAGTTTGGGAAAGGGAAGTGTAAATTACACCTGGGTCAGCTTGA
>NW_017729026.1:16524274-16538080 GCF_001723915.1 Gavialis gangeticus | reverse complement strand
TTAGTTTGGGAAAGGGAAGTGTAAATTACACCTGGGTCAGCTTGACTGATTCTGGCCAAGTCTAAAGGGAGGATAGGACACTGCTAAGGAAAGGTGAAAAGCAACAGCAAGTTATGTTAAAAATAATTTTTTTAAAGAAATTGAAAGTAGGTTAACAGTACAGAGATGACAATGCATTAGTTATTTACTTTTTTATATTAACAATATTTAGTTTGTACAAGACTTTAATTCTGTAGTTCAATCGTCACTTGCTTCTTTCATACAAAGCAAATTTGTAAATGTTCCTTCCTTGACTTTGAACACCCTGATCATCCATGATGCCAGGTGGGTAATGGAAAATGCCCTCAATTTTTTTTTAAATGGCATCCTTGTGTTTTCTTCCGTCTAATGGCTGTTCCCCCAGCTCTCTGAGTTTATTTTGCTCCACAGCATTTTTTGAAAAGGACAAGGATTGACAAGGTATACTTACCATACTGTGACTGGGTGGACATTACACCCACTTTATTATTTTAATTCGGTACCCTTTTAAAAGTTCCCATTCTCATGTGAGCTTTCAAAGGCATTGGTGTTAGGAGCTGGGGGATGTTTTTCTTCTTTTGTCTTATCTGTTAAAAATATTCCACTGCCATCTGACTTTCCTTGCTTCTTGTTCCAGTGTTCCTAATCAAGGTTACTGAATACTTTTTTCCTGTGTAGTACTTTTCTAGGATTGCTGCTCCCTGTTCTGTCAACCCCTAAGAAATTCTCCTAATCCAGGTCCTAAAAGTTTTTTGATTCACTGAAAGTTGTTTAATTTTTTTAAGTATTCATATCTGAGCCCTCTGAGACCTGACTCACTTTGATACTTAGTGATAATGGGTCATCTGTTTCCTTCTACCATTACGAATTTCCGTGGGTTACAATCACTCACATGGTGGCAGTTCTCAGAGGTTAGCTTGCCAGCAGTCATTTAATGCCAGCTGGGTGCCTGTATTCAGACCACAGAGTTGTGAATATTTGTCATTTTTAAATGAAATTGAGGACTTTTACTCTGTGTTCCAGTTCTGAGTTTTTTATCTTAAGGGCACTCCCTTGTCATTTACTATACTAGTTCTACTTTTAGTGGACTAAAAGTTGCAGAAAAAATTCCTGGCTAATCTGATCCTAAATCTTCCAGTTTAGCTAAACACAAATCTCATGAACAGTTTGGGGGAAAAAAATGCGAAAGGCTTTTCAATTGCTTGTGTGTAGAACATTGGACCTCATGTTCCCTAATGTGGGGACTCATCTACTCCACAGAAGTTTCATGACATAATGTGTGTAACTTGTTTTGATATCCTCAGCAGAAAGGCTGTATAGAGGTGCAAAGTCTGGCTTTGCTTTGTTAATACATTAAACTCCGCTTCCAGCCTTCCAGCCTACCCTGTCTGGCTGCCTACCTAAGGTTTCTCTGCCTCCCACCAGTAAATCTCTCTTGGCCAATTCCTGTCCATTTACTGTTCCAGCTGTCTTCCCTTTTCCTAAAACACATTTATTCTTCTCTCCTCCATATACAGGTGGTTGTAATTCCATTCTTAGTAATAATTGTATCTGATGTACTGGTCTACTGCCACAGTCTTGAATTTGCAGTATGTAATGTTTCCCTGACTTCAAGGCATCATAAAAGACTTTATATCCATTTGAAAGCACTGTGCAGTGGAATCACAGTGCAGAATCAAAGAAATGACAGCATTGAACTGTGGCAACAGGTGACACCAAGATAGGCAAATTTTATTAATGAGCAGACAAAAAGTGACCAGACCTGAGGAGTATCAAAGGACAAGAAAGGAAAACAGCTGTTTCAGGAATTATAGTTTCCTGGGGAAAAGCCCTGTGGCCCAGAGAAGCTGATTGAGGAGCAGAGATGGGGTTGTTCAGTTCTGAACTAGCTGTTGTAGGAAAAAGATCTTGATGTATGCATCAGGTGGCTAGTGGTGATGAGAGCGGGCTCTGAAATACTTCTTTTACAGTACCTTCTCCCATGCTGTACCCCCAAATAAGACATGGAAGGCAAAGGGAAGGGAAAAAAATTATTTCCTTAAATATACCAGTAAGTATTTTTGCAGGGAAAACACAGCCAGCTGCAGTAGAGCAGGGGAGCAAATAAAAACCCTTCGGTTTCTAGCTGTAGGACATGGGAAGCACTTCTGGTAGCCTACCCAGCTTGAGGAGCAGAGCTGAATAGCTCAGCCCCAGCAGGACTCGGTCTTCAGCTGACTAAGTGGGTGCTGATGGCTGAACTGAACTTCCCAGCCCAGTTTCTCATGTTGGATAGGCAGCCAGCAATGCCTGCTATATCCTGTAGCTAGGAGGTTAGTAGAGTAGTCACTGTGTTTTTTGCTCTCCCACTCTACTGCAGCTGTTTGTATTTTCCCTGCTTGAGAAACTGGGCTGGACAGTTTGGCTCAGACAGTCACACCTGCCTAGTAAGCTGAGCACCCAATCCTTCTGGAGCCAAGCTGCCTAGCCTCTCTTCCTTAACTGGGTGGGGAGAGGGGAGATCTTAGCTGATTCAGAAGGAGCCACTGCCTATGTACCCTGCTTGAGAAAAGGGGTTAGGCAGCTCATCTCTCACTTGATCAGACCCTCTGCTCCTTACATGCCCTAGTTTAGGGCAAGCACCCCAATTTCCAGTAGCTAATTTTTGGGAGAGTGGCTGTATGCTGTATGCGAATAAATATGGTACTCTGGACATGCAAGTTAAAAAGAATATATACAAACACAACCTTGACAGTAGTTCAACTAATGAGCCAAACTTGGGAAGTGAATAGGGTTGTGGGGAGGGTTACTGCATTTCCATAATTTCATAACATGTTGAGATTATCATGTGTATGTTTAGACAGTGTGTTATTGACTTCTGGAGGTTAAATATTCATTTTCCTAAATGTTGCAATATATAGCTAAATATGCAGAGTCTAGTATTTAAAAATTAAACAGCCTCTAGCTAAACCATCAAAAATAAATGCTACTAGGAATCCTTTTCCAGAGTAGCAAGATTGTTTTTTGGTTCATCATTGCCTTGAACTATTTTTCTCTAGTGAATAAAAGGTAGAGTGCTTTTCTCCCAACATACCTGAATCAACACAGCTGAGACACTGCAGTAGAAGTTAATCATTAATAGGCTATGGATAGCGAAGGACAAATTTCAGCTGAAGCAAACCGGGCAATTGATTAAGGTGAATCTTGCTCCTAAAATAATCCAGTATCCTAGATTCAATGTATTCCAGCTTTTTTCCTTCCAAAGCCAGTTCCTTTCTACAGGCAACCTGCTAAATGTTGGGAGTGCTCTGGTGAATTTCTTTAAAACCAAATTTTCTTTCCAGAGCAGGTGTTTCCAGATTTATCAAAGTAACCACATTATATTCAAATAGCTATTAGTGATCTATTTTGCCTTCTAGTCGGAATGAAATGACAAATAAATAAGCCCTATTTGGTGTGCAGGAAAAAGGCATTTTTTTCTCTGTGTTCTAGTTACAATCACGTGTCTTGTAGCTTAGATGAAAGCTGGAAGCCACTGGTTTTGAAACAATGAAATGAAGTTGCCTTTAAAGATTTTTATCAGAGGGTGTTATAATATAACGCAATCTTTCCTGCAACCTTTCTATTGCCTCCTCAAAAGCCTTTCTGTTTTTTCATTCTTCTGTTTTCAACTCTCATCTGCAGATTTGCTGATGTGGAACTCAGGTGTCAGGAGCTGTAACAGGCAGCCCTGGCTGAGCTGATTAGCTTGGGTGCATCAGGCTGGCCATGTTTAAAAGACTTCTGATTGGTTGCATGGGGCAATAGGACCTTGATATAACAAGTCCTGCTCTTGGCACGTCCATGTCAGGCCAGGCCTCTCTTGGTGTGCTATCTGGTACCATGTAAACTAGTATAGTTTGTTCCAGGGTCAGGTTGTCAGCAACTAAGCTGGTGCCCCCACCAGGGCTAGTCTGGGTAAGGAGGGTGTGTGGATATCCAGAGGGACTAAAAACAAGACCTGTCAAAGGGCAGATGAGCTCCTTGCAAGCCAATGGCTATCCGTACCTGGAGAGGAGATGGGCGCCACCAGGTCACTCTGACTGAAGAATCAGACTTGACTTGATCCTGACATTGAGGGGGAAAGCATGTTGTTTTATAGACCTACATCACTTCTATTGCAATTCAGTATACTTGTGAACCAAAGGTGTCTCTGCCAGATAAAGTTAGAGAGGGAAGGTTTCAGGGCTTCATGAATTGATGACATTTTTGCTGTGGTCCCAACTGACTATGCCAAGGTTGGACTTGTAATTAATTCATTTGTAGAAATGCCCTTGCCTGGATCTGCTCACTTCTGGGAGGAGCTAGCCCACACTTGAATAACTTTGAGGACTTTGTGTGAATTATTGCAATTCTCTATGATGAGCCTCTCTTGGTGAGCTCAGACCCTTAATCAAGGCTGGCAACAAATATTTTAATGTTTTGGTCACTTATCAAGCAAATGCAAAAAACTAGTAGGTGGACATGCTCTTGCAAAGATGAATATTTTGAGTCCAGACCTGTACCTCCATCCACCATTCTTCAGTCCAAGAACTTCATTCAGGTTTCTGTTCAGAAGGGGCTAATTCGCTCCTTCTCATGGGTGATTCATCTGACTGACAACTCCACCAATCCTTTACTACAACTAACTTCAAGTTTTAGTTACTGATACGTTCCTTTTGTTTCAAGATTACCTTTATATCCTAGGGGGTCTCAGAGACTCAAGATACTAATCTCTGCTTTGAGACATCCATTGCTGGGTATTTTAAGAAGAGAATTGACAATTATGGTAGTCAGCCATGTATTAAGACTTCCACAAGTATGTACATTCTTGGCCTGGGAGCACATAGTGCAAGAATTCCTAAGCCAAACATCTTGCCCTCCAATTTGTACCCAGTCTCCCTCCTCCAAATCCCTAACCAAATCCTTGAACTTTAATTGGATGTCTCACATCCAAATGATTGTACAGGTGGTAGTTGAGCAGTTGACCAAAATGCCCCACTTTATCTCATCCTGAACGACTCCTTTACTCATAGATTGTATTTTCTGATTCTATGGCTTCTTGTTTGTTAAGTTGGGAACCCTGCTACAAAACTAATCTCCCATTTGTGGTATAAATCTGAGCTCTTAACAAACCCCAGACAAATGGGCAAACCAAGTATGTGAACAAGACTGTCAAACAATATCCCCAATATCTCTTGAACTACCACTATGGAACTGAGTCAGCTTGTTACCCCTTGTGGAATTTACCTACAAAATGCTGCCTATACTTTAATCAGCCAGGCCCTGTTTATTTTGCTATCTATGGATTCCGTCTCATTTTCATTCTGCTATGGCTGTGTTCCCTGGGTACAGGGAACAGTAGTAGAGCTCATTATGTTATTTCAACAAATTTACCAGAAACTGCAGAAGCATGTTGATGCTGTTAAGTCAATTATAAGCATCATGCCATCTGCAACTGTCAGTTCATGCCACTTTTCTCTACTGAGAACAAAGTTGGGACCTTTTCTAAGAACACTGGACTAACAAGGCTGTCCACCAAAGTAGAT
Organism: Gavialis gangeticus; assembly: GCF_001723915.1. Lineage (NCBI taxonomy): Eukaryota > Metazoa > Chordata > Crocodylia > Gavialidae > Gavialis > Gavialis gangeticus. The sequence goes on along the minus strand of NW_017729026.1, from coordinate 16,532,516 downwards.
TACCAGTACCTTAGCTCTGCTGAGACCACCAAATACATAAAATCAGTGAAGTTTAACCTGCATCATGTGTTCCATCTGTCCTTCCTTGAGGCCCATGCTGGAACCCTTTTTACAAACCACCCTTTTCTGCCAACCTGGCCTGCCTTCAGAGTTATGAAGAACACAAAGCACTGGATTCAAAGTAGGTTTGGAAGCAGATTCTATTATCAGGTTGACTGAGAAGATATGGTCTAGAGCAGTCTACCTTTTGGCCCCACCGGCAGGATGGATTGGGCCCTGTGCTGCCTCCCCTGTCCCTATATACCTGGCCTGGGCCCCATGCTGCTTCTGCAGGCCCTGCCATGCTCCAACTGGCCCCACACCACCTCTATCTGGCGCAGAGCACTGGGATTGGGCCTCATGCCTCTTCTACCTGGCCCAGTGTACCTGATATAGTGTGCAGGGACACACTATTTAGTCAGTGGGGTCTGGAAATTTGGAAACAGGAGAAGCTGCCACTAATTCCTCACTGACCAATTTTCTGGACTTGTGGGGAGCCCCATGGGCTGGATAACATGGCTCCACAGGATGGACCTGGTCTGTGGGCTGGGGGCTGAGCATTCCTGGTCCAGAGGACCAATCACAGGAATTCATACATTATGTTAATGACCCTGACCTGATATAGCCATTCCACTGAGCCCACCCAAAAAATGATGTGGCTTGCCTAAGAGATGATCCTGTAGAAAGGAGAGCTCTGTCAAGAGTCATAACAAACAACTCCACCTGGGTTGATTGCCAGCTAAAGTGCATCAGGTTAACCATACCCACATACTTCCTGCTTGGTTGAGAAGGGCAGCAGGAACCTTCTTAATCCTACTCGGGGGAAGAGTTGGTGGGCTGTTGAACATGCTCACTTGAGTGTGCTAGCTGTTTTTCCATGATATATTCTGTTCCTGGCTTCTGCTATCTTGATCCTGGCTTCTCTTCCACCTGCGTGACTCTAGTTCCAAACTTCAGCTCTTACCATTGGGTATGCCTGCCCTCATCTTGGTAGCATAACATTAGGTCACAAAACGAATGAAATATTCAAATACAAGACTGAAAATTTCAGTGGAAAATATGCATAAATTACTACCAAAAAGTAATACATTATTACACAGTGGTTGCAAAATCTCAAAGAAATTTGAATTTAGTGGAAAGAAAATTAAACAATTGGACACTAAATTCTTGAAACAAACAGGAAAAAAAACATTACAGGCTAAACTGTGCTTTTAGATTACTTTCTTCCTCCCCTGAAATGGTGGTGCTTTCCACCATCTGGGATAAGCCTTACTCTTTAGGGTTGGTCTATATCAATGCCCAGAAATATGCACCAATCCAACCATTTTACATGTAATTATTTCCCATAGAAGTCAACAGCATTACTTGTGTCTGTGAACTTACTCATTTCTAAGGCCCAATTCCTGCAGCTGGATTTGATTATAAATTCTGTTTTGAAAGTAAACTCTCCAGGGCTGTGCCTTTGTCTTCAGCTTTGTCTGTAAAGTGATGAGCAAATGGTTGATGGAATGCAAATAAATAATAATGGTGGTAATAAAAAGGAAAAAGACAGGGAAAAACAGGGTACAATTAAAAACTGGGAAGGGAAACATATCAGTCTAGAGGGGTTGTTCCAGCATCCTGTCCAAAACAGGATAGTGTCCAGAACTATCTATGAATGGAAATCATTGGGTTACATTCCGCAGAAGGTCACTTTACTGCTTCTCATCCCTAGCTGGAAAGATGTGCTTTTATTTTTAAATAAGGATATCTAATTTGTGTTACATAGCAGCAAAGGATAGAGAACTGGACTTGGTTCCTGAGAGGAACTAAGCATTTGGGAATCTGGGACATTACCAGTTGTCTTTTTTTTTAAAGACCAGCTACATATAATATATATAATAGTAATAAAACTTACATAATGAATAGCTTTGCATAATTAAAAAGATAAAAATAACACGAAGGCCTTTTGCTATCCTAGTTATGCAGTCAGTTTGATACTTCTGAATAAGGTTTACCATTTCATTTCCAGTAAATTATCTTTACTGGAGGCTGGAGCTATCTTAGTGAAAGACTCATGCAGTGGCAAGTGGCCAGTAGCTAAAATTTCTCTCATAATATCTGTACGAGCTGGCAGAGACAATGAGTCCTACTAAATGTTTCCCACAGGAGCAAAAAAAAGTAGTAGAAGAGAACAGAGCTCCTCAAATAAGCTATTTGCTCAGCATGAACTCTCTGAGGAGACTTGAATGGGTTTTTGTCAAGTTTAGACCTTTTGTTGAAAAAGGTTTATAGGATAAAAAGAAGCCTTGCTTGACCTTAAGTAAACTACATTAGATATCCTTGACTCCTGTGGGGGTATTAGCCTCTCTCAAAATATCTTTTTATTGACTTTCCCCCCTTCTTTTTTTTATTTCTTGCAGCACTTCACTTCACATTAATCCAAAACACTCCAAGAATTGATTTTTGTTTGGTTTTATATTCATCATGGAATGAATAAAGAATGTTTAAAAGGTTATCCCACATCATACATGAGTCTGAAAATAATTCTTTTATGGCTTGTTATTAAAAACTCCAAACTACACATTATTCAAGGTATAAAGTTATGATCACTAGACAAGTAGGAGCAGAGATTATAGGATTATAGGAAAGTAAGACTGAAAGGGACCTCATGAGGCCCCCTGCCCAAGCCAGGATCATCCCCAACTAAACCATCTTTGCCAGGTGTGTGTCTAACCTGTTCTTGAAAATTTCCAAGGATGGAGGTTCCACAGTTTCTCTAGGTAGCCTATTCCAATGCTCGACTGTCCTCATACTAAGAAAGTTCCTCCTAACCTCCAACCTAAATTTCACCTGCTGAAGCTTGGGACCATTGTTCCTAGTCATGTCCCCTACGGTCATGAAGAAAATCCATCTCTACCCTCTATGTAACTGCTCTTCCAGTATTTGAAGACAATCCCCCCTTAGTCTTCTCTTTTACAGACTCAGAACCCCTAGTTCTTTCACCTTTCTTTGTAAGTTTTACCTCCCAGGATCCTGATCATTTTTGTTGCCCTGTGCTGGACTCTTTCCAAACTGTCCACATCCTTCTTGAAGCATGGTGTCCAAAACTGGGCACATTACTCCAGGTGAGGCCCCCACCAGTGCTTGAACAGAGCTAAAGAATCACTTTCCTGAATTGCAAGTGACATTCCTGCTAATACAAACCCAGGATACTGTTGCCCTTTATTTATTTTTGTGCCAGCTGCATCTCAAATTGTGCCTTAGCCTTCTTAATTTTCTTTCTGCATGCCCATATGATACTGTCATATTCACTCTTAGTACTAAGACCGAGTCACCGCTTTTCATAGGATTCACTTTTTGAGTTTCAACTCATGGCAGAAATTGCTGTCTAGCCAGGCTGGTCTCCTGTTGTACTTCCCATTCCTCCATTGCATCAGGATTGGTTGCTCCTGTGCTCTTAAAACAGCCTGATTAAAGCAAAGCCAGTTCCTTTTCCCCATCAAACTTGCCTCCCAGGGAATCCTACCCACCAGATCCATTAGTTTGTTAAAGTCTGCTTTTCTGAAGCTCAGTGTCCTTATTCCGCTGCTCTCCTTCCTTCCTCCCCTTAGGATCTTCAGTTCTATCATTTCATGATCACTGTCACCCAAGTTGCCTTTTACCTTCACAGTCTCAACCAGTTCCTCCCTGTTTGTGAACAGTAAGTCAAGAAGAGCTTTCCCTTTAGGTGGCCTCTCTACCATCTGTATCAAAAAGTTATCCCCACCACACTCCATGAATTTGCTGGACTGCTTGCACACTGCTGTATTTCCCTCCCATCAGATTTCCTGACAACTGAAGTTCTCCATGAGAACTAGGTCCTGCAATTTGGAAGTTTCTGTCAGTAGTTTAAAAATGGCCTCATCCACCTCTTTCCCTTGGTTTGGAGACTTGTAGCAGACACCTGCCATGATATCCCCCCTGCTGCTCTCCCCTCTGATCTTTACCCAGAGGCTTTCAGTAGGCCTGCATTTCACTTTGTAGTGCACCTCCAAACACCTGTACATTTCATTCATGTATAGGGCAATACCTTTTTTTCTCTGCCTATCCATGACCAGTCATGTGAACTACCCACCATGTCTCTGTAATCTTAGTCATATTATACTAGGACCTCCAGTTCTTCCTGTTTGTTCCCTTTACTTCTTGCATTAGTGTATGTGACAGGGCAGCAAGCTTGCCCTGTCATGGAGCTCCGGGGAAGTGAAGGGAAAAAAGGAACTTACCTCGGCAATGAGCCTCGGAGAAGAAGACTGGTGTGATGAACCTAGAGATGGGCAGAGAGGAGGGAGACACCCAGATGGCAGAGAGAGAGAGGCCCAAATGAAAACAAAAACAAAGAGCTGCAGGTGTGGAGAAAGCAGTGAGAAAGTGGCTGATGTGGAGGGATGCAGTAGATAGCTGGGGAGTATTAAAGGGGAACCAGATGTGTAGTTGGTTCCCAAAAAAAGAAGAAAAAATGCCTAGAAGAAGATCCACCGGAACATGGGAGGGTGACAGCATACGGCCAAGAGAGGAGGCTGGAAGAAGAGTCCCAAAGACAGACTTATCTGAGAAGCCAGAGAGAGGAGACAGCGGAGACAGCTGGGTCAGTGAGTCTGACTCCAGTGGACATTGGGTACATTCTGTAGCAAAACCCCCAGGTTTTTCTTTTTTTTTTTAAACTTAAAAATACATTCCCTCCCCTTCTCCAACCACTTCTGACTTTCTCTCTGCCCTCTCTATCCCTTATAAGTAATTATAAGTAGTCATAGGTAAGCTAAGTTCTTGTATGCTATTATTGTAATAAGCCCATTTTTATATTGTAAATGGTGTTCTGTTATGTTTTTACTGATTTTTACTATTTTATATTGTATTAAATTGTATTCCTATAATTTTTGCATTGATTTTTATTGTTTCATATTAATATTGTATGGTTTAGGCCTGTGCCTGTAAAGTTAACCAAAATAATGTCAGGTCTCTATTTTGTGTCCCCTGCCGAGGCATGCTGTACTGTATAGTGTGCTGCAACTGTGACTCATGTCTAACCAATCTCCTGTAAATTGGTTCCTAGATGAATGGTGAATGCAAGTGAATGAAGGGTGCTTGTGGCATAATGGTAGCAGGTCTATACAGAATGACCAGTAATGACTGGACTATCAACTCAATGACCCGACCATTGACTTGCATTTGCTCACCCAGGAAGCACAGACCTCACCCAGGAACAGAGATGAAAATCAACACTTAAAAGATAAAGAACCTACAGGAACCCAATATTTGGAAGACAAAGACCCTACAGAAACCAGCAGCCCCACCATTGTAACCCACCAGACAATGAGAACACCTGGATCTGCACATATGCATCTGAGTAGTATTGGCCCTTGCCTGGGCATGTCTTTCCCACAGGAGACATAGGTAGCCCACCCCTATAAAAGGAGTGGTAGAGTGTGACATCCTTTTGACGTCCTCTCCATCTGGACCAGCACTATGCCACACCACCTATCCAACCAGAGGCCCTGCCAGTGACCCCCTCTGGACAACACCTTGCTGGAGAAGACTTCAACTGGCCATCGAGGATCAACTCACAGCCTGGATAGATACCTATCACCCACCTTCTTCCCCCAAGCAAGGGACCTGAACTCTGTTTCTGCACAGCTGGACCTCAAATCCCTCCATTAAGCCTTTCCTCTTCTGCTACCATTGTGTGGGGGTGTGTGAGAGAGTGTCTGTGTGTGTGTATGTGAACCAATAACTTTGCGGGGCTGTATAGTTTGTTGCCTGTTTAATAAAACTGTTATTTAGGAACCCCGAGTTGGGTTTTTGGTCTTACTGATCTCCTAGCCCTGCTCTAATCTCTGCTTTCCATCCCTCTAACCTTCAGCTCTCTCTCTCTCTTCCTGTCATCTCAGCTCCCTCGATCTTCTGGCTTTCTCTCTCAGCTCTGCACCTCTGCTTCTCTGACTTCCTGATCTCCCAACTGGCTCTCCCTGGCTTTTGCCACTGCTCCCCCGATCTTTCTCTTGAACTCCTGGTTCCCTCCACTTGGAGCCCCAGTGACCCTGAGTAACCCTGGGGCACCATGACCATGAGTAACCCTGGGGCACCATGACCCTCAGTAACCCTGGCACCATGACCCTGAATAACCCTGGGGCACCAAGTTACCCCGAGCACCCTCTAGTGTCAACACATGGCCACGGAAGTGCATGTTTGTGTGTGTGTATGTGTGTGAGCCCCTAGTATTGTATATGTAGTTTGTGTGTGTATAATATTGTGTCATGCCCTTTTGCCTAACAGTGTGATATTGAGATCCTGAGCATTGATCTGGTGCATGTCAAGTCAACAATTTCAGGGAACCTAGAAAAAGAAAGAGACAAAACTGAGTGGGGAGGTGAGTTAGGAGAGGTGACCCCTCATATTCAGATATTGCTAGATAAGGACAGGGTTGAATGGAGCGACGGTCTGCTTGGGACCTATGCAGGGAAGAATGGGGAAAACAACCAGGACTGAGAGTGTTCTGAGTGAGAGATGGAGCAAAGTACTTCAAGAGAGTTAACTCTCTACGAGAGACATAATAAATATGAAGCTGCAACATCAGGTGCAGTAAGGGCAGGGGATGGGGATGGTTGAGCCCTGTGAAGAGGAGTCAGTCTTCTGAACTGCAGACATGATACCAACCTCATCGCTCAGGACTGTTTATCTTCGTACCTTTTTTTCCCCATCAAAGTTGTGACAGGTGAGAAGTAAAGGAGATTACCTAGTCCATAAAAACAAGAGATTGTGATTTTATTTTGTGGGTGTGGCTAATCTCTCACAGTATATAAACATTTCAGGTATCTGACTGACTCTTCTATTCTGAGAACATTGGGAAGGCTTCCATTATTGTTTCCCTTTACTAAATTTTTATCCAAGTCCCCAGGCTCTTTAGTTACCTCTGGGCTTTTGTCCTCATCCCCAATGAACCTAGTTTAAAGCCTTCCTCAGCAGAACTGTACATGAAGACACCCTTCCCTCTCTTCACCGGGGGGGTCCCATCTCTTCCCAAGAGCCCATCTTCTTGGAACACTACCCCATGTTCAAAGAAGCCAAAGCTTTGCTAGTGACACCACCTATATTGCCACTAGGGCTGTGTGAAGCTTCAGTAGCCAATTTGATTAAGAGGAGATTCAGCTCGATTTGGTGGCCAAATGTCTGAATCCAAATTGAATCAGAAGACCCATTAAATGGTCCAGATTGAATTGGAAGTATCCTGTGGCAGTGAAGATTGCACTGCCCGCTTGGAGGAGATTACAGGAACCTGGGAGAAGAACAAGGAGTGCCGGAGTGGGTGCTCTGAGTACAAACACTTACTGCATGACAAACCAGTAAACAGAAATCAGGATGTGTGAAGATTAAAAACACCCACTTTCATGAGTTCCTGTCAGTTCCAGTTGGCTGGGCATGGGACAGAGAACAGTCAAAAGCTGCACCCAGCAACAACTGGAAGGAGAAAGGAGGAGGAGAGTGAGTGAGACATAGAGGGAACTCTGAAGGAAGTCTTTTGAAGAAAGAAAAACAGAGACAATGCCCCAAGAAGGGTAAAAGGATGAGGGTAGGAAGCTCTCTCCTTTTGAGGCTTGGAGGAGTCTCCATATTTACTGAGACTGGGAAACAAGAAGAAGGGATCTGTGGGATCCAGTAGAATGCCAGTTCCTTCAGCATGTGAAGCTTCAGTGTGTGAAACAAGACAACTAATCATGAGTGGCTGTGGTGCAGGACAGGGGTACCTGAAAGAAACTACGAACCCATGGTCTAGCAGCCAGCCAAAGTTAATTATAAGAATAATATAATAAGCCAGAAAAAAAACAAACCCAGAGATAGACAGCCAGTAGCCTCGGGTCTGAGTCAAGCAAGAAACCAAAGCTGAGCATGTTAAAAAAATCCAAAATGGCCAAAGGTCAATAGCCATTAAGAAGAGCAAGCCTCCCTCTTATTTTCTTTCTTTTTACACCAAGTCATGGCAGGTGAGATTGGGCGGACATGCTGAGTAAGAAAATTGATTATAAGACCGGCTGTGACCTAGGAGCTAGCACACTCCAGCCCAGCGTGCCCCATGCAGATCCAGGGGCATGTTTGCTCCCATGCCCTCCCAGTCTGGTGGTGAGAGCTGCCAGAGAAGCCACCAGAAAAGCAGCTCCCAGACCGGCAGCGTGCAGTGGCGGGAGCCCCC
>NW_017729026.1:16509349-16524138 GCF_001723915.1 Gavialis gangeticus | reverse complement strand
GCTTGTTCTAGCTCCAGCCCCAGTGCCAGCCCCAGCCCCAGCCCCAGCCCCAATCCCTCCCTTGCTGTGGGGGTGTTGATCTGCCCTCTCCACCATGCCCCTTCCCTCCCCCTTTGCCTACCACAACAGACTTAACAACTGGAGGCAGCTGTGTCCAGCGTCATCAAGGACTGCCTGGATAGTCTATGGCTGAATCTCCGAATTGGTGCCAAATCTCAGAATCCAAACTGGTTGGATCATATTGGGACAGTGATTTGAATGACTAAATTGAATCACTGTCCTTCCAAATCGGCCAAATCCAAAGCAGATACCTTTTGCTTTGCACAGGCCTAACAGCCACCTGTTGATATTTAGGATGTGTCTTTTCCTTGCCAGGCCTTTACCCTTGACTGGATGGAGCGAGAACACCACCTGGGCTCCTGTTTCCCACACCTTTCACCCAAAGCCATGTCTTAGCAACCGTCAATCCCCTGGATCATGGTGTACATGCAAGAGGTCTATGTGGCCACCACACTAAGATAGTCAGTGCATATGCCTACACAAGAGTATGGAGGAGTGGAGGCTGCTCTAGACCTACCATTCCCCATTTAGGCTATTGAAACAGAGTTTAAAGGCCAGAATGAGTCCAGATGTTCAGTGCCTCGATGGTTGTAGCTTCTACCAGAGAGCAAAAGATTAGAGCTGCTGCTGATTGCCTAACACCAGTGAGTGCATTTCTGTTAGGGTGATGTCCCTCAGCCTTTTTCTAACCAAGGAGTGCCCACAAGGCAGAGTCATGTGGTCACTTTTAATTTGCTCAAGATTGCCCCCAGCAGTATCATTAGTGTTTACATGGATGAGCAGTATGGGATAGTAGTCAGAGGGCTAGATGGGTTTGGACAACCTTTCTATTATGCCTGGATCTGGTTAACTTAGAAACTACTTGCCTCTTAGTATGATCCCATAGAAACTGAAACCTATCAGGCTGTTTAAGTTCATTGTGCCATCTTATTTAAATCAGGAGATGATTGGAAAATAGGGAATTTATGTTCCAAGGAAATAAATAAATATAAAATGGAAATGTTAATGAAGATAGGAAATACTAAAAAATAAGAGATCATCGTTGTACATAGTCAAGCATTTGCTTGATCTTGTTAGCTGTTATTGCATTAAAACACTTAAAACAACTCAAGAAGACAGGCATGAGGAAGACATTTCATCTTCCATCATCACCCCTGAAATGATCACAAAGGAGCAGAAGACATTTACCATCTCACTAATGGTTTGTACTTACAAACATAAAACCCAGGAGCTTCTGTTTTTATCTCCAGAGTCTGGCACCTTGTGCTCTCAAGCTGGCAGTTGTTCCTCTCTGCCTCTAGATGTTACATGTCTGAAAGCAGAGTTTTACTAGGTCTTTTCTCTTTGTTGCTCCCCATGGATTAGACATTACACTATTTCCCATGCTTTTCTATAAATTTTGAGAGGAAATGTATGTTGAGAAGAAGCATGGGAGATTTTGTAATGCTGTTTGAACCATTTTGTGAGCCACATAGTGAAAAGAGCTGGTACAACTCTTTATGCAGAGATACAACATCAAGGATGGGATGAAAGAGACAACAGCCAGCCTGGCAGATGCCAGACAGCAGAGGGAACAGCAGGCATTTCCAGATCTTGCATTTGCCAAGTCTGAACTGTTAGGGAATACAGACTTTTCTCTCACAACAGTATACGTCAGAAGCAGCTCAACTGAAGTTTATGTGCCAGATTCTTCACTGGCTTGCACCTGTAGTAGCCAATTTTAACCATGCAAAGTGGTTGTAAAATACAATCACTGATCTGATCTGATGGCATGTTACAAACCATTTTCCGCAGTAATTAGAAAAGGCAATGTAGGTCTAGCAGAATTACCCTTGATTAAAACTGATCTAAGAGACTGAAAATAAAGGCCTTAGATTCCTATGATGTTTTCCCTTCATCTTTAAAGGCAACTGGCTATATTACTCCTGCAAAACAATTTCCTTCTCTCATAAAAGCTATCTGTAAACTGTAAAGTGACTCAGGAGAGCAGAGGCAGACAAGGTTCTTTGGGTAGATGTGATCTGTTTTATTAGACTAACTGAACAACTGGAAAAAATGTTCTTTGCAAGCTTTCAGTCACAACTGCCTTTCTTCAGGCATAGAGAGGCATAGAGACTCTCTATGGAGGCATAGAGACTCTCTATGCCTGAAGAAGGCTGTTTGTGCCGAAAAGCTTACAAAAAACAATTTTTCCAACTATTTAGTTGGTCTAATAAAAGAGATCACATCTACCCAAAGAACCTTGTCGCCTATGTCCTTAGATCAACATGGCGACAAGCACCAGAACCCTGCTCAGGAGAGCAGAAGCATTGTAGGCAGTAAGGAAGCTCCTTCCTCAGGGTTCAGCATTCATAATAAAGTAGTAAGAAAAATAAATGCAATCAGAAAAATTCCCTAGCTTTTTTAGAGTTTAATTTAGCTCCTCCACCCACCCCCGCCTTAAAATTTGAACTCTGGGATACATTGGTAGGCTATGAGCCTGGTGGCAGTCCTGGTTCCTTCTACATTCCTCTTTGTATCAGATCCTCCCAAACCATTATGTAGGAACTATCTGTCCTTGCGCTCTCTGGTGTATCAATAAAGGTGCTCTTTTTGCTAGGTAACATACTAAAGTTAAATATTATTTAAGCATTTATTACTGAATTTAGTTGGTTTTGAATGGGACCTAGGAGTTAAGGCTGTAAAGTACATAGGTAACCAATTCACTGAGTATGCCAATCAACTTATTGTTTGATACCTGGACTGAAACATTCTGTTCTTGGATCCTTAAAGCAACTTTGATTTGTTTTATTTATAGATGAAAGGATTTTCAGGTACTTTCTGTATTTTGACCACTAATATTTATTTAATGATAAGACTTTGAGAATGGGAGACACACAAAGGGATGAGGTAATTTATTCACAGTCTCACAATGATGAGGATTAGTTACTTTGATGTAATGAGTCAGGCACTTAAGCAGGTGCCTAATTTTAAACATGCTTAATTGCTTTGCTGAAGAGGAATGGACTGGATCATATGCTTAAAATTAAACCTGTAGTTTAGAGCTGTATTGAATTAGAGATTGTATTAAATTGAGTTTTTCTGCCAGTTATTGTTTTTTGGCAGGAGCAGGAGGACGAGGAAGTGCAACATGTCTACTGAGTTTCAAAAACTACTATAAAGTTTAGGATCTATGATAGTAAATCATCTTTTTGAACATTTGTAATTGTAACACTTTTTAAAGATTTTTTTCTCTATAAGAGATACTTAGACAAGCTGTAATGCTAGGCCAATTGCAAACACAACTTGAGTCTGTTTTCACTTGAATCAATGGGAAATGGGAGTGGAATTGGGCCCCAAATGGAAACTAGAGATTAATAGACTCCTATGTGGCATACACCTGAAGAAGCCTATGTTAGTAACTTAATTAATTAGACAGGATTATTTGGAAGGGAAAAAACCACAATTTTTTAGCATATGCAACTCTTGTGTTTCTATAATTATAACATGAAGAGAGCTGTGGGAGCTTTGAAAGAGCAAAAAGCTCATTCCTCATTTTATACTCAATTCTTTATAAATCTTAAAGGCCAGACTCTATTTCATCTACTAGGCATGTAAGTAGTGTTAGGCACCTAAGTATAGTGCTATTCCATGCTGCTCAAGTCCCTGAAAAACTGTTAAGGCAACAGGGAAGTGGGTCATCCTCTTCCTTCCCAATACTTTTTTGTGACTCAGTCTTTAGAGGCCAATGAAGGTGCATCACAAAAGGAGATGCATTAATGCAATTTCAGGACTCGATCAGGGTGGAATAGAATTGCCCTTAAGTCCATTGCCATACCCAGTAGATGGAATAGGTACGGCCCTTAGTTCAGCAACAAGTGTATCATTTTAGGATATTTTCATACCATAATATTTTAGGTACTGCTAAGCTTTAATTTAGAGTGTACCTATGGGCTAAAGCATTTACAAAGTCTACCACACTATTCTTAAATCTCAAGAACAATTACTGGGTCAAACAGAGGAATGTTACTTTTATGTGGTATCTAGTGATTGAATTAGTAAGAATACCTGTTTTTCTGCCTAATAGATTTCAGTTGTGAGGGGACTGTGAAGAGTAGGTTCAAAGTCTGAGTTACTGTACTAAGAACTGAAGCCAACTGTGGGGTTGATATTAGAGCTTTGGTCAATCTTTTTCATTCAGAATATTCATTTATCCCTTGATGGGAGAGAACAGATTTTTAAAAAAAGCTTTGAATGAATTAACTACTTAAAGAACCTGAATGTTCAGACTGTTTTAATTCACAGTTCATTGCATTACCCTTCTGACTGAATTATAAGAACACTTACTGATATCAAAGTAAGTTACTAAGACTTAGGTCACTGCTTTTGGCTCAGGAAAATGATTAAAGTAAAATCTTTGAAATGTAATATATCTGCAACTACACAGGAAATGTAAAACACAAAGTGCATCACTGAGACCTATACATGAACCTATCTAAATAAACATCTGATGAAAAATAAATTGGTTCAATTTTATTTTTTGCTTTTATTTATGAGTTTGTTTATTTTAGAAAGTATCAAATCTGTGTTCTAGGGACTGATCCAAAGGATAAACTCCCTTTGATTTCAGTGGACTTTGGATCAATCCTATTGTGCAGGACAGCCTTTTCACATGCTTTCAGGGAACTAAATCTGGAGTGAAAGGGTTTGAACCCTTTATACAACTTTGGGGCTCCCTGTGTTCAAGTGTGCAGCATTATTGGATGGGGGAAAGGAAGTTCATCATGTTCATCAATGATTTGGATTTGGGTATTAAAAGCGAATTGGCAAAGTTTGCGGATGACACCTAACTATGGGGAAGCGTGGTCACGCTTGAGGACAGGCTGGCAATATAGGCTGACCTGGACAGGCTTGTGAGGTGGGAGGATCTCAACCTGACAACATTTAATATGGAGAAATGTAAAGTGCTCCATCTGGGGAGAAATAATGTGCAACACACTTACAGGCTTGACAGTGTTACAATTGCCAGCACCACAACTGAAAGAGACCTGGGTATTGTGACAGACCACAAAATGAACATGGGCCACCAATGTGATGCTGTAGCTGGCAGAGCAAATCAAACACTGGCATGGATCTACCAAGGCATCTCCAGCAAGGGAAAGGATGTCATCCTCCTGCTCTGCTTAGCCTTGGTGAGACCACAGCTGGAGTACTACATCCAGTTCTGGGCACTTCACTTCAGGCAGGATGTGGAGAAGCTTGAGAGAGTCCAAAGGAGGGCCACACACATGATTAGAGGCCTAGAGAGCAGGTCATATGAGGAGAGGCTGAAAGACTTGGGACTGTTCAGTTTGGAGAGGAAATGACTCAGAGGGGACTTGGTGGTAGCCTATATGTATATCAAGGTCATACATCAGGGCCTGAGGGAGCATCTGTTCACCAAGGCCCTCCAGGGGAGGACAAGAAACAATGGGCACAAACTGGTTGAAGATTGCTTCAGGCTGGATATAAGGAAAAACTTCCTTGCAAGTCGAGCTCTGAGGATTTGGAACAGGCTCCCCCCAGAGGTGGTACAGTCATACACTCTGGCGATCTTCAAAAAGCATCTTGACACCCAGCTTGCTGGGGTCATCTGACCCCAGCAGTCTTTCCTGCCCAAGTGCACGGGGCTGGACCTGACAGATGATCTGTAAGATCCCTTCCAGCCCCCAACATCTAGGAAACCATGAAACTATAAGAAGCAAGAATGAAATCTGTGAACTGTTAATTGTGTTGACCCACGAGCCTCTCTGCCTTTGAGGAAGAAGAACCCAGGCAGCTGCAGCTCGGAGGCAGCCTCAACAGTCCTAGAGCAGCATCACTGCCAGAGTTGTTTTGAAACACAGCATTGCAAAAAACAAAGCTCCCGTCTGCGACTAATCATTTTTTTAGCATTCCAGAGTGGACTCCTGAGAATTGTTCAGCTGTTCTATGACAATCTAATTAAAAGCATAGCACTATTTAGGGCAAACGAGACAGTCTTCATTAATAACTTATACTCTACATAAGGCTGACTTTGTAAGTATATATAAAGTCACCAAAAAAAGCAATGCATGTGCCTCTTTTGTAGAGTCTGATATTTGTTCTTTATTAACCAGGGGAAAAGGCAGCAAATAAGTTTAGAAGGGGTATACCTGGCAAAACCCAAAAGAAGCTCCAAGAATGAGAATGGTGAAATAGGACCAGCAGAAGCATGATGAGAAAAGCCTTTAATATGTAACCACAAATTGTAGTATGGGGTTTATTTGTGATCATCCCACAAGTGAGAAATGGATCACTAATGAATTATTTCCAGGGAATAAATACAAGTAAAGAGGGTCTTCTGGGTGTCTGGTGCTAATTCAGTTTTCACCTGTGACAAGCAAAAGTCTATTTCCCACACTGGTAGCACTTGTCCTTGGTTAAAGGTTTGGAGTTGTTACTGTTTTGGCACTGACTCTGGTCCATAAAAAAACAACACTGGTATATAAAATAAAAATATTTTTATCCTTTTTTCCCCTTTTAATTTACCTTAAATAATTTTGCTATTCCATTAAAGTAAAATTTGTTGCTATATTACATTTTCAACATTTCCGGTTCTGGCTTCAGTCACAGTTCAAAAAAATGAACAGAAGGTGGCAAAATGATTTTATAGCCATTAAAAAAGATAAATTTAAATACATACATTACTAAAATTATATATATGTTATACAAAATTGGCCATGATAATATATCATAATTTGAACTTCTTGTCCAGATTCCTAACCAAAACTTTGGAAGAATTTAACCTGAAATTTTCCTTCTGAGAAACCTTCTCAGGTTTTAAGCTGTTCTCTTAATGATTAAAAGCATGGAACTCAGCTTTTTTTTTATAAGGGTGCAGGGATAACACACACTTTTCAACAGCAGCAGCACAACCCCCCACTTGTTTTTAGCAACACAGTATAACTCATCTTTCAAACACATATGATTTCTAGTACTAACAGCATGGTGCATTTTCCTAACCTTGTTTTTCTTTAGAGTCCTGCTTAAAGTAGAAAATAAGACTAAGCAACTCTCTTCACTACAATCTAACCAGAGATTAAACAATTGCAAGTTAGTCGATGTGAATTAGCCTGACTCATTACAGCATGATTACATTTTTAATATCAGTGCAGTGATGTTGTATCATGCATTCTCAGTAGTACTGTATCTTGCTGTGGAACACAGTGTACCTCATGATTCATAGTGCCACGACTCACTGCATCACTTTGATTTTCATCACTGGAGAATAGTGCCACTCCAAAACAATGAAAGGAAATTGGCTGTGGACTGCTGCTCACAGAACACAGCAGTGAAAGCTGGTGAGCAACTTACTGTGACAATCTGCGGTTTTGTGTTACAGGAGAGAGAGTGAACAGAAGGGAGGAGGACTGCTGAAAATGGCAGCAGAGGGTTGGTGCTGGGTGCAGCTGGACTTAGTGTGGAAGACTGCCTCTCTAGACAGCCAGAACCAGAGCTCAGTGATCTGAACTTGTATCACATTTTACCATTAGTGATCTCTGTGTCTGCAAGGATATTCTTAAAGTCTTGTCTATGCAGGGCAGCTAGTGCAGAATAATGTAGGGCAGTTATTTTGCATTGAAGTCCTGAGTGGATGTTATTCTACACTAAGAATCCCTTGGATTAATTGACAGCACACAAAGGCATGGTGAGTATGGAGTAACACCCTTGCAGCCACAGAGTTAGTGTGGAACACGTATCGTGTTTAATTTCACATCCTATCTTATTCTGCTCTAACTTTCCTTTGTAGAGAAGCCCTGATATAAACCTGGTTTTATCAATTTGGTTTGATGCAATTTGATTTGGTTTTAAATTAAACTGAGAAGCCCTTTCCAAACTGAAATAGAATTTTGTACAAGTTTTGACTAGAGTCATATTACAGTATTTTGAATCTGTACCAGGCAGGGGGGAAAACATCCTAGGGTTGCCGTGCTCTCCCCTAGTACTCCCTACTGTGCCAAGTTTGCGATAACGCACCCTCGTTCTCTCCTGCCATGTCTTGATCTTACGAAAGTTAAAGGGAGGTTGCCTCTCGTTCTCCTGGTCACGGTTTCTGCTACCCCGATCCTTGTTTATACAATGGGGTTCCGGGCACCCCAGCCTTATGGGTTATGCGTGGCTCCAACCACCCCTGTACCACACCCCAAGCCTTGCAGATGTACCAGACGTTGTTTGGTCTATCTCACTCTCTGCGCCCTCTCTGGTGCTCAGGCTCTCTGCAGCCTTTGTCCCTCAGCCGCGCCCCACAGGAGCTATGGCTTTCCATAGCCTTGTCTCACAACCGCACCCCACAGGTGCTCTGGCTTTCTGCACCCCCCTTTCTGGGGCTTCTTGCTGCCCCCTCTCTGGGGCTTTTCTGGGGTCTCCACACAGCCGTGGCTCCCCTATGAAGCCTCCTCCATCCCCTTATAGCCTCACCCGGTCCTCCGGTCCTCCATCTCTCACCCAAACAACTGCCTGTGCATTCTATCCTCTTCCTTTTTCTCACTCTGGCAGAGCTCCTACCCCTTTGGCTGCTGGCAGGCAACTGCTTGCCTGGCTTCAGCCTGGGAGTTATATGGGAGCCAGGCCCTGCTCCTTCCAGTCAGCTGACTCCCACTGGTTACCCTGGCAACCCACAGCTGGGCTCCTCACTTACTGCTCCACAAGTAGCAGGCACCTCAGTGCCCTGCTACAGAATCAAAGCAGTGCAACTCCTGAATGCAGATAATGCCTAAACTAGGGCATAGTTATAAAAGACAACCCCTTTAGCTAATCATATAAGACACTAGAAAATGGAAGTGAGTTTTAGGACTTTGGTTGTGCTGTTTCCTAGTTCCTAAATCCCTAGAAGGATCTCTGGAACATATCCAGTTTCAGTGAAAGTATGTTGAGGTGGCTGTGGAGATGGGTCACTATAGCAGGAGGCTTGGTGCTCCTGCTACTTTAAAGAGAAGGCGGGCTGCCTGAGAAGCAGCTTGAAGGTATGGCAGAGGCCAATTAGAAAGTCACCTGACCAGAGGGGGCTGGGCTTCAAGTATATAAGCCCAGGGCCTGAGCTGGTCAGGCAGTCTAGCCTTGAGAGCTAGGGAGAGCTGGCGTAAGCAACCCTGGATGTTTGAGGAAGGGACTAAAGGGGAGAAGGAGCTCCTCACAGGCCTGGGAACATAGAATAGGGGGCCTGGGGCCCAGAAGGAGAGAGCTTGAGCCCAGGAGGGGCTGAGTAGGTAGGTCTGGGGCCTGTAGCCTAGCACGGCACAGCTGACCCATTCTGAGCCCCAGGTGGAGCTGAAAATGCAGGTCTCAGCTGGGGGGACCAGTTGCTGGGGCTGAGACCAGAGCTCAGAGAAGTATAAGCAGGGCCTGAGAGCCTGGAGGTCTATAGCTTTTGCAGGGTTGGGTGGGGCTGGGCTAGGCTGGTGCTTGTGGGCAAGCACTGACCCAGGCCTGCTCCTGGGCTGTCATAGAGAAGAGACAGGAAAAAACTCTGCTTCCTCCCTGTACAGCTGTGTGGGGGAGGAAGCCCCCCACCTAGGGGTATTAGCGGAGACTTGGGCTGGGCCCATGTAGCAAGGGAGACTCTTGACACTGGCAACATGCAGCTGCTGACTTGACTTTGCTGCTGCCAGAGCTGGGAATCTAGGGGAACAGAGCCTTCTTCACTTTGTGGACCTGGCCTGGCTCCCTGCAAGACTCCAGAAGGGGTGCTGGGGAAAGGGGGTCTGCAAAGCAGAGGGTCTCTTTTCTTCCCCACCCTGCCAGCTCAGAACATGGTAAAGCTGAGCTAGCAGCTGTATGCTGCTGCTGTCAAGAGGCTGGGCTGGAGCCTGGGGGAACAGAACCTCCTGCCACATGACTGGCCCAGCTACCCCTGCCAGGGTCTTGGGGGAGACGGGACTGGGACAGGCCCATGAGATGAGGGGGCTCCATTTCACCCCCTGGCCCCAGCTTCAGCAGCTTGGAAAGGGAGACCCTCCTGCTGCATGGACCTGGCCTGGCTCCTCCTGAGACCCCAGCAGGAGTAGTTGGGAAGGGCTGTGCAGCAAGCGGGGGCTTCATACATCTCCTTCTCTTCCCCCAGCCACTGAGGGTTAGTCTGGCAGCCTCCTGGGAGGCTATTGGAGTGCACCCTGCCTGCTGGCCAGGGTTGGTGCAGACAAGCTCTGAGCTGTTCCATCTGGCACTCTGTGGTGCTTTTGTGTAAAGAAACATAGAGTATCTCCTCAACAGGCTACCTGAACATCTGTATGCACCTATAGTTTGTGTGCGGAGGGAGGGAATCTGGCATGACTGCCTTTGTAGGTACTAGGTGTTCAGTTTCCATCCCTTATGCCAGCAGGTGTGGATTACATCTATCATGATTCAACAAACACAGATCATGCTGTCTGAATCATGAAAAAAATAAACAATGCAGAAGGATGATTTTATACCCCAATGTTCAAAAGAAACTGTGATGCTGTTCAACTGTAAATTGAAAAAGGCAAGAATCCTTTGAATTTTACCAGCTCTTGGGCAGTCCTTATTACAAGTAATGATTATGGGACCCTTGCCAAAATATTAGCAACCTTCTTAGAACTGGATACGATTAAATTATCAGAGATCTTATGGGCTTTGAAGAAAATTATTTCTCTAAGACTGTATGACAAAAATTAATACTAAGATACTAGATCTTTTAGTTGTGGTAACTTCAATCAATGCTGAAAATACAGTTGATAATATCAGTTTGAGGTGTTAGACTGATTTTGTTTAATAGACACCTTTGTTCAATAAAATAATAGTAGAATGCTATGTAGCATCTAATTAGTTCCAAAAGAATAAACTTTTTCATTATAATTTCAAAAGTATTAGCAGTCAGCCTTGTCTTTCTATCTTTCATGAGATCTTTGGGATGGTGGAAAAAAGTCAATGAGAAATCATCATTGGAACTGCACAGGTGTCCTACAATGCAGGATATACTGTAATGAGAAATTAGTTATGCAATATTTTCAGCCTGGATGAAACCCACCAAGTCATAGATCTAAATAATTTCTTATTTTTCTCAACTTTTAATCTCCAGACATAGCCCCTCTTGATTCCCAGCATCTTGGCTGCCATTCTTGGATGTCTTTGAGGCTTGGCTTGACAAAGCCCCGGCTGGAATGATCCAGTTATGGATAGTCCTGCTCTGAGCAGGGGGTTGGACTAGATGACTTCCTGAGGTCCCTTTCAACCCTAACCTTCTATGATATTTTTGGTTGAGGGCTAGACTATATTCAGTTGATAAAGTAGTAATAGATTACCTAAAAACAGTCTAGGAGAGAGATTCTATTCTGCCTGTTAGGTACAAAAATGGACTTGGCTATATTAATGTGGTAGTAATCCACCTGTCCCCAAAAATCCTTATGGCATCTACTTGTGTAGCAAATGCTATCCTATCTTTTAGAGACTGAACCACAAAAAAGTAACACTGAGGAAAAGGATCCCACCTCTTGCATATACAGTGTTTTGGGAACTTGATCAGGGTAGAACTGAATTGCACTTAGGTACCTAGCAGGTGGAATAGGATCTGGCTCCAGGCTTCTTCACTGGTTCATAGTTAGCTGAAGGAAGCCTTGTTTCCCTGAAACAAGGAAGGAAGCCTTGTTTCTCTGAAACTCAATAAAAGGTTTGAGTCTCTTTACTCATCCACAGTTGTTTTCTTAAATTCACTCTGCTCACATCCTTGCTAAACCAAATAGCAAGCACAAAGTGAAGGCTTCACTTATGATTGAAGGCAGGAGATAAGGAATAGTAAACATTTTCATGGGTTTTGGGAGTTTTGCAACAAGCACTTTCTCCAGGCAGGGTGCACTGGCACGCAATGATTGATGTTATCAAGTTTTGCTTCTTGTTACAAGTTGGTGACAATAATGCGCTAGTGAAGGCTTTGGTAGTTAAGGCACAAGACGGGGATTTGAGTTTCTAGTTTTGACACTGATTTGCTACATGATCTTGTGCAAGTCACTTATTGCTCTTTATCTACATTTGCCATCTATGGGCATTTGTACACACCATGTTTTTTGACATTTCTTTGTTTTTGCCTTTTGCGCTGCAAGACTGTGACTGTTTGCACGAGCAGGTTTTCCAGATGTGTTAAAAGTTTTTCTGTTGCATTAAACTAAAACTCCTCATGTGTAGTTTAGTTTGGCTCACCACAAATTAAAGCATTGTGTCCATGGTTTCACTGTGTGCAAACACAAAGGCACTTAAAGAAGTGTAATGATCCTCTTTGTCCACCAGGTGGCAGTGAAACTTTTTTTGTAGTTCACCCCTTGGAATTGCTGCTGCTTTTGAATTGCTTCTGCTTTCCCCCTGCCCTCTCCCCCTTGTGCCATGTGCTGGGTCCATGCTCCTACAGCTGTGTGGCAGGGCATGGGGTGGGGGACCCAGCCAGGGGGAGCGAGTGGGGGGCAGCACGGGACTGTCCCACTCTCCTGTGGTGCCGGCTGGGGACAGGGTTTAATTCTTTTGAAAACATAGTGTGTGCAAACAGTGATGCAGTGCTCCAAAATAAACAACTTTTAAATTTTATAAGCCTATTTAATTTATTGAGAATTAAACCCTGTGACATATACAGGTGCTCTATGAAATGGAGATACAGTTTCTCTACCTCAGATGACCATCACACTTCCTCAGGCATAGGAGAATGCAGAGATTGTAAAATTTCTCCTAGGTAGAAATGAGAATTTGTATTTCACAGGAGAGCTGAAGGTGTTGTAAGATCTGGTTGGAATAGTTAATTTTGTGCAAATTAGGCTCAGATAAAAGTTAGAACAGCCTATTTACCTCAAAGTTGTTTGGTGTCAGGCAGGATGTTGAATTATGTTTCCTTCTGGTTAAGAGCATTCAATCATGCCACTCTCCTGTGAAGTATGAAACATCATAACCAGAAGGAAACATAATTATCATTTTTTTGATAAGAACAGTTTTATCTTGAGGCAGATGTAAGTGTCCTCAGCCCAAGTCCCTATGTTATTAGGCAACCCCTACTCCTATCTTCAGAACTCTATGAATATTACAACGCTCATATGCCTCCTGCAATGCAGAGAACTGGAAAGAGCCTCCTAGTTGCTTATTATTAACATCATTATCTAATTAACAGTTTTATGGTAGCAATCTGGATTAGGCTGCTGTTGTATTAAATAATGCAGAAACAGAGGTAGCCATATGGTCACCACCTTAAAGAGCTCACAGTCTAATAGTATCAGCAATTAATGAAGTATAGGGTGAGAAGGAAATAATTATAGTTGGTAGTTGGTTGGTAGGTAGGGTTGGAAGGGACCTAAGCAGGTCATCAAGTCTGACCCCCTGCCATGTCTGGAAAGAATTCTGGGGTCGAATGACCCCGGCTAGGTGATTATCTAGCCTCCTTTTGAAGATCCCCAGGGTAGGGGCAAGCGCCACTTCCCTAGGAAATTGGTTCCAGATCCTAGCCGTCCTGACTGTGAAGTAATGCCTCCTGATGTGTAGCCTGAACCTACTGTCAGTGAGCTTATGGCCGTTATTTCTTGTAACTCCTGGTAGTGCTCAGGGGAACAGGGACTCTCCCACTGCCTGCTGGTCTCCCTTGGCAAGTTTGTCAGTGGCCATCAGATCTCCTCTCAGCCTTCTTTTGTGTAGGCTGAACAGGTTCAGGTCCCATAGTCTCTTCTCACAGGGCCTACCCTGCTGCCCCTGATTATGCTGGTGGCCCTCCTCTGTACCCTCTCTATGCTATCCCCATCCCTCCTGAAGTGCAGCGCCCAGAACTGGACGCAGTACTCCAACTGTGGCCTGACCAATGTTGCATAGAGGTGGAGGTTCACCTCCTTGGACCTGCTCATGACACATCTATGGATGCATGACAAGGTGTGGTTAGCCTTCCTGACTGCGTCCCCACATTGGTGGCCCATGTTCATCTTGGAATCACTAATGACTCCAAGATCCTTTTCTGCCTCTGCACTTATGAAAAGGGAGTTCCCCAGCCTGTAGGTATGCTGCTGGTTCTTCCTCCCCAGGTGCAACACCTTGCACTTGTCCATATTGAAACCCATCCTATTCTCATCCGCCCACCTCTGCAACCTGTCCAGATCTAGTTGTAGCCTGTCCCTCTCTTCTAGTGTGCCCACTTCTCCCCACACCTTAGTGTCATCCGCGAACTTGAACAAGGTGCTTTTTCCCCCCTTGTCCACATTGCTGATGAAGATATTGAACAGTGGGTCATCTTGCCAATTAGATCTAGTACTTCTTATAGCTTCATATACTGCTGCCAACATACATGGGTTTTTTGGTTTGCAATCATGTGAGTATCAACAGTTACTTCTTGCTGCACCTCAGCCAGCTGTTATGAATTGTTTGGACTTCCATAGGCATCCAGTTGCTGGTTTTAGTAAGAGATGAGAAGGTAGAAGAAAAGTCATGAATACCTCTTAATTAATACTTTTTTTATTCCTGGTAATAAGCTTTCCAGTTTGAAATATATATATATTTTTAAATAAGGAAATAAAATCCTAGCTTTGTCATTAACACTAAATACTTGATATTTGTCATTCGCAAAAAGGCAAGAAAGTCAAAGAATAGTATTTCCTTCCTGATAACATTTTTGCCTCTTGAACACATGTAGTATTTTGCTAGGGAATTCTATGCCTGAGGCAGCCATAACATACCCAGGACAGTACCAGCTGCCACATTACCCAGGACCTTCTTTTTGCCCC
>NW_017729026.1:16495267-16509087 GCF_001723915.1 Gavialis gangeticus | reverse complement strand
GCAGCCATAACATACCCAGGACAGTACCAGCTGCCACAGTGCCCAGGACAGTACCACACTGCAATCACAGTGATGGACTAAGCTGTTGCTCCTCTGGTCCTGACTATTTTTGCACCCCTTCACAAAGGCAAAGCTCAGGGTAGCTGCCCCATTTACTCCCCCTCAGTTACCCTGTTGGTATTTTGCCTTGCTGTCAGTCCTGACACCTGCTGCATCCTGTTGGAGGGGAAGCTTATTACCAGAGGTGATGCGTAGGGGGTGCACGTGGGTGAATGTGCACCCCCTATGCATGGCGGTGCACCCCCTGAAAAAGGGTGCTGCCGACAGTGTTGCCACTCACCACCCTGATCTTGCAGGCAGGCCCTGATCGCCCCTGTCTGCTGCCGGTGCTCATGACCCCCTGCTGCCACCCCCTGCCCCCCTCCCCGCTCCCTGCTGCCACACTCCTGCTGCCGCCGGTGCAGCCGTGCCCCTCAGCCACTGGGGGCATGCACCATTCATGCATATCACACATCAGCCTTGTAGAGCAGAAGAGTAATGGATGCACTGAAACCAACTTCACCCTCACCCTATCCCAGGAGTTAGAGTTGAGCACACTATATTCAGTTCAATCTTTGGGTGAGAAGTCTGAAGCTGAGTGACAAACAACTTGGGCACAAACTGCTAATTAATGCCATCTAAACCTTCACTCTCAAGTAGAGAAGAAACAATGCCCTCTTCTTCACAGGCTCTTGCCTTCATTTGAAGAGTTAATAAATTCATTTAAGATCCTTTAACTGTATTAAGAAATAGAGAGGAAACTATCTAACTCTTCCTACACCAGATCTACACAACTGAGGAGCCTCTCACCAACCTAGGCTAAGTACAAATGTTCAAGAAGCCTGAGGCAGAAGTGCTGTAACTTTTTTGAGCTTTACTTCAAGTGCCCAAGGTTAGGTTAGAAGCAAACAGAACAGACAGATGTTTGCCCTTTGGTGGGGTGAGGCTTGGAGTCTGTTTGCATGGGCTGAGCTCATCAGGTATAGAGGCTCTTGCATACCTCCCAGTGTGCCCTGCAGGCTTCCTGGGCTGCTGAAAACTGCTGAATAGCTGAACAACCTCTGATTGGCATGGGTCACCATGCCCCCGACTCCTGCCATTGTGACTTGTATGTGCCTTTGTTTCCTGGCCTGCGTGCCCAAACAAGCAGGGAGACTCAGGAGCAGTGCCCAGGCTTGGTCTTCTGGTACTTGCTACTCTGAGCCAGCAGAAGTGAGTCACCTGCACCAGGTCCTGCTGGGTGCAGGACCTGGGGGGCATGGTGGAGTTTGGCTGGCAGGTTGCCTGGCCCTGTAGGTTGCCTGGGAAGGTGTGCCAGTGCCAGGCCCTGGCTCCTGCAGGGCTGTGCCCACACGCGGTGGGTTCTCCCAGTCTTGGTATAAGGTTTATGGGGGTGCTTAGTGATGGAGCAGGGTGGTGGGGGGCAGCCCAGGGACATTGGTGCCCTGGTGCCAGGGCTGGTGCTGGGACACAAACTCCTTCTCCCCACCCAAGCTAGAATGTGGCTTATAGCTGGCTGGAGGGAAAAAAGTGGTGGTGGTGGGGGGAGCAGGGGGCAGTTAGAAACAGGCTTTGCTGCCTTGGGTCAGCAAGAGGATGTGGGGTGGGGCTGGCCTCATGCTCAGGCAAAGGAGACAAGCTCTGGCTAAGGTTAGACTGCCACCCTATAAGGGTGGGGTGGGGGGTTGGGTGAATGGGGTGCTGCAATGCGCCATGGGATGTTTGTGGAATGTAACCTAACGTGAGTTGCAATGGGACTTGGTCAAGATGTTTGTTATAGCTCTAACCTGCAGCACTGAAGTCTGATACCACATCCACCCACGGTTATCTTACAGTGAGATCCACCATTTTTCCAGAGCTCTGTGCGCCATGATCATCTATTCGGTTACAGCTATAGAGTGCTTTCTGTGCACTTGCCATGAAGTAAGTATAACATCTGTACCTGGCCATAATCAATCTGTTTGGCCTAAAGTAAAAGGAAGATTTTCCATTGATTTAATTGACTTAAATGGGTTCTAGATGAAGTATTTAGGCTAAGCTTCCTGTGCCATATCTCACTCTCATTAAGGCATAGGGATTCCACAACATTAGAAATGTGTGTGTAGGTCTGAATAATGATAATAATATAAAAAAACCTCACCCAAAATAAAACAATTCACAAATCCTTGCTTACTCTGCAAAGTTATCAGCACCACCCAAGGAAAAATAGAGTAATTCAAACTTACACTCTTCTTAAATCATCCTTTCATCCCCACCTCCCTCCACAAAAGGAAGGCAGAACTTTCCCTCCTTACCTTTTTCCATGCTACACTTGTTGAAACACAGCACCCATTCATCCTTAAACCTGGCAATGGTCTAGACACACCCAGCTGTTCTACTAAAGAACATTTTGTATGTTCTTTTAGAGAAACTTATATCCTTAGCTGGAACTTGACCATATGAAGGTTGGGAGCTGCATCTCTGAGGCTCATTACTTCTGCTAAAAAAAAGAGCTATCCAAGAGGCTGAGGGCCTGCTGAGGGACTTGTTTCCCTACCACTGCACTGAACCACTGTCCCAGGGTCACTTCTGCTGTGCTGCGCGGCTTCCCTGCTCCATTGTGCTGATGTTCTTGTACTGTGCTGCATGGGACTCCACTCTACCACACCACACAGTGGGTGCCCCTAGGTATATTGAGCCCACTAGCTTCAGGCTTCTTCGACCCCATGAGCCATGCTGCACCATCACCAGGGGCAGGGATAGGCAGCAGAAGCTGGAGTAGGAAGAGGAGCCTAGAGATTTGGTAGCAACAGCAGGGAAACAATGGTGGGGAGCAACACCCAGACCAGAAGCCTGAGGCCTGCAATTTAGTTCTTCAGGGGCCACTTGCAACCTGAAGGTTGCAAGTTTGATTGTTCTGTGATAAAACATAGTTTTGTCTGATATGAGAGTGTCCCTCCAGAGAGTCACAATCCATAAAGGCAGTCTGGTTTGGAGCAAAGAACATAGGCTTGAGATTCAGATGCTCCTGAGGCTGCCTCTCCCAGGGAATGTTTGAAATTTCAAAGTTTTCACTATTCCGCATTGAGTGAAACCAGAAAGATTTCAGAAGACTTTTATGCAAAGAGAAAAACAAAAAAAGGAGAGAAAGCGCAAGCCCACTCCAGAATAGTCTTGTGATTAGTGTACTCACCTGGTGTAAGGGCATAGGTATTCAGTCCTAGTGCAGCATGCTAAATTGGGGGGTTACTGGAGTGGAAGCCAAAGTCAAGCCAGGTATCCTTCCAAGTCCAGAATATTAAGCTGAACCAGTGGCGACATGTAGGGGGTGCATGTGCACCCCCTGAGAGTGCTGGTGCACCCCCTGACCAGCCATGCTCCCCGCATAGGTGCACTGCAGCTAGTGGTGCCTGTGATGGCTGTGCCAGAGGATGGTCTGGGCCAAAATCACTAATATTGGGAACCTCATGGACTTTGCCAGGCAGGGGTGGACAGATCCTTTTGTATTGGCTTAGCACATGGAGCTGTCCACATTGTGTGGCTGCATCTACAGGAGCGTGGGCATTTGTTTCCCTAGGGACAAGAAGCAGTGGCTACTGTGTGCTACAGTGTGCCACTGCTACTTGCCTTGGGGAATTCCTGTGTCACATACCCTCTGGTGTGCAGTAGGTTACCCCAGGTTGGGTAAGAGAGGCTGGGCCCAGCAACTGTGCTGACCCCAGTAGCCTTACCTGGCATCCTGGAGGCCTGGGAGAGCTGCAGCAGCAGCAATCCTGATGCTTGGAGCCTGGTCGGCAGCCAAACCATGGCTCCAGCTGACCAGGCTCTGGTTTTGGGCAGTGCACACTGCCCTCTTGTGCACTGCCTTGCTTTTTTTTTTGCAGGGTTTTTTTTGACCCCAAGATCTCAACCCCCTTCTCCCCCCTTGCTGCTACCTGAATGTGCAGTGTGTGGTGCTGTAGATAGGTCTGCAGCACCACATACTGCACAGCCGCGCTTCTCTGGCATACCTCACAGCCTGTGTGTCCTACCACTTCCAGAGGTCAAGACCACTGTGCTACCTGCTTCCATAGCCATTAGACATTAGCAGCTGTAAGGGATCTCATGTGATCACTGAGTCCAGCCCCCAACAATTTCATAGACATTAGGGGCTAATGATCCCTTGCCAATCCCCAAGAGGTCCTATGCATGGTTAGCCCCTGCTCACCCGTATTCCCCAGGCCTCCAGAGCTTGTTATGGGGCCCCTACTTGACAGACCCTATGGCACTTCCCACCACACCGTGTCAGCAGACTGAGAGGTATAAAACAGGTCCCCTTCTGACCAGCCCATCACCCACCATCTCTCCATGCTTGTTCTCCTTACCAGCCACCTCCCTGCCCTCACATCCAACCCAGACACCAAGTGGTGGGATGTCTCTGGAGACGGTGATGGTCCCCTGTGGACCAGCATGTATTCCACCCTAATCCTAACAACCATTGGTGACCCAGGTTGGATGCTTCTGCACAGAACCACCCATACAATCATGTCTTTGGACATTTCACTGACTCCCCTGGTACCTGTCCTTTTTGTGAGCAGAGGGAGACCCTGGTGCATGTTTACCTTGACTGAAATTGCCTCCTCTGGAACCTCCTGAGGTTCTGACTGCTGTTCTCTCTGTAGTAAATAGGCCTGTTTCAGACCAGAGATGTGAACTTTACTTTCTCACATCCTGGGTGAGTACCCCAACCACTGGACTATCGGCCGTTTTGGTGAGAGGGAGATGTGATAATCTGTATTTCTCTCTTGTTGGCTCTCATTCTGATCAGAAATTCCAACTTGCTCCTCAGAGACCTTTCCCAATTATAATGATATCCAAACTGATGCTTTGATGTGTTGCCTCAAAAAGGCTCTGTTTAACAAATCAGTATTTTATGATGAAAAAGACTTTATCAGAAAATTTCTAAGTTCTGTTTCTTTTTCTACCACTGACTCATTCTGTGGCCTTTGGCAAGTAACTTGACCTTTCTGTCTTAACTACTTCACTTCTATAAAATGGGGATGATAATACTTCCTAAAGTTGTTCTGTGGATTAATTTGTGTGTGCCTGCCTAGTGATTTGAACTTATAAATAAATATAAAATTGTAAGTATTGTTCAAGTAAAGGAAAAAAAAAACTATAGTTAGGATCAGTGTGGGGGAGCTCATTTTATAATTAAGTTTATACTTATTACTTTTAATTACTTTGCTGTCCACAGATTAAAGGGGTTGATGCAACTTCATTACTATGGAAAATGAAAACTGAGAAATATACTGTATATGCATTTGAGATGATCCATATGTAATATGTGTTTTGACTTTCATTTTGTGTATTTTTTTGGTGGGTTGCTTTGTTAATTTGTTTTGTCCCCCCAAGGGAAAAAAAAACAACACTTGGTTATTTCAGACTTGGGAACTGAGAAGAACCATGCTATCATTTGTGTTTATTTTCCAGACAGCATACTGTGGAGCTGTTACCAGATGACGTCTTAATACTCTTGCAGTTTATGACTCCTACTATTAAGGTTTTGATAGTTTTTCATATTCTCTTTGTGATGCAGCTTACTGATTCACAAGATTTACTAAAGGTTATTGTCCCGGGGGGATGAACCAAGCCCCAGTGTCACGATGGGCCGGGGTGGCAATTGAACACGAAACAGGCGGGATTCTTGGCGATGGAGTACTGAGCGGTTCAGAAGCGTAATGGTTTCTTAAACAACGTGGTTTATTTGACTTACGCTTTTTAGGCGCAGGCACAGTAATTCTTCAGTTACAGTGGTGCGATGGCACGAACAAACAACAGCACAGGGGTCCGTCTGTCCACAGGGTTCTTGAGCCAAGCCCTTGCTATCTAACCCGGAGGCTAGGGGCGGCTGCCTGGCTCAATAGTCCTAGGACTGGTCAACGGCTCATAACAGGATTCAACACACAGTACAATGAACTGTAACTCATTAAGGATAGCCAGATGTGACACCAGTCAGATGGTTGGAGTGGTCGTGGAGATAGCCGGAGTTGAGCCAAAGTGTGCAGAGTTGAGCCAAGCCGTGGTCAAGAATTGAAGCCAAGGTCGGGTAAACGCCAGGTAAGTAGGAAGCTGGAGACAGCGGGAACTGTCGCAGGCTGAAGTCGAAGTCAAAATCAAAACAGTTCATAAACCGGAGAATCGACGTCGTGAATGAACAGTACAATCGAGGGTGAAGACGCAGCAAGACAGCCAGAGTCCTCACAGGAGGAGACCGACAGGCCGGGAAGCCTTACTGAGAGAGATACTGAGACCAGGCACCGTCCTCAGTTCAAGCGGATCTCCTCCCGAGGGAGGGGCTCCTTAACCTTATATAACAATTTGGTGGCCAATTAGAATGTGTCCCTCAAAGAACTTTCTAGCCGAATGACATCATGCTCTTAGCTGACTGAGCATGTGTGAGCCTGAACTCTCTGCTGTTACCACGCAGGCGCAGGGCTGAAAAGTAGGTCAGCCTGACTGACAGCTCTTGGGGTCGCCCAAGGGACACATGCTGGGTGAGTCCAATGGAAAATTCCATGAGCCTGTCTTGCGCATGTCAGTTTTAATTCTCTCTCTCTCACTCTTTTTCTGCATTGGCAGCATACAATCAAAACTTTACTTCAACAGTTATGAATCTGCATGTGACTGTAGGGTTTTGACTATATGACTGAGCCATAAAAATAAAATAAAGTCTGTGTAAATTGCAATATAGCTGTGTTAAAGTATATGAACCTGAAGTATTTCATTGTACATGATGTTTTGTTGCAATTGGAGGCTTTATGTTGTACTTTGCACCAAGACTGAACAGGTAGTTAAGGAAATCCTTACTTCCCATGTGACAGAGCAGATTATAAAGCAATTACCAATGAGCCATTAACATACTTGTGTTTACAATTCCATTTCCAGAAAAATAAAATACTCCAATTTCAGGAACCTGTATAACAGTTAAATACATGATATCTGATCCTTAGCTGTGGTTCAGTAGTGCTTAGGCCAACTGCTGCACTGTGGGAGTCTATGGCAGTTTTGTGACTGATTTTAATGAACATGGGCTCACACCTCTGGTGCAGATGTCACACAGGAACAAAAATGGTTGTAAACCAGTTCTTTCTCCTGATTCTGGTACTGCTGTTTCTGGGTAAAAGAGCAACCTGAAAGCAACTTTAACTTGTGCTGCCTAGCTGCGTATCAAGGATTATTGCCACCTATTAGAGAACTGAGGCAACATAATTACTCTCCCTTTTCTCTGGTGTTGTCTTCTGCATCAGGTGTATGGGCTGGGATGGTATTCTTATACCATCTCTAATGGTTCTCTGCCACCCGAAAATGTTCCTCTGTGGGTGGGATGGGGCAGTGAGGGGGCAGTTCTGCTGTTTCTTATAAAAGCCAGTGTGACAGCGCAAAGCTACCAGCTACTATAATTCAACCTAAGAATTGGCATAGCAGTACAAGACCCTGAAGAATACTGTATCCTGTGTATTTACAGATGAATGAGAAGATAACTTTCCCATACTAGATACTGAACAGAAAACTGATTGGATAGATACAACAGCTGCAGCTGCATGACCTTAACCCTTCCTAACAACTCCTAAGATAAGCATGAGCTGACAACAGATTAGGTTATAAATTCTGTTTATTTATATTCCTATGAAAACAAATAGGTAAAAATAATTCCACTGGGTATAATATATTCTCTAGAAGATGGAAGGCAGGTCTTAACAGACAGGTCTGAGAATACAATTAATTAAGCTGGGCCGTCATGAGCGGCTCACTATTATTAATTACTGTTTCCAGTAGTGTCCACAGTGTGCTAGGCACTTTACAAGCACAACAGATGACACATTTGTCCCAAAGACCTTATAAATGATATTGCCTACTTCCACTTGACTTTATGTTAACAACCTAAAGGTGGCTGGGGGCCTGTTATAGACCTGGAAAAAAAATCCACACCAAACATTGTAATAATTTATTTCTTAGTTATCATATGTTTCTTACTATTACACATGCCCTAAGATCCTTTCCTTGTCAAATCTTATTCCTGACCCCCGTTTTACCGTTTTTTCCCTGCCCAGAAAATTGCCTTTTGGCCTTTCTTGCAAAGGCACATGCCAGAAGAAGGTGTAAGTAAACTGGGCAAAACTAGCTGGAATTATAAAGCTACAAAACTTTTCCATGCTCTCTTGGGACTTCATAAGCCATATTTTTTAAAAAAATGGCTTATAATTAGTTTAGATGCTTGGGATTTTACCCTGTGCCCACTAAAGTCAATGGCAACGTTTCTTCAGGACTTCATCAGAGGCAGCCTCAGCACCTTTCAATACAGAGAGAATGTTTTCAAAATTTTAAAACACTGACTATAGTTATTAAGTTATTAAGAATTTAAATGGAAACTGCCAGTTAACATAGTTCCTTTTAAAGCCAAACATGCCTGTTTGTATATATCCATTACCATGGTGATGACCAGTAATACATAGCGAGTAGTGACAGGCTGGAAAATTGTTCTCTGGGCCTGACTCTTGCAGGTGGTGAGTCTCTCCTGAAGGGGCTGAGTGCCCTCAGTTCCTATTAAATTCAACAGCAACCAGAATGCTCAGCATTTTCTAGGAGGCCCACTGCACACTCATAGATTCATAGATTGTAAAGCCAGAGGGACCTCAGAAGATCATCGGGTCCAGCCCTCTGCACCAAGCAGGAAAGATAACTGGAGTCAGGTGACCCCAGCAAGGTGACTACCCAGTCTCCTCTTGAAGATTTCCAGGGTAGGTGATTGTACCGTCTCTCGAGGGAGCTCATTCAACAGTCTGGACACCCTAGTTGTGAAGTAGTTTTTCCTAAATGTTTTTATACATTGCAGGGGCAGGCCATTGAATTGCTTACAGTTAGGAATAGGACCTGTGAGGAACTGAATAATTGTAATTCCTAATAAAAGCAACCCCATTTGCCCATATGTCTTTACAGCAGTGAGAAATATTGTATTCAAAGGTCCAGTCCTGTGAGGTGGAATATCTTCTTGATTTCCACACAAGCTGTTGTGCTAGAACTATATGGGATTTTTCAAGTTGAGATAACAACTTCTGTGACACCAGAGAATCTCCTGGAATCAATGCTGAGCAATTCCTGCAGAAGAAAGTCAAAGTCTGTGATGGAGAAGTAAAAAACAGGACATGCAGGAAATGTTATTGAACTGCCCTTCAAGAAATGTATTACAATTCTATTTGAAATGGATGCTAAGTAAATGAAGATTCCTCTTTCCCCAACCTGTTAGTTGACTTTGTTATTCATCAAATACTGAGACACATACTGGTATTTGGTGTTCAATTAAGTAAATATGAATGACATTTCTTATTTAGGGGTATATAGTGTATTTGTATACACGCATGCATGCGCACACACTTGCACACATACACGCAGGGTAAATGGTTGCATATGTGCCATGGAAGGACCTCTTTCATTCTACACATGGATAGGGGAGGCTGGATAGCAATTTATCTAAGGGACTACTGCTCATCCAATTAGTTGCAGTGTTATTTAATTCTCCACTTATAGAAACAGTATGAGTTCTTACAGGATATCAATTGTATTTCTTTATATGATATATCCTGGCAGTATCAGGACATTGGCAGTGTCATTGTTCCCCTGCTTTACCTGTGGCTGTTTTGGATGTTCTTATTGTTTTTGGGAATAGGGCCTTGTAGTTATATGACCAGGATTGTTTGTGTAGGTTTAAGAGTAAGTTAAACAAACACTTGTGTAAGATAGTTTAGATAGGGATGATCCTCTCTTGAGCAGCAGTTAGACTAGATGACCTCCTAAGGTCTCTTCCATTCCTACTTTTTATGATTCCATGCTTCTATGAAAACTGAAGCTGTGCAACATTTGTAGGTATGCACTGGCCCTTCTGAGTTTTTAGACGTAAATAACAGAGATAAATTTCTCCCTTTAAATCAGAAGGAATTTGATTTCTTTACATTAGAAATTTGACTTATTGAAGGTAACATTGTACAGAAATTAGGTTACCCTGGAGTTTAACTCTTCTTTTTTTATTGGAGGGAATCACCTCTGCTTTCTTTTCAGCTAAGAACTCTTCTTCTGTCTTTCCCTTCCAACCAATTCCTGAAGCATCATTATTAGGTTTTTAATACTTTTTCCAGGTCAGAACATGGTTCATTGAGGGTGGAGGGTAGTAGAACATGAGCTGTCATTACAGAGCATCTCATTTCTCTCCTATGTCTTCACTTCAGGATGAATATAATAGAACATGGATCTATTATGTACAGCAGCTAAATGAAACTCCATTCTCATAGGTATCAAACAGAGTTCTTTTATGTATCTAATATCATGCTCCCTCTTTAAGAAAAAAAAATCTTATCTATTATTTTCTAATTTCAAAGTTAGTATAGAAATGCAGCAGGAACTAAAAGGAAATGTAAAGACCTGAAAGGGAGAGAACATTGTACAGACTTATATCTCATCTGTAGTAAAGAATGAGAATGGAATTTAGAAATACACGAGGAAGTGTAGGCTTATGGTTGCCCAGGGAACTAAGACAGGACTTTAGTTTTCTGTATACCAGACTGGAGCATGAACTCAGTGAAGTCTTTGGCAACTTTAAATTGTTTAACTATTCCTTTCTGGGGGTGGGAGGTGTAGTGAGACAAGTTATAATTTAAAGTCACTCCTTAATTTAGAAGGAGTTGGCAATTGGGACATGGTCCCCCAATTCTGTAGTTGTTAGTCAGTGGGCACATCTACATGTGATTAATTTGAAGCAATAAACTTCAGTGCTTATTGTTCCAGAGTTTATTGCTCCTGGGCATTCTGTTTGAATATATGCCCAGGACTGCAGTACAATGAACTGGATTGGAGCAGTCCTGGCTGGTAGTGGGCCCAAGGGTCAGCCCGCCAGCCTGGGGTTGCTCCATCCCTGATCAATGTGGGAGTAAAAAACTCCATGGTAGGATACTACTTGTACTTGTAGAACTTATGAGTACTACTGTGCTAGGGAGTTTATTAATATGCTCCAGCCTAATAGCCCTGTACATGTGTGTTGTTTACTCAGAAGCTAATTAGCCAACTCCACAGTAAATGTCTCATGTAGATGTGCCCAGTCAGAGCCAGACAGGGTTTATAGAAGCTGCATATTAATTCACAATTAAATTGTGTTGTTCTCCTCATTCTTACATGCCTGTATTTATTGAATCCAGTGATTACTACAAGGTTTCAGAAGTGGCAAATTATAAAGAACTTGAAAGAATTTGAGTTACAGATTGAAGAAGTTAGAACCTGAGAGCAAGTAGCGCAATGCAGCTACGTGGAAAGACAGCAGCTCTCTAAGTTATCTTCCTGCACAATTATAGTCTCAGGACAATTAGTCATGGACATTTTGCAACCTCTGCCTGCCCTTCAGATGTCAGGTTGCATATCAGAGAACTGGAGGGCATTCAAAAGTTTGAGTGGTACCTAACAGCAACAGGGGCAGAAGAGAAAAATTATGAAGTCAAATCCTCCATCTCTTTTTTGGGGTGGGGAGGGGGAGGCAGGGGGAAGGCAAGGAGGAGGAGTCCTTGCTGTTTATAATACCTTTATCTTTGAAGAAAGCCAAAATATCCAGTTAAGTGTAATACTGTCCAAATTTGAGGGTTACTGAATATCAAAAAAGAATAAGACTCTTTAAAAACTCAGATTTTTTATATGCAAACAAATAACAGAAAAATATAGATCAGTATGTTACTGAACTACAGAGACCAAGTAAAAACCGTGCTTTTGAAAATGTAATAGAATCTTTGTTTAGAGACAGGAACATCTCTGCTTTACAAGAAGGTATGAGAGACAGTTGTCCCTAGAAAAGACTGCTTAAATGCGTAGGGCAGCAAAAACTGGGAAGTCCCAGACTTCAGAGCTTAATGAACCAAAAGGGTTAGAAAGTATGAGGCCAGAAGACACTACATCACAGACTGGAATCTTCCATCAGTAAGGACCATAAAAACAGAGAAAGAGCAAAACTGTCCATGTGCACCAAAGGTACATGCAGATGTTACTTTTAGACTGACTTAACTAAAGTTAAGTTGATTTAAGTGCTGAATTGTACATATGTTTGGGGAGTTTAGAACAGGCAAAAATGGCTGGCCTGATCTAACTTAGTTTACCTACAGAGGCCCAATAAATAGATGAGGCTAACTATGCCCAATTTAACTGAATATGTGTACATATTCAGCATGCAGCCCTGGCCTGGGAAAGACCAACTGCTTGCCCTAGCCCCAGGGCTGTGTTTTTCTGACTTCCCCTGCCCCAACCTGATTGAACCATTTTTAGCCCTCTGACCTCCTCTACTCCATAGGGGTATAGATTGTAGCTGTGTTAGTCTAAGGACATAGGCAGACAAGGTTCTTTGGGTATATCTGATATCTTTTATTAGACCAACTCAGTACCTGTCCCTTGCTTTTCCCCCTGCTGCCTGACCCCCCTCTGCCACCTCTGCCTTCACAGCTTCCTCCCCCACCCCTTGCTATCCCCCTACCACAGCCTCCCCAGAGCAGTGTAGCACATGTGCTGTCTCCTGCTACAATAAGTTTATCTTGCAGACATACACACAAAAGCACAGTGTGTTGAGGATACCCAAGCTATTGGCATAAGCACATAAAACAGAGTTTGCTTTGTTAAGACCAGTCCAGACCACAAGCTTAGACAGGCAAGATTTATTGGAGTGTGATAATACACATGTACAATAAGAATGATCAACATTAAAGTGGTTAAGAAGATGAGATAGGAAGGTCACAGATCTAACCCTCCTTCTAACACTTAGAAAATGTATATGCCAATATTTAGTCATTATTTTTAAGGGTTATGGAACACATAAAATGGAAGTTAAAAATCTTTTCCTGGCAATACTTCACAGTCTTTATTAATTAACATTGTAACATAGTATCAATTCCTCCCAGCCTTGACATAACAAAAAATAGCTATTTTACTCAATAAAATTGCAGGAAGCAAGACAAAATAAGCTTAGTTCATATTGATCAGTCACCCATATATACTCCACTTTCCTGAGCAGGGACCAGAACAGCCACCCCCCTCTGGGCCCCCCTCAGACCCCAGGGGAGGTCCACCTAGGCCAAGGTTAGTGGGGAAATAGTTAGGGAACTTCTGGAGGGACTGACTGTATTCAAATCATCTGGTCTGGATGATCTCCACCCTAGAGTGCTGAGGGAATTAGCTGTGGTCATTGCAGGACCGCTGGCACGGCTGTATGAGCACTCGTGGTACTCTGGTGTGGTGCCAGAAGACTGGAAAAGGGCCAGTGTGGTTCCCATCTTCAAAAAGGGGAGGAAGGAGGACCTGGGGAACTATAGGCCAGTTAGTCTTACCTCAAACCTGGGCAAGCTTTTTGATAGAATTATTCTGGCACATGTCCACGAGGGGCCAGCAGGGGAGATTATGCTTAGGGGCAACCAACAGGGGTTCATTAGAGGCAGGTCTTGTCAAACCAACCTGGTGGCCTTCTATGACCAGATCACCAAATCTTTAGATGCAGGGGTAGCAGTGGACATAGTCTTCCTGGACTTTCGGAAGGCCTTCGACACTGTCTCATTAAGAAACTGGGGGACTGTGGTGTCGACATCTGCACAGTCAATTGGGTCACCAACTGGCTGGAGGGCCACACCCAGAGAGTGGTAGTGGATGGGTCCTTTCGACCTGGAGGGATGTGGGCAGTGGGGTCCCCCAGGGCTCGGTCCTTGGGCCCGCACTGTTCAACATCTTCATCAGTGACTTGGACGAGGGGG
>NW_017729026.1:16487095-16494911 GCF_001723915.1 Gavialis gangeticus | reverse complement strand
CTCTATGCGGCACTGGTCAGGCCACAGCTGGAGTACTGCGTCCAGTTCTGGGCGCCGCACTTCAAGAGGGATGTGGACAACATGGAGAGGGTCCAGAGGAGGGCCACTCGCATGATCGGGGGCAGCAGGGCAGGCCCCACGAGGAGAGGCTACAGGACCTGAACCTGTTCAGCCTCCACAAGAGAAGGCTGAGGGGGATGTAGTGGCCTGTTACAAACTAGTCAGAGGGGACCAGCAGGCACTGGGGAATTCTGTTCCCTCAAGCACTATCAGGAGTGACTAGAAATAATGGTCACAAGCTGGCAGAGGGTAGATTCAGGCTAGACATCAGGAGGTGCTCCTTCAGTGTCAGGGTGGCTAGGATCTGGAACCAACTTCCAAGAGAAGTTGTGTTGGCTCCTACCCTGGGGGCCTTTAAGAGGAGACTAGATGAACACCTTCCTGGGGTCGTTTGACCCCAGTACTCTTTCCTGCCATGGCAGGGGGTTGGACTTGATGATCTGCTCAGGTCCCTTCCAACCCTACAACCCATGAAACTATGAAATGAGCCATTATGCTTAACTGATCCTTCCTATGACAAATTTGGGCAAGTCTCATTTCAACCAATTGAAGAGGAGTGACTGAAAGCTTGTCTAACACCTCATCCAACTGTACAGTTGGTCCAATAAAAAACATCACCCCCCTGCTTCTCCCAGTAAAGGGTAATCATATTATCACTCTGCATATCCATGTGGGCACCAATGCTACTGCCAAGGAAAACCCTGAGCATATCAAAAGTGACTAGAGGACTCTGGGTGCAGGGTTGAGGGTGTCTATGGCTCAGGTTGTGTTCTCATTGATCCATCCAGTCAAGGGAAAGGGCCTGGGCAGGAGCTGGTGCATCCTGCAGCTCAATACCTGGCTGCACAGGTGGTGTCACCAGCAGGGCTTTGGCTTCTTCGACCATGGGATGTTCTTCCAAGAAGAAGGATTACTGGAAAGAGATGGGACCCACCTGATGCAGAGAGGGAAAAGCGTCTTCACAGACAGGCTTGCTAACCTAGTGAGGAGGGTTTTAAACTAGGTTTGCTGGGGGATGGAGACCAAACCCCTGAGGTAAATTGGGAAGTGGGAGATCTGGAGGAACAGCAAGCAGGAGGGGGCAACAGGGGAACCATTCTCATACTTCCTGAGAAATCAGGGGAATCAACTAGTTACTTCAGGTGCCTGTACACAAATGCACAAAGCCTGGTAAACAAGCAGGAAGAATTGGAAGTCCTTGCACAGTTGCAGAACTATGATGTGATTGAAATAACAGAGAGGTGGTGGGATAGCTCGTATGAGTGAAGCACTGTCATGGATGGGTACAGACTGTTCAGGAAGGACAGGCAGGGAAGAAGAAGAGGAGGAGTAGTTGTGTTTTATGTAAAAGAACCATGTGGTTGCTCAGAGATCCAGTATGAAACTAGAGATAGGCCTGTTGAGGGTCTCTGGGTTAGGGTCAGTGGGCAACAATGGTGATGTCATAGCAGGGGTCTGCTACAGACCACCAGACCAGGAGGAAGTGGTGGATGACGCGTTCTTCAAACAGGTAGTGGAAGTTTCCTGATTACAGGCCCTGGTTCTCATGGGGGACTGCAATTACCCTGACATCTTCTTGGAGGGCAATACAGCAGTGCACAGGCAATCCAGGAAGATTTTGGAGAGTCTTTTTAGGGAAATCTTCCTGGTACAAGTGCTGGAGTGGCCAGCTAGGGGCCATGGTCTTCTTGATCTGCTGCTCACACACAGGGAAGAATTGGTGGGGAATGTAATAGTGAATAGCAACTTTGGCAGCAGCAGCTACAAGATGATTGAGTTCAGGATCCTAAGAAAAGGCGGTATGGAGAGCAGCAGAGTAAGGACCCTGGACTTCAGAAAAGCAGACTTTGACTCATTCAGGGAACTCAAGGGCAGGATCCCCTGGGAAGCCAGACTGCAGGGGAAAAGAGTTCAGGAGAGCTGGCTGTACTTTAAAAAAAATCTTACTGAGAGTGCAGGAACAAACTAAATCACAAAAAAGAAGCTTATAAGAAGTGGAAACTTGGACAATAACTATGGAAGGATATCAGAGCATTGCTCAGTCATGCAGGGATGAACTCAGGAAGGCCAAAGCCCAATTGGAGTTGCAGCTAGAAAGGGACATAAAAGATGTCGGTAGCAAGAGGAGGATCAGGGAAAGTGTGGGTCTCTTACTGAATGGGGGAGGCAACCTTGTGACAGAGGATGCAGAAAAAGCTGAAGTGCTCAATGCCTTTTTTGACATAGTCTTCACAGGCAAGGTAAGCTGCCAGACTACAGCACTGGGCAGCACAGTTTGGGGATGAGGTGAGCAGCCCTCAGTGATGAAAGAACAGGTTAGGAGCTGTTTAGAAAAGCTGGACATATACAAGTCTGTGGGATGGGATGCACTTGAGGGTGCTAAGGGAGTTGGCTGATGTGATTGCAGAGCCATTAGCCATCATCTTTGAAAACTCAGTCCTAGATGATTGGATAGTGCCCATATTTAAGAAAGGGAAAAAGGGGGATTCAGGGAACTACAAACCAGTCAGCCACACCTCAGTCCCTGGAAAAATCATGGAGCAGATCCTCAAGAAATCCATTTCTAAGCACTTGGAGAAGGCGATTAGGAACAGCCAGCATAGATTCACCAAGGGCAAGTCATGCCTGACCAACCTGATTACCTTCTATGCAGAGATGACTGGCTCTGTAAATGCGGGGAGACCAGTGGATATGGTGTACCTTGATTTTAGCATGGCTTTTGATATGATCTCCCACAACATTGTCTCAGGCAAGGTAAGGACATTTTGGTTGGAAGAATGGACTGTAAGGTGGATAGAAAACTAGCTGGAGCATTGGGCTCAGAGGGTAGTAATGAATGGCTTGATATCTAGTTGGCAACTGTTATCATGTGGAGTGCCCCAGGGGTCAGTCCTGAGGCCAGTTTTGTTCAATGTCTTCATCAACAACCTGGAAGATGGCATACAGTGCATCCTCAATTTTCCAGATGACACCAAGCTGTGGGGAGTAGTAGATACACTGGAGGGTAGGACTAGGATTCAGAGTGACCTAGACACATTGGATAATTGGGCCAAGAGGAATCTCATGAGGTTCAACAAGTCCTGCACTTCAGACCAAACAATCCCATGCACCAGTACAGGCTGGAGGCTGACTGGTTGGGCAGCAGCTTTTCAGAAAAGGACCTGAGGGGTACAGTGGACAGTAAGCTGAATATGAGCTAGCAACGTATCCTTGTTGTCATGGCTAAAGGCATACTGGGCTGCATTGATAGGTGTGTTGCCAGTAAGTCAAAGGAAGTGGTTATTCCCCTCTATTCAGCACTGGTTAGGCCAAATCTGGAGAACTGTGTTCAGATTTGGGCCCCCCCCCCACAAAGAGAAAGGATGTGGACAAATTGGAGAGAGTCCAGCAGAGGACAAAAATGATAAGGGGTCGGGGGTCATGACTTATTAGGAAAGACTGAGGGAACTGGGCTGATTTAGTCTATAGAAGAGGAAACTGAGGGGACTTAATATCAGCCTTCAATTACCTGAAGCGGGGTTGGAAAGAGGATGGAGCTAGACGGTTCTCAATGGTGCCAGATGACAGAACAAGGAGAAATGGTCTCAAGTTGCAGCAAGGGAAATTTAGGTTAGATATTAGTAAGAATTGTCTCACTAGGAGGGTAGTAAAACACTGGAACAGGTTACCCAGAGAGGTGGTGGAAGCTCCATCCTTGGATGTTTTCAAGACCCAGCTAGACAAAGCCTTGGATGGGATGATCTAGCTGGGGATGGTCCTGCGTTGAGCAGGGTGTTGGACTAGATGACCTCCTGAGGTTTCTTCCTTAACTTTCTTTGAGTCTATGATTCTAGGTGTGTAGCCACACATGGGTGTACATGTACATACACAAGCACTCACATCATTTCATGACACTGTCAGTACAGTTCTCATTGACCCACTGAGTTTACAGTTGTGTGTTTATTTTTATTGCAAGACCCAGGGGCAGAAGAGAGTAAGGACCTCCTCTGGTGACACTGAATTTTTTCCTTATAGGTACTGCTTTATTTCTTTGCTCTTTGAACCCTTGTCAATGAAGCCGACTGCTGTCTCCCTTGTATAAAGCCACTGCTTCCACAACAGACAAGGTTGTAATAGGTTGATTTATCACTGTCAGGAGTATTTTATTTCATTCTACCTAAAATGACTGTTATTAGTAGGGCACTTTGGAGATTACATACATATTTACATGTTCAATATTTGATATTAAGGAAATCATTTGTGGTTTTGCAAGGGAAAATTATTGGGTCGTGGGGCTTTTTTACATCTTATTTTGAATTAAGTGATAGTGAAGCACTCTGTCTCCCCATGTACAGTTATTGCTGCTTGAAAAAGGGAACATTTGCTGCCTCCACTGTAAAGGACCTGTTTTTCATATTGATTCATCATGTTTAGTGGGCCAAATGGAAGATATTATTTTCATGACTAGTAACTCCTATGATTATTTTAAAGTAACACAGTGAAGGGGATGTCAAGGTGCCTTAGGAAGGAGTCTTACAATGTACTTCCATTTCTGCACACTGAACACCCAGTGCTGTCCCTGCCTGTGGTCTGTCCAAGTTACTCAGACCTGCACTGTTCTCTTTAGTATTCAGTGCTCACTTTTCAGTTTTGTATCCCCAAAAGACATTATTCTGATACTGTAGCTCCTTCTCCTATATACAATAAAGCCTTATCTTAATACAGATCTTGATGGAACTCCCTTAATACTTCCCTTTATCTTCAAGTACTGTATATAGAAATATGAATCATACACAAGCCTTTCAACAATAATCCACTAAAGAGTTCAGTTACAAAAAATTCAGCACTACTGTGAGATTGCATCTTATCTGGTCTTCCAATGTAATTTGTGCCCAAACTACACTGTCTGTCTAATTTAGAAGGCAAGTTCTTTGGACAGGGATCAGATGTTCCTATATGAGTTAGATCACACTTTGAAACCAGAGGAAGAAGGAAATCCCTTGTGTGCCCCTTTAGTAATGTAGGCATTGTGACTGTATAAATCCTTATGATTCCAGGCAACCCAGTGATCAGCAGGTCTTCCCAAGAGCTTGCAGTCAAATTATGGCTGTCGCCTTTGCTAGCATGCTAGGTGATGAAAGTGTTCCCCCAGCTTTCTAGTGCCCTAATGCATGTGTGGCAGGGCACTGTTGGTGTCTGCCACTTTAAAGGCTAGGCCAGGGAGAGGGCAGGTGCCTGATGAGAGTGGCCATTTAATGCCCAGCTATCTGGGCTGAAGGGGGGCAGTTTGTGACCAGCTAGCAGGGAAGAAACATCTTCCTGCTGAGCTCTGCTGCTCCAGGAAGACCTAGCAGGTAAGGGCAAGAGCTTATGGGGATGGCTAGGAGGCTCTTGGTCCTGGGCATGAACTAAAACTGCACCCTGCCTGGGATGGGTGGCTGGTGGGGCTCCTGGTGGTGTGGGAGCCCCCAGGAAATGCCAAGCAAGTTACCACCCTGGTGAAAGGTGG
The DNA here is from genome assembly GCF_001723915.1 of Gavialis gangeticus. Taxonomy (NCBI): domain Eukaryota; kingdom Metazoa; phylum Chordata; order Crocodylia; family Gavialidae; genus Gavialis; species Gavialis gangeticus. The sequence goes on along the minus strand of NW_017729026.1, from coordinate 16,489,363 downwards.
GTTGGGGTGCCTTAATAACCCTATCTTCCACAACTTGGTGGGTAACCCTATAGTAGGTGGACCCATGTTAGAGAGTGTGGGCTAGATGCTCAGAAGCCTGACTTGAGGCATCCTTGACTGGTCAATGCTGGGGCCAGGACCAGAAGGGTCAAAAGGGCCAGGGGCCCACCATGAGGGATGCCCAGATCCAAGAGCCTGGGGTTCCAGCTGGCCTTGGAGGTGAGGCCAGGGCCTGTGTGGCCAAGGGTCCTGGGGGGAGGGCCACACCCGAGAGGGGGAAGAGTGCAGAGAGGTAGGCAGTCCAGAATGAGGGTGGAGAAGGCTGCCTGATGAGAAGGAGTCTAGTTGGGGTCCAGACCAGAGTATTATGGAGCCCAGTGTGGGGCCAGAGATGTAAAGAACATAGAGGCCCTCTGCGAGGCATGGGCTGCAGTGTAGGAAAGGTTCAGAGCCATAGATAGTATCCCCTGGCATCCCCTTGCATCCAATTCAGGGTGCAAAAATGGGCAGCCTTCCACCTAATTAACACCATTATTATGTACCATCAAGGCATGGCAGGAGAGAGGTGGGTGTTTAGCCAAGAAACAGGTGGGTGGGCCAACTTCTAACTGGCCCCGGGAAGCCCCACTGTTACAGCATGCAAGAGGGGTACGTGCACTCACTGCTGTACAACAAATAGTTAGCTAACCTTAGCAGAGCTTCCCCTCTTCTTGTCCAAATGTAAGTGAGGAGAGCTGCATAAATGCTTAGAGCTAAGCATATGCTTAAGTATATTGCTCAATAAACACCTTTCAAGACTCAGCTGTGAAGTAGCTGATTGGTGGTCACACAAAAGACAGAATGTCATTTCAGTTAACTGGCATATCCTGGACCTGGGCTTAAGCTCCCACTGGGGAGCTTTCTTGTCTCTATTTTATTTTACTTGCTTGTTATAAAGGTTTGTACTGAATGAAAAAAAATACTTTCTTCTTTTTTTTTTAATTTTTTTTTAACTTTTCCCTCCATCCTATGTCATTGGACCCCTGCTCACCCAGAACTGAATATATTAGCAGCACTCAAAAGATAATTAAAGTTTAGTGAATATTTTCATTGCAGTTTTTCTGTAACAGAGACAGAAACTAGTGCATTATTTGCCATTTAAAACTGAGGGTTCTATACTTTGTGGCTTCTATCATCTGAGTACAGTGCACATGCTAGAAACTTATATTCCTCTATTTCCTTCACATATTTTCTCTGCAACACCCTCACCATTCACTGTATCTCCAGGACTTTCTGCAAACTCACCCTCCATCCACAGAAGTTTAGGACTGGAAGGGACCTTGTGAGATCATCAGGTCCAGCTCCTCTGTTCTGGGCAGGAAAGACTGCTGGGGTCCAGTCTCCTTTTGAAGATCTCCAGGGTAGATACCTGCACCACCGCCACAGGGAGTCTATTCCAGTCTTGTCTCACAAACCATGAAGAAATTTTTCCTTATATCCAGTCTGAAACCTTCTAGGTATTTATGACCATTGCTCCTGGTTTTCCCCTGGGGCACTTTGGTGAATACTTGTTCGCCTAGCTTCTGATGCTCACCCCTGATATATTAGACCCAAGAAGTCATCCTCCCACTTTACTTGGCTTTGGTGAGGCCGCAGCTGGAGTATTGCATCCAATTCTGGGCTCCACACTTTAGAAAGGATGTGGAAAAGCTTGAAAGAGTCCAGAGGAGAGCCACGCACATGATTAGAGGTCAAGAGAACAGGTCTTATGAGGAGAGGCTGAGAGGCATGGGACTCTTCAACCTGGAGAAGTGAAGGCTTAGGAACTGGGAGAATGTCTGTTCACCAGGGCACCCCGAGGGAAGACAAGGTCTAACAGTCACAAACTCCTGGAAGACCATTTTAGACCGGACACAAGGAAAAACTTCTTTACTATCTGAGTCTCCATAGTCTGAAATAGATGCCCTCCAGAAGTGATGCAAGCATCTACTTTGGATACTTTTAAGAAATGCTTGGATGCTTATTTTGCTGGAGTGATCAGACCCCAGCTGACTTCCTATCTCTTTGGTAGGGGGCTGGATCCAATGATCTTGCAAGGTCCCTTTCAGCCCTATTGTGTATGAAATCTATTAAATCTATCTGTAAGATGCTACCAAATTCCCCCACAGTCATCTCTTTTCTAGGCTGAATAGTCCCACATGTGTCAGACTTTCCTCATATGGCTTGCTCTTTAGGCCTCTAATCATACGTGAAGCTCATGGAGGGCTGCTGAGAGGGCCACGTACCTTT
>NW_017729026.1:16479808-16486614 GCF_001723915.1 Gavialis gangeticus | reverse complement strand
CCTCCTCCCCTCAATGGCAGGAGCTTTGCAAGTCTCTCCTGTTCCTTCCACAAAGTTTTTCTCATGACTTCAAGAATGGAAGGAATAGGTAGATGGCTTGAGTCCCCTGCCTGTCTACATCTCTGCCGCCCATCATGGCTCAGGATTTAGAAGAGGCAGTATGTATGAAGGGAAGAAGATATGAAGCATCTGTACATTTTCCCCTACCTTCAGGTTCCCCTGCTGATTAAGAACCCACTGCTCTAAGTATAAGGTAGCTTTTAACATGGGGAATCGGGGAGAGCAGATTATTATTTACAAATAACTCTTCCAATTTTTACCAAAATCATTATGGCTCTGCCCTGTGATGCCTAGAAAATACCATCAAGCTGAGTGAACATACCAATAAGCTCACTTTGCTCTCGCAATTATTTATCTAGTAGCGGGCAAATTCCTTAACTGGACAAAAAAAAATTCTCATTGACTACTTTAATATATTTCACAAAATATTGTGAAATTTGCCCCCTAAACTAGTTGACATGCTTTTTAAGGAGCTATGATCATAACAGAAGGAACACTGCAGTAAGTAGAACTGGATCCCATATATGCTGGAGATGTGATCCATTGCAGGCTTGGTTGTTTTGGTCATGCCCTACTATCCATTCCTTTTGGAAAGATCCTATCACTTGAATTAGCATGGCTTTGAACACAGCACCTTTGGCAATTTATATGTGGTCTTGGGTGCATCCCCAAGAAATTCAGACTAAGTCCTTCCCCAAATTGTACTCATACAGCAGGCCTTATTACAGTAGTAGCATGCAGAACAATATTGCTGCAGTAGAAAAACAGGACATCTCCAAATGGCAAAATCTGGTACAATGAGATGATGCAGTGGGCATCTCTGTTGAGAGGCATGTTTAATGGGCTTAACTATTTCAAATAGTTTGGTGCAATTTGGAAAGATTTTTTTTAAATATTTTGGTATCTAGATTGCTGCTCGTTGCATACCTCTCTTTTCTTCTATCCCTCCCTCTTGCCACCTTCTCCTGTTTTTCTGTTTCCTTGTATTTTGTATTGCTTGTGACAACGGTGTACGTACAGTTGATATATATGTTTTTCTGATTTTTTGCATTATATTTTAAAAAATCAATAGGAAAAAATATTGAATCCCAAATCATATAGCCTAAAGCTGAGTCAAGATTTCATACAATCCCATGTCAACCCTAGGGTAGGTCTGGCTAATTATAAAGATGAAGACCCATTTGTAGATGTCAAATCCTGGCTTGTTTATTATTATTATTATGTACCCCAAAAGCAAGAGTAAGGCACTATTGTGCAAGGTTGGCCCCAAGTAGCTTACAAGCCAAAAATGAAAATAGGAAGAGGCTAGTGCAATCTCAATAAGGTTAGTCTCAGCCTATTTTGAGAATGGCATTAGGCATGGGAGTATTTTATGTTGTTGGTTCAGTTCCCAATCATCAGATCTTAAAAAGAAATTAAGCTGAGATTCTCACATATTTCAAAAGACACCAGGAACTGGGACTTTAGAACAGTACCAGTTATCACAAGACCTATACAAACCCATGAAAGTCGTTAATGCAGGGAAAGAATTAGTAAAGAAAACCTGCACCAGCCAGATCTCAATTGTCATTCTTCTTTGCTATCTAAGCAGAGACCATTGATTTATTAGGTCTAGAGACTGAACTCATTTTCCCTCATAGAACTAGTCCCTCCAAGATGGGAATGGTGTGGGGAAGTTTACACTGGCAGTGCTCTAGCCGCTCTGTTCCACGGGTAGATGACATATATCAGTTTAAGACACCGATTTTCCATAGCGTGGATAATTATCCACTTCAAGGAAGATGTTGGATACTCCATTTCTTGATGTCTTCACATTAAGACTAGATTCTTTCCTGGAAGATGTGTGGATATCTTTAAGTGTGTTATATATAAGTTGTTATGTTTGCTGGGGGATTGTAGGAGGGAACAGCAGGACTGAGGCAAGGTACTATTCTCTGAATAAACTAACTTTATCGTTCTATAAGCTTAACTCCTTGGTCTTTTGAGAACAACACGTGATTCCAAGAGTAGGGTGCAAAGCAGCACACACACAAAAATAGAGCATCTCAGAATTCCAGAGAAGTTAAAGCTGTCCAGCAATGCATCAGAAAACTGGAAGAAATTTAAGCAGAGCTTCACTGTATATATGACAGCCAGTGCAGCTACAGAGAAGGATTCATTCAAGGTGGCTAGTTTCCCATCAAGCAGGTCCTAGAACCTATCAAGTAGTGACACTGGAAGGACAGGTGTTAAGAAGGAACAGACGATACATGCAGCTTGTGTAGGGGAGAAAAGAAGCAGCATCACAACATTTACCAAAGGAAACAGAGCTAACATCTAAGCAACAAGAAACAACAGGGGAGATTGAAGATGACACAGAAAAGTAGAGACATCTGAACAAGGAAACCAAACAAGAACTGAACCAATAAGGATTGAGAATGCAGAGAAACTGAGAAGATCACTTAGAGCTAAAAAGCCAACTCAAAGACCTGTTAAAATGTGCTTTAACTATGGGTTGAATTAAATTGCCAATGTTAGTATTATATGGGATATGTTACGTGTAAAGGGGGAGAGATGTGTGGATACCTTTAAGTGTTATGTACAAGTTGTTACATTTTGCTGGGGGATTGCAGAAGGGAACAGCAGAACTGCAGGCAAGGTACTGCTCTCTGAATAAACAAGCTTTATCATTCTATAAGCTTAGCTCCTTGATCTTTGGAGAACAACACAGAATATTCTCTTTAGTAGGACACAAATTATTAGGCTCAGTACAGGAGTAACTGCATGAAAAGTGATGGTTTGTTTTATACTGGAGGTCAGGCTAATTTAATAGTCCCTAAATAAATATCTGTATGCCTCATTGTCAGTCTGGAGTCTGGCAGAAGGGCAACATTTATTTTAAGAATTTTTTTTTTTGTTCTGAAAATGCATGAAGTAATATAGTAAGAAAAGTAATACATTTGGGGGGCTCTTAAATTAAGGGGTATGACTCTGAATGCATATACAGAGCAGCTCTCCCAGACGAAACACTATCAGTTCAGTTACTTTTCAGAATTGAACTGCCCTTTCAAATCATTAGTTTAATCTTGCATGGCATTAAAGGGGATTGTATATAAAAGAAAGTAATATGTCTGGCACTTTCTGCTACATTCTTGAAAAGACAAGTTTACAATTGAACCAGTCAGTTGAACGCCAATTCTTGGAGCAGATATATGTAAGTGTACAAACTATTCAAGTCACAGTTCTACCACAGTATTAATGAACTTGGTCATGAAAAGTTGATAACTTTTAACTACTCTTATTTGACCTGAATATTGAACAATATTAAATAGGAAAGAATAAATGAGAAATCTCTTTAATTATAATTGAGATTGAAAAGGCTTCATAATTCAGACTTAAAAATCAGGCAAATTGGGATGTTGTTGTCTCCTTTATATATCAGTAGTTGGAATGATGCCATGGGTCAATTACCATATTTTATGGTGTATAAAATGAGTTATTTCCTTTTCTATGGAACATCTTATTTATCCAAATTATGGAAGGAAAAATGCAGTGTCATTGAACTGAGATACTGACACCTAGAACATTACCTCAGGGAACCAATGAGATCTGTGGATCCGGAGAAGGAAAAATAAGGAGATGGGGCATACTTAGCAGCACCTGTCTCCACATGTTGGGTGGCCACAGCCTGGGACTAGAGTCCGTCATATCACTATGGGGCTACCAGTGAATGTGCAATGGGGCTGTAGTGGCCTGCTAGGTGGGGCTGTAGTGGCCTGCCCCTATGTACTCTCTCAGCTGGTGCTAAAGCATTCACCCATCTCTATTGATCTGCCCCTTGCTGTGCTGAGGTCCTTGCTGATGCCCCTGCTTCCTTCCCCCTGTGTGGCCCAAGAAAAGTCACTTCTTGGGAGCAGAACCCTCACACCAACATCTTCATCCCCTCCACTTTCCTTTCACCCTCCGCATCATCTATATCAGTTGCCCTGATTTTATCCTTTTATTTTATTTTTTGACAAGGCAAATGTGTTCCCTGTAAACTAGGTCTTATTTGCTAAGAAATATGGTATTGTAGCAGTGCAGGGGCAGGAGCAGAATTCTGAATTCTAATCAGATATGGATGAAAAGATTTGTTTTTTACTGAATTTTGTCCCATCAGAAAAAAGTAACAGTAGAAAACTGAGAAAACATTGCTTGGTAGCTTGGTATGGTATACTACACTGTAAATAATATTGCTAACAAGGTAAGTTTTTCATTGTAAATTAGCTTTTCCTATTTATTAACATCACATGGTCCTTTCAGAGTATCTTTCATCCAATAATTTCAATGTGCTTTATAATAATAAAGCCACACACACTTTCTCCATGCCTAGGCATACAAGAAGACAAATAACTGTCATCATACAGAAGTGTGCAACCTCTGCAGACCTTCTCTACAGGTACTTAATGGAAGAACCATGTCCCAATTACCAACCTCCTTTTAAATTAGGGAGGGTCTTTAAACTATAACTTTTATTACTACATCTTCCCTCTTAACAATAAATACAAAAATCAGTTAATACCAACATAAACACCCATCTACAGTGGAGAAATTACTAGCATATCACTCTAGACTGAATCTTTACTACTCACCTAACTATTCCCCCTTTTCTGCAGTTATTTTAATAAGTTTCTATGGGTAGAAACAGATGATGCCTTTCATTTCCTTTGTGGCACCATAAACATTTTTATAGTCGCACAAAGCAAAAACAAATAGATGTCCATACTCTTTGTCATGCCATAAATGCCCAAATTTGTGGCGGTGGCAATGGTAGTCATAAATTGTGCTGGTTTATTGAAGCGGATGTCTAATTGTTTATGGTGGGAGAACGTGGGCAACCCTGGAGTCCTTGGGTGCATCTTGGTAAGCAGGGAAACTGACTTTCCCTGCTTACCCAGGTGTGACCCAGAGACCAGGGACATGTCCCAATTTCCCCCGCTTACTGAAATGTAGTCTCATAGAGTCCCAGGACATGAATCTGTAAGCAGGGAAAGCCGGGCATGCACTTCCAAGGTTAGAGGGGCCTTGATTTCCCAGGGTACACAGAACTAGACCCCTCTATCTCTGGGACAAGGGACAGACATTCAAAAAGCCTAAGCCTGAATTGATTCAATCTTTGTACGTTAGTTTAACCTGGCTAGGCTAAATCACTTTGTAACTGCACAGACATCACAGAAATGCAGGCACATGCCTACAGTGGCTCAGTCTACAAGCTGGGGGGCGCTAGAGCAGTCCACCTTTCCCTTACAGCACTGAACTGAGAGGGGGGCGTGGCCAGGCTCAGGCAGGACCTCTGATTAGCCCAGCAGGGAATTGATAACAGTCTTTATCACCCCTAACTCAAGAGCTTATCACCCCATTAAGAAAATAACAGAGGGACATAACCAGCTACCTGTTGAGTCTACCTGCTGATTCAGCATGTGGTCTGCTAGCTAATACACAGGCACCCCTCTGCAAGGCACAGGGGAGGGGGGAATTCCTGCTTAGCATGAAGTGGGGGAGAGCAGCCTGCAGTCCCTGCCAGAGCCGCAGCCAGGGAGCAGAGGAGAGGGGCCATCCCTGCTGTGGAGCATAGAGCCCTGCCCAGTCCAGAGAGCATGTCGGCATGCTGGGAGAGTCTGATTTATCCTAAACCAGCAAGGGGTCTGGGACAGACATTGCATAAACTGGTTTGACCCAGATCAGTTAAGTCTGATACTACATTCAACCAGGTTTATCTCAAACCAGTTTTAGCCGTTTTCAAACTGGTTTATGTGCTTTGAACATCTGTTCTGTTACAGGTTTAAACCAGTTTCTGATCACTTAAACTGGTTTTGTGTAATGTCTGTCCATAGCCTGGGAGAACATCTTGCCTATTGTCCTATATCAAGAGATGGGACAACAGTCAACATGTGTCTCAGAAGAGTTGACCTGCTTCACTGAGTGAAACACATCATGGCACTGCTGATTCACTTAATTTGGCAATGTCTATTTTTAGCCTATGAATCTTTCAGGAGGTTTCACTTTCTTCTCAGACCAAGGAAGTATCAGATATGGTTTCTGATTTGTTGCTATTTGGAAGCTTTTCCTCCACGTCTTAATAGACTTGAGTCTTTGTACTAGGATCCAATTGACTTGCACCTTTGACAGCTGTGATTCTGCACAAAGTTCATTAACTACACATCACTGAGGGTGATACTCCCCCTCTATGCAACTTTGGTCAGGCTGTAGTTGGAGTACTGCATGCAGTACTGGGAGTCGCACTTCAAAAGGGATGTGGCCATCCTGGAGAGAGTTCAGAGGAGGGCCACCCACTTGGTGAGAGGGCAGCAGGACAGGCCCTACAAGGAGAGACTGAGGGACCTGAACCTGTTCAGCCTCAGCAAGAGGAGGCTGAGGGGGGGCCTGGTGGCTGCCTACAAACTCATCAGGGGAGATCAACAGCAAATAGGTAGAACCCTTTTCTCCCCAGCACCACCTGGAGTGATGAGGAACAATGGTAATAAGCTGATGGAGAATAGGTTTAGGTTAGAGATCAGAAGGCAATTTTTTACAGTTAGGGTGGCCAGAATCTGGAACCAACTTCCCAGGGAAGTGGTCCTCGCCCCTACCTGGGGCAAATTCAAGAGGAGGTTGGATGATCACCTGTCTGGGGTCTTGTGAACCCAGCATTCATTCCTGCCTGTGGCAGGGGGTCAGGCTAGATGATCTGTTCAGGTCCCTCCTGACCCTAGCTACTATGAAACTAT
>NW_017729026.1:16472449-16474808 GCF_001723915.1 Gavialis gangeticus | reverse complement strand
GGGTCAGGCTAGATATGTTCAGGTCCCTCCTGACCCTTAGCTACTATGAAACTATTAGGCCAATTTCCTCTTTCTGCATGCTGATATTTGCATTTGTGTTCATAGGCACATTTCTTCCCATAAGGATGTGGTTGCTTCTTGTATTCTGGCACACTTGGCTTCTTCCTAAGAAAATGGTCAAGATTTGGGCCACAATGGTCAAGAGGATCATTAGGACACATGAATGTTGTGTCTTCTTGTATTGCAGGCATATCCTTAACTAGATTCAGTTTCTCACAAGCTGCCAGACATAAAATTAGTGACACCTCTCTCTTGGAATGAGAGTTTGTGTACTTTTTTTTATATTGGATACTAACAGTGCATCTCCCTTCCACTGGTATTCCTGCATAGCCAGTTATTTTGATGTTTGTTGGACTCACTTTTGGTTTCAATTTTAATTTTCTGTATTCATGCTATGGTAATCTGAGCTCCAGTGTCCAATTTAAATGAAATCATTGTTCTCTTCAGTTCCACTGGCAAATACAATCCATCTTATTGATTTTGCTTGATTCTACTATATATATATGGTAGACATAGGATCTGTAGCACCTACCTAAATGGTACCTCTTGTTACACATAAAACAATTTTCCAAAAGCAGCACAATGCCTGGAAATATGCTGCCTTCCACACTCAGGGCATGTACAGATATTCCTGGGGCACAATATATCATCACACAGCTTTAAGCCATGTCATCATAGATCAGGTCCTGCTTGTGCTGGGAGCCACACTGGAAATGCAATCTAGGTTGGGGTCAGGCAAAAGGTGAATGGGATCAGATTGGGGGCTTGCAGGTCCATGGGTGAGGAAGGTTGTCTGTCTGGGAGTAGAAATGTATGCATTTTGCATGTATAGCATCTAATTATTGGGCAGGGGGTTGTCTTAAATTCAGAGTTGTCTTTGATTTGAGTACATTCATAGATTGTAAGGCTGGAAGGAACCTTGGAAGTTCATTGGGTCCAGCTTCCTGCAACAAGCAGGAAAGATAACTGGGGGTCAAGTGACCCCAGCAAGGTGACTGTCTAGTCTCCTCTTGAAGATTTCCATGATAGGTGATTGCACCACTTCTGGAGGGAGCTTATTACATAGTCTGGACACCCTGACTGTGAAGAAGTGTTTCCTAATGTTGATCCTGAATCGATCTTCTAGGAGTTTGTGGCCCTTACTACTAGTTTTCCCCTTGGGTACCCTGATGATAAGATGCTCACTGAGCCCTTGATGTACTCTCCTAGTGTAGCGGTAAGCTGCTACCAGGTCCCCTCTCATCCTTCTTTTCTTCAGGCTGTAGAGTCCCAGATCCCTCAGCCTTTTCTCATATGGTTTGCTGTGTAAGACTCTGATCATACGGATGGCTCTTCTTTGGACTCTCTCAAGCTTGTCCATATCATTGTTAAACTGTAGTGCCCAGAACTGGAAGTAGTACTCCAGCTGTGGTCTCATGGGTGCTGAGGAAAGTGGAAGAATCACCTCCTTGGTTTTGCTGGAGATGCATTGATTGATGCATGCCAGAGTATTATTTGCCCTCCTGGCTACAGCATTGCATTATCGGCTCATATGTATACTGTGGTCTATTATTACCTCCAGGTCCCTTTCATTTGTGGTGCTAGTAAGTCTGGTGCCACCAAGCCTGTAGGTGTGTTGGAGGTTGCTTGTTTTGAGGTGGAGCACTTTACATTTCTCAGTGTTGAATTTCATCAGATTCCAAGCCGCCCAACTTGCTAGCCTGTCTAGGTCCACTTGTATCTGTAGCCTATCTTCAAGTGTGACCATGCTTCCCTATAACTTGATGTCATCCACAAACTTGGCCAGTGAGCCCTTCACCCTCACATCCAAATCATTAATAAAGGTGTTGAAAATTACTGGACCAAGCACTGATCCCTGCAGGACACCACTGCCAGCTTCTCACCAGGATGACATAGATCTATTGACTATGACTCTCTGGGTCCTATCCTGCAGCCAGTTTCTCACCCACCTGCTTGTATTAGAGTTAAGCCCATAATCCTTCAATTTTCTTACAAGGACATCGTGGGATACTAGATCAAAGGCCTTTTGGAAGGCTAGGTATACAATGTCAACCTGCTCTCTAATGTCTAGGTGGAGAGTCACCTGGTCATAGAAGGAGATGAGGTTGGTAAGGCAAGACCTGCCATGCTGGCTGTCATTCAGAATCTTACTTTCTCCTATCAAATTTGCCTGCCTTATGTTGGACAGTGAACATGATGGTTTCATGGTCGCTGTTGCCCAGACTTCCCTCTATATTTAAGTCAGTCACCAGGTCATCTCCTTTAGCCAGGACCAAGTCTACAAGAACATCACCTGTAG
>NW_017729026.1:16472041-16472365 GCF_001723915.1 Gavialis gangeticus | reverse complement strand
GCTGTTGCCCAGACTTCCCTCTATATTTAAGTCAGTCACCAGGTCATCTTCTTTGGCCAGGACCAAGTCTAGCAGAACATCACCTGTAGTTGGCCCAAGAATCTCCTGAGTCAGAAAGAGATCCTTGACTCAGGTCAGGAAGGATCATGACTGATCCAACTTGGCCTAGTGTTACTCCCAGGAGATGTCTGGATAATTAAAATCACCCATGACAACCATGTCACATACATGTGCAGCCTCAGTCAATTCTTGGGTGAACTCCAGATCAAGTTCCTCCCTCTGGTTTGGTCATCTGTAGTATACACCTACAGTTAGGTGTCTCTC
>NW_017729026.1:16471457-16471917 GCF_001723915.1 Gavialis gangeticus | reverse complement strand
CCCCCGCAACTTAACCCAGAGGGTTTCAAGCTGTTCATTTTTGAGAGCTGATGTCGGCCTCTAAGGTGTACTGCTCTTTCATATAGAGAGCAACATCACCACCTTTTTTTCCCACCCAGTCCCTGCTATGCAGGGTGTAGTTTTCTATAGCTATGCTCCAGTCATCTGAGGAGTCCCACCATGTCTCCTTTGCTGAATGACTTTACTGACATGTCAACAAAGGTGAGATGCCCAATACCCAGGAGGCATGGAGAGGAGATAAACATGACAGTGTGGGAGAGCAGGCTGGTGGAAGCATCCTGGCAGCTCCTGGCCAGAGAAGGATCTGGGGACTGAGACAAGTGGAGAAGCTTTTGGGATCTGGAAAGATGAGGGAGAAAATGGTTGAGTATCTTTAGGGGTGCTTAAGGCTATGTTTCCTAGTTTCATAGTAGCTAGGGTCAGGAGGGACCTGAACAAA
>NW_017729026.1:16463758-16471446 GCF_001723915.1 Gavialis gangeticus | reverse complement strand
CCCGCCCCAGCAATCCACCCTCCCGAAAGCATGGGTCGTTCACAAGACCCCAGACAGGTCATCATCTAACCTCCTCTTGAATTTGCTTAAGGTGGGGGCGAGGACCTCTTCCCTGGGAAGTTGGTTCCAGACTTTGGCCACCCTAACTGTAAAAAATTGCCTTCTGATCTCTAACCTAAACCTATTCTCCATCAGCTTATTACCATTGTTCCTCATCACCCCAGGTGGTGCTGGGGAGAAAAGGGCTCTACCTATTTGCTGTTGACCTCCCCTGATGAGTTGGGTCATCAGGGAAGACTACCTGAAGGAATGAAAGATAATGAGTAAATATATTAAACATAATGAATAAATGAGGGAGAGAATGAAGGGGAGTTCAGAAGGGAAGGTGTAAAGTGGAAAGAGAGGATAAAGTGAGCGATATAAGGAGAGGGAGAGAAAAGGAAAACATGAGAAGACAAAAGTACACACACAAATGCAGAAGTGTAAGTGATTTTCTCTTCCTTTGTACAGCTATCTAAATCCTCCCATGCAAGAGCTCCTAACCCTCACCAAACCTATTTATTGTGACTGTGACACTATGAGCATCCTCATTTTTTATTTGAAAATCTGGCCACACTGAGCTATGATAGTTGTTTAGTATCTATACTCAGGATCAAGGGCCCCAAGATAAAAGCTGGCTGTGAGTCTAAGTTGCTGCAATTTGTTTTAGATAAAAGCGCAGGAAGAGAGAGTTAAAAAAAAGAGGGTATAGGAGAGGAAGGACAAGGGCTACTGCATTAAGCTGTGAGTAAGCTGACCATCTGAATTTAACGCCAAACTGTCTAAGTTTGTGATTTCTTTAGGCGTTTTAAAACCAGCTTTGTGTTTGATGAAAGCTGTCAGACTGACAACCACAAAAACTAGCACCCTTGATCCATCTGCAGAATGAATACAAGAGAAGCAGCAGCAAGGCAGGTTGCCCTTTCCTGCCCTAGCCACATCAGATCTTACTGGACGAATGAGAGGGTTAGTTCACATTCCAGGCCACTGACTTGCCTGCTGAGGCTGCCAGCAAAAATCCCAATTGTAAAAGAGGCACGTTCCTTTATCTTTCATGAAAAATAATCAGACCCCATATATTTCCAGAATAGCTGCTGCTTCTCATCTGTTTCATGCTGCCCTGCAACAGTAGGTGTATTGCTCACTGTGTTTCTGAAAACAATGGGATGTGTATTTTACTTAGCCAGTCCCCTAAAGAAATAGAAAGATTAAAGGATGTTTTCTTCTAGTGTTATGCAACTGTTGTTTTTAAGTCTAAGTGTCTTTGTAGTTTGGATTTGAGTGCAATTTACATTAAAGTTTGTTACTGTGGATGTTGGATGTAAACTAAATAGCAATTTGAGTTTGCTAAAACTGCTAAATTCATGAGATAATTAAATGGCCTTCTCTTTTTATAGTTGTAAGTGTTGTCAAATAAGGGAATATTTTGCGAATAAATTTCTGCAGAGTGGGAGAAGGAATTTCCCTACTGCTTTCCTTGTAATTAAAATTTAAAATAAACTATGGACCTGGTGCTCTTGAAAAGATTTTAGGGCTTTATATTTATCTTGACAGGCAGGCATTTGGGTATATCTCTCTAGTTAATGTTAAGAGGAGTTACATACATCAATCATGGCATACTGAAGGGAGGATATATCTTTAATTTGGTGTAGGAATTTAAATGTGTTAGTTGAAAGTGCTGCATAAAATGTGCAATTTGCTACATATTATTTGAAAAAGAAAATAAAATCTGTTTTCCAAGTCATGCATGTGGGTTTTAGCAGCCTCCTATAACATTTTACTATGTTTTGTGGCAAAAAACAATAGACTCAGTAGAGGTGACTTTACTAATCCCATTGTTTATTACTCTCTTGTTTGATTTGCCATTCTCAATAAGTGTCCCAACCATGGATCTGCCTCAGAGTGCACAACAACATTATCCTGATAAAGGTGTATTTGGAAGTTTAGCTTTGACAATATTTGTCCCTGCTAGACTGGAGAGAGAAGCTTCTTTAGGGGAAAACTTCCAATACCACAGAAAGGGAAGATAAGGAACACTCTCTTTTTTCATGACTAGTGAGCAGCACTGTGTGAAACATGTGAAATGAAACCCCAAATGAGACTGGCTGGCTGTCCTGTTGCTGTTGGATCATGGAGGAGTCACAGTTGCAGAGCATACAGTACTCTACACAGTGATTATTCCTAAGCAGTGTCCCCAGGTTGTTCCAACCACCCCATTAAAAATAGGTTGGAGAGGGGGACACAATACATTGTCCTAGAAATGGTCTGTTCCTCACATTTAGCTTAAGGTGATCCATTTTAGAGCTTCCTCACATGAATGGGGTTTTGCTCTACTTCAAGGTAGGTTTGTATATGCTAAGCATGACCTGCTTTGGTTCGAAATTGACATAGATTTTATTTGTGAGCTTCTGAAAAACTTGAACTGACTTTTAGGTAAGCACAGATTGAGTTCTGGTTGAAAAAGGAGTGAAACCCTTTTGAGCTTTGTGGATTTGGCAGAAATTGGCAATTCTGGATGAGTTTTACTCTGTAGGTTGGCCTAATTCAAACCTAAATCTCAGACTGAAATGCTGACAGCTTGAATCCAGGCCAGAAGAAAGGTTTGCATAATTTTCTGCAAACCAAAAGTGCTGAGTTTTCAGCCGCTCTTCTGATAAGCAAATAAGACAGAGAGATTTCCCTGTGAAGTCTATATGTGTGGCTTGGAATTCAAAATGAACTTTTAATGGCAACATACCACAGCTTCTCAGTTTGCATGCAGTAAGGACACTTATTAACATATTTTCTATCAGAAATCTTACCTGAGTGGTTGTTAATGTTTATAATAATAAAAACAACAATGTCTATTAACAACATGAGATATGCATCAATATTGTACTGGCAAGCTGTGTAAGGGTTCAGTGCTTCATTCGTCTGATTGACTCTTTCCTAAGTGGGGTAGATGATACTGCTGATGTTCTGGAAACAAAAATGATTTACTGAATTTACCCAAATCCAAGATGACTTTGCATTTAAGATGACCCGCCCCTCCAATCATTAGATTCTATATATGGAAAATTTGTAAGTTTGTTCTACTTTTCCATGTATAGAATCTAATAATTAGACGGTTGTTTTAAATTCATCCCCACCACTTGTGCAGCAGGGAAAGCAGCAGAAGAGGAGCAGGCAGCTGCGGAGGCAGGCAGCTCCCACTACTTAACCCTGCTACCACTTTTTCCCCCTGCAGCCTGCCCTTCCCTGGTGGTGCCTGCACCCCTGCTTCCTGTCCCATGCTGCCTCTGCCTTTTTTTGCAGCCTCTTTCCCCTGCTTGCTCCCTGCAGCTGTTTCCTCCCTCTGTTACTGTCATGTACAGCTGTAGTTCCATTCCCTGCAAGCTCGGACCCTTGCTTGGCCATGCAGCAGCATCCCAGGGCTGGAGCTGCACTGTTGCTCTGATTGGCTGGGCAGGGGATGGAGCTTGCATGTGTTCCCTGCCTGGAAGGGAAGGATCCTGAGCTGGGCCTGACAGTAAAGGGGGAAGGGTGGAAGGGTGAGGAGGTAGAGGCTGCAGGGGGAAGGTAGGCAGCTGATTGTGGCCCGGACCCAGCCTCAAGGCTTAAGTCAGAGCCAAAGTTGCCACCTGCCCCACCCCCTCTGCTTTGTACTTGAATCCAAGAGAAGCATGTTGAGTAGGGGGAAAAAAACCTCATCTTGGATTTGAGTAAATACGTAAGTTCTAACAAGGAACTATCTGAGGACATTTGGGGAAAATACTGAACATTGAATGAAGCTGAACATGTTATTCCATGAAAATGAATGATCTGGCAAATATATGACTTTTTTCAGCTTAAGCACCATTTGGCCATTCATTTCTGTGAAGGTATTTAGTATTTCCAAGTCATCATTGAATAGTTTGGAGGAAAAATATTCAGTCTGTGAGTTATTTGCAAACGATTCACTACGAATAGTCATGTTGTATAATAGATCACTGCAGCCCTCTAATTTTGTCTCTGGCCTCTAATTAGCTGACTGAAGCTTCTTAAATAATAATTAGCTCCTTACATTGAAGAAAATAAAAATGATGAGTAGTGAATAATAAATGTCATTCACATGTCACTATCCTGGTGTTTAGGTGTTTGTTAAAAAAAAATCATTTCTTAAACATTCAGGTTAATGGAAACCTGTTTGAAGGATTTTTTGAGAAAAAGAGTACAAACCCAGGTCAGGTAGCAGAGTAAGCTATATTTTAGGCTTGGGGTACTTATATGAAAACTAAAAAAGCATAAGATTTATGAAAAAGAAGTTAAGAACCCTACTTTAAGCTCTTATTTGTAAAATTTACATTTCTTAGTATCTCCAAAGAGCCTCATTCTATGAATTAGTAATATATTATCTTGGAAAGATAACTGGAGGGGGGGAAAAGAGTACATCAGCAGAAACATCAAGGGAGTGCAAATTAGATTTAGTATTTTATCTTTCTATACCCCCTTGTTTTTATTATTTGACATTACCCAACTGTGTAACAGTTATGGATAGCTGGCTTTATTTGATGGCAATAAAGAAATATTTCAGATAAATTGGAGCCTGCAAATTATCTATTGTTTTACCTATTTAACTTTATGCATTTTCATGATCGTTAATCTTGTTCCTTTCTAATATTTATCATGTGCACTTATATTTTGCTTAAAATTATTTGGGGGAGAAAGCATGGAGGTATTAGCTGTTTTCATAGTGTCTGACTGGGACCTGTAGGTGCTTACAGCTCTACATTTGATTGTATTTGGTTACTTTTCACAACGGTTAATATTTACAGTTATATATATTGAAATGCATTAAGATACACCTGATCACTTATGTTGGAGTCCCTAGCAACTGTTAGGAAAATAGCCAACAGGTGAAAAATTAACATTCCAGAAGGTGGGTAATGAACTCTGTGTTGCGCTAGATATTAGAAAGATTAATCTGCTGTTCCATTAAAGTAATATATTCTACAATGAATTTCAGTTGCTTCACAGATTAATTAGTTTCAGAAAAGTATATAGCTTGGTCACAGTACCTTAAAGGGTCTTGAAAAAATGGGCATATTACAGTAACAGGAGGCACACATTGAGAATGCTGTAAGCATAAGGAGAATCAGGTAACCTTGGCTTTTGGCACTGTTATACGCAGGGCAGACATTGCCTCTTTAATCTGTACAAGTGAAATAGTTCAAAGTGTTTTAAAGATTGGAAATTGACTTTCTGCAAGTTCTGAGTATAGAAATGCCAGTACTGAAGACTGTGTGTAAAAATAAAAAGATATATTTCGCATTTAGTAAAATAGGTGTGTAATTGTTGCTTATCTAAAGTAAATCCTGATTCCATTAATTATGAGCCTTTTTCACGTAAATATTTTCCAACAGCTTAAAGCCGATGTTTGGGTTCAGAATAAGCTGACTGTTCTTTACCTTGTGTCCAAAGAACAATGCTGTGGGTGCCTGCATGTTGGGTGCCTGCTGTTGCACTGATACCTTCTTCCTTCTGTTCTCATGTCACTTCTTTTCCAATCCCCCAAGAAAACCTAAATACACTGGACTGTATATAAGATCGTAATGGATTGCACGTTTTTTTTTAATCTGTAAAGGGAATATATGATGGTCAAATATAAAGAATTTATCAACATGTGTGAGGTAGTTGCATTACTAAGAGAGGCAAAGGCAAAACTGAATTTTGTAGATCAACCCAACAAATATAAAAAAACCTTTGTGCTGTCATGCCTTTTATCATATACCATTTTTGATACAAAAAGGGTGCATATACATGTGCTAATAATGTGCTATGGGCTTCTTGCATAGTAAGCCTTCCTGGGAGCACAACTACTCATACACCCTGCTGGGAGCAAATCTGTATGAAGCTTCAGGCTCCTTTGGGGTGCTAGCCTGGAGGCTGGCAGGGGGCACAGAGCTAGAGCTGTCCCTCTGGTGGGGAAGCTGCCAGTGAGCCCCCAGTTGGGTGGGGAATCCCCACCAGTGGGACAGCTCCCAGATTGGCCCCTGCTGGGCAGCGATTCTCCACCTAGCTGGGGGGCTCATTGGCAGCTGCCCCACCAGCTGCTGGAGAGCCCCCAGCTGAGCAGAGAAGCTCACAGCTGAGCAGGGAAGCAGAAAGCTCCCCAGTCCTGGTCGTTGTGTAGCACTGGGATGGGGGTGGGGGCAGAGAGTGACACCATACCAGTGATGATTGGATTCTGGGGGTAGCCAGGAGCTGAGCAGTGCCAGGACCATGTCCCCTGCTGGTGTGGCTGACTGGGAGCAGATTCGGTCCCTGTCAGCATCCTTATGGGTAACTACTGCACACTTATTTACAGGTACTAGCTAACTGCACAGTAGGCTAGTTTACCACACAGTAGCTGCTGCACATGGTGATGCTTTACTATGCAGTAGATTAGTCTACTGAACAGTAAAGTTTCTTATGTAGATGCATCCAGTGGGCATGTCTACGCATGCATTTGATCTAGCCTAAGTTTACTTTGGTTTAAGCTACTCTGGTGTAAGCACTTTTGGGCAAGTATCTACACATTCAGAGATAAGGGAGCAGATTTGCTGCTGTTTGCACCAAGTTTCCTGCAGCCCTGCAATAGGCCCCTGCCATCACCAGGGCAGCTCTTGGCTTTGGCTACAGCTGCCAGCACCCTGCCTTGCGGCTGGCCCTGGGGCTGCAGAGCTTGTGAGGCAGGCACTGTCCAGAGCTCTCTAAGCTGCTGGTAGAAATTGCAGCTGGGGAGCTGGGCAAGACAGGCCATAGGGTGCCCAAGGGGCCCTCCCCCAGTGACATGTCACCAAGGATACCAAGCTGAGGCAGGGGCTCAAGCAGGCCACCTGTGGTGGTGTCTACTGCATGGCTGTGGCCTGGGACTTGGGGTGCAAGAATGGCATCAAGTTGCTATGTAAACGTCAAGAACTGGTGGGAATGGCTGGACTGATGATTGTGGTTGGTCATGGTGACCCACTGTGCCCTCAAGGCCTTGGCCTTTATGTGGCACTGCTGTGCCAATTGGTTGTGCCCTTGCTCCTGCATCTGGCCTGACAATGCCTCATAAATATGCACGCTGGAGCAACCACCCCACTCAATCTGGCACTGCACCTCTGCTTCACTCTACAATGCCATGATGTCACCAGTCTCCTCTTTGGTCCAGTTGGGGCCTGGGGTGGAGGACATAGGTGTGGGAATGTCCATGGATGGGGAGGAGGCCATGGTGTGGTCCCGCGCCGGCTCTCTGGGCCCCTGTGCAACTGTCCCTGAGATGTCTGCAGCCTGACTGATCTCAATAGTCCATAGTCCATGCCATATAGGAAGCTACTCCTTAACTTGAGGGGCTCACAAGGAAGCAGCACCAGTCTACTCAGTGGCCAGGTCTACACTAGATGCTACTGCACAGTAGGCCTGTGCAAAGCAGCAAGTATTCACTTCAGATTCAGCCAATTTAGAGGGACAGTGATTTGATTTGGTGATTTGAATTACTGCTCCGATTTGATTCAGCTGATTCAGATTTGGAGATTTGGCACCAATTCAGAGATTTGGGCATAGACTATCATAGGGAATCACTAAAATACCTATAACTTTGTCCTTTTTTTGCAGATTCAGATGAAAACAGCAAGGATGGTAGCCCCTTCTGAGGGAATGGAGTCTGT
>NW_017729026.1:16443409-16458758 GCF_001723915.1 Gavialis gangeticus | reverse complement strand
TTTGGAGATTTGGCACCAATTCAGAGATTTGGGCATAGACTATCATAGGGAATCACTAAAATACCTATAACTTTGTCCTTTTTTTGCAGATTCAGATGAAAACAGCAAGGATGGTAGCCCCTTCTGAGGGAATGGAGTCTGTCAAGTTTCAAGGAGATAGGTGCAGGGGTTTCTGTGAAAGTGCATCTTAAACTATTGAAAGCAAAACCCATATCAAGGGTTAGTGGGATGAATGCAGCAGGGATGGTAGTCCCTCATGAGGGCATGAGAGCTGCCAGATTTCAGGCAGAGTGGTTCAGAGGTGTGTGTGAAAGTGCACATCAAGATTCTGAAAGCAAATAAAAAAAAGCAAAAAGGTGTGGCATGAGGTGGGTGGCACTCACTCCATCTGCATGTGGAGTGTGGTGGTTCACCTTCAGGAACACCAGCTGTGGGAGGTTCACCTTCAGGAACATCAGCTGCTCCACCAGACCAGGATCCAAGGAGGTGTGGTGGAGTGTCACAACATCACCAGCAATGCTGAACATCCTCTTGCTTGGAACACTGGTTGGTGGACAGGGTAGGTGTTCCCGGGCAACTGTGGCTAGATCCTGCTACACATGGCTGCAGGTTGCCCAATAGGTCATTGGGTCACAGTGCAGTGGCTCCACAACCTTGGCAAGATAGGTAGCCACTGAGGCTTCCATGGTACCTGCCTCATGGTGGGGTTTGGTGCCCCTGGATCCCAACATTGAAGGCATGCCCTTGGCCCACATTGGGAGCACCTGTGGTGGAGGAGATTGGCTTGTGGTTGGAGTGCAGGCACAGGAAAGTGGATCCCCCTCTTCCACATCCCCCCACATATGCTCTTCTGCCTCTTTGGCTCTGTTCACCGGCACCTCTGTCCAGTGACTGAAGGTTTTCCTGCTGCAGAGGCTCCCCTTCACCCTCAGGTCACACACGCCTACCAGCATATGGACCATACTGGACCACAATAGATTCAGCTGTTTTTTGATAACCCTCCTTCAGCTGCTTCACCAGTGCCTGCACATCTGGTGAAAGTGGCCTGCCCCAGCCAGGAACATCGATCCCCTGGAACTTCTCCATTTCATTCTCAAGCTCCTTCACTATGGGGATCACTTGGCTAAGGAGGATATTGCCAGTGCTAAGACTCTCGGTGGCCTTGAGGAATGGCTTGAGGACCACCAAGATCTGGGAGATGTTATCCCACTTAGCTCTGTTAAGGGGGCCGCTGATCCCAAGCTCCCCAAGCAAGGCCATCTCATGCATGGCCTTCTGTTGTTCAACCAGCCTTTCCAGCATCATGTATGTGGAGTTCCACTGAGTCTCCACATCCTGCATGATTTTGTGCTGTGGGATTCTCAGCTCTGCCTGTTTGTCCCACAGCAACTTGTCCCCCTTGATGTTCTGGTGGAAGTAGCCTGCCACTTTCCTGCATTTCAAAATGAGCTGACTGGTTGTAATGGCACCATCACCAGGAGCCCCATCCCCCTCCAAGGTGTCCCTGACTATGAGGTGGAACTTGTTTGCCATGAAGTTGGCATCATGCACTGCCTTGACCATATTGGCTCTGTTCAGTGACCATGTACCCATGGGTGAGCTTGCCCTGCCGAATGATCCACTCCTGCACCATGCGGTGCATGGCCACCAGGATCTCCCTTGCCGTGTGGGACTCATCCAGCACCTCCGCTTGAAGGAAAGACCACTGACGCCTTGACTGATTACACCAGTGCCATTTGCAGGAGAGGTAGGCATGATCTCCACCCTGGCTGCTCCAGATGTATGAGGTGAAGTGTAAGGCCACCTGTGGACCTGCCTTGCACAACTTCTCCATCAAGTACTCCCTGCATGCCTCATACAGAGAGGGCACCATTGTCCTGCTAAAGGTGGTGCGTGCGTGCACTTTGTAGGATGGGGCCACAAGCGCCATGAACTGCCTGAACCATGGACGCTCCACTAAGAAGAAGGGCTGGCCATCCAGAGCAAGAATCTCCCCAATGCTCGGGGTGACTTCACTTACCTTCGGAATGCACCTCCCTTTGTCTCCACTTTTCCCCTACTGGTCCAGGGTGGCCTGCCTCTGCTTCTTGGGGATGGAAGCTTTGGATCAAGAGAGGGACTTCTTTTTTGGCATGCTCCCACTGGTGCCAGGCTGAGGAGAAACAAGGGCAAGGCGGTACTGCTTCCTGAGATGCAGTGGCCTTGCCATGGTGGTGAAGTGTTTCATGTCCTTTCCCCAGTTGATCTGCCTTCGGCAGTGCTGGCAGGTAGCATACCTGGGATCATCTGCCACCTCAAAATGATCCCACACTACACTACTCACCTGCTTCTGCTCCTCCTCACCAGGCAGAGGCACAACAACAGGAGGAGCTGAGCCACTGCCCCCACAATCTCCTCTGAAGTGCCTTCCAAAGAAGGAGACCTGCCTCTACGGGAACTTTGAGGGGTGTGGAACACAAACTCAGATTCCCCCTCCTTCCCCAGAATTTCCTTTGCTATGGCCCTCAGCTCCTCTGCTTCCAGTTACAGCTCCTCCTCTGGCACCAGAGGGCTTATGCTGGGAACTGAAATTGGGGTGGAGAATGTCATGCTGCTGCTGGATAGTGGTGGTGGTGTAGGTGCAGGCACTGTTACCACCACCTTGCTCCCACTAGCAGCAGAAGACTCATTGCTGCCAGGAAAGAGGGTGTGTCTATGTTTGGGGGGGGGGAACTTGCAGCTCTCCCTCTGCCTCCTCTCCTTCCCCTGCCAGAAGACCTGGCACCTGCCTTTCTAGCATGCTTCATAATGTTTGGTGTGCTGCAAAATGTGTGTGTATGTGTGTAATGTATGTTGTGCTTTTCTGTACCGTGATGACACACTGTCAGGGAAAAAAAAGATTTCTTTTTGTGGGGGGAAGAATCAAGACAGACTAACAAGAACAAATAAGAGGATGTTGGGGGAAGACTAATTTGAAAGGAATGGATAGGGATACCAATAGGGATTGTAGACAAGGGTAAGTAGGAAAGGATTGGATACAACTTACAAGAAGAGAAACTAGCTAGCAAGAGACTAGCTAGCAAGCCAGAGCCTTTCAGATGCTGCTGCTCCAAGAGAGATACAGCTCATAAAAGGCACAGATCACTTCAGATACAGCTTGATATGTACAGCTATGTACAGGTATGATATGTCCCTCACCCAGAGCACTGTGATTGGAAGGGAACTCAGAGAAGGATCACAGTCACTGGCCGGCTACAGATGTCAATATCAGAGCAGTCTTTCACCCCCCATCTCAGCCTTTTCCATATATGGCAGATCACCTCAGCCCCCTCCCTCTTCTCAGTTTCTGTTTGCTACAAGTCTTCCGAATCCCCAAATCTCTCTGAATCAATTTGGAGGCTTCCGATTCAATTCGGGCCTTTTAATGGGTTTTCCAATTTGATTCAGATTTGGAGATTAGGCCTCTGAATTGGGCCAAATCTCCTCTGACTCAAATCCGCTACTGAAGCTTCACACAGCCCTACTGCACAGACATTACTACATATTTATTTAGTACTTCTATAAACAAATACTAAATAAATGTGCAGTAACCTGAGTTACTGTGCTGGTGAACATCTTTTTTTGTGACACCACTGTGCAGTAGCCTAATACTGTTTCTGCTATGCAACGCTACTGTGCAGTAGTAGCGGGCTACTGTGCAGTCATTGTCCTCTGTAGATATACCCAACATTGCTTATCTCTAAGCTAAACTAAGCCTTCTGCTCTTGTTTCTCATCTGATACTCAGCCTAGCCACCTTAAGCCTGTTACTATAACTCTGTAGTTATAGGCAAGCAATACGTTTATTACATGGCTATCAAAGGGCACATTTTTACTTGACCACTCATGGCTTGTACAGAATCATGAATAGTCTGAATCTCTCAACCTCTTGTACCTTTCCTCCCATCTTATTATTTGTTGATCCTAAAGTTGCAGAAGGGTGGCAACTTATTTTGCTTTCATAACAGTTCCTGCAGTGGTTTGCTACATGCAACTTCCTAAATCCATAAGGGAGGTGCACCAAGTGTACTGTGCTTTGGTGGCAAATACCTGTGGTTCTTCCCTGACAGACACTAGTGTTGGTGGTCCCAATGGCCACTCAGACATATGGGTAAATGAAGGGGTATTTGATTAGCTCTGACAAAAATGGTAATGTTGCAAATAACTTTCAGATCTAGGGCTTAAATAGATGCAAAACAAGGCAAACCTGAGTCCCCAAGGGAGAATGTCTAGTAGAAGGTTAGGGATGCCCTGTCCAGTCTGTGCCAGAGAGAAATAAGTTCTTGCAAAATTTTAGTTTGGGTCAGTTAAAGGCATGCCTCACTGAGGTCCTTCTGCATTGCTTTCCTCACTTGTCTCTCCCGCTGTCACAGCCTCCTTAACTATGGTTTCCACCCTTTGCTGTGACCAACTCTGCACATAGCTTCTCAGCCCTTTATGGTACATTTAGCTTTCCTGAACTACAGCCTCCAGTCTCCATGAAGCAACTGTTTTTGCCTGAGATAGGGGCTTTCCTAAAATATCTGCCTTGACCCCTATTGGCTAGCTGAAAGGGCTTTGTCACCATGTCCATCCTGGAGGCCACGGTGGAAAAGGTTAATGGGGATAGTACTTCCTGCCTAACAAATGAATCACCATTGGCAGCACTGCTCCTCTCACCACAAGAATCATGTGGTGACTCTGTTTGGAGCCCTAGAGATGGGACATCTACAGGAGGCTAGAGAAATACACTGATATCATGGGAGGTTCTTTCTCCTGCGAAACACCCACCTACCCCCTTTATTACACCCTTATGCTTTTGCCCCATCACCCTTTTCAAATCTGGGTCAAGGTTAACACTACTTTGACTGAATGACACTCTAGCTATCTCCAACTTTATCTGGCGTAATGTGTTCAGTTTTGGGCCCCCCACTAAAGAAAGCATATGGACAAATTGGAGAGAGTCCAGTGGAGGGCAATGAAAATGGTGATGGGGCTGGGGCACATGACTTCAGAGAAGAGGCTGAGGGAACTGGGCTTATTTAGTCTGCAGAAGAGACGACTGACAAGGGATTTAACAGCAGCCTTCAGTTACCTGAAGGGTAGTTACATAGAGGATGGAGCTGGACTGTTTTTAGTGGTGGCAGATGACAGAACAAGAAGCAATGGTCTCAAGTTGCAGAAGGGAAGTTTAGGTTAGATATTAGGAAGAATTGTTTCACTAGGAGGGTAGTAAAACATTGGAACAGGTGAGCTAGAGAGGCTGTGGACTTTGTAGGTTTTTAAGACCTTGCTAGACAAAACCTTGGCTGGGATGATATAGGTGGGGATGGTCTGTTTTGGGCAGGGATTTGGACTAGATGATCTCCTGAGGTTCCTCCCAGCCCTAATTTTCTATGGTTCTATGAATATTTATGAGATTAGCAATAAAACAGAGTTAACACCCCACTACTTATAATTAAACAATGGCAATGTTCCTTTAAATTTTTATAGGCATTTTACCAATCCACTTATGTCTAATGTTATAATGTATTAGATCTTGATAGTAATTCACCCAGTAGCTATTGATTCAATTAAGCTATCATATGTGAAACCATGGCTAAACCAGTGCTAGGGTTGAACTCTTCTCTATTGTTTTCTCTTTAGTGTGCCTCCCCAACGACATTTTTTTGTTTGACTGCATACTCTTGTCACAAATTGAGGGCTCAATATAATATAAAGACTAAGAATACAAATTGTATAAAGGGAAACTTTATTCCAGAGGCCCAAGGGGATAATTTGCTTTTCATCTCCTCTTCCTCTTTCAAAATATACAACTGCCAACAAATGGTATGTAAAGGAGACCAGAGCAAACAAACGAGTAAAACTTTGCAATTTATTAACTCAAGCATGAAAATACAGAAAATAAGTAGGGCTCAACTTAGTTGGAAAAGAAGCCTGAACCTATTGCATTAAAACATGGTGTTGCACTAATCTAATGAGTTTTCTAGCAAATGAGGCATGAAACATATTGCCAGAATATCAAGTCAGTAAAATATCCAAATTACTGTATAATGTCATTATATGTTTTATCTTATTGGGGAGCTGGTACAGAATACATTATCTTTAAATTTGCACTACCAGCAAAAAGAGAAAAATGTTATTTTATGAAGTAATTGCCATTCAGATAAGTTGCTAATAACAGCAGATCAAAAGCTGCTGAAATCCCCAAGAAAAATACACATTTACCTTATTTTGAAGATTGCATTAAAAATAATGGTTTGACAAAGGTTTCAGTTCAATGTTATGTTTTCAGACCTTATTTACTCAGTGCTATACCAAAAGTGATCTATAGTATTGCACAGAAAGCACTTGTTTCCAGTACGGATCCAAATAACTGAGGACAGCAATATCCTAGATTGCTGGTACTTATCTAATAATAATAGACTATAATTTGCTTCAAGAACAGGCCAGGAATGAATCTCAATTATTTTGGTGTAACTTTTATTTTTTCTAAAGTTTTATTCAGGCAGGTCAAAACTCTGAGTAAGTAGTGTTTTTGGCCAGAGTAAGTGCCTCAGTAATTTTTTAAAAAAGGAGGCGGGGGCAAAGTAGGAGGGGGACAGATTAATATATATGTTTGTTCCTAGTAGGTCTTGTGGGGCAGGAGTTTGTCAAGAACAGGTTGTCTGTCTAACTCCTCGTCCTTTTTACTACTTCTATATATTGTTTTTCAGCACAAAATGCACATCAGAAGCCTAATGGAGTTGTAGACAAAACAAAATATCTATTATCAGTTACAGTAGTATAATTAATTAAAGCATTCATCCTTGAAGTTAACAGGACAATCTGAAACTTTTCCACACTGTCAAATGTCACTTAGGGCACAGACAAAGTTCTGGCATCACTGGCTATTCTGGGCTGGTCTTCACATATTCTTTGTGTTGCTAAGTCCCATAAGCTTTCACTCTCTAAATACAGTTTGACAGAGGAATTCTCTTGGTCAGCCTCTTTTATATCTTCCCATATCTGCCCAGTGGCAGATCTGCTATAACAGATGGACCTGATTGAAGACTGCAACACTCAGATCTGGAAGACTTCAGGGGCGGAGCCCTAGAGCATATAAAAGGGGCTGTGTGCCCAGCATGAGGAGAACACATCCAGGAGAGAGAAGAGCAGGGCTTAGAAGAGCTGAAGAGAGCTGCTTAGCAGGGCGAAGCAGTAGCGCAGAAGTGCCCTTAAAGACTTCCATCAGTGGGGGAACGGCAGATGGCTCCAGCAGCTAGGCTCTTGGTATGCAGCATGGCATATGGCATCCAGACATTGGGAGCTGCGTGAGACTGTTCACTTCTGGTGTGTGGCCAGAGACACAGTGCACAGGAAGGTGCATGGAGTAGGACCTTTGGAGCACTTGGGTGGCTTAGGTCCTCAAACTCCAGAACGAGGCTGGGAGCTCGATGCAGGAGGCGCTGCACGGAGCGTCCAGGTGTGGACTGAGTCTGGTGTTACACGAGGCAGCCCAGGCCTTCGATTCATAGCAAAAGGTTGAGTCCAGAGAGCCAGATGGTGATTGGTCTACTGAGCCAGCAGACAGGGCCAAGCCAGAGGCCCCAGAAGCCCTGCATAGCGGAGCCCTGTTCCAGGGGATAGCGACCCACCACCCCTAAACCCACTGCAGGTAGGTGAGAGAGCAGCCTGGCACAGAGGACGAGGACCACCCTCCAGGCCTGGGAGCTGTGAGTTGCCCGGAAAAGAGGATTCCCACAGGGAAGGGCAGTCCCCCTGGTTAGTTAAGAGCTCCTGAAAGGGGAGGTCCCATTGAGAGGGCCCCCCTAAAGTTACCAGCTTCTTTATAGAGCTTGGGAAAAGCCCAAGAGCATTGGGGTTTCCCCTCAGGATTGAGTTTATCTTTGGGGTTTATCTGTTTCAGATCAGATACTTACCTGTGACTTACTTGTATCTGGAGCCCTGGTATACGGTTTTATGTCATTTAGCCAGAGGATATTGTTTATGTTACTGGTTTAGATATCTTATAAATATATATTTACATTGTACATATGTTTATATCCATGTTTCTTTCCCTTGTGATAAGTTAATGGAAATAAATGTGTATATAGTTAAGTCCCATGACTGTCCTGGCCTGGTTCTATAGGGACGGAGGGAAACTGAGTGGTCTGTAGTTCCCACCCTACAGCACACCTGCCAGCTAACAATTCCCTTCAGTTGGAGAAGGGGAGTATATACCCAAGTTACTTGAGCTACACAACATTTGAGTAGAAGAGTTCTGATTTGCTTTTTATGTAGAAGCTTTTGCTGAGCTGACCAGATTTCATTAAATTGGAAGGCAGCTGCCTTCCAATTCATGGCATTATATTACATCCTGACTTTTCTCATTGATTTGCATATTTCTGTCAGGGTACATGAATTCATTTACCTTTTGTGCTTCTTTGTCTTCTAAAGCAGTGACTGAGCTGGGAGTGACAAGATAGACTGATCAGGAAAGCAGTAGGGCCTGTTGCTTACAGAATTTAACTGGACTTTAAAAGGAAAGGGTGAGATGGACTGGAGCAGAAGGTAGGTCCTCTACCCTCTGGCTGTATGTTCTGGGAAAGTAACTTTAGTTTTGTGTCATCTTGTGAATTTTGAGTATGTCAGTGAAGTGCCCCCTGAGGAAAAGGCCTGCAAGAAGACTTAGTTGTGATCCTGAAATCTTCCTGGGCTGCTCAGGAAGCCCATTGCCTTACGCTGGGTGTCTCATTAGATTTTTTTATGACTAATCATTTGCTTCATTTTTGTGAGATTGAATAGACTTTCAGTCATTGTTTCAATGCTGGCAGAGCTGTTAAGCATGCAATGCCTACATTATATCCATCTCAATTTTTCGTTATGAAATCAATACCAATGATAAACAAGAGAGGTGAGACAATGGATCCTTGTTTGATAAGTGTCTACATTAAAACATTTGATCAAGTTTGCATTTACTTTACCTGTGCAAAATACATATTGATATAGACCCTTGATGATGTTAATTATTTTTATTAGCATACTATTGCACTACAAGATATTCCTAAGTGAATCATGATGGAGGCTGTCAAATGTTTTCTTAAAAACTATGAAATTTACAATGCATGGTTTTTGCCATTCAGTACTCTTCAAAGTTTATTTTTGGGGTGAAAATCTTGAGGATACATGATCTCCTAGGTCAAAATCTAGCCTGTTCTTCCACTAGCTTTGCTTTACCTTCTTTTATTTTCCTTCAAATGATACTGTAGAAGATTTTGCCTATCACTGACTGGAGTGTAATCCCTCACTGGCTACAGCAGACACTTGGGTCACTTTCCTTTTTTTCCTCAAGTTTGATTTTCAGTTGTGCAACACAAAATATATGGTTATCTCATGTGTATTGTTTGACTTAGGGAGCTGATATAAATCCATTTCCGGAACCTGAATTTTCAGTCCAGTTCATCACTCAGTCTGGCAGTGATGGACAGACTTTTAGGTAAGCACACCACAGAATAAGTCCAAATGATATGACAGTGCCACTTGAGTAATCACCAGCTGCTGTCGTCCTGTGGTGCTGAATCCTACTGCCACTGGGGCATGGCAAAACTGAATAGGCACCTATCCTTACAGCTTCTGTGGGACCCAACCCTTAAGCCAGCCTTGACCTCTGCTTCCTGTCCCCGCCTCATGACTGCCACTCTGATCCCCCTTAGTCCACTGCTTTTCCTATCCCCACCTCCTTCCTGACTGCCACTGATCTATACCCCATCCCTGAGGGCTACCCAACTCCTGTTGCCAGAACCCGGGGCTTGTGGGCCAAACACATCAGCTGACCTTGCCACTTGTTGCATGTGTGTTGTGAGTTGTCCATTACTAGTTTAGAGAATTCCAAGTTATTCTGTGACTCATGTTCCACTAATTATGTATGCTGATACCAGACACCATTCTTCCCAGCCTACAATATTTTAATTTTGAATTAGAACAAAAGGTGTTCACACATTGCTTGCTCCAGGGTTGTTAGCCACAAAGTCCCCCATTACTAAGCAAAAGTAACACTTGGGACTATTGTCAGCCAAAGTCTGTAAGTAACTGTAGGACTGATCTTTGATCTCGTCTGTATAGCTGATGGTTGATGCATAATACTGTGTAGCTGTCATTTTCATGTATCATGTTAAAAAGGAACTCTGAGCAGTTGACTGTTAATTAACTTCTACTGTAAGTGGTTTTTTCCTGCATTGGAAGTCACGAAATGCTACCCCCTCAGTTATTTTTGCCCCCCAAATATTTTATTTTTATTTGTGAATTGCTTCTTGTCAGATTCTGGCCATTGATATTTATTTATTCCAAAGATTTTTGAGGCTGTATTTGCCCATTTCTTTAATCACCTCTGCTGGTTTTGTTGTTGCAGCCATTGTTTTGGAGTTCCAGAAAACTACTTCCCAAATTTGTTTACTCTTACTTTTAGTAAAGAACTTGTGAGAACCTTGGCTTCATGAAGGCTTTCAGATTTGTCCTTCCTGTTGAGACAGAGTCCATCACTTTGACATGCATTTGCTGAAATGTCTAACTTGTATTTCAGTAACCTTACAGTTTTTCTGAGGATAGGCTGTTGGCCTACTGCT
The DNA here is from genome assembly GCF_001723915.1 of Gavialis gangeticus. NCBI lineage: Eukaryota > Metazoa > Chordata > Crocodylia > Gavialidae > Gavialis > Gavialis gangeticus. Next base: position 16,448,158 of record NW_017729026.1, on the reverse strand, counting down.
CAGCTTCTATTCTGGAAGGTGAAGAGACTGCTTTTTTGCCTGGCATCACAGATCAAGCACCTTTTAGGGGAAGCTGCACCTTGGGACTCCCAAAAGCAAGCCTTATTCAATTTCTCTCTCCTATAGGATCCCCTGAAGTCAGCTCTGGTGCCCCCCTCTTCCCCCCCGCCCTTTGCCCCAGAAAGCTCCTTAGTTTTGGTCAGCTTCTGGGAAAGGGAGGGGTATTACTTTCTTCAAAGGTGGCAATATCAAAGTGATGGCATCCCAAACAGCATAGCAGATTGCTCATCTCCAAACAAACAGGCTTTATTGTGCATCACAGTTTTCCTGGTCCTCACTTGGACCCCTGTTTACTCTTAATTGTTCCTTGGTTTTCAGCTCACTGTCCTCTCTGGGATTACCCTTTCTCTCTCCAGCTCTCTCAGAATCTCACCATCCTTCTGCCCCATCAGGTTAACAAAAGTCACAAGATTATAGTATGGACTCAGGCATTAAAACTCATCCAGTCAAATGAAACTTAAAGATACGTTGAACAAATCAGGGAGTAGTCTCTGCAGACTGCCATGTCCCATGGGGTCAAGAGGGAACCTAGATGTCCTACTTGTGAAACTATTTACAGCAACTATTTACATAAACACATACACACAATGTGCCCCCAAAGGGGTTCCCTACCAAAGTTCAGGCAGGGGCTGGGGTGGTGCTGGCACTCAGGCTGACAGCCCAGAGATCACAAGTTTGAGGCCACAGCAGAAGCACTCATAGCACAGCCCTGTCAGATTCCAATGAAACTGTGAACTCTGCTGAATATCTTGTCACACAAGGACACCAGAAAAGAAAGCATCAACACTCAGGCTATAAATCAGCCCACTTAGCTTCTTTCATTACACTTGGTCCCTGCTCTGTGATCTGTCTAGCTTGGGTGACCCTAGCTGAGGCATAGCTCTCAGTGTCATAGAGCACAGAAGCCTTCTCATTGTGTCAAACAGCTGATAGTTTAGGAATTTGATGTGCTAGCATGAAGAATATATGCAGGGTTAATATTGAGAAAAAGAAATACTTTTTATCAGTTTAACAGCTGAGTTGGCCTATTTGTGGTGCTAACCCATGCTGCTGAGGGATTAAAAAACTAAAGGTTGTAAGCCAGGTAGTAAACAAGCAAATTACAGGGAAACGGGGCATACATAGAATCACAGAATCATAAAAAATTAGGGTTGGAAGGGACCTCAGAGGGTCATCACGTGCAACCCCCTGCTCAAAGCAGGGCCATCCCCAGCTAGTTCATCCCAATCAAGGCTTTGTCTAGCCATGTCTTAACCTCCAAGGATGGAGAGCGCGCAGCCTCTCAGGGTAACCAGTTCCAGTGTTTTACTACCTTCCTTATGAGAGAGGTTTTCCTAATACCTAACTTAAATTTCCCCTGCTGCAACTTGAGGCCATTAATTCTTGTTTGGTCATGTGCCACTACTGAAAACAGTCTAGCTCCATCTTTCATACTATCCTTCTGGTAGTTGAAAATTGCCCCCTCGGTCTTCTCTTCTCTAAAAAAGCCCAGTTCCCTCAGCCTTTCCCCAGAAATCATGTGCTCCAACCCCCTAACCATTTTCATTGCCCTCCACTGGACTGTCTCCAATTTGTCCACATCCTTTCTGTAGTGGGGGGCCCAAAACTGGACACAGTACTCCAGATGTGGTCTCACTAGTGCTGAATAGAGAGGAATAATCACTTCCCTCAATCTCCTTGCGACTCCTACCAATGCAGCCCAGTATGTCATTAGCCTTCTCGTCAACAAGGGCACGCGGCTGGCTCATATTCAATTCACTGTCCACTGTAACCTTCAGGTCCTTTTCTGCAAAGCTGCTGCCCAGCTAGTCAGCTCCCAGCCATAACTGGTGCATGGGATTGTTCTGTCCTAAGTGCAGGACTTTACACTTGTTCTTACCGAACCTCATGAGATTTCTTTTGGTCCAGTCCTCCAATTTGTCTGTGTACCTCTGAATCCTATCCCTACCCTCCATTCATACAAATAAATGAATTAATAATATTATCTACCTATACATTATAGGTGGGGTAAATCAGCTAAACTCATTTCTTGAGGGGGGAGGGGATTTAATAATCAGGTGCACAAAATCGTGAAGGCAGTTTTAAGAAAACCCCAGTATTGCTGTACTAATATACTACTAGCACATTAGCAATGGACAGCATTTCATGTGCTGCTGAAACACATTTTGTTCCAAAATTGTTGAAGTATTTTAGTTGGTGTATTTTAAACTTCTATGAATTATGCACTTGAAAAGCTGCAGGAAGTGTTCTGAGTATCGTGCAAGTTTTCTACAGTGACCTCGTTTTCACATAGGTTTCTTTTCCATTGTCTTGCACAGTATTCTACTCTATAAGCTTACATGCTCATTATTTATCACTGTGGGAATGTAGTTTAATGGATAAAGCAGGGCCCTGGGATTCACAACTTCTTATAAAACAGGATAACAGAAATATTGGAATTGCAGGAATGGATCAAACTGGTGGTCCTTTTAGTCTAATATATTGTCTGAAAGTGGTTGAAATGATCTGCTTCAGGATAAGACCTCCACCCCCCTGCATTAGATGGTTATAGAATAATTTGCCCACCCAGTTAATTTCTTTATAACTTCCATTAGAGATTGGCTCAAAGCACTTGTAATATTCACAAGGATGTCCTGTAACACCTGAATGTGTAAAGAGGGGATCTTCAAGAAGCAGTCTGGACTGAGCAATGAGACAGAAGCATGAAGCTAAACAGCAGGTGGTAATTCAGTGCACAGTTGATTGCTGCTGGCTAGTCACCTGCTGGGGTAGATGGGACTGCTTAACTTTATATGAAGAAAGATGGGAAAGAGTTCAGAGTGGAAGAAAATAGTCTGCTTTGCCTTAGGCTACTTCTCTCTAAAGCTTGATTAGTTTTTGTAAAGTACTTTGAATAGCACTGCTCTGTATTAGTGCATAGGATTATTTGCTTCTATTTTCAATGGGATATTAAAAAAAGGTCACTGTCCCTTTATTTTACCAGTGGGCCTCAAACCAAAGCTACTGTTTCAAACACACTCAAAAACTGTGGGCTAGTTTGGCTTAGCAGTCCAGCCTGATTATATACATTTCTCATAGCTTCCAGAAACTCCATGAAGTACATTTTTTTTACATCAAGAACTAGCAGAGACATACACTTAAATGAAGTCCAGAAAACCAGTTTCACTGCAGTTGAACACTTGGTCTTTTTTCAAGGTCAGTTCCATTACCGACATTTTAGTTTAATTCAGGATAGACTGTTTCCCACCAAAAAAACCACATTTCATAATTAAATCACCAGCAGAAACAGCAGTGGTCTGGGTATATTTGGCAAAGAGTATTGACCTGGATCTCTTGCTGCAACATCATGCATGTATATGAAGTACAGCAACATGAGTTCTTTGTCTCTGAACACTGTACAATCAATATTCTATTACTGTGGGGCTGGTCCTGCTGCATTGTAGCTCAATTAGTATGTAAGAGTCAGGAATGCAAGGATGGTAAGCATTCTAATTTTTTTTTATATAAAACATAAATGCAAGTTTTTTCTTTTATCTTTAACAGCCCAGTATTTCAACCCCCTTTTCCATTATAGCATTTCTTACTTACATTTCAGTAAGTAGGATATTGAGAAAACAGTTTGTTTCTTGTAGATTCGTCTTTAATGAATAGTAATTTTATTTAAGCATCATCTTCTTTTTAACTGTGCTTTTCTGGTTGCAAAGTAAGCAAACTATATCTTTGCAACATACAAATAGATACAGTATTTTCCTCTTTTTTCCCTGGTAACTATAGTATAGCCCAGTCTTTTGTCTTGCATAGAAGATCCTTTTAGGTAAAGAAAAATCAACAATCACAGAGCTGTTTTTTCTTTTTTTTTCCTAAGGAAACAGACCTTGCTATTTTAGGCAAAATAAAGATCTTGCTGGCAAAAGGCAAGATCACTTCATTAAAACACATAAAGTTCTTGGGCTGCTTATTCAAAACAAGGCTTTCACCACAAAATTGTTAACCAAAAGCATATGTTATTGGAATAATTCCTTAAGGCTAGGGACAGAAGTTACACATAAACTGGTATAAGTGATTGGAAACTGGTTTGAACCCATAACAGAATTCTGTTCTGTTCTGGTCAGTGCACATAAACCAGTTTCCGAATGGCCGAACCTGATTGAAGATAAACCAGGATGGATGTAGTATCAGACTGAACTGATTTAAATTAAACCAGTCTATGGAATTTCTGTCCCAGATCTCCTCCAGACTCAGGTTGTCCCAGTCCCCCACCATCCCAGGATGCATTGGGGACCTCTGCTAACCCACCTTGCAGGGCAGGCGGGCTAGCCTTGACTGTGCTACCAGCTTTGGTTGAGCCGGGGCTGGCTCTGCCCCATGGCTGTCACAGAGCTGAGGCAGCAATGCCTCTGCTCCTCAGCTTGGTCCTGCCTGTGCCTGTCAGATCTGTGTGGCAGCTAGGGCTAGGGAGGCAGGGGAACAGATCCCCCGAACCCTGGTCCCCAAACCCTTGTCTGTGCGGGCTGCTCCCCATCACAGCACAGGCCAGAGCAAGTCACTGACCTGCTGTGGGGAGGGTGGCTGGGCTGTGTGAGAGGGTGTGGATGTGGGGGTCTGTGTGTATGGCAGTGAGGGGGGTGTGGGTACATGTGTATGGTTGGATGTGCATGTGGGACTCACCCTATGAACACACACACACAC
>NW_017729026.1:16437988-16443311 GCF_001723915.1 Gavialis gangeticus | reverse complement strand
ACACACACACACACACACACACACACACACACACACACACACACACACACTGTGTGCCTGCCTCATTGCTCTCTCTCTCTCTTTCCCCCCCTCATTGCATGTGCACACACATCCATGCATGCACATATGCACCTCCCCCTCCCCGGCCCTGGGGTACCTGTTTCTGTGGTCCAGCGATGCAGCTGGGGGCCATGTGGTGCTGGAGCAGCTGTGTGCAGGGAAAGCTACCACAGGCAGACACTTCTGGGTGGGGATGGGAGGGTGTTATGGGTGGGGCTGGGCTGGCCTTTCTCCCCTTTGGCTCACCTGCCGTGCCTTGATGTGATTATGTCTTTATAAAAAGGGAGGCTGCCCCAGGGCTTCCCAATTGAGATCTCATACTCAGCACAGGTGTCATTCCTTATTGCCTTGAGGGCTAATTATCTGGCCTCCTCATCTCCCCTTTTAGCCATGCCCAAGCCTTGCAGATGTTATGATTCACTCCCTAGCTCAAGCCGGCATTCTCTGCCCCTCCTGGGGTTAAGTCTCCATCTCTCCTTACCCATACCCAGGCACTTCACCTATCTTGGTCACTCCTGGGTGTGGCCCTGGGTCCCTGACCCTGTTTCCACATCTCAGAGGCACTTGGCCTCTGGTCCTGTATCCACCTTTCTCTGGGATGCAGATCCCTGCCCCTATCAGTCTCTGGCTATGGCCCTCCTCAGCCTTTGACACCTATCCCTGGGCCCTTGCCCTGCTTCTAGGCCAGTTGATATCTCTGGGCTCCTTGGCCCCGGCATTCTCCAGCTGTGGCCCCTCCTCGATGTTTGGCCCCCATTCCTGAGCCCTGGTCCTGCTCCTAGGGCAGTTGAGACCTCCCAGGATATAGGCTCCCTGGCCCTGCTTATCCTCACCCCTCCTGGGCTATGGGTCCCTGAACCTGGTTCTCACCTCTCCTGCAGTCTGGGTCCTTGACCCTGCTTGCTCTTATCATTCTGCAGCTGTGGCTCTGCTCCTCAGTCTTGGCCCCTATCCCGCAGGCCCTGGCCCTATTCCTGGGCCAGTTGAGACTTCTACTGGCCCTACAGTCTCAATCCCTAAAGCACTGTATGAGGACGAGTCTAAGAGAGATGAACAGAACATGCAAGGAGACCTTGCCGAAACCATGTCTGACAGCTGTAGATGGGTCAGTTAGAGACTGCCAAAGGACAGTCTCATAATAGACTTGCCTGCAGGAACACCATGACGGACATTGGAGTGGTGCATGATGTTGCCACACTGATTTAAAAGCTCCTGCTCCTTCCAGCTCCCGGGACACACAGTAGATGATGACAGAGAGCTGCAACACACCAGCAGTATAAAAGAAGATGCAGCCATGAGCAGAGGAGAGGAGAAATTCAGGAAGCAGAGCCCGGCTCTGGGAAGTTTTGTTAGCCTCTGAAGGATTCCTAAGGAGGGAAGACAAAAGGATTAAAGTTGTTAGCCCCACCAGACCTGGGGAGCCAGCAGACCTGGGTAGGGATATTCAGGACTGTCCTCATCTATAAAAGGGGAAGCCCTGGACAAGCTGAGTATCAGAGTCTGAGGGATTCAGTCTGTCTGACAGGACTGCATGTGCAGGTTCACCTTCAGTTTCACTTCATTAGTGAGCACCCCAAGGGGGGCAGGCTTCTTTTGTTTCCTTGCTTGCAAGGATGGCATAGAGTGCGAAGCTTCCATATTGGCTTACATTTATTTTCTGGATGTTGACTGGGGGCTTTCTGGAGGACCAGGAGAATTGGAGCACCCCAGACCCTGAGAAGAATTTTGGCCAGGGGTATTGGGGACCACTTTAGAGACTTAGCTGGTGGGGATTCAGGAAACGAGGGATCCCACACTTCTACCTTGGAAGTATATTTTTGTTTACATTGTTTCTTTTCTTCAACAATATTGCCTTTCATAGATTTCACAGATTTCACAGACATTAGAGCTGGAAGGGACCTCACAAGGGCAGGCAATCAGCAGGGTCAAATGATACCAGCAAGATAGGCATCCAACTGTTTCTTAAAGGAATCCAGAGTAGGTGCCTGCAGCACCTCTGGGGGGAGTCTTTTCCAGGCCCTGGGGACTTGGACAGTAAAAAAAGTTTTTCCTTATGTCCAGCAAAAATGGTCTTTCAAGAGTTTGTGACCATTGGAACTAGTCTTCCCATGGAGTACCCTGGTGAACAGACATTCTCCCAGTTCCTGGTGTATACCTCTTATATACTTCTAGGCTGTCACCAAGTCACTCCTGAGCCTACGCTTTTGAGCCTATGTCGCTCAGCCTTTCCTCATAAGGCCTGCTCTCTTGTCCTCTAATCATTCATGTGGATCTCCTCTGGACTCTCTGAAGCTGGAGTATTGTGTCCAGTTCTGTGCGCCCCATTTCAAGAGGGATGTGGACAACATGGAGAGGGTCCAGAGGAGGGCCACCCGCATGATCTGGGGACAACAGGGCAGACCCTACAGTGAGAGACTGCGGGACCTGAACCTATTCAGCCTCCACAAGAGAAGGCTGAGGGGGGACCTGGTGACTGTCTATAAACTCACTGGGGGGACCAGAAGGGTTTGGGGGAGATGCTGTTTCCCCTAGCGCCCGCTGGCATAACAAGGAGTAATGGGCACAAGTTGATGGAGAGGAGGTATAGATTGGACATCCGCAAAAACTACTTCACAGTTAGGGCGGCTAGGAGCTGGAACCAACTTCCAAGGGAAGTGGTGCTGGCCCCTACCCTGGGGGTCTTTAAGAAGAGGCTGGATGCCTACCTGGCTGGACTCATTTGAGTCCCGTTTCTTGTTTTGGGGTTTTGTTGTTCTCCCGCCCTGGCGGGGGGTCGGGCTAGAAGATCTACTAGGTCCCTTCCGACCCTAAATCTATGAAACTATGAAACTATAAGCTTCTCCAAATCCTTTCTGAATTGTGGAGCCCAGAACTGGACACAGTATGCTAGCTGTGGTCTCACCAAGGCTGAGTAAAGTGGGAGGATGACTTCCCGGGTCTTGTTTGATATGCATTGGAAGATGCAGGCCAGAATTTTGTTTGCTTTGCCAGCTGCGACATTGCATTGGTGGCTCATGTTCATCTTGTGATCAATCATGAGTCATGATCCCCAAGTCTTTTTCTGATGTGGTGCTAGGTAGCGTAGCATTGCCAAGCCTTTAAGTGTGTGTGGTTTCTTTCTCCCAAGGTGGAGCACCTTGCATTTCTTGTCATTGAATGCCATCAGGGTTTGATCTGTCCAACTTGTAAGCCTGGATTGCCAGCCTATCCTCTAGGGTGGCTGCACTTCCCCATACTTTGGTGTTGTCAGCAAAGTTAGCCAGTCTGCTTATAACACCCCAGTCCAGATTATTTATAAACACATTGAAGAGTACAGGTCTGAGAACGGAGCCCTGGGGGATGCAACTGGTTACAATGCACTACATTGATTTGGTTCCATCAACTGTCACTCTCTGGGTCCATCTACAGAGCCAGTTCCCCAGCCATCAGACCGTGAAATTGTCTAGGCTGTAATCCTCCCATTTTTCCATTAGGACATCATGGAACATCAGGTTTTGTTGACGTCCAAGAATATGATATCCTCCTCTTCTCCTTTGTCTAGGTGATGTGTCACCTGGTCATAGAAGGAAATCAGGTTGGTCAACTCACCATGAAGCCATGTTGGCTGTCTCTCAGAATATTACCTTCTGCTAGGATGTTGGTAATGGTTCCCTTGATGATTTTTTCCAGGATTTTTTGAGGGATTGAGTTCAAGCTAATTGGCTTGTAGTTCCCTGGATCTTCCCTTCTCCGTCTTGAAGATAGGCACCACACTGGCCCTCTTCCAATCATCAGGCACCTCACCTGAGCTCCATGAGCTCTTGAATATCCTTGACATAGGCTGTGCAATATTGTCAGCTAGTTCCTTTAGCACGTGTGGGTGCATTTCATCTGGGCCAGCTGGGGAAGCCCCCCAGATCCCTCTTAGCTGAGCCAGAAGGGCGCCGTGCTCCTGAGCTGCGCCACACGAACAGAGCGCACAAACAGGGGGAGGGCTAGGGGGGACTGTCCCCCCAAGCTAGGGAGCACCCCCAGGGTTAACCCTTGGGGAGCAGGCTCCAGAGGCACTGGATCCCCCCAGCGGGGGAGCGTAGGGGGCGGGATTGCCAGCAGTGCCTGATTGGCTGTTGGGGCAGTGGTGGGAAATTCAAACCATGGCCTTTAAAAGCCACAGTTTGACATAGCCCCCCAGCACTTGGGAGCCAGGAGCAGCAGGGAGAGGAGGGATCCAGACACACGTGTGTCCCACACACACGTGTGCCCCCTTACCAGACCATCAGCTGATCCCCCTAAGGTAAATGGGCAGAGGGACTGGACACAGCTGAGCCAGATCAGGAGGGGAAGCCCCCCCGGATCTCTCTTAGCTGAGCTGGTAGGGAGCCGTGCTCCCGAGCTGCACGAACAGAGTGTGCTGGCATTTGCATCGGCGTTTGCGCTGGCGGGAGAGCAGGAAGGGCCAGGAGGGAGACTCCTACTAGGGCAGGGCGAAGGCCCTGCACTAAGCTAAATAAAAGCAGCAACTCTTATGATGGTGTTGACGCGGAGTGCTGCCAGGGCCCCTGCCCGGGCGGAGCAGCCTACCTGGGACTTGTCTGAGGCCTCCACCCAGACAGAGCCCATGGGGGAGCTGGTGTTCCCCCACCCTCTGGCCTGTGGGGGTTGCCCAGCAAGGCCTGGGGGGAGCAGGGATTGGGGACTCCCACACCTGTCCCACAGGTGCCCGCCTTAGGGCCCTGGAGGTGCAGGTGAGGGAGCTCCAGGAGGAGGTTAGCAGGCTGAGGTGAATCAGGGAGGTGGAGGAAGAAATTGACGGCTTTGTCCTTTCCCTGCAGGGCCACACACCCAAGGAAGTAGCACCTTGGGAAGTGCCCTCCACTGCAGAGTGGCAGATGGTCACCTCCAGAACTAGGGCTGCTCGCAACACAGCAGTACCAGTTCCTCCAGTCTGGCTGGAGAATAGGTACGAGGCCCTGGCAACACTGGAGGAGAAGGAGGGAGAAGAGGCAACTGGAGAGGAGGCAACTCCACACTCTCCACACTCTGAACAGGCCGAAGGAGCTAAGCAGTCCTGGAGGAGAATGTGTCGAGTGATCGTCATAGGCAACTCTATCCTGAGAGGTACAGAGGGCCCCATCTGTCGCCAGGACCCCTCAACACATGAGGTCTACTGCCTACCCGGAGCAAAGATTCAGGACGTGACGGGCAGTATCCAGGCTGTGATCCAGCCCACTGATTACTACCCCATGGTCCTAATCTATGTGGGTTCTAATGATGTGGCCAGGAG
>NW_017729026.1:16437533-16437750 GCF_001723915.1 Gavialis gangeticus | reverse complement strand
TCGTATGGGATGGGCTCCACCTTTCCCCTAAAGGTAAGCGTGTGTTCTCTTCTAGGTTGGTGGATCTCCTCCAGCGGGCTTTAAACTAGGCTCAGGGGAAGGGGAAGATGAGGGAGGAGGAAGCCTTGGCCCGCTAAACCAAGCAGCACTCACAAGTACAGCCCAGCCTCGACTGACAAGCGGAACATATACACAGGTAAGCAACAGGGACCAGGGC
>NW_017729026.1:16434079-16434666 GCF_001723915.1 Gavialis gangeticus | reverse complement strand
AGCCTCTTAAGGTGTTCCCTCACAAGATCAGTGGTAATGATGGGCATAGGTTCACCCTTCCCCTGGTGATCCTGCCTCTTTTCAGGCAGGTGATCCCACTGGGGTGATAGAAGACCAACACAAAGTAGTTATTAAGGAGATTGGCTTTTTCCTGGGTGTCAGTTATCAGTTGCCTCACTTGATTTAGTAAGCGTCAATGTTATCCTTGCTCTTTTTCCGACTTCCCACATATTTGAAGAAGGACTTTTTATTGTCCTTAACTTGAGTGGCCAGTTTGAGCTCAATTTCAGCCTTGGATTTCCTAGCTTGCTCCCTATAGGTGTGGGTTAGTGCTGAGTACTCCTCCTTAGTGGTGTTTTCCATCTTCCATCCTTTATAAGCTTATTTTTAAGGTGTAGGAGGTCCTTGAGTTCCCTATTGAGTCAAAGGGGTCATCCAGCCCTTTTGTATTTTTTCTGTGGGTTGGAATGGACTTCTCTTGTGCTTCAAGGATTGCATCCTTGAGTAATTACCATTCAGCATGGACATTCCTCCCTGCCAGATTGTGGTTTCTCAGAGCCTGAACAGCTAGTCTCCTAAGCTTGTGT
>NW_017729026.1:16422003-16429079 GCF_001723915.1 Gavialis gangeticus | reverse complement strand
CTTTTGTATTTTTTCTGTGGGTTGGAATGGACTTCTCTTGTGCTTCAAGGATTGCATCCTTGAGTAATTACCATTCAGCATGGACATTCCTCCCTGCCAGATTGTGGTTTCTCAGAGCCTGAACAGCTAGTCTCCTAAGCTTGTGTGTGACGGGCTGGCTGGCAGTGACTTGGCCCAGGGGTTTTGAAAGGGCAAAAGATGATTGGAGTACTTGAGATTCCCTTTCCTCATCAATCTGGTAATGATTTGGCCCAGGGGTTTTGAAGGGGTAAAAGATGATTGGAGGACTTGGGATTCCCTTTCCACACCAATCAGGCCCCAGAGACTCACCCCCTGTGTCCTGATTGGCCCCTTGGGTCACCTGGAGGGGGATAAAAGGGGCAGTGTGTGATGACTCAGGAGAGAGACCAGTGAGGGATAACAAGGAAAGAGCTTCACAGAGCTGGCAAGAGCTGAGCCAGTGGGGCAGGAGCAGTGCCCTGGAAGAGCCTGAAAGAGCAGGACCTGCAGGTAGCAGTGGGACCCTCAGCAGTGTGGTGTGCAGCCAGCAGGAGAGGCTCCCCATTGGGCTCCAGGATCCCCTACGAGAGGCTGCAACCAGCAAGAGAGGCTCCCTCCACTTCAGGAAGGATCTGAGCAGTGACCTGAGAGGTTCCCAGCTCTGCTTCCAGCTCCTCCAATCAGAGGCCAGGCAGCTCGATGTGAGGCTGGGGCTCTGGGAAGGTCAAGACCCCTAGTAAATTAGAGTAGTGCCACCAGTGGTGGGTGTGTGGCAGTGTTCCTGTTTTCTACATGGGAGATCTGGGTTCAAGTCTTAGCTGAGGTGACTTAGAGTGAGTGAGATAGCAAAAAGCAAATCTTGCAGTGGAAAGGGGCCATTGTGTTTTCCTCTGTTTCTCCCCCTCCAGGAACCAAGGCCCTGTATTTCCTTGTCAATTGACATTTTGCATTTTGTGCCTTTTTATATTTCACCAACCCATATTGTTTGTTCTTCTGTTGGTATTTTATATTTTGTTAACCCTGTTTTTTGTCAATGATTATAAGTGTCTAACCTTTGTTGAATCCTGCCCCTTGGGGCATTGTAGTGTCTACTATACCCTCTGATTTATGCCTGTTATGTTCCCAGTATTAAAAGGTATATGGTTAAGTCCCCATTGGTGGTCTGGCTCTGCTCTATAGGGGGGGGGAGAGTCCCTACACCTCCCACAGCATTTGTGCACCTGCTTTGATCCCTTTTAATTGGAGAGGGGGTACCTTTTGGAGTACCGCCTGGGTTACATGTGGCAGTTATCCTTCCTAAAGTTGAGGACTTCCATATTTCTGACTGACTTGCCAGCTTTGCAGTGAATAGAGAAAGTGATCAACTTATGGCCACTGTCTCCCAGATTCCCTTTGATTCTCAGGTCACTGACTAGATCATCCCCTTTGGCCAGTACCAGGTCCAGCCGCACCTTGCCCCTTGTCAGTCTGTAGACTTCTTGAGACAAATAAAGCTCATCAATGCTGGTGAGGAAGCATTGCGACCAATCAGATGCTCTTCTCATGAGATATCTGGGTAGTTAAAGTCACCCATGAAAACCATGCATGGAGAGTGTGCAGCCTTAGCCAGTTCCCTGGCAAACTCATAGTCAAATTCTTGCTCTTGATTAGGAGGTCTGTAGTAGACTCCTACCGTTATATCTCCTTCATCATGTTCCTCTCTTATTCTTGCCCAGAGGGTCTCAAGTTGCCCTCCTTGGTTGCCAGTCTCCACCTATAAGGAAGTGTATTGCTCTTTCACATAGAACGCTATACTCCCACCCTTTCTTGCAACACAATCTCTCCTGTACAAAGTATAGCTATCTATACCTGTGGTCCAGTCATAGGTGAAGTCCCACCAGGTCTCTGTTATCCCTATGAGATCATAATCATTACAGTTTAGGAATAGGACCAGGTTCTCCTATTTGTTGCCCAGGATCCTGGCATTTTTGCAAAGGCAAGTAAGCATGCCATTGCCAGCCCTAGGTTTCCCTGAACTCCTGGAAGAGCCCTGTCCCTGGGGTGGGGTTTCCTAGTACAGCCTGACCTAATCATTTGGTGGCTGATGCTTGGTGGGCTTGCACCAGTGATTATCTTCCCATCCCCTGGCAAACCTAATTTAAAGCACAGTCAAGCCATTGATACTTTGGAAATGGGTGTCTGGACAGCAGTCATAGCATCTACCACCACCTCATGGGAGATGGGGAGCAAGACCTCATTGGCGCAGTTCTGGCACTGCTACCTTTGAAGGAGCCCAGTGGCTCTGACCAGGTGATGAGTGCATCCTTGGTGACACCATGGCTGGCATGTGGATGGGGTGTAGGGGAGGTGGAGCCCCAAGCCATCAATCTGACACTCCATGAGTAACTCTGAAGGGGGGAACCCATGATAACATCACTGATTCCTCCTCTTTCTTCTTAACACCAAAGATGTAGCAGGAGAGTGGGAGGTGGTTCCCTCCCAGGGTGCTCACAAATAGCCCCTTCTGAAGCACAGGCTCCACCACACACCAGTCTCACCTACCCCAGCTCAAGTGTTAGTTAGGAGCCTTGCTGCAGCCCTTCTGCTCAGGAGCTCCTCTCTCTGTGGCTTTCAGGTCAGATTGCCTGCCGAGTTCAGGCCCTGGATTTATATCCTGCAAACTCAGCTACTTTTGGATTGTGTGGCTCCCTTGATTGACTTCTGCCTCACCTGCCACCTGCTTCTCCTGCAACTTCCTTTTCCTTAAAGTAGCAGGATCACAAAGCTCCCTGCTATACCTATATATTTATTAAACTGATAGCATTATTGCAAGCTGAAAATGTTAAAGTGTCATGAAACAGTGCCTAAAAATCATGAGAATGATTTAGAAATCTTGAGATTTTAAAAAGTATATAGACACGTTGAGTTCTTTCTGCTTGCTTTCTTGTTTTTGGCCCTTTAGGATGTACTGGCATTTCATTCTATTTTCCAACCATGAAAATTATGTAAGTCCTTTTTTTAAATGAATGCTGAGATTTTCATGGAATGACATGACTCAAGCTCTAAGGAAAGCAACGATTATCCTGAGAACTGTAGAAAAATCATGAGGGTTGACAACACTGTGAGGTAATAATTAGGGTGGCTGACTTTACAGGTGCAGGGAAGCAAAAAATAGTCCTCAAAAGTTTTAAAATCTCTAATTCATCTGTTAAGCAGTGTATTTTTGTACAGCAGGCAGATATACACTAATACCTGTGTGTATAAGTGAGATGTAGCATAAAGGTTTTGTTGGCGCTCACAAAGAATGACCTGCTTAAATTACTCTTTGCTCTACTACTCCTACAGTCATTCTGTGGATAAACCTTTTATAACACAAGATATTTTATTTCTTCTTATTGATACAGTTATGCAGAACAGAACTGCATATTTACTGGGCTGAGGAAAAAAATTACCCACTTGCAATCTAATCAAGCAAAGAAATGTAATTATAGAGAGTTTGTATTGTCTTTCTTGTATTTGTCCTTTACCAAGCTTTCCTTAATTATTTCTAGTTTGTTCAGCAGGTACTCATGAAAGTGATTTTTATTTAAAATCAGAACAGACACTCTCTTTTTGGACAAAGATGGTCCTTTCATTATACAAGGCCTAAAACTATGCGACCCAACTCTTGATTGTTCCAAAGGTGACACAGCAGTAAAGACATACCTTTATTTTACATGGATACCTCCCTAACATTCACTTAGAAGAATACATTTTAAAATGACTGTCTGTGGACACTATGCAAACTGCCTGGTTCCTCACTGGGATTTTTCATGTACAAAACCAAGAAAATGTATTCCATCAGGATGCCATTAATTATACAGTGGCCTACTAGCTGTGCAGGAAATGGTGTCTATCTTTACATATCATATCTTAAAACTTTCAGTATTTGGCCTTCAAGTTTTCCAGTGGCTCGTTCTATCAGAAAACCAGAAATGTTTCTCAGACAATAATTTCCCACAGTAATGAATAATTTCATGACAAACTGTTATTGGCTCTTTTTTTAAGAAGCAAAAGGAAAACAGTATCTATACACCCAAAACAGCAATAATAAACACACAATGAAAGAATAGATTCTGTCTGCAATACTTCTTGAATATCAGGAGAAAAATTCAAAGTGAGAGGTTGATTAACTCTTTCACTAGTGGTATTTTAAGCAAGAATGGAAAAAATGCTAAATACCAGGCTTTATCTAATCTCTGCAGGGCAATGAATTAGATGACCTATTAGAGTTTTGATTCCCCCCCCTTCCTTATGATTCAATACTGAGATTTGGGGGAGAAAATAAGTGTATTCAGACAGTGAAATGAATTGATTATTCATTCTCATGGGTCCAAAAATTATATGCTAACATTTATCTTTTTAAGTTTCCACCTTAAGTAAAATCTGGTTGCACCACATAGGTTTATGTTGGGAAACACAGTGGAAATTGGGAAATGTAAGCCAAAGTTTACATATTATCTTTTGCAACATACAGTTTGAAAGGAACAAGGTTTTTTTCACATGGGATCTGGCCCAAAAACCTAGTGATGGCAGTGGAAGTCAGTACATATTCAAGCTGCTATGTCACCTTTCCCCACTGGCTGGTTCTTTTCTACTATCTCAACTATGAAAGGAGGTTACTATCTTGACCATGAAAGCACTCCACAATTTGATGCCATTTGATGACCAATCTACCTATTTGATTGGTTACCATGAAGTTAACCTGCTTTTGCTTTGCCAGTGATGTCAGCCTTGATCACCAACTTGTCTACTTTTGTCTTTAGCATCTTTGCCTTTTGTTCCATGATGCCCAATGAAACTTGGCAAAAGTTCCTATTTGGTAGACACTATTCTGTCTTATCCTCTATCTCTCTCCAAAAAATCTCAGTTTTGCTTTAATACAAATTTGTAAAGAAAACTGCAGCCCTAATAAGACCAGGCAGAGTATTGCGCTAATGGATCCCTACTGGTTCTGGCACCACTGCACACTTATTCTGAGCTAGCTGTATTGTGCCATGTAGACATAGCCTTCAAGATGCATCAGAAATGTTGAGGAGGAAGGATTGTGTTTTGTACTTACATGTGTCTTTCCATGTGCATGCAACTTTCTATAATGATCTTTGTTTGCTTGATTAGATTGCAAGTGGGTGGATTTTTCTCAGCCCAGTAAGTATGCAGTTTCAAAGATTTAAATGATCAGTCTATCACTAATTAACTAAGGGCAATGACACTTGTGTAACAAATAAGTGATCATTTTTATGTCAAAGATAAATGATGCAGGGGTTGCACACATGGGTAAATAAAGACACAAAGGCTTCTAGGCTCTGTACATTTTATGCCATTGTATTGTTAAAACCTAGACACATACCTAGCCAAAAACACACTTTTTGGGTACATCTACTATACTAGGAATGTCAAAGATATGACCTGAAAGCCACAGAATTAGATATAGCCCATGGAGCTGTTTCAGCTGACTCACAGGGCTCCTGGAGAGGCAGGAATTTGAGAGCAAGGTGAGTGGTGGTATGGCCTGCCACTGAATTTCTGGGTGTGGAGCCCCATTTGGGCTCTGTGTTGATGGAGTGAATGGGCAGATCCTGGAGTGAGGTGATGGGGTGCAGCCACATTCCCTTTGGCAGTGTGGCTCGTACAAAGTGAAGAGAGCTCACTGTGCATGTACCACACCATTGCTGGGGTGTCATTGAAACCCCTTGCTGTGGTCTTGGATGCCAGTGGGGGCAGGGAGGGAGAGGGAAGGGAAAAGCAAACAGCAGCAGGCTATGGAGATGTTTGAAAGCAGGGACTCTGGGCCAGTGAGTTCATAGAGCTCACAGCACAAAAGGAGCTCCCAGAAGATGCTCCACTGACTTGCCTAATTTTCAGGGTTGTGAAGAAAAGAATGAAATGCCAGTACATCCTAAAGCTTCAAAGACAAGAAAGCAAGCAGAAAGAACTCAACATTTATATATATATTTTAAATCTGGCTCACAAATACCTTGTTTTTTTCCAAGCTCAAAGCCTTTGTTTCTGCTCACTCAGCTCCACTGAGGAGCTTCCACCTTTTCCCCTTTTTCCCAAGAAATTGATTATCCTGGTTATTGTAGTCTTGAAGAAAGTGTCATTGTTCACTTCCTTTCAGGGGCCAGTACCATTTCCTTTGATTGAATCAAGCAGAACATACCATATCTTTTGCATGGGTCTCAGGCACTGACAAGCGGAGCAGCTTCAGTTGCTTTTAGGTTTTCAAGGAGTTTAGCAGTTAACCCTTTTCAGTCACTTGAACAAGGCCTAAGCCTCTGCTTCAGCCAACACAAAGAACTTGTCTATGCTTCTAAGCATTTATGTAAAAATGTTTTTAGAAGGAATCAAGGGTGAAAGTCCCTGCAGATAAAGCCTCTGAATATGAGACTGATGGATTCATTTGTCACGTATAAACCCAAATAGAATACACCTCTATGCCTATGGAAGGACTTTCCTTACGTATCAAATGTTCTGTTAGTAATAAGATCCTTGGAAGAGGATGCTCTTTGATATATTAAAAATCTGACTGTATGTTGTTTGATGCATGAAACCTGACTGGGCTGCTTAGTTGGCCTGTGCGAGTAGGCAGCTATTCGATCCGGCTTCAGATCCAGCTGCTTCAGATGCCAGCAATCCAATCCAGAGCTCTGGACTGAAGCGGCTCTGAAGCTTCGGAGCTGCCTCGGAGATCCGGCCATAGGATACAATGGGGAATCAATGAAATATCTATAACTTTGTTTTTTCTCTGATTTGGATGAAACTTGCAGAGGTGGTAGCTTCTGCTGAGAGCATGAAGCCAAGTTTCAAGAATATCAGTGTAAAGGTTTGGAGGAAACTGCACCCCAAATTTTTTAAAGCAAAACTGAAGTCACATATGTGTTACACCACAGGGGGGTGAAAACTGCAGGTGAGGCCACAAAGCCTGCCAAGTTTCAAGAAGATAGGTGCAGGAGTTTGGGGGAAACTGCACCTCAAGCTGCTGACAGGCAAAAATCGTGACATAGATGACCCTGTGTGTGTTAAGGCGCAGCAGGATGAAAACTGCAGGGATGGTA
>NW_017729026.1:16409101-16417003 GCF_001723915.1 Gavialis gangeticus | reverse complement strand
GCTGTTAAGAAGATCAGTGCAGGGGGATTCTGGGGCCCTGCACCCCTAGCTGCTGACAGACAAAACTAGTGACATGGGTGCCTGTGCAACTGTGTCTGTCTTGGGGCGTGGGAGACACTACTGCAGGCCTGCCTGCTAAGCTACTGTGTTATCAGTTACCAATCAATCATGATTCACTCAGGGACCAGCTCAATACACAGCTGCTAGCTAATGTAGCCAGTTAATTAGCAATGATTAACACCTACAAAACCAGAGACTAAGGAGAGGAAATAATCAATACAGACAATCAACTGCCCCAAGACAGAGACAGTCAGTTGCACAAGCACGCATGTCATGAGTTTTGCCTATCAGCAGCTAGAGGTACAGGGCCCCAGAACCCAGAAGCCTTGCACCGATCTCCGTGACAGCTGGCAAGTGTCATGGCCACAGCAGGAGCTACCATTCCTGCAGCTTTCATCCTGCTGAGCCTTAATACACACAGTGTCACCCATGTCACGAGTTTTGCTTGTCTGCAGGTTGAGGTTCGGTTCCCCCCAAGCCCCTGCACTGATCCTCTTGAAACCTGGCAGGCTTCATGGCCTCACCAGGGGCTACCATCCCTGCAAATTTCACCCCCCGTGGTGTAACATGTACACATGACATGAGTTTTGCTTTCAGGAATTTGGGGTGCAGTTCCCCCCAAACCCTTGCACTGATCTTCTTGAAACCTGGAAGGCTTTGTGGGCTCACCAGGGGCCATGACTCCTGCAGTTTTCACCCCCCTGTGTTGTAATACATAGATGTAACATGAGTTTTACTTTCAAGAATTTGGGGTGCAGTTCCCCCCAAACCCTTTCACTTATCTTCTTGAAACCTGTAAGGCTTGGTGTTCTCACCAGGGGCCATGACTCCTGCAGTTTTCACCCCCCTGTGTTGTAATACATAGATGTAACATGAGTTTTACTTTCAAGAATTTGGGGTGCAGTTCCCCCCAAACCCCTGCACCAATCTTCTTGACTCTTGGTAGATTTCATGCTATCAGCATAGGCTACAAGCTCTGCAAGGTCCATCCAAATCAGAAAAAAAACAAAAAAAGGTATAGATATTTCATTGATTCCTCATTATACTCTATGGCTGAATTGCTGAATCGGCTCCAAATCTTTTCTGAAGCGATTCAGAAAGCCTAGAGCTACCAGTGATTCAATTCAGATTCATAGATTTGGCCTCTGAATCATCTGAATAATCTCTGAATCCGAATCATGATCCGAAGCTTTGCACAGCCCTACTGCTTAGCTCTGTATATCAAGGCAGAATGTATGTGCAGGACCTGCTTGACCAAGTGCACACACAAGAATGGAATGTGCCCTGATACTTAGGGGAAAGCCTAGAGTAAGCTTAAGAAAATTTTTTTCTGATACGCTAAGCTCTGTTTGTGTTCAGATAAATCTGTTATGCCGCCTCCTTTTCCCCCTGAAGTTCAGGAAGCAGAAGAGAGAGCGAGAGTGAGAGAGAGCGTTCAAAAGATCAGGTGAATGTAACCATTTATTAGAAAACACAATTATAGATTTAAGCAGGTAAGCAGTAATTCATCAGGCTATGGAATACAATAAGTGAACTACCACCTACTGAGAGGCCTAGAGAGGATACCCAGCAGTTTTCCCTCTGCTGGTTCCAGAGCTTTAAGAACCACTCCAAACTTACCCTTTTATCTCATATTAAACATGTTTTACTGAACTAAACATGACATCCATTTTGCCTTACCCTCTTTAGTTAACAAAGACATACTCTTATTTCAACAGGACTCTATCTGACTGCATGCAATTCAACTTTTCTTATCAAAAGGCAAACATTGGGTAACTACAACCGTTATTTTTAACTGCTACTAGCAGTTTCTAAAAATCAGTGATTGGCATTTGGCCTTGCTGCACCTGATGGCCTTGACTAATAATGTTTGTTTTAATTCTGAAGTTACAGAAAGTTTTTCTTTTATAGGAATAGGTGCAGGCTGAAAGAGGCCTTCAGACTCCTAACACTTGTTTGTTTCATTTTCACTGTCTGCATAGACACATATGCAAACTCATCCCATGCCTCTTAAAGCACAGAAAAGTTCTAAAGCTTTTTAAAATAGGTTAAATAACCAAAATTAAGGGGTTGGGGAAAGTACTTCTTGGCTCAATACAGGCAGTCAAAAAGCCTGAGGCTGAACCAATTCAGTCTTCACAGGTTAATCTAAGATGTGCAGATTGAACCAATAAGCAAATGAACAGACATTCACTTTTGATTCTGGAAATGTAGCCACAGGCCTTCTGTTGCCGAGGCCAGCAGCTGGGGAGCACGTGAGCATACCTCTCTGCTCAGCTGGAGCAGACAGCTTGGGCCAAGGCTAACCTGCCCATCCTGTGTTGGGGAGGGTGGTGTTTGCAGGGAAAGTGCAAAACATCCTGGGATGTTGGGGGACTGTGAATTAACTTCAATCTGGAGGGGATCTGGGACAGAAGTTCCATAGACCAGTTTAACCTAAATCAGTTAAGCCTGATACTACATCAATTCAAGTTTTTCTTAAACGCTTTCAGCCATTTTGAAAGTGGTTAATGTGCACTAAACTTCTGTTGTGTTACAGATCTGAACTGGTTTCCAATCACTTATACCAGCTTATGTGTAATTTCTGTCCCTAGCCCTTAAAATATATCAGTCTTAAGGATCTGAATGCCAGTTTTTCAAGAATTTTAATGTATGAAACAATAACCAACCAATCTAAACTGCTTTGTTAAGATGTACACTTAAAACAATCAGATGCAGGAGCTACTTGACAAGATGCTTCCTCACTCTTTCAGTTACTGCTGGCAGAAGCCAAGGTAGAGTGGAAAGAAAAAATATGCAAGAGTGAGAAACAGTAACATCTTCAGATAGGCAGCTGGAGCCTGGATTCTCTTTTTTCATGAGGCTTCATGTCAATGGGGTGACAGATGTCTGAATATCTCAAAAAGCTTCTGGAATTCAGTGCAAATCAAATACACTTACGGTAAGTCTATCAATGATAAAAATAGTTTTCACTCAAGCAAATAAGAACATACAGTCCAGAATCCAGGGTGACATAATAAACCCTGACCTTTTAGGTGTTCTGCACACCAACTACAAGATCTGATTTGACTTGCATCACTGAACTTGGTTTGGAAACTTGCCTG
The DNA here is from genome assembly GCF_001723915.1 of Gavialis gangeticus. Classification (NCBI taxonomy): domain Eukaryota; kingdom Metazoa; phylum Chordata; order Crocodylia; family Gavialidae; genus Gavialis; species Gavialis gangeticus. The sequence continues at coordinate 16,413,839 of NW_017729026.1, read as the reverse complement.
GTCTTGTTTATATAATGTTCATTTCAACATGCTATACTCACAGGAGATAGGAATAGAGGTGGAGTAAATTCTGGATCTTTCCATGGTAGAGCCAGATGGTCAAGTATACCCATCTGATGGGCACATCAAAACATTTGTATTTTTGGGCTGGATTCTTTGGTCCATCAAGACTAACTTGAGCAGTAGCCATACATCAACAAAATAATTAAATATAGGTGAAAAAGATAATTATTATAAGGAAAACTATTATACGGAAATTCTCATTATAATGAGAAAACTGAGAATGGGGAGAATTTACCTTCTATCTGATGAACTGGATGGCAGATGATGAACAAAGAATTTTGACTGCAAATCTTTGCAGGAAAAAGGAGGAGCATATACATTTAAAAGACATTTTATTTTTTTTTCACATTTTTCCATCTGAAGGAATTAAGCACCGATTTAGGTGATTTGTAATCAACAGATTTGTATAAGGGTTTCTTTAATAAATGCTCATTGTGTTTGGAGTGACTTGTCTAATTTACATTGTAAACTCTGCCGGATAAGAAACAAATTTTCTTTTCTGTTTTGTGTGACCCAACATATTGTTGGAGCTGAAGAAGTGTTAATAGCTGTTATGTTGCCGCAGCAGAAATAACTACACCTGCTGAATAACTTTGTGTAAGATGTATGTGTCTTTAATTTTTTTTCATTTTAATACTGTGCGTAAAAGAGAGAACAATGAGACAACAAAAGATAAGAGAACAACAAAATAAACAGGGTATATAAACAGTGGGGCATGATAGAAGCCTGAGATAGGGCACTGTGATAAAAAGCAAAAATCTGACAGATAGGAGAAGGTAGGTAACATAATACAGAATGACAGAATAAGAACAATGGCATTCTGTACTAAGAGAAAAGCACTGGATAGGTGAGATATGGGTAATGAGACAGGGCTTTATAACTGCAAAGTTAACAGGTCAGGGCAATGGGTAGGAAGGAAGTTGGAAAGCAGGGAATGACAAGTCAAAGTAAATAGGATGATTGGGTGTCATCTTCAATTAATGCACATGAATAAATTCCGGGGCTTATTGGCTGGAGTTTATTGCTCCCAAGCATGCCTTTTGAATGTGTGGCCAGGAGTAATAAACTCTGGAGCAATAACTTCTGGAGTTTATTCATAAGCTGCACATTGAGCCAGGTTGCTGCTGCGCCCCCTGGATCAATGTGCCGCAGAGGGGCTGGCTGGGGCATGAGGGTGCTTCAGTGTGGGCCTACCCAGCAGGTAGCCCTGTCACTGAGGCACCCTTGTGCCCCAGCCAGCCAGGGCAGCTTCTACACCTTTGCTGCTCTAGAGTTTTTTACTCCGCAGCAGGATAGTACTTGTACTTACTATCCTGCTGTGGAGTAAATTAGTTTACTCTGGCCTAATACGGGTGCATATATAGATGTGCAATGTTTTCTGCATGGCTTATTAGTCAACTGTGCACTAAACATCTTGTGTAGATACATCCTGCGTTGTCATATCTTTGACAGAAGCAGCTCTGAGGTGCATGCAGTTTTAAAACTTTAGTACCAATTGCCTGTGATCAGGGCACCTACCTTTTTAATTTCCAGACTAGAGCTATTTAGTTCAGCTGGGAGCCAAATGTGCAGATGTAAATGATTTGGACTGCAGTAACAATAGAGGATGCTGATTAATATTGTCTTTACTATCAACAAAGGATTTTTTTCTGGTTTGGAGGAGGATATATCATTATCATAACCCATGCAAAGTAAATGGTACAGGTGAAATCTTGGTTCCACAGAAGTGGATATCAAAAGTCCCGTTGACTTCCACTGAATTTCTATTTGCAAAATTGTTTGAGAGCTAATGTCCTACTCATGAACACATGCAGATGAGTAATTTCAATCAAGCAAGCTCAAGTGAGCCCACTGAGGTCAATTTTGTGAGTAGTTTCATTAAAGTTTCTCATATGTGTCAGAGTTTGCAGAATTGGAGTCTAAATGTCTGTTCATGGGATTGTTTGTTTGATTTGGTAGACTCAAGGTTTAATTTTATTAATGTTCTATAGTATATTAATCTTTTATAATGAACTGTAACTTCACAGAAAGGATCAGGCAGGACTGTGCTTTAAAGCTGAACTCTGATGCAAATAGCATATTATTCTAAAATACACGAAGGAAAAACCAGATGACAGTTGATTGGGAAGTCAGTAAAATACCAAGGTATTTATTTTGGTAAGATGTAAATCTCAAAATCTTTATAGTTCCAATTTGGAAAAGCACTTACGAATGTGAGAGCACGTTCCACATAGCCAAACTTACTAAGTTCTCATATTTTGGGGAATTTCTGTTTCCAGATGTGCTACACATGCTGCTAGAACAACGTCTCACTTTATTTTGGCTTCATACTTGTGGTTTTCTCCAGCACTAAAAAATATGGAGGAAATTAAAAGTTTTAAAGAGTTTCTTTATTATTTCAAAAATAGCTTCACATTTGTGTTTTGGGGAAAAGACTTAAATTGGTTCTTATTTTACATGCATTTAGCTTCCAGCCCCTTTCCAATGTAGTAAAAAATGTATTGCCCTATCTGTTAATTACAACTAAATTCTAAAGGCGCTCTTTAGTTAAAGGAGGGGAAATAGGCTTTCCTTAAAAAGGAAAAACAAGCAGAAGGGAGAGAGATATATAGGGGAGCTGGGTCAAAAGCCAAGGCACTCATGTTTGTTGTGGCAAGTTGAGAAGACTTCTGAGGACAATAGTGGACTTGGGGAAAGGTTTGATAGGACTCAATTAATGAGAAGGATTTGCATAATCACTGTATGGTTATTTGGAAGTAACCAGACAGCGATTATGCAAATCCCTGTCCTCTAGATGGATAACACTTCTCAGAATACATGGCATTGCATAATTCAGAAATAAGTGCAAAGTTATGAGTCAGTAGTAGTTTCAATTCTCTCCGTGCTGTCTAGCTCAGGAAATTCCATTTCAGTAGAAGACTATACAAAGAGGAAACACTGGCAAATTCCTTTAAATAATCATGTTTTATGCAAATCCCTGCACAATGATTCAGAACTGTTCGCAGAAATTGTAGCCTTATGTTCTCAACAAGCATGGCCCACATTGTTCTCCCTTTGCTCTTTAGCAACTTTTAGCTCTCCTTACTTCCATTATTAATGCATTATATCTATAAACCATCATTTTCTTTCCCAATGTGAGATATGAGAGAGAAGCAGATTGTTATAGCTGGACTCTAGGCATCTGACCTGGCACAGAGTTACAAAAATTAGTGCCTCTGAAAATACTGAAATGACGCTAGGGAAGATTGACTGGTAATGAGGGCTATGCGAAGCTTCACTGACTGTTTTGTTTTGATGCTCTTTTGACTCGTTTCGAGCTTGAAACAGTAACATTGAAACAAAACAGAGGGCTTTAAACAGCCTCAAAACGAAATGAGGGCAGTCGAAACATTTTGAGTTTTGAAGCTCAGGCTGGGCTTGTCTGCAGGGAAACAGAAAATAAGGGGGGGGGGGAAGAGGGAGGAAGTGGGTGGAAAGGACTGGTTTTGTTATTGACAGTGTAGCTGGCCAGTGACTGTCATTCTTCCCTGAGGTCCCTTCCAATCCCAGCGCTCTGGGGGAGGGATGGGAAAACAGCATAAAATGCAACATTGTTTGAACTGCCCTGCTTTTTGCCTTGGCATCAGTTGTACTGAGCGGTAAGCTCAGCGTCAGACAACGAAGGCTATAGCAGTGATCTTCTGAAGAAGTCAGATGTCTGGCAGGTTGCAGTGTGTCAGAATTCCACTGTCTAATCTATAGTGAGTCCATGAGTTTCGGTACCTAGGAGGCAGATGCAGTGAAGTTCATAGGCCTGGCTGTGCAAAGTGGTTTGTAAATTGTTCCCTCTCAGGAACAGGCCTGAGAGACTGGAGACAGCGTGGGGTCTTTTTGTGAGGAATGTGCCCCCACAGGTAGTTGGGTATTGTTGTCTTTGATAGATTCTGTTGTGCAGTTTGTGGGGGTACTGGAGATTGTTGGCAGGTTTTGTGTTTTGAGCTGTAGGAAGTTGGCTTCTGTTCTGGTGATGAGGCTAGGTTAGCAAGGTTTGGTGCTTGTTTGAATTTACACATCACTTTTCAGAGCCAGGCCTATGAACTTCACTCCATCAGCCATCTAGGTAGTAGGTACAGAAACTCATAAACTCAATATAGACAGTGGAATTCTGATACACTACAACCTGCCGGACATCTGACTCCCCAGGTACCTCTGCACTTTTACCTGCACTGCTACATCCCTCTTCCCCCTGACCTTAGCCTGCCCCTCACCCCCTGACACTTCTATTTTCATTTTTACTGCCTGGATTTCTTGCCTGCATTGCATGCCAGCCTCTGGTTTCTTTACTATTCCTTCCATCCAGGAATGGCACACACACACACACCAACTGCAGGTGCTTCCTCAGCCTGACAAAGGGATTTTCAACTTGAAAGCTTGCTAAGATCTATTTCTCTAACTATTCTTTTTTTTAATAATAAACATATAAACACAAAAACAGAACATAACCTATCACACACCACAAGTAACACATCATTTATATATATCCAACACAACATCTGTACTTTCATTCAATTCTTTTATAAAAAGAAAGGTTCTGTGACAGTTTGGCTGCCTGAGATGCTGCTGGTGCTACTGCTCACTAAGTTATTATTTTACTTATTGTCATTTAAAGTGGTGGACTGAGGCTGTAGGGAGATAA
>NW_017729026.1:16395484-16404101 GCF_001723915.1 Gavialis gangeticus | reverse complement strand
AGAACTCACTGGGGCACACTACTGTGTCATGTAGTCTCCAGTGCCAGTGAGGGTGCACCTTAACACATACACAGTGTCACCCATGTCACGAGTTTTGCCTGTCAGCAGCCTGAGGTGCAGAGTCCCAGAAGCCAGGACCCCCTGCACCTATCTCCTTGACAGCTGACAGGCTTCGTGGCTGCAGCAGGGCCTAGGAGGATTGCAGTTTTCATCCCCCTGTGCCCTAACACAGACACAGTTACAATCACCAATGTCACAAATTTTGTCTGTCAGCAGCCTGAGGTGCAGTTTCCCAGAACCCCCTACACCTATCTCTTTGAAACTTGGCAGGCTTTGTGGCTTAAGCAGGGGCTAGCAGGCCTGCAGTTTTTACCATGCTGTGGCTTAAACACACACACACGTGACACGAGTTTTGCTTGTCAGCAGCCTGAGGTGCAGTTTCCCAGAAACCCCTGCACCTATCTCCTTGAAGCTTGGCAGGTCTCATGGCCTGAGCAGGGGCTATCATCCCTGCAGTTTTTACCCCTCTGTGCCTTCACACGTACAAGTGACATGAGTTTTGCTTTCAAGAATTTAAGGTGCAGTTTCCCAGAAACCTCAGGACCTATCTTCTTGAATATTGGCAGACTTCATGACCTTAGAAGTATCTACCATTCCTGCAAGTTTCATCTGAATCAGGCAAGAAATGACAAAGTTATAGGCAGCTTCATGCTTCAGCATTATAGCCTATGGACGAAACGTTGAAACAGCATTGAAACAGCAAAACTGAACAGAGGTTTTGAAACAAAATGAAATTCAAAACAAAACACTGTTCCACTGAAATGCCAAAATGGAAGTCAAAATGGAATGGTGCTGTTTTGCACAGCCCTACTGGTAACCTCTCCTAATAGAGAGGCAGTTTTTACCAGGGAGAAAAATTGCCTATGTACATCAGTTCCCTGAACAAAATTTTTACGCTGGCATAAAAGCACACTTTTCTGAGTATAACTGTCTATTGTAGGGGTTTTGCTAGTATAAAAATGGCATTCATTAATTGCATCTCTTAGTGAATGCTGTTATGCTGGCAAAGGTTTTTCAGTGTACAGATAGCCCTATAGAAAGTGGTTGTTTCATCCTGATCTATGCACATGAATTACACCTAAGGTATATCAGGTGTAGCCTCCATCTTCTTAACTACTCATTTTTGGATTGCATTTTCTTTATTTTAACTGTGACAGTGGGGCATGGTAAGTAGGACTAAAGATCAAGGAAACCAAGTGGCGGCCATGTTGTTGTTCAACACATTCCTTCTAAAACTTCTATCTTTTCTGCTGTGTGCATGAATGGCAAGCAGGGCAGGGAAATACTGCAATATTTTAAGTGTTGAGAAAACAGGTAATTAGGCATATTTCAGTAAAAATAACACCAGGCATATTCTTCTTATTAATCTGATGACAATTTTATTTGTATCAATACATTTATTATACTCTGGTTACAAAATGTATCTAATTCATCATTTGGCAATTTACTGCACGAACTCCTCTTACCTTATTGTTGTCCTAATTTTTATATTATCACTTGTAAGACTTTCTGAATATTGTAGAATCTGGGATTTTGACGAAAACAGAGCTTCTCTTTGTTACAAGAGCAAACAATGTGTTTGCTTGTCCTTGAAGATCAAATATACGTTAAGTTGCTCTAAGTGACATGACCTATTTTGCACTCTTCTCCCAGGTATGTAAATGTGAAAAAGCACAGATCAGATTATTACATCTATCTTCTTCAGTCACTGCAGTGACACTGATCCATACAGCCAGCTGCTGGAGTTTTGTGAAGATGAGATTAGTAAAGAAATAAAGTTCAAAGGCCAGGAGTTTACTGAACAACTGAAACAGAAAGCACAGTTACTGCAGTTATTTAATTTAGAGACGCTACATAGCAAATCCACAGGCTGTCATGTACCTTCTGCAGGTGAACTTTAGGACTGGATTGTTAATTGACTACAATTTTAGACTATGGCCTCACAATGTAACTATTTTAGCAAACAGGTATATAATAAAAATAGTCCAGGAGACATGCACTGACTCAGATATACTAGAGCTGGAAACGGGGGGTCTTTACAGGAATCTCAGTTCCTGTAATCTCTCCAACCTGGTCAGTCCTTTAGCCACTGTTCCGTCTTAACTTTACTACCATAACTTTTACAACAGAGGGGTTACATTCTCCCAAAATGAAAACAACTACAACAGGGTGCCTGCCCTTAGCTCTGTCCTCCCTTTCCTCTGATTCTTAATGCCTATAGTATGTTTCTTCATCAGGGCTAGAGATGGAAAGCCTGCAGTCTCTTTGTAGACATAAGAGGATTATTTGGGGGACCTGGTCGTGTCCCTTCTGGCTATGATCACTGGGTTGGCTGTAGGATCTAGCTGCATCTATAGAAGTGCGAGGTGTTGCCAGGCTTTAGTTAAAAAAGAACCACAGAGCAATTTCTCATGAGAATCGGAATCTAATTTGGTTTAGCAAATGATTTGGTCTGTTTGTCACTTTGCTCATGGTTATACCTTTTCCCTTTATTTTTGACGTGTATATAATGTTAAAGTTTCTTGCCCTTTTTATGGACCTAATTTTCTGAGCAGTGACAAGTATACAAATTCCCAAGGGCTTTTTCACTGAATGTTCAAAGAAGCTTCTCTTTGAGGCTCAGGAGCACAGACAAAGCTATCGCCTTGTTGCTGTTCTTTTTGCATTGGCAAGGATGCACTGGAATTCCTAGTTAGTGATATAAAAGTAATTGGGGATCACAGGGGGCAGAGAGAGGAAAAAACCTAAGTGCAGCTACTGCATTGTCTTCTCTTCAGGGATATTCATCTCTAATTCTGTTTGAACTTTTACCATTGCATTTGATTAAATGTTTGGGCGTTGAATGGACTGTCTAATCAGCAGAGTTCCTAATAATTCTGTATTGGTGCTATGGATTTGAGTCTACCTCTGTAATCTTGTAAAGAGAATTTTAAGAAATTAAAGTGGTTGGGAGTGTTATCAATCATAAGAAGGAAGACCTTTAACTCAGTTTTGCTCTTCTATTAAGATTGTAAGAGATCTCCAAGTATAGTGTGTGCTCTATCAGCTTGCTCAGCTGAAGTAACATTGTAAAAATAGTCTGATAGTTCCCCTCTTCTAACTACAAGTGGAAATATTACATCTATCTCAGACCTGTTAGCCAATGCTGGCATCACTGGAGTGTGGTGCTAGTTTTAATTAGAGATGGGATAAAACCATAACCCCAGATCCAGGTAAACTGGATATGAACAGCTCTGAACTTTGAGGACTTGGAATCCAGGTGCAACTTTTGCAGTTGCTTTTTTTTTTTTGGTACCTTTTATGAGCTACATACACATTTTGTAATAGCTTCTATCTGTATTAAGAGACCACATCTCTAGATTGAAATCTGCATTTCTTTTAGGGATTTGAAATCTGGATCTGATTTGTGAGACACAGGATTATCTCTGGTACTGTAGGAAAAGCTTGTTACAGGTATTTTTGTTTAGTTGAGATTAGGCCCTGTCTTCTCATTTGTGACTGAAAACTTGGTAGCAGTTAAGGATCTCATGGCTTATTTCCATAGAAAGTGGGGGCATCCTAGGCATCCAGCCTGTATTTTCTGTCATGATAATAAATGTATTAGTTCTGTAGTGGATGTGCTGCTCCTCGGTTTTGTGAGGTGCTTTGATAGGCCATGAGTAAGACAGGCTACATAAAATTCTGTTCAATTCTTTATTATTCTGTGTCTAATACACGGTGACATAATTTTATAAGGTGCTTAGTATTAGGATACTTTTATAAAATATCTGCCATTAGGCTACTTTTCTAAGAAGTTTCATTCTACTAATGCATCAATTTTTCTGACCACTTTAATGGGAGACTGGTTAATATATAGGTGTCCAATGGGCTTTTAATACAGAAGTTGATAATTTCTTCTCTCTTTTTTCATGAGTTAACCTGAAATATTGGTGTCAGGGAGATAGATAACGTAGTTTAATGCATTTAGATATAAAAAGGTGCAGAAAACACTGAACTTCCTCTGTATTGTTCCATTGGGGGATGTTGTTCTTTTGTGGAAAAAAAAGAACAAGTCTTCAGATATCATGACATTTGTGCCAGTCTCAGCAATACTGTGAAGTGCAGGATCATCTGCCTAGAGGTTGTTTGCCTCTAAAATAACTGTCCATGCTGCTTTGAAGCCATACTGCCAACGCTTTTCAAGCTATGAACATCCTTAAGTCACCACTATGAAGGGAGAGACATGGCAATCTAATGCACCCACTGTAGTATCTTGATGAGACTTGTGGTATGCAAACAATTCTCTTTATTGTGTACAAGAACTTATATAAAGAAGTAACAGTTTTAATGTTTCCCATGCAAGGATCTGGTTGTTTAGTTTTGTTAGTTCTGCTACACCAGGAAGTTCCTACTGGGCCCACCCAGGCTGTCTTTTGTGATGCCATGCTTCCTAGACAAATTGCATTTCCAGGAATCTTACTCTGTGTCACAATTACACCTTTAGCAGGCACAATTCAAGTGCCTTGCACTATTAAAGTAGTTTAACAGGAAGGCAGCGGTTTTCTTCAGAAATGCGGTATCAGCCTTGAACTTGAACCAAGTTCCCATTTCAGCGTTGAAAGCCTCAGTTATCATCAGCACTCTGGTGACAGAGCACAGTGTTTGAATAATCGAAGCACTTAACACTTTTTTTATGACAACCATTGAGTCTTCAATGTTATGCTTAATCTGTCTGCACTATTTTACAGTATTTACATTCTCCAAGTACATGCTTTTAACTGGTAATTACACAGTTTTTGCCTTCCTTTGTAGCAAGGGGCATGGCTCTCTATCTGGGATCTCTTGAGCATATATAAACCACATTTCATAGAAGGGCATTGGCTGCTGTGGTTCCACTGCTTTACCTACGGCAGGTTAGGGTGTTAGGTCTGTGTTGTATTAAAGTTGATGGCAGTCTTACGTAGAGTTTAGATTATGGACTGTATAGCAAGGTTTGGATAGGGCTGATTCTGCCTCAGGCAGGGGATTGGGCTAGATGACTTCTGGAGGTCCCTTGCAGCCCTGCTTCTATATGATTCTAAGATTCTGTAGCAAGTCAGCGATGCTTCATGTCGAGCTACTCTAGTGATAGAAATATAGCAATGAGTCTAGCATACTGGAAGCTTTCTTATGCCTGCCCTACTGTTTTCTTCATCCTATTTGTATAAATGGATGCTACTTTACAGGCACTTTGATTTAAAAAAAATATAGATGGGAATGACCCAGCTGGAGACTAAAAGCACCTGCTGCATTTGCTTCCAAGTCTACGGTGCCTAGTGTGTGCTGACAGGCATCTAGAGGGGTTTGATTCACCAGATTCACAACACCCCAGTAACTCTGCCGGTTCACTATTTTTATTTTTTTAATCACACTTTTAGAGCTAGCTATGCTTCCATTCCCTTCTTGCTTCCTATTAGGCCTGTGCGAGTAGGCAGGTATTCAATCTGGCTTTGGATCCAGCTGCTTTGAATGTCAGTGATCTGATCTGGAGCTCTGGATTTGTTTGCCGCTTCAATCCAGCCGGAGTGGCTTTGAAGCTTTGGAGCCGCCTCAGAGATCTGGCCGTAGGGTATAATGGGGGATCAATGAAATATCCATAGCTTTGTTGTTTTTTCTCTGATTTGGGTGAAACTTGCAGGGATGGTAGCCTCTGCTGAGAGCAAGTTTCAAGAAGATCAGTGCAGGGGTTCGGTAGGTACAGAAACCCATGGACTCAAAATACAAAATGGAAATCTGGCACACTGAGACCTGCCGGACATCTGACACCCCAGGCACATCTGGACTTTTACCTTTGCTGCTGCATCCCCCTTTCCCCTCTACCTCCCACCCCAGCCTATCCCTCACCTCCTGACACCTTCATTTCCATTTTCACTGACTGGCTTTCTCTTCTGCATTGTGGGCCAGGCCAGCCTCTGGCTTCTTTACTATTTCTTCCATCCAGGACCAACTGCAGGTATTTCCTCATCCTGACAAAGGGGTTTTCAACCCTAAAGCTGGTATCCTAGGCAGCTAAGCTGAGCTCACGGGGAGCCTCACAACTGTACTGCAACCAGCAAGTGTTAGGCCTGTCAAAGACGTGACAGGTCTGGGCGTTTCCCAGCCAGGACTTTGTGCGTGCTGGATGTTATAGTGCCTCCTACCCACCTTTCACCAGGGGATCATTGGTCCTGGCATTTACAGGGCTGCTGCACTTCCAGCAGTTCCACCAGGCCTCCCTACCCTGGCAGGGTTCAGTTTTCATGGTCATGCCAAGGACCTGGGGCCTCCTCCTTCCCCATAGCCTCACTCCCATACCTCCAAGTTTGTCCTGGCAGGGAAATGAGCTCAGCAGGAACATGTTCTTCCCCTGCTGGTTGGTGATGCAATTAGTGCCCCCTCCAACTGAGAGTGGGGCATTTCTCGGCTTTTAAAAAACTCAAAAAAGGAAATTGGTGCAGACAAAATGAGGAGGGTGGCACTCAGTCCAGCTGCAGGTGGAGCTTGGGGAACCCCAGCAGTTGGAAGTTCACCTTTAGTAACACCAGCTTCTCCACCAAAGCAGGATCCAAGCAGGTGTGGTGGGGTGTCACAACGTCCACAGCAATGCTGAACACCCTCTCACTTGAAACACTAGTCGGCGAACAGGACAGGTGTTGCCGGGCAACTGTGGCCAGATCCTGCCACATCTGGCTGTGGCTTGCACAGTAGGCCAAGGGGTTACAGTCCAGTGGCTCTACATCCTCAGCGAGATAGGTAGCCACTGAAGCCTCGGCGCTACCTGCCCGAGGCTGGGGTCTGGTGCATTTGGATCCCAGCATTGAAGCCATGCCCATGGCCCACATTGGCAGTGGCTGGCGCGGAGGAGACTGGCTGGTGCTGGTGCTGGGAGTGCTGGCATGGAAAAGTGGATCCCCCTCTTCCACATCCCCTCACCTCTGCACTTTGGCCTCCCTGACTTTGTTGACCAGCACCTGTGTCCAGTGATCAAGGGTTTTGGTGCTGCCAATGCACATGATCCCCTTCACCCTCAGGTCGTACATGCCCACCATCACGTGGACCGTACTGGACCACAAAGGATCCAGCCATCTCCTGATGCCCTTTTTCAGCTGCCTCACCAGTGCCTGCACATCTGGTGACAGCAGCCTGCCCCAGCCAGGAACATCGATCCTCTGGAACTTCTCCATTTGGTTCTCCAGTTCCCTCACTAGGGGGATCACTTGGCTGAGGAAGGCATCACCAGTGCTAAGGGTCTAGGTGGCCTTGAGGGAGGGCTTGAGGACCACCAAGATCTGGGAGATGGTACCCCACTCAACTCTGTTCAGGGGGCCACTGATCCCAATCTCCCCAAGCAAGGCCATCTCATGGATGGCTTTCTGTTGCTCCACCAGCCTTTCCAGCATCAGGTATGTGGAGTTTCACCAAGTCTCCACATCCTGCATGATTCTGTGCTGCAGGTTGCTTAGCTCTTCCTGTTTCTTTTACAGAATCTTGCCCCCCTTGATGCTGTGGTGGAAGTAGCACACCACCTTCCTGCATTTCAAAATCAGCTGGCTTGTAGCAGTAGTGGTGGTGGTGCCATCACTTGCAGCACTGTGCCTCTCCAAGGCATCCCTCACTATGAGGTGCAGCCTGTGTGCCACACAGTGGATGCTGACAAAGTTAGCATCATGGACAGCCTTCACCATATTGGCCTCACTGTCAGTGCCCATGAACCTGCGGATGAACTCAGCCTGCCCAATGAGCCACCCCTGCACCATGCGGTTCATGGTCCCCATGATCTCCTTTGCCATGTGGGACTCATCCAGTACCTCAGCTTGCAGTAGAGCCCACCAATGGCATGACTGATTGCACCAGTGCCCTGTGAGGGAGAGGTAGGTGTGATCGCTACCCCGGCTGCTCCAGTTGTTGGAGGTGAAGTGCAAGGCTACCTGTGGTCCTGCCTTGTTCAGCTCATCCCTCAAGTACTCCCTGCATGCCTCATATAGGGAGGGCACCACCGTCCTGCTAAAGGTGGTGTGTGCGAGCACTTTGTAAGATGGGGCCAGAAGTGCTATGAACCGCCTGAACCCTGGCCGCTCACCTAGGGAGAAGGGCTGGCTATCCAGCACAAGCATCTCCACCAATGCTCTGGGTGATCTCGCTCACCTTGGGAACATGCCCCGCTTTCTGTCCACCTTCCCCCACTGGTCCAGGGTGGCCTGCCTCTGCTTTGGAGGGGAGGGGGCTTTGGAGTGAGCAGGGGACTTCCCTTTCGGCACACTTGCACTGGTGCCAGGCTGAGAAGGAAGAAGGGCAAGGGGGTACTGCCTCCTCAGATGCAGCAGCATCGCTGTGGTGGAAAAGTGTCTCACATCCATGCCATGGCTCATGTGCCTTAAGCAGTGCTGGCAGATGGCAAACCTGGGGTCATCTGCCAGCTCAAAATGCTCCCACACTACACTACGCCCCTGCTTCTGGGTTGAGGGTGAGGATCCTGCCTTATCCCACTCCTCAGCAGGCTGAAGCTCAACAGCTGCCTCAGCTGAGCCACTTGCCTCCACAACCTCAGCCTCCTCCAAGG
>NW_017729026.1:16386684-16390206 GCF_001723915.1 Gavialis gangeticus | reverse complement strand
CTACTTCTGGACTAAGTGGAGGTGGTGCAGGTGCAGGGATGTCAGGTGCAGACACTGCTCCCACCTCCTTGCTCCCACTGGCAGCACTAATGTCATTGCTGCTTGGGAAGAGAATGTGTCTGTGTTTGGTGGGGGAAGGCTTGCAGCTCTAGCTCTCCCCCTACCCTCTCTCCCTCCCCTGCCAGAAGACCTGGCACCTGCCTTTCCAGCACACTTCATATTAATCTTTCCTGTCCTGCAAAAGGTCTCTGTGTGTGTGTCACTTCTTTTGTGTTGTGTGTTTTAGTCCCTCTGTTGCGTGCGTGCACTGGACCCTTTTTTGATTCAGCGTTAAGAGCTATGTAAAAATTGTGTGCTGTCTGTCTGTCTTCTTCTCCTATGAATATCTGATTTTTCTTCTTTATATTGTGTGTATGTGTGTGTTTGTGTGCATGCATGCAATCTGTGTGCCTCCCTGCACAGTGATGGATCACACTGGCAGGGAAAACACAGCTTTCTTTTTTCAACGTTTGCCCAAAAAAAAAAGCAAATATAAATTGAAAGAAATGAATTGAGTAGTACTAAGAGATGCTAAGCTAAGCTAAGTTAAATCCTACCCAATCCTTTCTAACAACAAAAAGGAGCAGGCAAGTTCAACTACTGAGTAAAGCAACCAAGCTGAGATGGCTGTATCTGCTAGGGCACCTTTCTCATGCAGTTCCTGAGAGGGAACAAGCTTGCAAAAGGCACAGCATGCCTCCAAACAGAGGCTTTTATGCTGTTTCTAGGCCCCTCCCCCCAGACGCTGTCATTGGAAAGTTAGCCAGAGAGAATTCCTTCTCACTGGTCACCTACACGTCAGTCTTTCCCCCTGCTCACCTTCCCCCCACCTGCTCTCCCTCCCTCCCCTGTTCCCCCCCCCTTCTAACTTTCACTTTCAGCGGCCGAAGTGTTTGAAGCATCCAAAACTTTTCCGAAGCATTTCGGAAGCTCTGAACCACTTCTGACAGCCTGAATGAACCAGCGCTTCACTCTGGGCATGGTGCTTCAGAAGCCGAAGTGTCTGAAGCAGCCCCAGATCTGAAGTGCGATCCAAAGCCTCGCATAGCCCTACTTCCTATGTCCTTGTCTGCACTTCCTATGTAACAAATATGCTTAAGATATCCCAGAATAAAAACACTGTGGATACGTCTATATGTGCAATTAATGTGACTGAATAAACGCAGGTGAAATCTGAGTCAGAGTAAACTAATTCTGATGTCACCATCTACACATACATTTAAGTGCAGTAATCTACTCTGCTGTTAGACAGTACCTGTGTCTCATGGGACTATCTGATGGCACTAAATTAGTCTACACCAGCCCAATTGCTGCACACATGTAGATGGTGATGCTTTACTGTGCAGTAAATCAATCTATTGCACAGTAAAGTGCACATGTAGACATACACAGCAAAACCAGGTACTTCTAGGCTTGTCTACTTCCTGGAAATGGCATATCCCAGCTAAGATAGGCCCAAGCATACCCCTCCTGGAAAATACATTGATGAGACTTCTCTCATGCCCTAAATTTCCAGCATGTTTGAGAGCAGATGGTAGGGACAAATCCAATGCAATCTTACCAGGGACCTTTCAGGTTTGGAGTATGCTTGCACACACAGGTGAATGGGGCCTGCTCAGATGCATCCTGGGTTGGACACTCTGCAGCTGCAGTTTAGATAAGTCCTTCATTTTATCATCCAGTAAATTAGGTGAGGGCAGTACTTAGCATCCTGAAGACCTGGCTGAGTTGAAGGTACATTTCCTCTCTTTGCAAACCTCTCTTTGAAAACCTGTGACCAGTGATAATGACCAAGAGTTTTTAATATATCAGGTTTTTTATTCAGCAGTTGGAACAAAGAGGAATTAAAAAATGGCTTGTGTGCATATTTTGTCAAATCTAATGTTATGCTCCACTGCAAGCTGTTAGATATATTTTCCTCTTAAATTATAGCAACCAAACAGAATCAACACACAATTCCTTAGAGTGCAAAGATTCTCTAGTGTATCTGTGGGTTCTTCAGTCTACTTCTCTCTACCTCATTGTGATAAACTGTGACCTTAAATTAATTACCCTCTATTGTCTTCCTGAAGCTTTTTCTTTAACTAGTGTACCTAAGTTCTTACCCACCTTGTGCCAAGAGGATTGGGTACTGTATAGATAACAACAGGCTACTTGGTCCAGCTTTGTGTATTAACAACCCTTCCGTGGAAGTTGTTAATCATAGTAGGAATGGGCCTCATCCTTCCTGCCCAAAGCACTGCTCTCCAGACAGACCTGTATATTCTTATATAAGGTTTTGAAACACCAGTTTAGAGACAGATTCAACTATGGCACTCATGATTATTAAAGGGCTCCTCAATATTTGTCACAAGTATTATTGTTTTTCTCTGATTTACTTTTCTGATATAGACTGTGGTTTGCCAGCTGTTACTATAGGTTTGCATTGCCTGGGTAGGGATAAAATGCAGGTTTCAGACATAAGTATGTTTTTAATAATTGCTACCATTACATCCACCAAGGTGACCACTATTATGCTGGCTCTGAACTTAGTACTGGCTTTTCTTTGCAAAATAAGATGCTGAGAATCAATCCTGGATCACGTTACTGGGTCAGAAGACAGTGCAATTTCTCCAGCCTTTCTTCTTTGTTTCTTTGTTTCTTTGCTTTTTTTTCTTGTGTTCATTGACAGAACTGGACTATCTCCAGCAGCAAGGCAATAATATCAGGCAGCAGCAGCATTTGATGCTCCAAAACCTTTGATTATCTGGCAGCTGTTTAAAGTGCAAGACTGCACTGAAAAGTGATTCTAAAAATGGTATCATGGGGTTCCATGCTTATAATCTTTCAATGATTTCCATATCAACTGTGCTCAGTTTGCAGTGAAAAGGTGGTATTTTCTTTTTCTGAGTGCTAGCTCTAATTCTTTCCTTTCTACACATCATCATCGTAACAAAGTTTCTGCTAGACAAACTGAGCCTTCAGTTGCATCTAGGCAACCCAAATGTCTTCAGTTCAGACCTTTAGTGACACCTGCACAGTTCTAGTGTCTTTAGTAGTTTTGCATAGGCAACTGGGACTTATTTTAAATACATCTGTTGATGCATGACAGCAAGAAATAGAAATCAGCGCCCTCCATTTTAGCTGGTTTTGCTCTACTAAAAGGGGGAAAAAACAGATAATTTTTTTTTTGTCACTAGTAAAGAAATGCATACAGGGAGGACCACTAGGCAGTATAGAGTCCCTATCTCTACGAAGTCATTTTTCAGAGCAAATCTCTCCTTCAAAAAAGGATAAACTTGCTTCTTATACTACACATGCTTAACACAGTTCCTTTATCTCTGTTATATTTGCACAGGCAGCTCTTGCTCAGTACTAGATATGTATTCTTGTTCTATTTTCACTAAGAATTTTCTCTCTTTTGCAGTTGCCTATGACCTTGTAACTGAATGAAATCCCTAATATTTGATATATTCCATTCTCCCCTCTCACTCCTTTAAGTTT
>NW_017729026.1:16371924-16381684 GCF_001723915.1 Gavialis gangeticus | reverse complement strand
CTCTCTTTTGCAGTTGCCTATGACCTTGTAACTGAATGAAATCCCTAATATTTGATATATTCCATTCTCCCCTCTCACTCCTTTAGGTTTAATAGCCACTTTGTTGTTTGAGCTTTTCTGAAGTTTAGGTGGTATTCTATTTCACTTTTATGCGCTGAAGTGGCACTTATATAGCTGCCTTAAGTACAGTTTTTTGGCACCCAAGTGTCTTTTAGATTCTATTTTTACCTATGGCAGAATAAGATAAAGTTTTTCACAGTTACCAGAGGTGGAATCAAGACAGAAAAGATAGCCCAATAGCTTAGTGCTTAGGGCACATGCCCATGAATTGGAGATGCAGGTTGTAGAAACCCTGATACAGAGGGTATTTATACCTATAGCTTCTACTTTTTGACAAAGTACCCTGCCCACCATGCCATGGTTTAGGCCAGGGGTGCTTCAAATATGGCCTGTGGAATGGACTCATCTGGCCCTTGGAACTCACCATAGGTCCAGAAATTTGGTGCCAGAGCAGTGGTGGCAGCATTAATTGCTGCAGCTCTGGAAGCCCTGCAGCAATTTATGCTGCTGCCACTCCACCTCTGCTCAATTTTTGGACCTGTGAGGAGTCCTTTGGTCTGATAGCATGGCCTTGTGCTCTGGATTAGGCCAGCATGTGGAGCTGTTCCATGGCTGGACTCAGTATGAAGTCTCAGACCTAGTGCATGGCTCCATACCCAGTACACAAGGTATACAACCTGGCATGTGAGGTTGGTCTGTAGGTCAGATCCTGTGTGTGGAGTTGGTTCATGGGCACCATCTGGTGCATAGGGCTGGCCCTGCTTACCGGGTCTGGTCTTCAGACTGACTATGCTCCACACATTCAGCCTCCCTCCTCCCCCCGAGATGGTTGAGCACCCTTGGTCTAGGCATCTACTATAGCAATTTTCATACTTTCTCTCGAAGCTGAACAACTAGGCAGCCAGAAGGGGAAAATACACCACGGCACGAAGAGAGGCAAGTAGAAGGAGGGTGTATCAGGGAGATGTCTGTTGCCCTTGCATACTTGGTGGTTAGAGCATTTTGCTGAGAAGTAGGAACTATAAGTACAGACCTCTCTGTCTGAGTGGGACATCGAATCTGGGTCTCACATTCCCTGGGAAAGTTCCTTAGTTACTAGATTATTTGCCTAAAAGTATGTCCTTCTCCTTCCTCACTTTCCAGTTGTGTTTTTTCTGCAACTAAAGTTTCAGGAGTTACCAGAGTTAACTTGCACTACCTGATGAGTCTATTTGCCTTGGAGTCTGTGTGGCCATATTATACACGTCTAAGCATAGCTGTCTATGCACATGCAGATAGAATCCAAACTCTGCATAAGTGTCAAAAATTGCAATTGTATGGCTCAGTAAGTGCTGCTTTGACATATAAAAGTGAAATAGAATTTGGGCCTTTTTTGTTTTGTTGCAGTACCAAAATGCACAACTAAACAAGTAGTATCCAAAATCTATGAGGCACACTGGGACAAGAGCATGGCATGTCCAGCATCCTGAGGATGACATTAATTATCATTTACAAAACAGTATAGCTCAAGATTCATCAACAATAATGACATTGAAATTCCATCTTGGTGATTATCATTTTGGGGAGAAGTTGAGGACACTTATTTTCAGTAATAACCAAAATAATGAAATTACAAAGAATAGTATGTAATTCTAAATATACTTCACATGTATGCCTGTAGTTTGAGCCCAGATACTTTCAGAAAGATATTATAATTTCCTGAGACCTCAAACCAATCTTATTTGAGAATAAAGACTTAAGAAAGCATTGTCTGGCTTCCTACTTTCCACATTCAGGATGGGCAGATGGGCTAGTATGTTCTAACTGGCCCTCTGCCAAATTGCCTAAACCTTAGGCCAGGTACAGCAGCCAATTCTGACTTCAGTTCTGGCCTCTAGAGGAACTAGACAATTTCATTATATACAGAAAGGACAAACATAATATATTATGGAAGAGATGAGATCAAGTCATCCTAATAGATCATGCCTGCTTTGAATTTTAGAGTTTTAATTTTGTTTGATTCAAATAATCCACAGTGACTTCGAAACTGGCTCTCTTCCCACCTAGGTCTTTGAAAGTGACTCCAAAATGCTCAAAAATTCTCTTTCAATAAGTGAGATAAATTCTGGAGTGTACTTTAGGCAGAAAACAGGGCATTTAGCAACACATAAGTCTCTAATGGCATTTATACACATGCTCTGGGAGTGGAGGTGGGGCGCTTTAATTACAGTGCCTTTGAGAGATGCTTTAATTAAAGTGCCCGGATCATCATATGTATCAGCATCCCCATGCTAAAAAAAAGGTGGTGGGGGTACTCGTTGAACAAGTTTTAGTTAAAGCACCCCTGCCACAATTTTTTAGCACTGGGATGCTGATACACATGATGCTGGAGTCTGCTGAAGTGCGATAATTACCATGCTCCAGCAGACTTGATTAATTGAGACTGCTCCAATGTGCTGCAATTACAATGCATCAGAGCAGCCTTGCTGCAACTGTATATGTGCCCTAAGGTGCCAGTCTGCCCTGCCTTCTGTCTGACTTCAGACTAACATGTCTAACTACCTCTGTCTACTTACAAGAATAATTTAGTAATGCTTTCTTTAAAATAGCATGTCCTGAAACTACTGAGGGCTAGTGAGGTAGAAAGTTAGCTGGTGGGACAGAGTTTCTAGGAGAAATGATTTGAAACCAGAAAGCTAGTTATTACTTTTAATTTTTTAAAAAAGCACTCAGAGTACTTGAAGAAACATACAGAAAATGATTTGGGCTACAATTTTGTTTAGTTCATGAGGGGCAAGGGTCAGTCTTCAGAGAGCTCATTACAAGCCTCTGGCTTCCCTCATATGTCACACATGCATTCATGATAATCAGATTCCTGTGTGTCACAAACATTTGCATTCAGATGGTACAGACTCAGAGCTCTTTAATTTCAAGCCATTATAAAAACTGATTCTGTGTTGCACATATACAAGTAAATATGCTCTACTCTCACTAATGCAGTATGGCTTCTTTACTAATTGCTATACTAATTCTATACTAATTGCTTCTATACAACGGAAACTGGAAAAGGGAACTGAAAAGAGCTGCCCTTGTGCCCCAGATAAATTATACATGAGATGCTGTAGAATGCTATAAAATGTTTATGGGCAATGCCACTTGTCTGGAAAAAGACTTGCATAAGTCACTTGTGGCTTTACCGCTCATGAGTAAAGCAGTCATCCTAAATACATGAGAATAAAAACTTTATAGTGCCTCACAAAGTATGGTGTGCTATAAAGCTTTTATTGCCACACATTTGGGATGTTCACATGACATGAGTACATATTCTCTCAATAGATACTGTGTTACTAGTGCTTTCAACCAACTAAGCCTCTCCTCTACACATGGTTCTTGAAGTAGTCATCATGCTCAAGATGTCCCTGCATGTTATTTGTTTTCAGTGCATATTTTGCATATCCTTTTTGCTTCCCTAGGCTGTGAGAGAAGCAGTCTAGTGCCCTAGATGCAGTCCTAGATTTGCCTTTGGTTTTCCAGCTCTGCTATTGCTGCACTTTATTATTTGTTATTATTACACTATATTATTATTGTTACAGTGCTAGTGCTTACATTAGAGACCACTTGTGCTAGGCACTGTACAAAGACACAGAGAAAGACAAGTCCTGCCTCAAAGCACTTATGCCCTAAATATAGTCTGTCTGACTCAGTTCTTCTGTGTGTTGCATGTTGATTACAATACTTACCCACCTACTAAAAATGTGAAGGAAAGACTTGTGCTTTGGAAGTGCCAAATATTACTATTAATGCATGACTAGATGTGTATAGTTAAGTAGAAGCATGACATTCAGACATCAGTCTAAAGATCATTTTAATTTTTGTTCATAAGCAGTTAAAGAAGTAAGGGACACAAAGAAATATGTACAATTTGGGATAGGCACAAGACTTTTGAAACCTTGCCCAAGGAACATCAGAAGTATTTTATTATACAAACTATGAATTATCTTGAATATGACAGGTTTAAATGAAAAGACTGCCAAATAGAAAGCCTTGACATTTAACCACTTGAAATATTATTTCTGTGTTGTTAAAATCTATTTTTATTTTTTTAAAGAAAAGAAAAGCTACAGTATATTTTAAAATGAATAACCCAATTCAGAAGTCTCAAATTACACAGAACAAGAACCATAGCAAATAAATGGATGTATTTTAGGTGAAAGATCCACCTAGTGTGGTTAAGGCCTGTCAGTTTCTGTATCTAATGGCACATGAGGGAGTGATGTGCAGGATTCTAGTTTTCTCAGTTTAATATTCATGAATTCTCTGATAAAACCCTTGCACATTCTCTAATTAAAAAAAAAATCCATGTTTTACTATTACTAAAATGAAATGCCACTATATATATAGGTATTGATTAAACACAATGTTTTATTGACATATTTATAATTTTAAGGCAGTTTGAAAGCCTACCTGTGCCTCAATCACTACAATAACATACGTTATAAATACATATAAATTTTGGTGTTTGATTTTGTATTTTTGATCATGGACAATCAGAGCTCCCCCTGTCCCATTTGCTCACAGAACACAGGCCCAGCTGTGGCTGTTCCCCTCAGTGCTTTGTTGTGCTGAGCAGCTTGGATATGCCGGTGCCCTGCCCATGCCATTGCCCCTCACTCCACAGCTACAACTCCCCATGCCCTGCTGGTACTCCTCACTTCCCACCCACAGCTTCCCAGCCTTGCCGGTGCCCCTCACTCCCCACCCCAAGCCCCCCAGCCCTGCCAGTGCCCCTCACTTCCTACCTAACGGTCCCCTCCAGCCCTGCTGAAGGGGGCCCCCAGCTCCCAGGGGTATAGGGGCTGGGACCCAGGCCCACAGCTCCCTGTCCCCCTGCAGCAGTGCCCAAGCCCTGGCTGTCACCCATGGGAGGTAGCAGCTGTTACGGTGGAGTGGAGCGGAGTGCAGCACAGAGCCCTGCTCCCCTCCCCTATGGGCAACACTGCCACAGCAGAGCTCATTGGGGACTGGTGGATACAAGCTGCCTGATGTGGGCTTGGGCCCTGCCCTCCCCCCATGGCCTCTGCAGCCCAGTAGGTGGGACCCAGCATGGCAGGGCAGAGTGGGAGTGGTCAGGAAAGCTTGATGCTGCTGCCATGAGCCCAGTGCCACCATGGCGTGGTGCCCTCTACTTGCCCAGCAGCAGCAAAGGACACAACCCCATCCCTGCCCCTGCCCCATGCATCTGGGGGGCATGTGCCCCCTTTACCCCCCTGGGAGTGTGCACAGCAGCAGGAAGCTAGCCCCCGCAGCCTCCTGGACCCATGGCCCAATTGCACTCCCTGCCTGGGCCCTGTGGCCACATGTGGTTCCAGGCCCCACGCCTCATGCACTGCCTTGGTTGGGCAGCAGCTCAAGCCCCAACCTTACCTGCCCAACTCCCTCCCTTCCTCTCTCCCTCACTATGGGGGCCTCAATTCCCTCCTCCCACCAGACTTACCTGCGGGGAGCTGCTCTTCAGGTTACCTGGAAGCCATATTGCCTGCCTCCTGCTCCCTCCAGCCCCTTGGAGGCAGGAACTCTGCCAACCTGCAAGGGAAAATCCACCATTTCCTGCACTGTTCTCCTTTAAAGGAAAAAAAAAAGGTTTTTCTCCTTGAAATGAGAAAATCTGGGCTTTACTGAGTTTTTTTGTAGCAAACGGAAAACCCAGATCCCTGGTGATGTGGATAGCATCTTTTAAGCACCAGTGTGGCAGCTGAAAATTATGCCTGTGTGATAAAGGTGCTTGCTGAAGGCTCTATGAAGATTAAACCAAGTGTTATTCTGTATTTGTTTAGATATTAAGCTATGTGTTGTTGCTAAAAGCCTAATTAAAGTTTAAGATGTAGTAAGGCCTTGTATAAAGTAAAGCCTAGTAAATTTAGCAAAGCCTAGAAGTAGTAAAGCCCTGTAGCACAGTTAAAATTACCTTATCAAAGGAATGCAAAGCTTGTACTGCTATTGGTCAGTCTAAAGACAGTTGAAGTAAAAAGAATCTGAGTAGTCGTATGTTATCAGTGTTCTTCAGAAGCTATAAATTAGCTGGAATATCTGGAAACCATTCAGAAGGAAGATGCAGCTCTCTGAAAAAGATTAGTTAGCTGTTGCCTGGATCAGTGGACCTTGAGGAGCCCAAGAACTGCATTCCAGGGTCGTTCCCGGTACCCCTCGGACAGCCCTGATCGGGGATGCTTGACTTGGCAGAACTTTGTGGAAAGAGGAACTTGCTGTGTATCAGGCATCAGAGGGGACTGCTGATAAGTTGCCAACATGAATTGCTTTTGTCTGTCATTGTTTGTCTTGTTACTACGCATAGTTGTGTTTTTGTTAAGTCAATAAACCTTTCTTACCTTTCTACCCCCGGCCACACTCTCAATCCTGAACCCTCTGCAGGCGGCTGGGACATAAATTGGCATCACAAACAGGATTGAGAGGCTCTGGTCCAGAAAGAAAGGTCAGAATGAAGGGAGTTGCATAGGCCCCGTTGATGGCTTTGCTTAAGGAAGTGACAGGGATGGAGAATCCTGGGTGGGATAAGGATAGGTTGAGACTTGCCTGGAGTGACCTGGGAACTGTACCCAATCATTGGGCTAGGTTTGCTACTGCTGCCTGGGGTAAGCCTGAGAAGGAGTGCCTGTTGTGGCTGCTGGCCACATGCCTGCAGTTAGGGGCCAAAGAGAATGCCCAGCTCCAGGAAAATGTCACCTGGCTGAGTGAGGAGTTAGAAGACATGAGAGATTCCAACAGCGTGGCATGCAAGGCAGCACAAGCTGCGCAGAGCTGCTTGGAATCATTAGAATAGAGGGACAGAAAAATTAGGTTCGCATGCGTGGCGGCTTCCCCCCAGAAGAGAGTGCAGTTAGTACAGGCTGTGGAGACATCCTCCCACAAGTGTCTGTATAGAGATAAACCAGAAGCTGAGCTCTGGGAAGATCAAAGGGATAAGATTGATGGAGAGGAGGAGATTGATGATGAGCCTGGTGCTGAAACACCCCCATATGTTCCTGCCCAGAGGGAGGACCCTAGCCAGGCCTTCCCTGCCCTGAGGGAGAAACTCAGCTAAGTTTTTCCCATGGTGATAACTTGTTCAAGGCCGCAAAGAGACCATCCCAGAACAGAGTTGCATTCCTTTACTCATGCAGAGATTAAAAATATTCAAAAGCAGCAGAAGTCCAAGTCAGAAGAGCAAGTAATAGACTGGCTAGTTTAAATGCAGAAGCCAAGGCTTACCAAGCTGATGAAAACTGCCAAGGCCATGGCAGTGGCCTCAGTGAAAGATAAACCCCCTGACCCCCCCAAATTGTTGAGAAAAGCTGGGAAAGGCTGGCCCAACACTCTGCAAGCAAAAATGCGGAAAGACTTGTTAGCTGCCTGTTTCAATAAAGTGCAAATCAATAGACTGCCCTCCAATGTCTTGAGGGGGCTGGGGGTTAAACACTGTACCAAAAGGGCAAGACCAAAAGCAGAGCCTTCTGCACCACTAACTGTGTCACTGGAGAGATTCTCTGCCCTGAGGGCAGAACTATTGACATCTTCCCAGGCACATGTGGGGCTGCCAGCCTTTACCCTACCTGATCACATGGCCTAGGAAGTCAAATCGGCCCAACCCCCAAAGAAAGGAGCTACAATGGGGGAAGTAGCAAGCCGGGGACTGGTATTTAAAGTTAATAGTAGCCCCTTAATTCAGATACCTGTACAGATTCAATTAGGTAAAAGTAAAAAGTCAATTAATATGCTATTAGACACGGGTGCCCAGATTTGCATTCTAGATTCCACAGATTGGAAGGGGGAGAAAGGAACCCCTTATCAAATAATTGAAGTTGGAGGCACCAGACGACCAGGACATCTGGTCTGAGCAAACTTTGCATTACCTAAGAGCTTGAAGGTAACAGTGACCGCAGTAATACTCAAAGGGGAACCAAGCTTACTGGGACTTAACGTACTAAGAAAACAGCAGTTTGCCCTTGAACAAGAGAATTGGCAGTTTGAGTGCATAGTGCCTCACCGAGAAACAGAAGAAACAGCTATAACTCGATGTAGCAAGATCCCACTAAACCTGCCTCCCATGAGAGGAGTACACAGACCCCAGTATTGAACTCCCCCCTGAGGCCACCCAACCTATCCAGTGTATCATAAGTCAGCAGTTAGATGATGGGACTATTATCCGAACCCACTTTCCCTATAACAATCCAGTGTGGCCAGTGCGCAAGCCAAATGGAGAGTGGCAACTGACTATTGACTTTAAATGCTAATACTAACTCCTTAGCAGCTGCTATGCCATCACTACCAGTCTTGACAGAAAGCATCAAGTGTTATAAGCCTGCACGGATAAGATCCATTAATATTAAAGACGTTGTGACAGTATGGGTTTGTAGTCGTAGAAGTTATCACAAGAATAACGTTTGCCCACACCTCAGTGAGAGCTACAGCCCAAAACACTTGTGCAGCACTGGAAACTTTGCTAGCTGTGTATCCACCACCTATAGAACTACAGAGTGATAATAGCCCTCACTTCCGCAATCATCTCGTATATAACTAGCCTGTGAAACATAGCATGCTATGGACATATCACATCTGGGGGGTGACAAAGGCACCAGTAACAGGGCTCAAGTGCTTATATACTAATGCTAGGAGCATGGGGAGCAAGCAGGATGAACTAGCACTCCTGCTTGCAGAGAACACTTACGACTTAGTGGGGTTAACAGAAACCTGGTGGGACTCTACCCATGACTGGGAGGTACACATTGAGGGCTATAAGCTATACAGAAAGGATAGAGTGTGGAAGAGAGGGGGAGGGGCTGCGCTCTATGTCAAGGAGCGTTATACATCCACCCTTATCAAAATGGAGTCAGAGGAGGAGAAAGTAGAAGGATTATGGGTTAGGATACATGGAGGTAAAGGAGAAAGGGATTTGGTGGTAGGGGTCTGCTACAGACCCCGACACCAAGGGGAAGAACTAGATCTGGAACTCCTGAGGAAGCTCTCAGAAACCACAAAGACTAGAGAGGCGGTAGTCATGGGGGACCTAAACTACCTTGACATCTGCTGGGAGATGCAGACAGCAAATTCCCACCGTTCATGCAGGTTCCTATCCTGTGTACAGGACCTCCACTTGATGCAGGAGGTACATGGTCCCACTAGGGAGAATGCCTTACTGGACCTGGGATTGGCAACAGGGGATGACATGATAGGGGACCTACAGATCAGTGGTCACCTGGGGGACAGTGACCACCAAATAATAGAATTCATCATAAAGCATAGAGTGGGTAAGGTAACTAGTAGGGTGGAAGTGCTAGACTTCAGGAAGGCCGACTTCAGGGAACTCAGGCGTTTAGTCAATGACGCACTGCAGAGTAGGAGATTTGGCGAGATGGGAGCCCAGGAAGGGTGGCTGTGCGGAAAGGAAATGATCCTTTGGGCACAGAGAGAGATGATTCTGATAAGGGGGAAAAGGGGGAAAGGGGCCAACAGGCTTCCTTTGCTGACCAGAGAAATCCAGAGCAGCCTAAGGGCAAAAAGAGGGGCATATAAGCAGTGGAAACAGGGAGAGATTACTAAAGAGGAGTATGCCTCCTCAGCTCACAGTTGTAGGGAGGCAGTTAGAAAGGCCAAAGCTACGATGGAGCTGAGGATGGCATCTCAAGTTAAAGATAACAAAAAATTGTTTTTCAGATATATAGGGAGT